>NC_142687.1:86547692-87153076 GCF_056320005.1 Nelumbo lutea | reverse complement strand
TCCATCCTGCGGGGAGGCCTTGACCGGCCTCGGAGCGGGGTGGCGAGGTGGAAGTAGTGGTTGGTTCAGTGGCAGTTGGGGGAACTGCTGTTGATAGTGATATTGGGAGATGTTGTGCAGTATTTGGTGCTGGTGAAGTTGGTGCTGCTGGAACTGTTGCATTTGGGCCTGCATTGCCCGCAAGCACTGCATCAGGTCGTCCAACCGGTTTTGGCAGGCTGCCAGGGGGACGGCAGTCGGTTTAGTGAAGGTTGTCTCAATGGGGAGAGGAAAGGGGATGCTTGTGGTAGGAGGGTTTACGGGTGCCACTGCTTGTGGCGCGTTCAAGTTGGGGATCCCATCCACCGAAAGGGGGATGGTGAACTGTCCAACGCACACCATGGGGACTTGAAGTTGTTCTCCGGTGGCGTTTGTCTCCGTGCCACGTCCAGTGTTGCTGGAGGAGGCCATGAGTGTTGGGTTTTTTGAAGAAAAGGGGTTGTCGAAGTTTGGAGGGAGGCTTTTTGAAGCGTTATCCCACAGACGACGCCAATTGATGGAGCGCAATTCGGCCGGTCTTAGCTGTCCGCGCGCCTTGCTTCTGAACGGGGGAGCAGGGAACCTGAAACGGAGGAGATGGGGAAGCTCTGGGGGGGAATCCGGTGTAGAGGCTCCGAAGCTCAAGTTAGAATCATTCAGAAGCAAGGTAATACCAAATAGCGCAAAGTTTGCATACCTCGTTTGTCAGGGGGCAGGGGGCTCTTATAATCACTTCGTGCACTCGCCCCGAGGCCCTTGTCAGGTCGGGTATGATTACCCTTGTGCTTGTCAATTCGGCCGTCATCCTTTCTGTTGAAACAGAACCGTCACTGCCTAACCGTCTTTCTAACTGGAGATGGCGGTGTCAGTGGCGGTGGCAGGTGGCCGTTCAGAGTGCTGCCGCCAAACGTCAGATCCCAAGTCAGTCAGGCGCGACGCCCTCGGGCACGAACTTCCTTAGTGTCAGGTGATGCGAAGTGCTGAGCGAGGCGAAGTCTTGAGCTCGGAGGTATCTATAGGGCAGGTCAGTTCGGCGAGGTGTATCCCGAACTATTACAAGGTGGGTCAGTCCGGCGAAGTGTATCCCGAACTGTTACAAGGTGGGTCAGTCCGGCGAAGTGTATCCCGAGTTGTTACAAAGTGGGTCAGTTCGGTGAAGTGTATCCCGAGCTGTTACAAAGTGGGTCAGTTCGGCGAAGTGTATCCCGAGCTGTTACAAAGTGGGTCAGTTCGGCGAAGTGTATCCTGAGCTGTTACAAAGTTGGACAGTTCGGCGAGGCGTATCCCGAGGTGTTACAAAGGGTGAGTTCGGGCCCCCCGTAGGGAGTTCAGTCCGCTGGTGTCCCCTTGTTCCCGCGTAGGCTTAGCCCCTTTTGCCGAGCTGTTGTTTCTGCCACATGTCACATAATAGAGAGGTCGGGCCAAATCTTCCTTCATCAGATTTCTTGCACATGGCATCCTGTCCAATAGCAGCGTGCCACATCAGCATTGAATCATGTGCATATTTTACATGTGCAAGGATCATAATTAACAGACGTCTTAACCTTTTCTCTTATCTTATTTTTTGACTTATTGGGTGGGTTTGGCACGGTTGATGGAGTGATCTCTCCGTTTCCCTGGAATAGTATGAAGGATGTGAAGGGCTGAAATAGTCTGTTACAATTAAATTGAATGAATCAATTAACCGTTGCTAATTAGATTGTTTTACCAAACGAGTGGCAACAAGCAATTGATTTGGAAGCACTTAAGATCGATAAAAATGACAGTGAAATTGAAGGGCTTCGGTCTCAATCCTTTTTAAAGAGAGTGGTTTCCTATGAAATCTAAAACGACAAAGATCAATAACGTGTGCCAATTCGTCCTCTCTTTGTTACTCTCGTTTTGATTAGTGACGGAAATGGGAGAGGAAGCCAAAGCCTTCCTAGCTTTCTCTCGTACTCTTTGTTGCTCTTTTGTTATGAACCTTTTTTTTTTATATATGTTATTTTTTAAAGTTAAATAAAAGAAAAAGGGGCAAAATGACCCAATCGATCCATGAGAGATGGGCTCTTCTTCTTTGTTATGATTAATAAAGTATTGTTTCTCCAACAGTACTAATTAAGTTTTACTTTATTGAAGATAGAAAATTAATCCCACTCAAGCGATGTTAAATTAGTAATAGAGAGGATAAAGAATTTGAAGTGGTTTTTATTTTATCAACACTGATTTTGCGGAAAACATAAGAAATGGGAACATGATTTTGTGACAAAAGAATGAAAATTTGGAAAAGAAAATGAAAGATAATAAATCAGAAGAATAATTCATAACAGAAAAACATGATTTAATGCTGTCACATGTGACGTATACATATGATTCACAGGATCAAGGCCTTGACTTGAGGCCTTGACTTGAATGTTGATGTGATGACTGTCTTTATCATCTCCCTGCTTAGGCGAGGCGTGGCTAATTGTGGTTCTCATACGCTCATTAAATGCCTAAGGTCCGGACCTCTTTCATAGTTATAAAGCTTAGCTTATCACTTCTTTCGTATACCAAATTCCTGAATAATCAGGAGTTTGCTTCTGAAATGGCAAGGAGGTGTTTAGAGGTAACCGTTGTTTCTGCGAGTGATCTCAAGGTTGTAAGGAGACTGTTCAAAATGAAGGTCTACGCCATCGTTGGCCTGAAACACCGCTTCCAGAAAACCCACCCCGACAGAAACGGCAGGACTGATCCCACCTGGAACGTCACCATGCAGTTTCCTGTTGAAGATGACCCGGATACCCATCTGAATCAGGATACGCTCATCTTCAGGCTGTTTTGTAAACGCAAGATGGGCGACAGATACATCGGAAAGGTGAGTATGCCTGTCCAAGATCTCCTCAGAACAGCCTCCGGCACCGACGGTACTCTTACACAACTCATGACCAAACCAGTCAGGGTCGAAAGCGGGGGTACACAAGGTGTACTGACTTTCTCGTATAGGTTTCATGAAAATTTTGTTGAAGAAGAGTTGGGGGCACAGAATCCCCAGTTGACGGGCCAACAGCAACAACAAACACCACCGCCGCGTTCAGCCATTGGCCAATTTCTATCGTCGACGGCGCAGATAGTCATGTCGACGATTGCAGCCGAAGCGCTCACAGATGCAGCCGAAGCGATCATAGACGAAGATGAGTAGATGGATCTCCAACCGAGAGAGCCGGTGTAGCAGAGAGATAGAGAGGGTTTTGGGAGGGAGCTTTGTTATTGTTCGATAGGGATGGGAGGGGGTGAGGTGGTCTAGTCCTCTAAACCATTTTTATGCCAAAAATCGTTGATTTTATGATCTGGGTAATGGAACTGGCAAAAGTATCAACCTATTCGATATGGTTTGGCCATTTTTATTTGAATTATTATTATTATTTTTTTAAATTGCAATGGGTCGTTTATTCTATCTAGATGGTTCGATTTTTGAAACCTTGCTTTAAATCATTTCTCTTACTTCTACTCAATCCTTGGTGGTTTGACACCAGCTCTTCTAAGCCACTTAAACTTCCCCTGATTGCTGAATAGTGAATAAATTAATTATTACATTGGATTCAACCCCAAATTGCATTTAGCTGGCAAAATATCTCGTCTTCTCTCATCAATGTATTTCTAATTTGGGTCTCTATGTCATCTCATCTTCACAGGCTGCCTAGACTACAAGAAAAATGACTTTCAGTTTTTTGGTTTTTTAGTTTTTAGACCCCTACATACATGTAGCTTAAGATAAGCTTCTTGTAATCGGAAGGCACTTCCAGAAACTCTCACAGCAGGAAAGGCCCCAACAGCCAAAGTTATTCCCTTGAATGTTGACGTGATGACTGTTTTATCTTCTCCCTGCTTTGTTCTGCTCTAACCTCAGTTGCTCCTCTTCCTCACTGAGATGGTGAGCTGTCCGCATATTAAACGTAATTGGGCCCGCGTAGTGAATGCCAATAGGCGTGGCTAAATGTGGTTCTCATACGCTCATTATACATCTAATGTCCGACCTCTTCCATAATTATCAAGCTTAGCTTATTACTTCTTTCGTTTACCAATACCTTAAAAGCTGATTCTTGAATCAGGAGTCTGCTTCTGAAATGGAAAGGAGTTGTTTAGAGGTAACCGTTGTTTCTGCGAGAGATCTTAAGGACGTAAGGAAATTGTTCAAAATGAAGGTCTACGTCATGGTTGTCCTGGCTAGCAGTGACAAAGAGCACTTCAAAAGAACCCCCATCGACAAAGACGGCAGGACGAATCCCAACTGGAATTTCTCCGTGACGTTTGATGTTGAAAATCACTCGGATGTCCAGCTGAATGAGTATACGCTCACCTTCAAGCTCTTTTGTAAGCGCAAGCTGGGCGACAAATACATCGGAGAGGTGAGTGTGCCTATCCAAGATCTCCTTATAGCAGCCTCCGGCGGCACCGACAGTAATTCTCCACCAGTCATCACCAGACCAGTCAGGCTCGAAAGCGGGGATACACAAGGTGTACTGACTTTCTCGTGTAGGTTTCATGAAGGCTCTGTTGCCAACGATTCGGGGGTGCCGCAGCCCCAGTTTTCGGGCCTAGATCAGTCCCCCCAACACTCACAACCGGCACCAGAGCGTCCTTCCCTTCGCCGGTCTCTGATGACGAAGGTGCAGCAGTTGGTAACGTCGGTTGCAGCACAGGTGATAGCAGATGTAATCATGGACTGACGAAAAGCTGATGTTGGGAGAAAAAGGAACCGGATCAAGATGAGAAGTCAGTAACGTAGCATCTGGCCTAGTTGGCCGCCGACATGTACCGTACCGTTGCATCGTTAGAATTTAGACTTTGACTAAGGATATGATTGTGGATAAAAACCCTCTTATTGACCTTATCATTTTTATTTATATATCAGTTTGTTTTTCTGAAACTTAGTGTCTTTGGGGAGAGGATTTGTTGGAGACAAAATCACACCGGGCTGATTTATCTTTCACGGCTGAACATGCCAGAGATAGGGTCCATAGTGATAATTGGTGTGTTCACTTGTTTAGGTAGTTCAGCCGGGTGTGTAGATTTTGTCTCCCGTTCATCACAGTCCCGAATCAGAATCTGAGGAGCAATGGGAATCAAAATATAGAATCCGGATTCGGTACTCACAACACTTGTAGAGCCTGCATTGGGAACATCTCCTCATGTATGAAAAAATATTAGTAGATGTTTCAAATACACGACTATTAAGTGTTGTGAGTACAAATTCTGTGAAAATTAAACCCGGTCTAAAATAATCAGAATCAGAATTAGAATAGTTTATTCCTCTTACCAGTTTGGTTTGAATTGGAAATGAAATCCAAATCAAATTGAACTTATTTTCATCATTCTCTCGTGAGGAGGAAGGAATAATCATTCCCTCAAATGGAGGAATGCTTCACAGGAATATTGGGAATTAGGATTCTGATTCCCTCTGCTGATAGAGAGATGTATCGATACTTTGAACTATGGTTTGTTCATTAAATTTTTTAGCAAGGATAGATGTGAGATTCAATTTTCTAATCATATATAGCAAATCTCACATCTCCTCTCTCACAAATCATTACACACTTGGGTCCCTGCCAATGAGACCAGGTTATTGGGTGGAAGATTAGAGTTGGTTTCTTGTTAAATGTCGTACATGAAGCCATGATGCATCTTTTTTCGTTAATTATTGCTCTAAATTAAGAATCTATTTGGGAAGAGTGCAAATGCAAATTCTATTGGTTCTGGTATGCGAAGTTTATGCCGATTGGCACCCCATTTGCATCGATGGTGTTTGGTAGGAAAGAGGGGAAACCGGGGGCACATATTTGCAGTCATTTGGAAAATTTTTGACGTTACAATCCGCTTGCTCTCTATTTCTCAATTTAATTGGATAGAAGAGAATCACATAGCTCCTCATTCTGTTCTTGAGCATTTTGACATTGTAAGGATGATTCCAATTTAATGGTTCTGTCTTCTTACACGTGCTAGTCACAAACAAATTCCAAAAACTGCCATTCTCTTGGTAATCAACATGCATAACTACTTCTCATCGATGGTCGATGGGGAAGCTGATTCTACCCACCATCAACACAACCATCATCTTTTTCTCTCAAAGTGTGGAACAACGATACAATCATCAATGGTTGATGTGTTTCGAGGGAATAAGGAGGTGATACTTGTAGCGATTATGATGAATTTGTGTTGTGAGACAATAACAAGAGAGGCATTTGTGAGAGAGGGTTTATAGTTCCTCGAAGACACAAGAGGCAACAAAGAGAGCAAATCAATGTTCTATTTCCATCAATGGAAAATGAGAACACATGTTTAATTCCAAAATTTTGACGTACATTTACACCTCAAAATTGAGGAAAATTTCTTTCACACCGTTGCCAAACGACAAGAAAAATGACCTGGGATGCATATTGCTCTCAAGCTAGGTTTTGCACTCTTCCCAAATGGAGCCTAAAGTTCCATTTGGGAGGATCACAAATACAAATATGCTTGATCAATAGTCGATCATGAAAATGACAACATTTATATATATGCACTCTTCCTAGATGGAGTCTAGGGGCTTATTTGGCATGCTATTTTTGATAAACCTAGCACATCTCTTGACCCTTGTAAAGTGTATATGGTTTATGGTCCTCGATCTCTCACTTCACATTTCTGATTAGTGCATTGAATCTATAGCCCCTACCCCTCTCAGGTTCGACTATGATACCAAAAAGATATGATACTGGAAAAAGCTTACATCCATCCAATCCATTAGTATCATAACGGGGGTGATCAACCAGTTGGTGTTCATCACAATTCATAGGGTGCATTAATTGGTCCAAGTCCTTCTGGTACCATATCTTTCTAGTGTTATAGATTTCCCCCTCACATAACTAAGAAGGGTACATGTGATTGGTAAGGCTAGTAATTAAATAAAGTCCATGTTTTCTTTCTGATGCCAATGTTGTCCACAGACATTGGATAGTGATACAATTTCGGAGCATACCAGAAATTGGGTTATGACAAATTGGGAGTATTTTATAAATGAAATTATGGGATCCTAGGATTATAAGAATACGAGGAAAACTTAGGGGTATTTTAAAAATCATTATTAAATCTATGGATATTTTATTAATTTACCATCGGGTTCAAGGAATTATATGCAAACTCCATCCCTAATTTGGGGCAAAAATATTTTCCCTATCCCACCACCCCGTCTTTGCCCCGTTCCCGTTTAAGATTTGAGAAAACTTGGACCGTTCGTGGTAGGGCAAGGTAGGGCTGTAGTTTTATAGGGAAAATTGCCATCTTACAATTCTAGTAATTTTCTATAACTAATTAACTAACAATAAATTATAATATTTTATGATAATTTCTAAAAAATTATTGAAATTGCTACTGATTAGTAGTAATGTATAATAAATTAATTATTTATAATAGCAATAAATTAATGTAAATTATTTACTTTGTAATCCTAAATTATTTACTATTACTCAAAGTAAATGTAATTATAGTAAATTAATGTAATTATGGTAAATTATATTATTTTTAATAAAAACTAAACCATTTGTTGTTAATTAATGTAAAACCAAGTACGATCGAATTCAACCAAGTGGTCTAGATTGGTGTGGATATACTTAATAAATTAATGTAAATTATTTAATTTTAAGCCTAAATTATTTACTATTAATCAAAGTAAGTGTAATTATAGTAAATTAATGCAATTATGGTAAATTACATTCATCTTAATTAAAAGTAGACCATTTGTTGTTCATTTTTGTAAAACCAGGTATGATCAAAGTCAACCAAATGGTCTAGATCAGTGTGGATAGACTTAATAGTTTTCCTTAATTATTTAATAATTATTTATTAAAATAATAATAGTGGATTGTTATTTAAATAATTATGAAACGATTTCTGATAGATTAATTTCTGAATTTAATTTTCCTATTTTTTTAATAATTATTTAGTTGAATAATAATAATGGATTACTATTTAAATAGTTTTGGAGATTTTTTTCATAGATTGATTTCTTAATTTTTTAATTACTTATTTATAAATAATTATGGATTATTAGTTAAAGAGTTTCCCTAAATTATTTGATAATTGTTAACTATAATGATTAAGTTTATAGAAATTAGTAAATTATGCTAATTAATAATATCTTTTATCAATAAATAATTATGGGGTGCCCAACCTTGTCCCTCACCCCCATAAGTCAAGACAATCTACTCCATCCCTGCCTCGACCACAATGGTGGGGTGGGTTTGGGGCAAGGTATTTATTTCTCGCTAGGGATAGGGAATCCCCAAAATTTCCCTACCTTGAGGCAACCACTTAAAAAATTCTAATTTATGGATGTTTTACAAATAGGATTATGGGAATTGAGGGATATTTTAGGAATTTTATTATGAAAATTTGGGGGTATTTTATAATTGAAATAATGGGATCCTAGGATTATATGAATATGAGGAAAACTTAGAGATATCTTAAAATTCAATATTATATCTATGGATATTTTACTAATTTACCATCGGGTTCGAGGAATTATATGGAAACCCCAACCCTAATTTGGGGAAAAAATGTTTTTCCTATACCCACCCCGTCTCTGCCCCGTGCTTGTTTAAGATTTGAGAAAACTTGCCCCATTCAGCACAGGGGCAGTGCAAGGCCCCAATTTTATTGGGAAAATTGCCATCCAAACAATTCTAATATTTTTCTATGAATAACTAATAGTAAATTAAATATCACAATAAATTACAATATTTTATGATAATTTCCAAAAAAATTATTAAAATTGCTATTGAATAGTAGTAATGTATAGTAAATTAATTATTTATAGTAACAATAAATTAATGTAAATTATTTAATTTTTAATCCAAATTAATTATTATTAATCCAAGTAAATGTAATTATGGTAAATTTCATTATTTTTAATTAAAAGTAAACTATTTGTTAATTAATATAAAACCAGGTATGATTGAAGTCAACCAAGTGGTCTAGATCAAAGGGGATAGACTTAATAATTTTCCTCAATTATTTAATAATTATTTATTGAAATAAAAATAATGGATTGTTATTTAAATAATTATGAAACAATTTCTAATAAATTAATTTCGTAATTTAATTTTCCTGAATTTTTTAATAATTATTTAATTGAAAATAATAATGGATTATTATTTAAATAGTTTTGGAGAATATTTTTCATAGATTAATTTCTTAATTTTTTTAATTGTTAATTTGAAAAATAATTATGGATTATTAGTAAAAGAGTTTCCCTAAGTTATTTGATAATTTTTAACTATAATTATTGATTTTATAGAAATTAGTAAATTATGCTAATTAGCAATAACTTTTATCAATAAATTAATATTGTAAAAATTTATTAAATTACAATGATTAATGGATTATTTATTATTAAATAATGGATTGCTTATTAATTTTTGGTAGAATATTTTCTTAAAAATCTTAATAATTTTCATAGCTAATGGATTATTTAACAATAGATTATTATTTAATAATAGATTATTTAATAACAATGGAAGATGCCATGAACAGGAAACATCGAATTCCCTTATTCCCCTCTCTTTGGTTGAAATCACGTCTATAGATATAAATATTATTTGATTTGGAAAAATAAATATTAATAAATTATGGCCCTATTTTTTTGGGAAAGTGAAGAGAATAGAGGGGAATTAGAAATAGAAGTGGAAAGGATAAAACATATATTAAGCTAATTAAGGAGATAAATTAGGTTGTTATAGAAAGTGAGAGACAAGAGTTGGGGGGGGGGGACAGATAATCTAATGAGAAGAAAAAGGAATGAAGAGAGAGGGTGCTGAGGTGGCAAATTGGGAGTGGTGGGAAGAGGGAGAGGAGAGAGAGTCAAGGAGAATGCAGGGTTGGGTATATATATATAATGAATTACAAAAAAAATATTTAATATTTTTACTAATGTCAATAAAAAAAAATAGTCAATAAACATTACTTGATTGATTTAAAAGTTTGTAGATATTTTAATAATTATTACCCATTTTGAAGTGTAATACAAATTAACAATTAGTTGTGAGTTATTATATTAGGAGGTAATAAATGATTATTAATTATTAACTAATATAATTAATCAATATTTAGTAATTATTATTATTATTATTTAATTTCCAAAATAATGATTAATATTATTATTACTGTGAATAAATAAAAAGTAAGCATTCAATAATCATTACTCATTTGAATAGTTTGTAAATATTTTAAATTGTAATATATATTAATAAATAATTAGTTTTTAATAATTAAAAATTAATTGTTAATTATTATATTATGAGGTAATAAATGATGATTATATATATTGAAAATAGTAATTAATAATTATTTAGTAATAGAGTTATTAATTAACTAAATTAATAAACATTAATTAGTAATTAACATAATTAAAAATTACTAATTAACACAAGTAATTTATTAATTAGTAATTAATAAAACTGGAATTGTAATTAATAAAATCGGTCTAGGTCAGCTTTAGATAGCATTCGGCTATTAATGATTGATTATTAATTAAACTAATAATAAATTTTTATTAATTGACATTGCAATTACATTGGTGTAGACTGGTTCAAGAGGACAACACCGGGCCGAATGATTAATTGAACTGGTCTATACCTGTTTCATTTCGATTAACGGGTTATTTAAGTATTGCGTAAGGTCCATAGCTAAATAACATGGACCCAACCCAAAAACTTCGTCTTCTTAACCTAATAAATGAAGGCCCTGTTTGATGATTAAGTACTTGTTACACAAGTACTTCTTAAAAGTACTTATTTTAATAACCACTTAAGGCTGTTTGGTAATGCACTTTTCAAATCACTTATTGTGTTTTTAAGTACTTATTGGGGTGGAGATGTTTGGTAAGTTATTTTCCCCATAAGTGCTTATATTGACACAAATGACAATTTTACCCTCCACTGTAGATTATTTAGATCTCTCCCTCTCCCTCTCATTTTTTCACTGGAGCTGTAGATTGGACAACAGAAAGACTCCTTCAATTAACAACCTTCACAAAATTCTTGGATTCCCATTTCCGCCTCCTGAGTCTCTCTTGACTCCCTCTCCTTCTTCCGTTGTCTTCTAGATTTATCCCCAGCTAGTTAATTTGATACCTTAGCATCTGGTTTGCCTCCAACTTCATGCCCAGGAGGATTCCATTGCTTCCATTTCCGCTCTTGTTGAAGTGCACTAGCTTCAAAGGAGAAACTTGGAAAGCCCAACCTTGTATCCTAATCTTCCGGACGTCCTCTTGAACCTGTTGTCGATATTCTCTAAAGCTAAACGTTCTATAAACCGAAGGCTCCTTGCAACTTTTTATCACAGAATCATAGGATGGACAAAAGAAATATGCTACAGAGAATCCTTCCACTTGTTTGTTTTCCATGACCCGGTGCTAAACACTCTTATAAAGACCATTGCTCCATGCTTGCATTGCAAGAACATCTGGGTTCAACAACTGGGATTGGATGACATTCAATATTGCAGTAATGAAAGCGAATTGGAGTACCTCAAATAAGTTGTCAATATTGATAATTAGAGCTTCCATATTGGGGTTTACAGTGATCCATCTCCCATCTTTAACTAGTTGCAGTCCTCCAACTTGATCTTGACACAAAATTGTGAGAAAGTCACTATCCGTTTGGATTGAAAAATTAAAAAATTATTTAAATATTCTAACAAAATAATAAAATAACTTTAAAATATTTATTAACAACACAAAAAATAATTTTACATTTTTACAAAGTATATCATGAAATTATGTACTAACAATTTAAATTATGTTTTTTTGGATTATCAATTGAAATGTTTTTTAAATATTTAATAATATGTAATAGCTTTAAATAAATAAAATTCAAATAACAAAAAAATTAAATATTTTATAATTTATTTAAATATTTAAATAACTAAATATTTCTCATAACTAGATTTTAAATAGTTAAAATAATGAAATTATGTAATAGACATAAAAAATTCTTCAAAGTAGAAAAATAATTATAACATAATATTTAAATTAATAATAATTTAATACATTACAAATTTAATATTGAAATTGTGTAACCATGTTATAAATTATTATTTTATGGAAAATTAAATTCAATAAATAATTATTATTTTAAAATTTAAATATTTTACATATTATTTAAGTATTTAAATAACTAAATATCTTAAATAGAAAAATATTTAAAATAACTAGATTTTAAATAGTTCAAATAAATAAATTATGTAATAAATTTAAAAAAAATATAAAAAGTAGAAAAATAGTTATAACATAATATTGAAATTAATAATAATTTAATATTTTTACATAATATTGTAAATAGTTAATTTCACTTATATCAAGTAATAATTCGAGAAAATAACTTTCAAAAAAATATTTATTAATAATAATTTTAAACTCTTAATTTATATTTATTATATAAATATATATACTAAAATTAATATTTATTTTCTTTTGTGATAAATGTGTTTTCATTAAGTATGTATAAATTTATTTTGTTAAGTTATTTAATAGAAAACTTTCAATAATTATTGAAGATTAAATTACTATTATTAAAATCTTTAAATTTAATTTATTGTACTTATTGTATTTATTGTGTTTTTGTTATAAGTTATTGATTAATATTTTGTAGAGATTAAACTATTACTTGAGATTATACTATTTGTTGACTAAGTTAATATACTTTTAGTACTTATTGTATTTTTGTAATTTCTGTAATTATTGTAGTTTTCATCATCAATATATTTTCAATAATTATGTATTTTTGCTATAAATTGTCAATAATTATGGGAGATTAAACTATTGTTAGTTATTAGAGATAAAAATATTAATTTAGCTGAAATTATGAGTGTTCATGAGTTGGTTCGGTGCAGTCGTAGGCTATTTGGCCAACCAAATTGACCTGGTCAGGTTAGGGAATTGGTCAATTGAAACCGACTAACCTTTTGTGAAAACCAACCCATTCATGTTGTATTGGTTTGGGTCAATTTTTTGGTTTGATCAGTTTGTTCAAAAGGTTTAAACTTAAAAATTTAATTTAATTTTAAAAATTACAGTGCGATTATTAAATAACACATTTAAAATTTAGATTTATAATATAAAACATTTTAGACTAAGAAATATGGGAAAATTCCCACTTTTCATATTAAAAATTATATTTAAAATATAAAATATTAATATATATATATCCATGGTTAGGTCGTTCGATTTTGGTCGGTTTACAAATGGCCAATGTGGAACCGATCCAACTTGGTTGAATTGGGATTTTTTTTAATCAAAGCCAACCTAAAATACTAGAAAACCAACCAACTTGAGTCGAGTTATTTGGGTTGGTTGGTTTTATTAGTTTGATAAATAAACCAAAGTGAAATTAATTATTGTTTTTTTTTGTATTATAAAAATTTTATTAAAAGTAGTATATAAAATATGAATAATTAGTAATTATTAAAAAAATTGAAAATGAAAGACGATTGTATACTCTTATGTGTTTCTGTTAGGGCCATTTAACACACTTTTAGGAATGGCAATTTTCCCCATCCCTGATGGGGACCTGACTTCCCCGACCCAATGGGGCTGGGGATGGGGATTGAGGTCCCTGCCCCACCCTAACCCCGATTTTATATATACATATATATATATATATATATGCATGTGTGTGTATTAAATGTTATTTATATTAAATATACTATTATATTATTTATTATATATATATATATATATATATATATCAAAATGTATTTAAAATATTATTTATAATTAAAAATTTTTATTTATTTTAAAAAATACTATTATCTGAAAACATTTTAGGGATTCGGGTCCCCACGGGGAATCCATCCCCGTCAGGGATCGGGGATGGAGGTTAATTTCACAGTTGAGGTCGGGGCCTTAAGCCGACGATTTCATTAAGGAGTGTTTGTTTTGCCCTTAGGCCCATGATTTTTTATTCCAAAAATACCCCTAACACTTTTTTTTGTATAAAAAATAAATTTGAACAAATATAGCCAATAGAGTGGTTGCCCATGTCTTATTAAGGGCAAAACTGGTATTTTTATTTTTATTTTCTTTTGATTAAATTTATTTAAATGAATATTAGGGTCAACACTGTCATTTTCCACTATCATCTAAGGGAAGATTGATTAAATCCATTGCAAATTATAAGTGGTATTTTAGTAAAATGCTATAGCGTAGATTTTAGTAAATCCATGAAACTATAAGGGGTATTTTAGTGTATGACCCTTTTTATTATTTAGCTTTCTCTTAATAAATCCCGTATTTTGCACGGGTTTCCACTAGTATTATATATATATAATATTATATGTAATTATATATGATATAAATTATATCATATATTTTACATATATTATATGTCATATATTTTGTAAAATTTAATTAGTAATTTAGATCCAAAATCGGCCTGGCCGGTGTCTTACAGACCTAAACCTAGATTTACATAGTTACATTTCAGGTCTAGGCCAGGCCCGGGCCCAAGATATATCCCTTATCATTGGTGCTAAGCCCAGTCCGGGCCATGATCACCCCTAATTCGAGATGAATCAATACTATTGAAGTGGAAATCCTCTTGATAATGATTTAACTATTTTGGATAACAAAGTCTATATAAAAGAAGATTTACTCCATTACTTAAAAAAAAAACGGGTTTTAATAAAAGATTGTGGGAGTGACACGACCCTTGTGATAGTCAAGTTGGTCCAAACCCAACTCAACCATTTTTTCTATTTTTAGTTCGTTTGACCACAATCCAAGTACTATTTTTATTAAATAATTTAAAAAATTTAGTAATATAATTTAAATAAATATTAAATTGATCAACATCAGCATTTTCAAACTATCATTGACCCAGATGGTCGGGCCGTTTGGCCTAGGAACCGTCCAAACAACCTGTTTCATTTCACCCTTAACCAGTTCGTTGGGTAAAATCCATTGACTTGATTAGTGACCTGCTGGCCCCGGTGATTGAACCATCAATGCACTTGATCAGACAATAGTTTTTTATTGCTTTTTATTTTAACTTTTTTTTTTAATTTATTTTTTATTTTTTAAATTGGACCTGGCTGTCTGTTCAAACTGGATGATCAAACCGTTGACTCAAAAATCAGTGGCCAAAACGGTTTCTGACTCTGAATTGATTTTTAAAACATTGGTCAAAATTACTTTCAAATTAAAGATTTTAGGGGAATTTATTTTTCAGTCCACCCATATAAACTTTAATACAATTGTACAGTTGGAATAAATAACAGGTGGGGAATGAATCAAGGGGGATAGTAAATCATAGGTGGGGAATGAATCAAGGGGGATAGTAAATCATAGGTGGGGGTGTTTATAAAAATCTCTCAGGTTGACTTAGCTCTAAACTTTCCATATTTCTTAGGGATAAGATGACTGCAATCCATCTTAGAAATCTGAATTGCAACCCCCTCCTAGTCTACTAGTAGACCCCTCCCTAGAAATTTTAACTCCACCCTAAGGGTGGACTGAACTATAAAAACCCCTATTTTTTATGATTGACTTAACTTTAAATTTCCCATATTTTTTAATAGGTTAAAGTGATCAACTGGGACGTGTCCACACAGAATGCAAGACAACAGAATGAATATTATCAGCTCTTCATCATAAGTGAAATAGAATTATTGGTGACCTCATTCCATAGGAAAACCTGTGCCCACACCATTCAATGGGGGGATGAAAGAAACCAGCGGCGCCCAACAAGTGTATCCTGTGAGTAGGAGCTCGGATTGGCTTTCAAAGGGCTTGGTGCTAAGAGGGTCAAACCGAAGATACACATTGTGCAGTTGGGTGTTGAGGATGAAAGAAACCAGCGGCGCCCAACATGCACATCTTAGCGTGCATTGGGAACATCTTCCGTATTTGTCATTGGGAGATGTTCCCAATACATGGTTGGGGTGTGCTGTCAACGTTTGTAAAGCGTAGACGTGAATTCTTTTCATGGTGGTTGTTAAAGCCATGTTACTACAAAATTGATTTTTTCTAAAAGGATTTGAATATGATGTTTGAAAGACATGATGCCGAGAAACTTACAACCAATCAACCTCACTCAAACAGTAACCAATCAGGTGGTAGTGGTCTTGGACTCTCAATTGGACCTGATTTGGTTCAATATGATCCAGTCCAATAGGAGTCCATTACAAGTGGATTAGGTCCAATCCAATATGATGAATGCTTTGGACTACTTTGGACCAGTCCAATCCAACATCTGGACCGTCCAATCTATTCAGATGGGTTTTAATTTAAATTGGTTCCAACCCAGACATGGTCCATTGACACATATTCTTATCTTCTATCAATGGGCCAAATATTGGTTCAATTCGGTCCAGTATAATTCCGTTATGGGTGTATTAGGTCCTATCCAAGCCAATAAATACTTTGGACCATCAAAATCTGGACTGGTCCAATTCAATATGTCTTATTGATCCATCCAATCTGTCTAGGGTTTTCATCAAATTTATGGGGGTTGTGAATGGTCAAAGCGTTTTTGGTAATCATATATTTTTGGCATCATATATTATCCCTTTTTCTAAAGACAAGAAATGTGGCCTTATCCTAAATGTATGGAGCATGGGCATCTTCGCACGTGATTGGGTACACAGCCTATTAAACAACACATATGGGCTTTTAATCTGCATATTTGGTTCTGTGGGAGTTGGCTAGAAAAACACTGCCACATCAATGCCATTTAGGTGTTGGTGTTTATTATGCATGAAACCACTACTTAGTTTCAACATTTATCAAATAAACATTAAAGACAAAAACACTTGGATTTATGTGCATGAGCCATATGGGAAACCTCAAATTCAGATTTCTCCTAATGACTCAACGGTTATTGAAATGCCCAACCAAACAACAAAAAATAATAAATATTTAAAGTGACATTTTTCCATAAAATGGTTATATGAGAAACACCCCATTTATAAATGCCATGGAATCAAACACATACATTATTGGGGGATGCAACTTAGGCTGGATTAACTAGAACCCAAACCAAACCAAATCCGCAGAAGTTAGGTGGGATGGGTTGGCGATAGGATTAGATTTAGGGTTGAATTTTGCCAATTCAACGTTTGGTTGGGTTAAGACTGACCATTTGGGCAACCTCATCCCACTCAAACCCAACTCTACTATTGCTATTACAATAGACTCTAATCATTTGCACAACCTTTTATCGGATCTGATCCGATCCGTGTGCAACCCTAATTATAATTTACAATAAACTCTTAACTTTTTGTACTGCTATCTTCTCTCTTGTTATGCTTTTTTTTTTTGTGCTAATGAAATTTCGAATTATCTCATTAAAATAAATTTATTTGTATTCATAAAGCATTGGGCACTTGTATAGGGATAAAAATACCATCTAATCACCACTTGTAATATGACTTACGCGCATATTAATGTATATCAACTCAAGAGCTTGGTTGGAATTATTATATGTCAAGTGTGACAATATTGTCTTATTAATAGAAATTTGTTAATAATATAGTTCATTGACTTGACGATTGGGATAGGGATACCTTTTAAACCAAGATTTATAAAGATTTTTCTGCTTTCCTTTCCTTTCCCTATTGTTTCTTTCAAACCAAGGCAACCTAAAATTAAAGTTATTATGGGGCGACATGACTTCATCTCTTTCGAATTCCCTCATAATAAAAAATTTACCTATATTGACCATGACCAAGCACCTTATAATATGGTTTACATGCATATTAATGCATATATTTTGATATCAACTCATGAGCTGGTTTGTAATTATTATTTGTCAAGTGTGGCAATGTTGCCATATTAATAGAGATTTGTTAATAATATATCTCATTGACTTGACGAAGAGCATTTTTGCCCGAGTTGGGTTTGTAATATTATATACCACTCTTGCACTGGGGCTGTACCCATCATGGGTTCACATACTCTTTTTTACTATCTATTTGTGTAGGAACATGAGCGACATGACAAAGGCAATATTAATCTACAATTAGAATTTATAATTGGTTGCCTAGCAACTAATAATCATTTCACAATTTATGGAAAATTCTACACTTCGCAACAATAAAAACTGTGAATGGGTGACAAGAATGATCTATCACAGTAGGCATTTTGAATTTGGTTAAAGTTTTAATGGCAATTACATCTTACAAAATACAAACTGACAAAAAAAAAGTCTGAATGTTAAAATATTTTTTTAAAATATGGATGAACATGTCTGAATGTATTTGAGTATGCTTGGATATATTTTGATATTATTATAAATTTTAATTATTTATTTAAAAAAAATGAAATGAAATAGAACTCAAAAATAAAATGAATTTGACAATATAAGAAATGGTGGGAAGTGGTGGATCCCCATAGAAATGCTATGGGGATGGGATGGCGAAAACCAAATCCCACTTGGTGGGGACGGGGATGGAAAATTTTGTGGGGATGAGGATAAGTAATGAAAATGCATGTTGAATTTTATGAAGCATGGCCAAAAACTTGTTCTCGTGGATAAAACTTAAAAGAAGATTGTATGCTTATTGAGATGACAATCTAGTAAGATGGATTTGCTAAAAGGTGAATTAGATCTTACTATACATATGTTTCTATTTTTGTTTTTGATACAACTAAAATTGGCCATCGGTCAAAAGTTGGAAGTGGCAAAAGGTTAGGGGGCAAAGTAGCTAATTGACCTCACATCACCTCCAAAGTCCTAGTTGACCTAGGAGCAGCTAATTTGGTTGAGCCAGCTGACTTGGCTGAGTTGATCTGACCAATTAAGCTCACTTAGGCTTGCCTGACTTATATGATTTGACATAGCCAAGCTCATCCCAAGGTCTCTATTACAAACCAAAGTGACACCTTATCAGGTGGTGAAGTTACCAACAAATTTTCAATTTCATTCTTGTTGCTAATTTTGATGGTAGAAAATGGTGATATCTATGAGAAACTGAACAAAAATCCCATTCCACCCAAGCAGAACTATACAATTTTGTCTCATGTTACGTTAACATATGGCATTAGGGGTGAGGAAACGGTTTATTTTGTTAAAAATCAAACTAAATAAACTGAGATTTTTAAAACCAAAAATTTAAATGAAAACTGAACTGAAACCAAAATATTGAAAAACTGAAATAACTGAAATCGAATTTTTCGGTTTAATTTCGGTTAAAACCGAATTTCAACACTATATATATTATATATTAATATATATATATATATATATATATATATATATATATATTATAGATAATAAAATTCAGTTTTTTTAATTAACTGAATTTTTAAATCTGAAAACCAAAACCAAAAGCAAAACTAAAATAATCGAATGCCAAAAAAAACCAAAATCAAAAATTTTAGTTCAGTTTTTCGATTTTAACCGAGTAATACTCACCCTTATATTGACACCCTCCCTTGTTACTTGTATTGGAAACAAAGGGAAAAAAAAAAAAAACATCTAACCACAACTTATAATATGATTTACACGCATATTATTGTATACTAATTGTTTATATGTATATCAAGTCGCTAGCTGGGTTCTACTATTATTATTTGTCGAAGAATGGTGATATTGTCATATACATATGGGTTTGTTAATAATATAACTCATTGACTCGACGAAGAGCATCTTTTGCCCTGCCAAATTTAGTCGGGCTTAGCAAATTATTGATCCATGCCATCCAAGCATTGTATACATTTATATGGAACAAATATTTTATTTATTATATCGACAGGTGATATTCATCCATAATTAGTCTTCTAATTTTAAGTGCCGTTTGGAAAGTTAAAGATTTTTTAGAAGATTTTATAATTAAAAGATATAATGGGTTTTTACATAAAGATATTGATAACTGATTGTTTGAAAGTATTTCTTTCGCGTGTTTTGAAGACAAAACGAAAAAACTGAAAAAGGCTCTATGTCGAGTTTTCTGAAAATAGCCCATAACATGCTTTCTGTGTCTTTTCGGGAGTCTTTTGGTGGTTACATCTTCTCTCAATCAATGAGAAAAAAATTAAACGTGAACTGCCAAGCTTCTAAATAACTGAACACCAAACGGACCCTTAATTAGTTCAAGAAATTCATTTTTATTGCTTTTATTTGGAGTGTGAATTGGGATTGGCTGGAATGACAGTTAAATATGTTAGCCTGTTAGGTATCGATTCATCACTTGCAAATTCCATTTGAAGGAGGTATTAGTGATGGCAAGGAGGCGTTTAGAGGTAACCGTTGATTCTGCGAGAGATCTCAACGATGTAAGGAAATTGTTCAAAATGAAGGTCTACGCCATGGTTGGCCTGGCTAGCAGTGACCAACACCACTTCCAGAAAACCCACATCGACAGAGAAGGCATGACTGATCCCACCTGGAATGTCACCATGACGTTTACTGTTGAAGATGATCCGGATCTGAATCAGGATACGCTCATCTTCAAGCTCTTTTGTAAACGCAAGGTGGGCGACAGGTACATCGGAGAGGTGAGTATGCCTGTCCAAGATCTCCTCAGAACAGCCTCCGACACTGGCGGTACTCATACACAACAAATCACCAGACCAGTTAGGCTCGAAAGCGGGGGTACACAAGGTGTACTGACTTTCTCGTATAGGTTTCATGAAAAATTTGTTGGCGAAGAGTTGGGTGTACAGACGCCCCAGTTGCCGGGCCAAGAGCAGCAGCAACAATCACCACCGCCGCGTTCAACCCTTGGCCAATTTCTAGTGTCGACGGCGCAGCTGGTCGTGACGTCGGTTGCAACCGAAGCGATCATAGAATCAATCATGCAATGACGAAGCTGGTGTTTAGAGAAAAAGGAACGGGATCATATCAACATGAGAAGATGGATCTCCAACGGAGAAAGCCGATGTAGCAGAGAGAGAGAGGGGTTTTGGGAGGGAGCTTTGTAATCGTTCGACAGGGATTGGGGGAGTTCACGTCAGCGCCCCACAGTACGTCCCGTCCGTGAATTGAGAATATCTGGGGCGCTGATGTGAATTCCAGATTACCGGACGGGGGTGGTGAGGTGGTCTATTCCCGCACATGAGAGTGAGACATACGTGCGGTGTAAAAGCATTTGCGTTGACTGATTTTCAAAATATTGTACAACTCATCAGTGACAGGTTGACAGCTGGTCAATTCACTTCTCACCATTCACCAAGGATGCAATTTTCTTACAAAATGTAACTTTCCTATTCTAATCCTCGTCATCATCTAATCCTTGCCCCAATCATATAGAATCGGATACGTTAATCTTGTTTCACCATTTGGTTGTATTTAACGGAGTCTGCTCTTTATACAGCGCTCCTCGCATGCACGTCTCACCATGTATCAGAATATCTTTTTCAATATACGGTAGGATGTATCTGTCACATCAGGTGCACTCTATCAACAAATCCAAATTCACATGCTTCATTAAATTAGAAGTGCAACTTGTGCCAGTTGAGAAGTCAAAATTTCAATGCCAAAAGTCTAAGCCCAGTGCGATATAAATTCTTCAAATTAGGGGACGATTTTCTCATAAATGATGGTTTTCAAAATGTCATTGATCGGACTGTTTAGCCCGAAAACCGGTTAGACAATCAGTTTCATTTCACCCTGAACCATTTCTATGCCAATATATGTTGATTTGGTCAACGACATATTGATCCCACCAATTGAACTATCAACCTATTTCAACAATGATTTTGGCATTTTTTTTTTATCTTTTATCTTTTTTTTTTTTTCTATTTTTGCAAGTTACATCGAGTAGTTTATGATTTTTAAAACATTAAATCATTTCTCCTACACCTCAATCCTTGTGGGTTTGACACTAGCTCTTCTAGCCACTTTAACTTGCCCTCATAGTTAATAGTTAATTATTAGGTTGGATTCAACCCCAAATTGCATTTAACTGGCAAAATATCTCACATCTTCTCCCATCAATCATTTCTAATTTGGTTCTCCACTTGAAAATCTCATCTCATCTGCACGGGCTGCCAAGTGGCCTCCTTATTCATTGACAATAAGGTGGTTAGCTAATTGATTTGTAGGCTTTTAATTTCATCCAAAGCATTGAATGTATTGGATCAAGTAATTGATTAATTGGTTAATATTTTATCTTCACCCCAAAGCATAGCGGCAATCATCTTTGTTAATCAACCAACATGAAAAAGGAAGATAGAATAATATAGAGGAGCTAATCCACTTTTCCCTTAAACTCAATACAATAGCACACTCCCTTACCTACTCAACCTTGCCCAAAAGTGTAAAATTGACGCAGCGTGGAAGCAATAAATCGGGGCTGGCTATGCAAGTACCAGGCGAACTAAGTTTCTAGCGAAACAAGAGAGAGAGGAAATCTCTAGAGGAGAGAGAAAAGGTGGCGAGAATTGAATAGAAAATCTGAAGTGTGTATTAACTGAAAACAATAGCAGTATTTATAATACATCTGAAGTCATAGAATAACTAGGAAAGAACAACTAAGATAGATATCCAAACATCTAATCTGGATAGGATCAAATTCTTCTTGATCTTGATCTTGATAGGATCGGATTCTTTGCCATGATCTTCACTGTCCGATCTCCATGCATGAATTTTGGAAGTCTTGGATTATCTTGATCTCTTGAATTATTGATTATCTTGAATTCTTTATTATCTTGAATTCTTGAATTCTTGATGGATCTTGAATCTTTTCTTGACTTATCTCTTTCTTGGATCTTGACTTATCTTTATCTAGGAGCTGCCACCTCTAAGGTGATGTGGGCCTTGGGATGGGTCTCCATCATTCTCCCCCACTTGGAAAGAACTCGACCCCGAGTCGTGACTAGGATATGCAAGTGTCATCTCTGGCAGGTAGCGATGGATGTCAACAACATTGAAGGTCTTAGAGATACCCATATGATTTGGTAGGTCCACGACATATGCATTGTCGTTGATTTTCTTCATGATCTTGTATGGACCGTACTTCCGAGGTTGCAACTTGTTGTATTTTTCCATGGGAATCATTTCTTCCTCAAGAATACCATAACTTCGTCACCGACGTCAAATACTTGGGGCCGAAGATGCTTGTCTGCTGCCAACTTGTACTTGGTGTTGGTTTGCTCTAGTTTCTGCTTCATGGCTTCTTGGACGGATTGTATCTGGTCCGCCATCTGTTCTGCGGAGGCACTGACATTGGGTACTTTGGGTAATTTTACTAGGTCCAGTGCATGATTTGGAACCTTCATGTTGACAATGGAGAATGGAGATCTACCTGTAGAACTGTGTACTGCATTATTATAGGTGAACTCAGCCTATGCAATGGTGAAATCCCATTGTTTTGGTCTCTCCCGACATATACTGCGAATCAAGTTACCAAGGGTCCGGTTCACTACCTTCATCTGTCCGTCTGTCTCTGGATGGGCTGTGCTGCTGAAATTGAATGACGAATCAAATAACCTCCATAGGGTCATCCAAAAGTGATTTAGGAACCTTGTGTCTCGATTTGATGTAATAGTCTTGGGTACCCCATGTAGACGGGCAATCTCCCTGAAAAATAATTTGGCTGTTACTGATGCATCTGCTGTTTTCTTGCATGGGAGGAAGTGGGCCATTTTAGAAAACCTGTCAACCACCACGAAGATGGAGTCCATGTTCCTTTGGGTTTTTGGAAGGCCTAGCACAAAATCCATGGACAGGTCTTCCCAAATAGTAGTAGGAACGGGTAGGGGGATGTAGAGACCAGTATTTTGGGTTTGCCCCTTAGCAGTCTGGCAAATATAGCATCTACTCACAATGATGGACACATCTCTCCTTAATTTCAGCCAGTAATAACGCCCCTTAACTGCTTCAGTTGTCTTGTCCCTTATCAGGTGTCCTGCTAATCCACCCCCATGCAGGTCCCTGATGATCTTTTCACGGAGGGAGGTGCAAGGGATGCACAACTGTTTCTCTTTCATAAGGAACCCATCATAAATGTGGAAATCATCTGCTGGCTGTCGATTCACACATTTCTTCCACACAAGTTGGAAGTCCTCATCTTGGGCGTATAGGTCTTTTAGGCATTCAAAACCCACAATCTCAATACTGAAGGTCTTGATGAGGGCTACTCTTCTGCTAAGGGCATCGGCCACTTTATTCTATTGTCCAACCTTATACAAAATTTTGTATGGAAATTTGTCAAGGAAAGCAGACCATCTAGCATGCAAATCACTCTTTAATTGTTTTTGCCCACTGAGATATTTTAGGGCCTGTTGGTCAGTGTAAAGAACATTTTCCTTTGCAATTAAATAGTGTTCTCATGTTTTCAAGTCTCTTACCACAGCATAGAACTCTTTGTCATAAGTGGACCACTTT
Source organism: Nelumbo lutea (assembly GCF_056320005.1). NCBI lineage: Eukaryota > Viridiplantae > Streptophyta > Magnoliopsida > Proteales > Nelumbonaceae > Nelumbo > Nelumbo lutea. The sequence goes on along the minus strand of NC_142687.1, from coordinate 87,128,741 downwards.
CTCCTGACTTCACATAGTTTTTCATTGAAGAAAGCAATGGGTCTCTTTTCTTGGGACAATACAGCCCCTATACCAACTCCACTGGCATCACATTCAACTTTAAATAGTTTATCAAAAATTGGTAAAGCAAGGACATGGGCAGTACATAACTTCTCTTTTATGAGAGCAAAGCTTTGCTCTTGTTCTTCTCCCCATTGAAAATTTTCCTTTTTCAAACATTCAGTGATGGGAGCTGCAATACTGCTAAAATGCTTAATAAATCACTTGTAGAAAGTTGCTAACCCATGGAAGCGTCTCACATCAATGACTTTTGATGGGGTCGGCCACTCCCTAATGGCTTTCACTTTTTCTTCATCTACTTTAATTCCTTCCTTTCCCACAATGAATCCCAGGAATAATAAATTATCACTTATAAAAGTGCATTTCTTCAAATTAGCATATAATTTATTATCCCTTAATGCTTTTAGGACCTCCCTAATATGTCCCATATGCTGAGTGATAGATTTGCTGTAAATTAAAATATCATCAAAATATACTTCAACAAATTTACTAGTAAAGGGACGCAGTACCTGGTTCATCAGCCTCATGAATGTGCTAGGTGCGTTAGTTAGTCCAAAGGGCATGACTAACCATTCGAACATGCCATCTCTACTCTTGAAGGTTGTCTTCCATTCATCTCCGGGGCGGATTCTAATTTGATGGTATCCACTCCTGAGATCAATTTTTGAGAAAACCACAGCCCCATTAAGATGATCTAGCATGTCGTCAAACCTAGGAATGGGGAATTTGTATCCAATAGTAATTTTGTTAATAGCCATATTGTCGACACACATTCTTTAACTGCCATCCTTCTTGGGTGTTAGCAAAGCTGGTACTGCACTAGGACTCATACTGACTTGAATGTTATCTTTTTCAACAATTCTTTTACCTTCTCACGTAAAATTTCATTCTCCTTGTGACTCATCCTGTAATCTGAGAGGTTAGGTAGACTAGCACCTGGAACAAAGTCAATAAGAGGCTGTACATCTCTCATAGGAGGAAGTTCATTTGGTAATTCATTTGGAACTACATAATGAAATTCATCAAGTAGTCCCTTCACTTCCAATGGAATTTTATTTTCTTCCAGGGTCTCATTCATATTTTCTCCCTTTACTATTAACAAATGTACCTCATGGGTATCCTTACATTCTTTTGTAAATTCAACATGATGATGGATAATAGTAAGGAAATTTTTCCCATTTGCCTTTGGGGCCTTAGGAATATTCTTTTCAGCCATGGGTAACAAGGTGTAGCGTATACCTTCCTTTTCAAGTTGGTAGGTATTCTTCCTACCCATGTGCCTTGCATCAGAATCAAATTGCCAAGGCCTATCCAACAAAATATGGCAAGCATCCATGTCTATAATATCACAATATACTTCATCATTGTACTTACCAATAGAAAATGGTACATTGTAGTGTTCCTCCACTTGTACGTTGCCTCCTTCCTTAATCCACCCAATTGTGTATGGGTTTGGATGTTTTTCGGGAAGTAATTGTAACTTTTGTATGACATCCCTGCAAATAATATTTTTTTGACTGCCACTATCAATAATTAAATCAAATAATTTACCCTTGATAGTACATCTAGTATGGAACAATCTGTGCCTTTGAGAGGTATCTTGATTTTTCTGGGACAACATTAATTTTCTCAAACCACAAGTATACTCTTCATGTTCGTATGGACCCTCTTCATCTTCCCCATCAGGCCCACAGTATACTTCCTCATCCACATCTTCTTCCTCCTCCCTTTCTACCATATTAACTGCCTTCCTCCTAGGACAGTCACTGGACCTATGTCCAACCTCATTATATTTAAAGCATTTAATAGGAGCAGGTTTAGCATAGGGATTACCGGGTTTAGGAGGGTTGGAAGGGTTACCTTGAGTATTTCCTCCTGTGATAACCTTACCGGTGTTAGTTGTACTTGCCGGGTGGGAAGGCTGAACTACCGGGACTGATTTGTTCTTGTCGACAGTTGCTAGTTTGTTGTCGCTCCCGTTGTACCGACGATAATTATCACTACGTGCCTTTTCTTGGAACATCAATTCTGCTTTCAAGGCTAGGTTCCTTGCTTCCTACACACTAAGAACCATTTGTACACCAATTTTATCTCTAATGGATGGTCTCAAACCGCTCAGATAACGGGCTGCCTACTGGTTATTACTTTCAGCCAATTGATTTCTTTTAGCTAATCTCAAAAATTCAGATGTATATTCATTAACACTACGGGAACCCTGCGCACACCGTTGGTAAGATTCAAACATGTACTATTCATAATCTGGGGGTAAAATCTATCTCTTATAAGTTGTTTCATGCACCTCCCTTTAATCGGAAAGCTACCAATTTTACCCATCGTTTCTCTGGTATCTCCATGTACTCAAAGAAACGATCAACTTCTGTGATCCAATCTAGAAGTCCCTCTATGCCAAGATCTCCACTAAAAGTAGGAATATCTACCTTGAGTTTAAACTCATCATTATTCCTACGAGGATTGAAATTACCTCGATTGTGCCAATTTCTGTCGTTTCTGTCATTGCTGGGAAGAACTGGAGCACCATCGAATTCTAACTCATAATCACTATCGTCGTCAAGAACTGGACCCCGGAACACAGTGTTGACGGGTTGCCTGTTGTGGTCGTCTCCTTCAATTGGATGTGGATTTTCCTAGTTCCGTGGAACAACCTCCCGTAACAAGGTTCGCAGTTGTTCAACCATTTTTGCCAACTGCTGTTCGATGTTACGTGTGGTTGTGCGCTGCTTTTCAATTGCTCTCCAAACAGTTGGGAACCCCTGATCTCCATCATGGGGTGGGTTGCGACTACTACCGTCTGGATTGGCCATCTGACTCGGCGAATTCCCTGCTCTGATACCACCTGATGCAGTGTGGAAGTAATAAACTGGGGCTGGTTATGCAAGCATCGGGCGAACCAAGTTTCTAGCAAAACAAGAAAGAGAGAAAATCTCTAGAGGAGAGAGAAAAGGTGGCGAGAATTGAATAGAAAATCTGAAGTGTGTATTAACTGAAAACAATAGTAGTATTTATAATACATCTGGAAATCATAGAATAACTAGGAAAGAACAACTAAGATAGATATCAAAACATCTAATCTGGATAGGATCGAATTCTTCTTGATCTTGATCTTGATAGGATCAGATTCTTTGCCATGATCTTCACCGTCCGATCTCCATGCATGAATCTTGGAAGTCTTGGATTATCTTGATCTCTTGAATTCTTGATTATTTTGAATTCTTGAATTCTTGAATTCTTGTTTATCTTGAATTCTTGAATTCTTGATGGATCTCAAAATCCTTTCTTGACTTATCCTTATCCTAGGAGTTTCCGCCCCTAAGGTGATGTGGGCCTTGGGATGGGCCTCCATAAAAAATACATAGGCACCAACAAAGCAAAGCGAAAGTATATCAAGCAATTTGTAGAATAGTGAATCTCATGTAATTGGTCTTCTTTAACAAGCATCAAAAGATATCACTTATTTCCCTATCCCTATCTCTTAGTAAGGGTGTCAATGGACCGGTTTTGGATTGGATCTCATCTAGTCCAAAATCAATTTGGATAGATTGGATTGGACCTGGTCCATATGTAACAAATTTATATTGGATTGGATTGCATTAAGCCAATATTTGTTCTATTAAAATAAGATAAGAATATATGTGTCAATGAATCGGGTTTAGGTTGAAACCAATCTAAAGCAAAATAAATTTGAATAGATTGGACAATCCAGGCATCAAATTGAACCAATCCAAGTTGGTCTAAAGCATTCATTGAATTGGATTGGATCTGGTCCATTTATAATAAATTCACATTAAATTCTCATAGCATGGGTAAATGCAATTATCTGGGTAAGTTTTTCCTAGGAAACACTTACCCGGGTAAATTCATTTACCCATGTTCTTTTATTTCCTATGTAAATAAGGTAATGGCCATTTTAGCCATAAAAATCCATTATTAAAAGGGGCATTTTTGTTCCATTCAAGTGTTAGCAACTTTTCCCTTAGGTGGGAAAGTTATTTACCCACCTCTGAGGTAAGTGATACACAAGAAAATAAACTTTTCCTGGTCCCCACATAAATCTGAAAAATGAACATGGGATTCTTGGTCAATGGGAACCAAAATCCCATTGACCAACTTCCCCCCCTCTCAAAAATAAAAAAATAAAAAGAAAAAAAGAAACACCCCCTGAAAAGTAAAACCAAGGAGAGAAAGGTTTATTGAGAAGAATTCCATTTAAGCACTTATTGTCACAACCCACATCTACTGTAGCAATTAATGCCATATTTATAGCAAAGAGGGAAGCCATCATAGTGAGCCATGCATGGAGGAACCGTTCACATAATAATTGTAGAAGGCTAAACATAGAGCATATTTAGGCCCCATTTGCTTTTCAATAAGTTACTTACCTGGGTAAATGCAGTTACCTGGGTAAGTTTTTCCTTGGAAACACTTACTTGGGTAAGTGCATTTACTTATGTTCTTTCATTTCTCATGTAAATAAGGAAATGCCCATTTTATCCATAAAAATCCATTATTAATAAGGGTATTTTTGTCTCATTCAAGTGTCGGCAACTTTTCCCCTAGGTGGGAAAGTTATTTACCCACCTAGGAGATGGGCATCATTTGTCCAGGTAAGTGATACCCAAGAAAATAAACTTTCCCTGGTCCCGGCATAAATTTGAAAAAAGAACATGAGATTCTTGGTCAATCGGAACAAAAATCCCATTGACCAACTTCCCCCCTATCAAGATCCAAAAACAGAATGCCCCCTTAGAGTTTCTAATAATATCTCCACTGGAACTCTCACATAGGTTGCCACAACAAGAAACATCACTATTGAATTTGAAGTGGAAGTGTGAAGGGAATTGCCAACAAACCTATTGGAATCTTTCCCTTCTGATGAGGTAAAAGTTTGATTAGATGAGGTTTGGTTCCTTGTTTAAATGTCCCTGTAGATGTAACAATCATTTTTTTTGTTAATAGTTTTCCCAATTGATTGCTAGAGCCTATAACTAGTCCAATATTCCTTTTAGGGAGAGTGACCATTCAGCCCAAGGTCAAAATTCATAGGCCTAAAGTACAGTTAGGGTAGGTTCCAGCTCGGAATTGATGCCAATTCATGGGTGGGTATGGGTGCATAGGGTGTGGGTTTTTGACCTTTTGAATGTTCATAGATTTGCAGCACAATTCAGAATTCTGCATTTAGCCTGTCCGTACTTCTCCGTTCCTTTTAAACTAAGGGCTGATTCGATGTGATTTTATTTTTGGTTGGACCATGAAGTTGATATCGAAAAGACTCATAACCAATCAACCAGGATTATCATAATAGACATAATTTTCATGCCTTTATAGAATTATAAATTTTCCCTTTATTTATTTCCTTTTGTCCTCATAACATCCCTGTCATAAGATGCAAAATACCATACTCCTTTGACTCAGTTTGGAAAGAGTACAAATATAAATATGTACAGTACAAATACATACAAAAAAAAATGGTTTTGCACTCTACATATTTATATTTGTACTCCTTCCAAATTGAGCATTTCTAACAAATTGATCCTGTGCAAGTAAGATCCACCTGCCTTACTAGAGAAAACCTACAATTATGTGGATTTGTTCCTACATTTATCCATTTGGAGAGACACCCATTGATGATATCAATTACTATAGGGTTGCTAATGACCCAATAAGAAATACTAAGGGCCCAAAACCAAACTAGAACCAACCGAAAATTAAAAGCTCAGATCTCCCATCCACATCCCTACCCACTACCCACATGACACTACAGTTGTGCAAGTTGACTTGGTAATCGGCTCTCAAACTATCAAACATTGACAGCCAAAGCCTACCTCCCTCTCTCTAGTACTCTTTGTTGCACCATTGTTATGAACCTTACTTTTTCTTTATAAATTTATTTTTTCAAGGTAAATAAAAGAAAAAGGGGCAAAATGACCCAATCGATCTAATGGAGCGTGATCTGGTGCTCCTTGCTAGGGGACAACTCGGATGTTGAAGTGGTGAGATCGGCTGACCAAGCTATAAGAAAGTAATGATCAGAGTACCCGGGGTGGGCACTCCGATGCTTAAGACAACGAAGAGTGTATGGATGCTAAAAAGCGAGAGCTTAGAGAGCTTGAATGCTAAATTGAGCGTACCTTCTCTAATCAACAGGATGCCTTTATATAGGTGCAAGTTGTTGTGGACTTCATGTAGTGCGTCCCAGATCTTCAGGAGGACAAAGCTTATCGGTCTGCCTCATTCGGAGGTGGTTTCATGGTCTGAGATGGCTTTTATGTAAAGCGGTTGAGTTTATCTGGTTGCCTCCAAAGCAAATGGGGTGGGAGTTAGCTCCGTCAACGAGGTAGTGTGATCTAGGAGGACTTGGAGACAATAACCCATACATAAAGGAGGTCGTCCACCACATCATGTAGGTCACCAATCGGGCCTCAGTCTGGTCGGCGACGAGAGGTCGCCCCTTATGCTGAGGTGCCTACAGATCGGCCCTACCGAGGTAATGTCGGTACTCTCTTTTAGTGTTCATGTGGTGTGTTTGAGGTCATTGCCTACATGGCGCTGAGGTGTCATGTGTCGATTCTGGGTGCCACATGTTGAAATGTCACTAGAGGGCCAAATCACCCCTCATCACGATCTATGAGAGACATATTCTTCTTCTTTGGCTCAACGGTTTTTAACACTGCTTGAGCATCAAGTGAACACTGGCGAAGCACCAATAGCGACAATTAATAAAATATTGTTTCTCCAACTATACTAATTAAGTTTTACTTTCTTGATTCAACTTCATTGATGATGAAGAGACGAAATTGATCCCACTCAAGCAATGTTGAATTAGTAAGAGAGGATAAAGAATCCGAAGTGGTTTTTGTTTCTTCAATACTGATTTTGCGGGAACATTAAAATGGGAACAGATTAATAGAAGGTAAGAAAAGAATGAAAATTTGGGAAAGAAAAATCATAGATAATATAATAGATAAGAGGAGTCAGCTCATAAGAGAAAGACATGATTTAATACCACACATGTGATATGTAGACATGATTTAATGTTGATGTGGTGTCCTATGATTGGTTGTGCAGGAAGTTGTGCAGACAAGAAGCAAATTTGCCCGCTCATTTATTGGCTTCAGCTGGTTGAGAGTGGCCTTGAGGATCTGTTCAGGTCTCCTTGAATGTTGATGTGATGATTGCTTTATCTTCTCCTTGCTCTGAACCCCTGTAGTGGGTTTGTTTTGCTCTAACCTCAGTCCTCTTCCTCATTGAGATGGCGGGCTGTCTGAATATTAAATGTAAGTGGGCCTGTGTAGTGAATGTCAATAGGCGTGGCTAATTGTGGTTCTCATACACTCATTATATATCTAAGAGTATGTTCCTTTGTTTTAAAGTTTCTGACATCTAAAGTGCAATAATTACATTAGGGGGTATATTGGTATTGGTGAACTTTTCTTTCTTTTAACTCTGAAAGTTGAGAATGTTATGAATTCTGAAAATGATCAAATATCCATTTTGTTCCCATATATGAGAGTTTTTATTTTATCTTTATGGGAGTATTATTGGGAAACAAAAAGTTGTATGAGATAAAAAGAAAAGAACACCCAGGTCCTGACCTCTTTCATAATTATCAAGCTTATCTTATTACTTCTTTTGTTTACCAATACCTTCAAATCTGGTTCTCGAATCAAGAGTCTCTTCCAAAATGGCAAGGAGGTATTTAGAGGTAACCGTTGTTTCTGTGAGAGATCTTAAGGATGTAAGGAAATTATTCAAAATGAAGGCCTACGCCAAGGTTGCTCTGGCCAGAGACCAACAACACTTCCAGAAAACCCACATCGACCGAGAAGGCAGGATGAGTCCCAATTGGAATTTCCCCATGACCTTTGTTGTTGAAGATCAGATGACCCGGGATATGTCCTGCTGAGTCTGGATACGCTCACCTTCACGCTCTTTTGTAAGCGCAAGCTGGGTGACAAATACATTGGAAAGGTGAGCATGTCTATCCAAGATCTCCTTAAAACAGCCACTGAGCACCGATAGTAATCCTCCACCACTGATCATCGCAAGACTAGTCAGGCTCAAAAGAGGGGATACACAAGCTGTACTGATTTTCTCGTATAGGTTTAGTGAAGGTTCTATTGTCGAGGACTCGGGGGTGCCGCAGCCCCAATTTTCGGGCCTAGATCAGTCCTCCCAACAATCACAACCGGCACCGCAGCTTCCTTCCCTTCACTGATCTCTGACAACGAAGGTGGAGCAGTTGGCAACGTCAATTGCAGTGTAGGTGATAGCAGATGTAATCATAGACTAACGAAAAGCTGATGTTGGGAGAAAAGGAATCGGATCAAGATGAGAAGAAGATGGATGGGTTACGGAGTATGAGTTTAACATCGAATGGTGCATTGCATACTAATAAACTATGTTGTATGCAATGTCCGGGTCCAGATGTAGTAGGCACGTTAAGTAAGCACAATGAGTGAACACGTTATAGTTGTGTGACACACGTCCTAGTTAATGTGCCTTTCATCCAAACATTTTTATTCCATTAGATAGAAATTATCCATTATTTTATTATCTTTGTTAAAATAATTAAAAATAAAAAACAATGAAAAAGAAAATGTAAATGAGTCCCAACTCCCAACACATTTAGGTTTTTCTTTCTTATTATTTTTATTTTTAATTATTTTGACAAAAATAATAAAATAATGGATAATTTCTGTCTAACGGAACAAAAAAGTTTGGATGAAAGGAACATTAACTGGGACATATGTCACAGATCTATTACGTGCTCACTCATTATGCTTACTTAACGTACCTACTACATCCGGACCCGCAATGTTCAAGCTTAAATAGCGTAGCATCTAGCCTAGTTGGGCCGCTGACATGTGCCGTGCGTAGCATGTTTAGACTTTAGAGTTAGACTAAGGATATGATTTGGGAAATTACCATTTATCCATTTACATATATATCTTTATTTGTTTTTCTGGATGTTAGTGTCTTTGGGAAGAGGATTAGTTGGAGAAAAAATCATGCACATCGGGCTGATCTATCTATCACGGCTGGTATAGATTGGGTCCACAGTGAATACTGGTGTGTTTAGTTGTTGTAGATAGTTCAGTCGGGTGTGTAGATTTTGTCTCTAGCTCATTTAGACTTGTGTCTATGTTGTTCATAGTTTGGAATCAAAATCTGAAGAGGAATGGGAATCAAAATATAGATTCTGGATTTGGTACTTACAAAATTTGTACTCACAACACTTGTAGCCTGCATGGGGAACATCACCCCATGTATGAAAAAATATTAGTAGATGTTCCAAAGGCACAGCTATATAAGTGTTATGAGCATGATGTGAGTACAAATTCTGTGAGGACTGAATCCGGTCTAAAATATATTAGAATCAGAATTAAAATGGTCTATTCTTCTTACCAGTTTGGTTTGAATTGAAATTAGAATCTAAATCAGATGAAACATATTCTCATCATTCCCACATGGGGAGAAAGGAATAACCATTCCCTCAAATGGATAGAATGCTCCATTAGGGTTATCATTTCAATTCTGATTCCAGACTATTATTTCGCTCAACCAAAGGGTTACTAAGTTCAAATTTTCAATATATATATCTGCCGATACAGAGGTGTATTAATACTTTTAACCATGGTCTGTACATTGAATGTTTTAGCAACAGTGGATGAGGGATTCAATTTTCTAGTTGTATATAGCAAATCTCACATCTTCTCTCTCACAAATCATTACACACTTGGGTCCCTGCCAATGAGACCAACTTATTGGATGGATGATTAGACTTGGTTTCTTGTTAAATGTCGTACATTGAATGATGATGCATCTTTTTTCGTTAATTATTGCTTCAAAAATTTGTATGATGAATTTAAATTAAAGTTCTGTTTGGAAAGAGTGTAAATACAAATATGTTGAATGCAAATAGAATTTCTGTCGGTTATGGTATGCAAAATTTAGGCCGACTGACACCCCATTTGCACCGATGGTGTTTGGTAGAGAAGAGGGGATGAGACCGGTGGCACATATTTACAGTCGTTTGGGAAGTTTTTGACGTTACAATCTCCTTACTCTCTACTTCTCAATTTAATTTGATAGAAGAGAATCACATAGCCATCCATTCTGTTATAGAACACTTTGACATTGTAGGGATAATCTATTATGATTCCAATCTAATGGTTCCATCTTCTTACACGTGTTAGTCACAAACAAGTTCCAAAACCGCCATGGGAAGCCGATTCTACCCACCATCAACACAACCATCACTATTCTTTGTCGAAGTGTTTCGGTGTCAGTAATCTTTACTTGCCACTGCCACAACTCACCATCAGACTACAGTATGCTTGGGGAGTGGTGGAACAACGATCTGATCATCAACGGTTGATATTTTTCGAGGGATGGGTTATGATGAATTTATCTTGTGAGACAACAGCAAGAGAGGCACTTGTGAAAGGGTTTATGATTTTCTTCTCGATGGAGGCATTTGCGAGACAGGCATTTGTAAGAGGGTTGATGGTTCGTCGGAAACACAAGACGTGACAAAGAGAGCAAGTTAGTGTTGTATCTCCATCAATGAAAAATGAGAATAAAGGTTTGTTTCCATAATTTTGACGTACATTTACACCTTAAAATTAAGGGAAATACTAACAAGATTGCATATTTTTCTCGATTTTCAGGTTCTTTCGCACCTTTACCGGATGGCAGGAAAAGTGACCCGGGATGTATATTGCCCTCAAACTAGGTTTTAAACTCTTCCCAAACGAAGCCTAAAGCTCCATTTGGGAGGATCACAAATACAAATATGCTCCATCAGTAGTCGGTTCATGAAAATGACAGCATTTATATATATGCACTCTTCCCAGATGGAGTCTAGGGACTTATTTGGCATGCTATTTTTATAAACCAAGCACATCTCTTGACCCTGGTAAAGTGTATACGGTTCACAACCCTCGATTTCTCACTTCACATTTATGATTAGTGCATTGAATCTACAGCCCTATCCCTCTCAGATCCAGCTACAATACTAGAAAGATATGATATTATAAAATCTTACATCCGATCAACAGGTATCATAATGGGGGTGATCAATCAGTTGGTATTCATTACAATTTATAGGGTGTTTTGATTTGGTCAAAACTCTTTCGGTACCATATTTTTCCCGTGTAATAGATTTTCCCCGCACATATAATTAAGAAGGGTACATGTGATTGGTAAGGCTAATTATTATATAAAGTCCCTATTTTTATTTTCTGATGTCAATATTGCCCACATACTAGCGGGCTCCGTGTGATTCATGGGATGGGGCACCCCTCCTTGTCCCTCACCCCCATAAGTCAAGATACTCCACATCCCACTCCAACCCTAGTGATGGGGCGGGTTTGGGGAAAGGCACCCATTCCCCGTTGGGGATGGGGGATCCCCAAATTTTCTCCACCTGACAATCACCTAAAAAATCTAATTTGTAGATATTTTACAAATAGGATTATGAGAATTTAGGGGTATTTTAAGAATTGGATTATGACATTTGTGAGTATTTTATAAATGAAATTATGAGATCCTAGGATTATAAGAATATGAGAAAAACTTAAAGATATTTTAAAAATTTTATTAAATTTATGAATATTTTATTAATTTACCATTAGGTTCAGAGAATTATATGCAAACCCCATCCCTAATTTGGGGCAAAAATATTTTCCTTGTCGCCACCCCATCTTTGCCTCGTCCCTATTTAAGATTTGAGAAAACTTGGCCTATTCCGGGTGGGGCAAGGTAGGGCCCCGATTTTATAAGGAAAATTCTCATCCTTACAATTCTAATAATTTTTTATAAGTAATTAAATAAAAGTAAATTAAATAACAATAAACTATAATATTTTATGATAATTTCCAAAAGATTATTGAAATTGCTATTCATTAGTAGTAATATATGGTAAAATAATTATTTACAATAACAACAAATTAATGTGAATAAAATTATAGTAAATTAATGTAATCATGGTAAATTATATTATTTTTAATTAAAAGTAAGCCATTTGTTGTTAATTAATGTCAAACTAGGTATGATTGAAGTCAACCAAGTGGTCTAAGTCGGTGTGATCGAAGTTAATCATTAATCCAAATGTGGATAATCCTTAGGTTCTTTGATCAATTATCTTTTTGAATCTATAACTGATTTTCCCCGATAGGCTGAGTTTGGAAGAAGTGAAAATATAAATAATAAGGTGCAAAACCTTCTATTTTGTATACATTTGCATTTTACATATTTGTATTTATATAGCCTCTATTCCAGAATCGTATAACCAAAATCTAAAACAGAAGACCCAAAAATAAATGCTTACCAGAGAAGGATATAGGAAGGAATTGACCCACATACTTGCTTCCTCTCGCTCCACTACTGCTCCTGCCACCTAGTAGCATTTTAGCTTCTTCCTGATGAATGACAGGAAGACTAAAAGAATGACGGGAATAGATGAATGATGGTTCTGCAAATTCGCAATAGAGATTTTGTTTAATAAAAATAAGAAATGACCGTCGATTGAACGAACTCTATTCGTTCCTCCGCCTCCTCAATGTGCTTGAAACTTTTTTTCTGGGTTCGAAACAACTTACAAAATAAGAGAGAATTTATTAATTAACAATATTTTTAATTGATATAGCACTTTTAATAATTACAGTATTTTAATTAATTAATATTATTTATTAAAATAATGCGTTTTTTTATTAACAGTATTAATAATTAATCATATTTTATAGTATTTTTAATAATTGCAGTATTATTAATTATAGCATTTATTAATTAGCAGTGTTTTTTAAAATATTGTATTTGTTAAAATATTAATATCTTATTAATTCATTAATTAAAAGTTTTTTGACTTGTTATATAATTTAAGTTATAATTTAAATTGTATTTTAAATATTATTTAAATTATATTTGAAATTATAAGACAATATTATTTAAATATTAATTAAATATTATGATAATATTATTTAAATATAATTTAAGCTATAACTAGCAGAAAATTATATTTAATGAACAGAAATTAGTCAAAAAATAACCAAAAATAAAGTACTAATAATTTTGTCATAATTACCAAAAATTATCCAAGAAATTACCAAAATGGATTAACGTGATTTCCAATAAACATGTCAAATTACTAAAAACTAAACAAAATATAACGACTAAAATTACTTTTTTTAAGAGAAGCTATTTATCTATTTTCTCAATACAAAAATGTAATCATTGCTTATCTTGATTAGATTAATAAAGTTGCACACTATTAGAGAGAGATACTTTTGTGTTTTTCAATACCTCTTAATTTAATGCATTTATTACTACATTTAAAAAAGAGTAGGAATAATAATTACTCTGTTTTAAAATTTACAGTTTTAATAATAATTACAATATTTTTAATAATTAACAGTATTAACCATATTTATTAAAAATAATGTATTTATTAATTATCAGTATTTTTAAATATTTATCAATATTTATTCAAAAACAATATTAAATATTGTATTTCTTAATTAATATAATATAAGTTATAATTTATTAAAAACAGTATTAACAATTACAATATTTATTAATTAAAAGTAATTAAATAATTACAGTATTTTAATAATTAACAGTATTAACTGTACTTTTAATCAATACAGTATTTTTAATAATTACAGTATTATTAGTTAATTAAAAGTATTTACTAAAATACTGAAGTTATTAATTAATAATATTTTTCATTAATATAGGACTTTTAATAATTACAGTATTAATAATTAACCATATTTTACAGTATTTTCAATAATTGCAATATTATTAATTACAGTATTTATTAATAAATGTAAGTTATAATTTAAATTGTATTTTAAATATTAATTAAACTACATTTGAAATTGTAAGTAAAATAATTAAATTTTAATCTATAATTAAAAGTAATTATATTTAATTTTTTATTAACTATAATTTAAGCTATAAATAACAGAAAATTACATTTAATGAACAGAAATTAGCCAAGAAAATAACCAAAATAAAATACCAATAATTTTGTCATAATTACCAAAAATGGATTAACATGATTTCTAATAAATATGATAAATTACCAAAAAGTAAAAAAAATAAAACCATTAAAATTAATTTTTGAAAATATGTTCTAATTATCAATAATCTTCAAGAAATAAATATAATTAGTTCATAGTGTGTTTAAAATACATTTGTTTTTTCCGATAAATTTTGAAATACATTTGTTCTAAACCAGATGAGCTAAAATACATTTGAAATAAATATAATTAGTTCATAGAGCTTTATACATATCTAATTTGAGGGTAATACCACCTTATACGATTTGATTAGCCGAATTTTTTTTTTCCGGTATAATAGATTAATAGTTGAACCCGATGTGTATTTTTTGTAAGATTAATATTGTTTTATATTTTTGTATAGGTATATATCGGATTCCGTCCGACTCGTTTGAATGATGTTATTGTATAAAAGAAAATTGTCAAAGCTAAGCACGTTTAATATGTCGGCGACCTTTTTTTTGGTGGAAGTATGGGCAGAAAATTCCAAGACAAATAATGGGTGGGCCCTTACTTAACAAGTTCAGCCGTACACGTGTTGCTCACTTAAGGAGCTTCCAATGCCGTAAAGACACGTGGAAATATTTAAATTCTTTATGCAACAATGTGAATCCACTCGAATCGAGAGCAGCTTGGGTGCTCATAAACCGTGCGCACAGCATTTTACACGGTACGTTGAGAATATCTCTTAAACAAGAGGTATTCTCCATACAAGGCCATAATAGACTGTACGAACGGTTAAGTACGTTTTCATGAGACCGGATCTGCTCCTCACAGAGGGCGCCTCACACCCATATCCTATCATGTGTTGTACATTTCCGTATTTTTAAGTTATTATTGATGGGAGATGTAAATGCATGCTAAAGCAGAAATGGAGTAATAGTGAAAAGTACTCTCTCCCATCTAACTTTTGTAAGAACCGAGACAAATATAGTATAATAGATAGATACATTTAAATTTAGGGAAGTGGCATTGTTCCTTTGAATTAACACTTAGGCTCAGTTTGTATTTGTATAAATATAAATATTGATGAGGGGAGATTTGGTCACATTGTGCCATGTGTCGATCCTGAACCATTTCTTAACACCTCAGTGCCACATAGGCAATAACATTGCCTTCACCAAAATGGAGTCTACCTCGGGTACGTGTTAGGTACACCTTGCATGATCTGAGTATCTCAACACCACCTAGGCAAGGCCATTCTACAGGTACTTCAACCCAGGACCAGGTCGGCCATCACAGGATCAGGTTGACCATCTTAGGACCTAGTCGGCTATCACAGGACTAGGTAAGCAATCACAGGACCATGTCAGCCATCACAAGATCGAGCTAGGGACCTTGGCATGAGGGGTGACCTCTCTCCGCTAACCTGGCTGAAGCATAGTTGGTGACCTACAGGACGTGGTGGTTGACACCCATCATGAGTGGGCTATTGTCTCTGAATCCTTCGAGATCACATCACCTCATCGACGGAGCTGAATCCCACCCCGCCCGCTTCGGAGGAAACCGGATGAGCTCTATCACTTTACTTGAAAGCCGTCTTTGAGAGAGAAATTGCCTCCAAACGAGGCAGTTCGGTAAGCCATGTCCCCTTGGAGACCTTGGACGTGCAACGTGAAGCTTATGGAAACCTACACCCATATAAAGGCATCCCATTTATCAAAGAAGGTATGCACGATTTAGCATTCATAGCTCTCTTGCATTTTCGCTTTCTAAGCATCTAGATACTCATCAGTGACTTATGCATCGGAGTGCCCACCCTGGGAAAAGCAACCCAAGTACTTTGATATTGTTTCCTTGCAGCTTGACCATGCGACCTCACCAAACAGCATCCGAGTGGTCCTCTAGCAGGGAGCTATCGGAACGCACAACATCAATTGGGATGAGTTGCCAGTGTCTTGTGGGCATTCTACATGACAATCAAGATGGCGATTGGCAAAACACCATTCAACCTGACATACTGTACAGAAGTCGTCATTCCTATTGAGATTGGGGTGCCAACCTTGCGTTCCAAAGCATATGATGAGGAGACTAATGATGACGAGCTGTGGATGAACATTGACTTGGTGGAAGAGGTTTGAGACTTAGCATACATCTAGACTACCACATACCAATAGAGGGTAGCTCGGTACTATAACGCCTGAGTTAAGAGATGCCAGTTCCAAGTTGGTGACCTGGTGCTCAGGAAGTTTATGGTACTTGAGTTGGGCTCAGTTGAATTGGGACCTAACTGGGAAGGCTCATTACAGTTTAGACCTATGTGGGGCAAGACCTTGGCCAACCAAGCTCCCACCTGACGACCACCTGCTTTGCCGAACTGGTCTAGCTGATCCGTGATACCCACACCTCAGCCAAAAATCCACAGATGACTACTAGCTTTGGTGAGTTGGACAAGATGACTCGCGATACATGTACTTTGGCGAAAATCTGCGAATGGGAAGCTAGACCGCTTTTAGCATTAAACCTCCCTCAAGCCAACCTATTTGAAACACATTGGCAATAAATGACCTACCCGCGCTTTGCATACCTTGGCTCACTTGAACATGCAACATCGTTATTGTCTTTGTCAATAGCACCCTCGTTGGCATCATTCTAGACCGCTTTTAGCATTAAACCTCCCTCAAGCCAACCTATTTGAAACACATTGGCAATAAATGACCTACCGCGCTTTGCGTACCTTGGCTCACTTGAACATGCAACATCGTTATTGTCTTTGTCAATAGCACCCTCGTTGGCATCATTCTCGTCACCCTCTCTACTATCCTCCACATCAGTTTCTGACTCCATGTTGACCTTGCTGGTCACCCCCTTGAAGACTGGCCTAAGGGACATCATGTAGAAGTCTATGTGAGTGGAGGGACCTAAGGAAGCAGTGGCACAGTTTGAAGCTCTTATTGAGGGCAAGCACGATGAACTCTGCTCTTGAGGTACTCGGGCGAATGAAAGAACTCCCCAGTGGCTACATCCCTAGCGCAGCGGATGTCCTCGGAGTTCTCGTTGCGCCTCTCCTCATGCTGGCGAGTTTGCTCCTACACCTGGTGGTCAAGATGTAGATATTCTACCTAGTGTCGCATTCAGCCTTTAGACCCTTCTAGCTTGGGTGATCAAATCGGGCTGACGCCAAAAAACCAACTAAACTAAGTCACTTCAGGCCAGAGACGTGCAGCAAACTACTCCCTTTGCTGAGTTGACCTTGACTCGGGAGTGGGGGGGCAATTAATGATGGAGATTTGGTCCTCTAGTGACACCACACCACGTGGTGATCCTAAATTGTTTCTTAACACCTTAGTGACACATAGACAACAACATTGCCTTTGCCAAAATGGAGTCAGCCTCGGGTACGTGTCAAGTACACCTCGCATGATCTAAATATCTTGGCACCACCTAGGCAAGGCCGGTCTGCAGGCACCTTGACCTAGGACCAGGTCGGCCATCACTGAGGTTGGCCATCATAGGATTAGGTCGGCCTAGGACCAGGTTGGCTATTGTAGGACCAGGTTGGCCATCACAGGATCGAGTCGGCTTAGGACTAGGCCGGTAATCGTAGGATCGGGTTGGCCATCACAGGACCAGGTTGACCATCACAGGATCAGGTTGGCCTAGGACCAGGTCGGATATCGTAGGACGAAGTCTGCCATCTTAGGTCCAGGTTGGCCATCTCAATATCAAGTCAACCTAGGACCCAATCGGCCATTGTAGGATCGAGCTAGGACCTCTACGTGAGGGGCGACCTATCTCCGCTAACCTGGCTGAAGTGCGATTGGCAACCTACAGAACTTGGTGGGCGACACCCATCATGAGTGGGCTATTGTCTCCAAATGCTCCGAGATCATGTCACCTCATCGACGGAGCTGACTCCCGCCTTGCCCACATCGGAGGCAATGGGATGAGATCTATCGCTTTACACGGAAGTCGTCTTCGAGAGAAAACTGCCTCTGAGTGAGGTGGGTTGGTAAGCCATGCCCCCTTGGAAATCTCGGACAAGCAATGTGAAGCCCACGGTAAACTGTGCCTATATAAAGGCATCCCATTAATCAAAGGTGGTACTAGGGATGCAAATGGATCGGATCAGATTCAAATAAGGGTATTCCGACATTGTTCATGTTGGATTCGATCTGAAGGTCTGATCGGATCTCATAGGACTCTATCTGAATTCGAATCCTATCGGATCTTTGGAACTGATTTGATTCGACTTGTTTTCTATAAAAATTAATAATTTATTAAAAGAAAAATAAAATATACCAATTTAAGTAACGAAAAAAAACAAAAAATACAAGTAGTTTTTAATTATTTTCATCATATATACAGGTTTTTTATAAAAAAATTGAATAATATAAGAAATTTATAAAAATAGAATATAAATAATATATTTATAAATAAATAAATAATATATATGTATTATATATATTTATTTATATTTTTAAATATATAACAAATCGAATCGAATCTTCTCGAATCAGAAAGTGGGGTGATCTGAATCCGATCCAATTTCTTATCGGATCATAGGATCCAATCCGAAGATTTGAATCGGGGTGATCCGAATTCAACCAAATAAGATTGGCATTTGCACCCTAGAAGGTACGCGCGATTTAGCAGTCATAGCTCTCTTGCATTCTTGCTTTCTAAGCACCCAAATACTCATCATTGACCTAAGTACCGGAATACCCACCCTGAGTAAAGCAACCCGGGGTACTCTGATATTATTTCCTTGTAGCTCGACCAGGTGACCTTACCAGGCACCCGAGCTATCCTCCAAGAGAGAACTACCAAATCGTGCAACATAAGATAGATAGATTTAAATTAAGGGAAGTGGTGACATCATTCCTTCTAATTAACACTTAGGCTAAGTTTGGAAAGAATGCAAATACAAATATGTACAACAAAAAATTACAAAATGCAAGGTTTTGCATTGTGCATATTTATATTTGTACTCCTTCCAAATTGAGCCTTATGTTTGAATTCAGGTAAGTGCTATCCCGTCCTACTAAGTGATTGAGTGTGTGTCCGTCGGAAAAGCTATTTGCATAAAATTCGTTTTATTTCTCACTGTTTCTTCTTCTTCTTCTTCTTCTTCTTCTTCTACTTCTTTGAATGCCATTAAGAAGCAAACCTCTCTTTCTTCTTCAAACTTCAGCCAAAGGGCGGAAGCTATTTGCAAGAAACTGTTTAATTTGAGCAGTACTTTTTGTTCTTCTTCACAGTTTATTTGCAACGTGAAAAAGGTATTTTTGCAGCGAGTCGAGCAGATAGATCACTTTTGGTTACGAAATGGGCATTAAAATTTCATTTTTTTTCACTTTTTCCTTTATATTTAAAAATGAAATATGAAATTATAACCACATAGTTTCTATGCTCATGTGAGCCAAAGTGTCATCGAACTATGACATGATTCAATCTAATTGAAAGTGCACCCCAATACACACCAAATCGAATGCAGGAAATCTGGATTTGGACTGTTTACGGCTCTTTCCTCCCGCGTGTGATTGATTCAATTTAATTGAAAGTGCACCCCAACACACACCAAACCAAATGCAGGAAATCCGGATTCCTCCTGTCAATGGCTCTTTCCTCTCATGTGACATGTTAGTTTATATGTAGAATCATGCCTTCTCACTGTTACTGTTTCATGAAGTTTATTCAATGTGTGGCTCCTGTAAATAACTTAAGTAGGTGTTTGGTATTGGTGCTGGGAATATTGCATTGTTTTCTTATAAAATCAGTGTTGGTATGGTAAGTTATAAATTTTTTGTTTGGAATTGGTGTTGTTATATAGACTTTTTTTTTTTTATTTTTTTATAAAATAGCATTAGTTTTGGGTGATATTAGTGTTGGCAGTAATGTTTTCAACATTTAGGGCTGTTCACGGGTCGGGTTGAGTCGGTTTACTGATGTTTTTCCAACCGACCCGACCTGGTCGGGTTACCTGAAATTGAAATCGAAACCGACCTGATCGGTTTGAGTCGGTTTGGATCGGTTTGGGTCAATTTTGGCTCTATTTAGTGGTGACTTAGTTGTTGTACAACCTAAAGTTAGGTTGTAACTAGGATAGAGACAACTTAGTTAAGTAGGAAGTAAGTAGGTTGTAACTACTAATTAGGAACTAACTACTAAATCAGTTCAGTTCGGGTTGGTTTCGGTTTTTACACATGAAAATCGAAACTGAATCGAATGATTGATTTATGATTTTTTATAACCCGAAATCGACCAGTACTGAAGAAAATCCGGCCGACTCGGGTTGGGTCTGTCCAGATTGATCAGTTGGTTGGGTTGGGTCTTCTTATGAATAGCCCTAATATTATCCAGTGTCAGATACAACATTAATGCCACATCATTGCACCCCTAACAGTAATATGCCATTTTCTAAAAAAACATTGAATTTAGTGTTGGTTTAGACCACACTTTCCCAATTTCCAAGACGTGGTCTATAACAATTTTTTTTTTAAATGATAAGGTATTGTTTGAAACACCGCTTTCTCTGACGTAAACTACTTGTTATTTCAAAAAAACGGCATCGATGTCCATTTATAATGAGATTCCACCATGGACCCTGATCATTCCTCATTCCATATTTGGCAGGTGTCAAATGTGGTCTTTTGTGTATACATTTTTTATACACGTGTAATGGGACATCTGTCACGCTGTTAATGGAAAAAAAATGCAGCAGGTAACCCGACTTTTCCGAACAGAAACAACGTGCAACTTGCAAGGGATACATCAACGGATGGAACTCTTCATGTGGAGTGGAGCCATATGGGTTTTGGTCAAATGGAATTTCTACAGATCCGTTGAACACTGAGTCTGTGTGTGTCAGAGTGTGGATCTACGTCTACCGCATCATGTGGGCTCACCGATTAAAACCAAACAAATGGGCCCCCAATGCATGACTTTATATAACCGACCATTTATGACTCCAACTTATTGGTGATGACAAAACTTACGTGTCTCGGATGCTCTGAAGACCAAGCCCAATTATTAAGCATTATGGGCCCACCCATTGGCCTGCAGCCTGCGGAGTCAAGTCAAGCTTCTAGGCCTTGAATTTCGAGCCCCTACTTATTCTGGTCCAATCCCTATTTATGCATAAAATCATAAATTTTAAGGCAAACTATAGAAACTCACCCGGAGATTTCTGACAATCATAAAAACTTTCTTGATATTTCACTTTCACACATTTTCTATAGTTTTGGAAAAACATGCAGTTACCTCCTTTTATCCATTTGTCCTATACAGTAAACGTTGGCTTAATGAATTAATTTTGACAGAATGAATTAGTTTTTCAAAATGATTTATTTTACACTTATATCTATCAATTGAGAAGGAAATTTATTAAAATACCCTTAAAAAATTTAACTTTTAATTAAAAATTTACCTAAATCAGATTGGAAAGAGTAGTAAAAGTAATTTACTCTAAAATAGCAATAGGTCTAGTGAGGTTTAGAAGGGAAAATTTTGGAATTTTGAATTGTATTGAAAGATGCCCTTATTAGTTTTAAGGGATATTTTACAATGTTTTAAAAAATGATTTGGAACTGAAACCGTTTTGGCCACCGCTTTTTAAATTGATGGTTTGACTGTTTGGTCTAAATAGGCAATCCGTTTTAACAAAAAAAATATAAAATTAAAAAAAGAAACGGCCAAAATTATTGAACGGGTCAAACGGTTCAATGGTTCAATCAGCCAGGTCAACGCATCGTTGACCGATTCAATAGTTTTTGGTCAGGGACTGGATTTGGGGTAAATCGGAACTAATTGCCTGAACTATGATTTTTGAACCGCTGTTGATCCGGACGGTTGGACCATTCAGCCTGAGAACCATTCAAGCAACTGGTTTCGTTTTACACCAAACCTAGTCCCTGGCCAAAAACCATTGAATCAGTCAATGACCCATTGACCCGAGTGATCGAACCATCGACCCGTTCAACGGTTTTGGCCTTTTTTATTTTTAATTTTTGTCAGAATGGACCATCTGTTCAAATCGGACGATCGAATCAACAACCTCAAAACCGGTGGTCAGAATGATTTCATTTCCAGGTCGTGTTTTAATGGTTTGACCGTCTGAATCAACAACAGTTTGAAAACCATGCAATTTTACAACTTTGAAGCTTTCATTACTGTAACCAAGATGGAAAGGAAATGAGGTAACTACAGATTTTTTTAACTAAAGGGGAAGTTTTTATTAAAGTAAAACTTTTAGGGAGATTATTATGATTGTAAGAAACTCCATGGGGGGTTTTTATATTTTACCATAAATTTTAACTCATCATTCCAGACTTCTCTGAACAACAATGCCCACAAGATAGTCTTAAATTAGGACCTTAGAAAATGGTGAAATAATCAAATAAGAGCTGTAATTTCTAATCCGCAGGACCACACAGAGAAATTCAAATTGAACATGGATGGAAGTTTTTCAAATGTAAATAAATGTGCTCAGATCAAACGTCGTTATTTGATTTGAATTTGATGATTTTCTTCAGAATCTTGTTGACCCAATTGCTTTTAAGTCACTGATATTAAATTGTAAATAACACACTCTCCAAGTAATCTTTTATCGTAAGATTGAATGCTATCTTACTATTTTTTTTTTCTTTTCTAATTTTTAACGCCTCTGAAGCCAGAAGTAATTAGAAAAGAAAAAAAAAAAACCCTAATCAGGTAGTTACAGTAACTAACATGAAGAAAACAAAAGTCGATCCCAATCTCGAAATGGCTCTCACTCTCTTGCTAAAATAAACAAAATTACATTTCTGGTTCCTCTGCAGAATGGCAGCATAATTTGACTGTAATTTTTTTTTCTTCTTTTGCCTCTTTCATGTGGGGGACCTTCACAACTGTCGATAATAATCCAGTCTCCTTATCATCCGTTACAGCATATTGTTGATGGGTTCGAGAGGAGAGCTACGATATTTAATTGTGATTGCCAGGTGTCAAATGTCATGGACTCATCGATCATCGTTCCACTGCAACGTGTATGCTCACGTTGGCATTGACCCAGATGGCAATTTAATAAGCAAGCTCGCGGAATATCCAAGCCTCCCATCTTTCATCAATGGAAGATTCTGTTTCTTTGGTAACCCCGAGAGAGAAAGACGATCGGGTTCTGTGTAGAAAGGTACGGTCCGAGGAATTTTGATAAAGAAATGTCATTTCAACCCTGAAATCGTTGAAAGCGATACATGGATAGAGTGTGAAGGTCTGTAGCAACCACGTGATATTACTCCATTTGAAGAGGAAGATGAAGTTGTGGAGGAGGAGTAGGTAAATCTGGGGGAGGAGAAAAACTCGGTTAATTACTTGTTTCTCTCTCTATATATAGGAAGTTAAAGACAGAGAACTGTAGAGCAGCTTAATTACAGAAAGAGCAAGAGCTAGCCATCGTCAGAATAGGTTGCCAGTACTAAGTGAGACTGTGAGAGTGCATTTCGCCGAGTCTCTCGTATTCTATCTGTTTGCTGAAATATCAAAGAGTATCAATGGCGCTCAAGTTATATGGACTTCCCATGTCCAGCTACACCACCCGTGTAATGACGTGCCTTCATGAGAAAGCTGTCGACTTCGAGTTCATCCCTGTAAATCTCTTCACCTGCGAACACAAGGAGCCTCCTTTCCTCGCCAAAAACGTAAGTTCTCTCTCTCTCTCTCTCTCTCTCTCAAACACACACAAATAAACTGTTTGTTTGCTTTATCTATCGTACTGATTGAATACTTCAATTTCTGTTCTTCTTTTGTCTTGGTTTATGAAGCCATTTGGTCTGATTCCGGTGCTAGAAGACGGCGATCTCACACTGTTTGGTAAGTTTTCTTCTCATGTGGTTATAGTCCTCCGGTGGGTGTTGTGGAATGTCAATTGACCCTGGACTCGTCGGCCCAAACTTGGTTCATTAATATTCTGTCGCATACTCCCATTAAGGTCATGAACTCATGAATTAGGGTTTCCTTTACCTACTTTGGGTGGGGTGGCTGGGAAGAAGCTCAGATATCCTGCCCACTAACTCTTTTCACATCTCTAGCCACGAAATACTGCAGCCATGAATTGGAAATATCCTTTTTGTCATTTGTCATTTATGGGAAAATGTTCCTAATATACCGTCATAGGAAAATATAGGAAAAGGTGAAGAAATATCCCTACTTTTTCCTTCAAATGAAACACAGCTATAGTGTGAAGATGTGAAAACAATTTGTGGGTAAGAGAGCTGGAGTCAACTATATATGTAAGAGAAAAAAATAAAAATCATGTAATAAATCTACATACATTAAGTTATGGTTTTATATTTTAGTGAATTGATGAAATTTTCATTTTGGTTATAATAATAGTTGTAGTGATAATAATTTTCATTATGGTATGGCCATATTTATATTGGTAGGTTATTCTAAGAAACTATTTTTTTATAGAATTAATAAAGTTGTAAAAATAAAGTTAAAACAATATGTAAGGTATGTCATACTGTTGGGTTGAACGCATATATTGTGCCTTTTGGAGTTATGGTACAGAATAATTGCAACCCGATGTTGAATATGAATAACAACTATTTCGGTATCATAAGAAATTACAAATTTTAGGTGCAAGTCGGGTTACTCGATCTGAAGAGTTTCAACTAGGACAATCCATTAAAAATTCAAGAACCACCGACCATGATCCAGTTCAAATTGCAGCGCTAGATTTGAAACTCCTAAATCCTAATGGGTTTTTTTAATTTGTTAATGAAATGGGCAGAATCTCGGGCAATAAACTCATATGTGGCCCACAAGTACAAGGATAGCGGCACTGATCTCCTGAGGCTCAGCGATATCAAGGAGGCAGCTGCGGTTGGAGTGTGGATGGAAGTGGAATCCCAGCAATTCAACCCAGCAATCACCCCCATCATTTACGAGTTCTTTGTAGCTCCGATCAGCGGCAAGACTCCTGATCAGGCCATCATCGATGCCAGTGCGGAGAAGCTTGGGAAAGTGCTGGACATATACGAGGCCAGGCTGAGCAGCACCAAATACCTGGCCGGACATTCCTACACTCTGGCCGACCTGCATCACCTGCCCTACACCTTCTATTTAATGAAGACTCCCTGGGCTTCACTCATCGAGTCTCGTCCCCATGTCAAGGCATGGTGGGAAGACATATCCTCAAGGCCAGCGTTCAAGAAAGTTGCCGAGGGCATGAAATTTGGGAAGGAGTGAATATTATTTGTAGCTCGTTCA
The DNA here is from genome assembly GCF_056320005.1 of Nelumbo lutea. Classification (NCBI taxonomy): domain Eukaryota; kingdom Viridiplantae; phylum Streptophyta; class Magnoliopsida; order Proteales; family Nelumbonaceae; genus Nelumbo; species Nelumbo lutea. Next base: position 87,103,410 of record NC_142687.1, on the reverse strand, counting down.
TTTTGTATTTCAATGGTTCTCTGAGCTAGACTAGAATTTCTGCTTAATTACTCAAGTAAAGGATCCAGGTTCTATGGGTGGCTTTACCATGTAACCGAGCCCATTTTTGCTACAAGTTTAAAAATAATTCCAACTAGGGCCAACAGAAAGAATATCCACTCACATTGAATAGTTGACGCATATTTGCCGTGTTTCTTGTTTTTTTTTTCTAAATACTGCATTGTACAGCTTCCAATAGGTAGCGGTGCAACTCGGGCTGCGCTTAAATTTTCATTCCTCGGGCGGAATAGTTGATGCTGCATAAATTTATGTATAATTTTAGAACAGGTTCACTGATGAATCCGAGCTCGAGCCTTAAAACCAAATTTTAAGATCAGGCCTGGGTTGACCATAAAGCCGGCTCAATCCACCCAGCTAGCACCCCTAGTAATAGGGTATCAATTGGACCGGATTTGGTCTAATTCGATCTGGTCCAATATGAATTTATTACAATTGAACCAAGTCCAATCCAATCCAATGAATACTTTGGAGTTTGGACCATTTAGGACCGGTCTAATTCAATGTTCAGACATCCAATCTATTCAAATTGGTTTTGATATAGATTTGTTCTAATCCAAACCTGGTCTATTGAAACATGTATTCTTATCTTTTGGACATTGGTTTGATCTAACTCAATGCAATATAAACCCATTATAAATGGATCAGGTCCAATCCCATCCAATAAATACTTTGGGCCATTAAGTCTCAATTGGTCCAATTCAATATATCTTACTGGTCCATCCAATCCGTCCATAATGATTTTGATTTGGATAGGGTTCAACCAAAACCGGTCCATTGACACTCTTAGGTTGCAACAATACTTGTTAGGATGAAGAGTTGTACAAAATAGTAACATAGGCTCCGTTGATTATTCATGGGTCAAGCTTCCCATATATAGTTCCTTTCCATCACTAGTATCCTCATCAAATACTTGCACTTATTAGTTATTACTTATGGTTAGGTGTACAAATCGGGTTGGGTTAGGTGGGGTTTCAACCCTAATTCAATTCAAGTTATTGAACCCCCAAACTTAAGGCATTGTCTTTGGTTGCTTCTAGCACTCAATTCTTGCTCGGTCCATTCACCCTATCTCTCTGCACCCTACTTTTATACTCAAAGCTTGGAAAAACAATCATATCAAATTAAGACTTTACAAAGCCAAAATTTCTTCTTTTGACACAATCCCCAAACAAATGAAAACATTAATATCAACATTAACGTCTAATCAAATGTAACCCCCAAATTTAGGAAACTAAAAATTAGTCACACATTCACCGTTCATCACGCCAACTTTCTTTTTGATATTCCTGATCCAATGCATCCATCGCCTCAAGATCATGAGGATACAATCAACTAGCGAATCCCATTGCAAGTTTAGAATGATTAACCCCAAAAGTCCTAAGATTCCATTTTGACGACCTTGCACAGCTAGAATTAGAAAACCTAGATTAACCTTTTCTTTTTTAAATCAAAACCATCCACTTGACTCCCCCCCTTAATCTGTGCTTATCCACTAAATTTCAGCTCAAAATTCTCCCGTTTGACCCACCATCAAGCCTAAATCCTATTTCAACAAATCTCATTGATTAAAGCTTATCATCTATCGCCCTAATTTCATTTGGCCAATCAAACCTCACCACTATATTTGGAAACCTGAAAAACCTTGGCACATAAAATTTCATGACCAAACTCTTCTATTTGACTGCTAAAAATAGTGATATTCCATTTCAGACCGTTTCGTTAACTAATAAACCATTGACCCAAACTAAACCTTTCAATATATACCTTTGATCAAAGATCTATCACTTCCATAAGATTCAAGATGTTCAAAAGTGTCTATCCACCAAATTTCATCACAAAATTCCCTCATTTGACCATTCATCAAACAAAGATTATATTTTAGCAAATCTCATTAATCTGAACTTGTCAACCATAGATATCCATCATCCCAACCCTATTAGACCAATCAAATCTCACCACTGTGTTCAGAGACCTAAGAAAGCCCTAGCACGTCAAATTTCATGTCTTAATTCACCTGTTTGACTGTTAAAATAGGAAGATGCCATTTCGACCCATGAGATTAAATCGCCATGTCATCTATCCCAAATTGAAACCTCAAAAGGGTGATGACTGATGTTAAACCCATTCTTGACTTGTTAAAACACCTGGACCAATGAAATTAAGCCTAATAGATCCAAAAGCCTAAAAACCCTAAATATGAAACTACCATGATAAGCACACCTCAATCTCTCATTGGACGCCCAATACCCATGAAAATCACCCCTAAGTTGAAAACAATATTTTCTGACATATTTTTGTTTCAAATTTTAACTTATTTTGTTTGATTTCATTACAAATTAAAAAATTAAGACATAAAGTAGAATAAAGTAAAATCTAAAACAAAATTAAACATAAATTTGCATTTTTTACATTTGCACTTCTATGCATTTATACTAGTGTAAATAAAACCATAGTGCAATCAAACACAATCTTGGCAAAAAAAAATGTGGCTTAGGCTTATTTTAAAAGGAGTACAAATACAAATATATACAATATAAATCCATACAAAATATACAAAATATAAGATTTTGCAACCTACAACGTTCTAGAGGCTTCTCGAAAAGCCGTTATAGTAATGGACCAATAATTTATCAAACTAACCTCACGGACACGTAGTAGACGTAGGAAGAATGGTACAAGACGGCATCAACGTCATCTACGATGTATCGCTCCTTTTGAAAATGAGGAAACGGTCCTTTCTATGATAAGGCCACTCCCCACGAACGGGCCGTGCCCGTGGGTGGCCTAGGGGGTGTCGCTCGGCACGACCCATGGCCTAGGCCCGTGTTGTACCATGCCATATCGTGCCGTGTTGTGGGTTGGATTAGTCCATGTGTTGAGTCTTGGGTCAAGTCAGACCGTGTATTAGGATAAAATTATTAATATAAAAAAGTTGATAAAAAATTTAAAATTTTAATTTTATATGAATTTTGATATATATAATTGTTTATATATATATATATAATAATTAAATAAATTAGTATAATAAAATTTAAAAAGTATTTATTTTATTAATATATTATATATTATATATTATTATATAATTATAATTTATATAATATTATATAAATATATATAATTATATATATGGGTCGTGTCATAGGCCATGCTGGGCGGGCTACGGGCTAGACCATGCCAACCTGGCCTGTGGACCTAAAACCCTAGCCCCAATACAACTCGCACGATTGTGTCGAGCCTAGCACAGCCCATAGTCCGTCGTATTGGGCCGATCCAAATTTGTGTCGGGTTGCGGGCAGCACAACCCGATTTACACCTCTACCCACGCCTCATTGAAAGATCAAATCGGATCGAATTATGGTCAGATCGGATCGGATTAATATTTGGGGGAATGACCAATCAGCCCAAATCATAATTTTATAGCCCCATAGTACAAGGGGAATACATCCTGACCATGAATTGATGCCAAATTCATGGGCAGGATGTGGTTTATAAGGGAGGAGAAGGCTAGTAGTAGGGGGGGCTGGAATTCAGAATTATGCATCAGGTGTATCCGTACTTCTCCGTTAATATTTTTATTTTATACATAATTATAAAATAAAACAAATAAATCATTTAAGGTAGATAAAATAAATTATATTTAATTTTTAGTTTTTATAATTATAACTTTCTGTTTTCCATTAATTTTGTTGGGAAAATTTATTTATTTAGTATTTTTATATAATTACTCAATTTTTTCAAATAATAAATATGTTTTCATTTTAACATATAATTATGTGTAAAATAATATATATATATATATATATATATCATCTAAGGTAGATGAAATATATTATTTTTATAACTTTTAGTTTTTAATAAATTTTTTGAGAAAATTAAATCTTAAATTATTTATTTTAGTTTTTATAATACTATTTTTAACTTGTATTAATGATGAAAAACAATTCAAAAGTACTCAATGTACAAATTTGTCGAAGTAGACATGGATACACCTCCATATCGATGTGTATCGGATTGTATCCATCGATACGGTGCGACACGACCCAATACGGAGACGTATTGTATCTAATCGTAGCATATCTTGTATCCATGATCATGGATACGGATACGATATGCCCCGTATTGAGAGGAACATGATCATGGATACGAATACAATATGCCCCAATATGGAGGCGTATCTTATCATACCTTAATCCTTTATTTCGACCAATGTTTAAAAAAACGACCCAAAAACAAAACTATTTTGACCACCGGTTTTCGGGTCAACGATTCGACTGTTCGATTCGAATGGACAGCCTGTTTTGAGAAACAGATTAAGAAAATAAAAAATATAATTAAAAATAAAAACGGTAAAAAATCATTGAACGAGTCGACAAATCGACGGTTCGACGGCCCGAATCAATAATTTGTTGACTTTTGCAATGATTTTTTTACCAAAACCAGGTTTTAAATAAAATGGAATCGATGTTTGGACGGTTCCCATACCGAACGGTCCGCCCGTCCAGACAAAGGCGGTTCGAAAACCTTTCTTTCAACGATCAAGTTTTAAATGATCCAACATGTGAACAGGAGAGGAACATTTTGAAGCGAAAGTCAAATCAACGTGATCAACTTCATCGCTTACGTCGTTGAAGGTTAAAAGTTGACATGCGATGAGTTCACATCTGCGCCCCACAATGCCCCACAGAACATCCCCACAATGCCCCACAGAAGCCGCAGCCCCTATTTTGGTTCCGATTATCCGCCATTTTAGACCATGGACCTCTCCCTAGTCCCTATATATACTCCTCTGCCCTTCTCCACCACACACATCCATACAGAATTACAGACAAAATAATCTCTTCTGCTCTTCTACCATAACAGATCAATCTCCTCTCCCCCATCTACTCCTGCTGTCCCTGAAGAAATGGCGCGGTGAAGCTCCTTGGACTCCCCATGTCGACGTGCACTGCGCGTGTGCTGGCGTGTCTCCATGAGAAAGGGATAGACTTCGAACTCGTCCCCGTCAACCTCCCTGCGGGCGAACACAAACAGCCTTTTTTCCTTTCCAAAAACGTAAATTCGTCCTTTCTCCCTCCACCTTTTCTTGGGATTTTCCCCTTTTTTGGAAAATAATTTTGATTTTTCATATGCATTTGCAGCCATTCGGTCAGATTCCGGCCCTTGACGACGGTGATCTTACACTCTTTGGTATGTATTCTACTATTCTCCATCTATTTTATGATTCCTGTGTCTTCCATTTCTTCTTATGTAAGGGTTTACAATTTTGATGACCAGAATCTCGTGCAATCACAATGTACTTGGCTACCAAACGCAACGACGTAGGCCCTGATCTTCTGAGGCTGGGTGATGCCAAAGAGGCAGCATTTGTTAACGTCTGGTTAGAAGTGGAAGCGCATCAGTACAGCCCACCAATCTCTGCTCTGGTTTACCAGAGAGTAGTGCTCCCTGTATTCGGTGGTACACCTGACTAGAAAGTCATCGAGGCCAACGCCGAGAAACTGGGCAAAGTACTGGACGTCTACGAAGAGAGACTGTCTAAGAGCAAATACCTGGCCGGAGATTTCTACAGCCTGGCGGATCTTCACCACCTGCCCTACACTTACTATCTGACGAAGACCCCGGAGGCGAAGCTCATCTACTCCAGGCCGCATGTGAAGGCATGGTGGGAGGATATCTCTTCTCGTCCGGCCTTTAAGAAGGTCGCCGAGGGAATGGTATTGGGAAACGCCTAGAATGTCAACTGTTTTGTTACTTTCCCTTGCCGGACAATGAAATAAAAGGCGGATTCTATTTTCGTTTTCAGTTCTCACCTCAACGACTCTGAATTTCTTGACTATAGTTCAGATTGAATAAGCTTGTAACCGGTTTTGATTTGCTGTAGGAAAACTCAAAAAATAGAAATAGAAAAGGGATCGACTGCCATGATTAACAAGAAAAGAGTTCGTCGACAGCAGGGTTCGAACCTGCGCGGGCGAAGCCCAACAGATTTCAAGTCTGTCGCCTTAACAAATCGGACATATCGCCGATTTGACAATTATGCAAAACATGATCATTAACATGCATTAACAACAGTTTGGAATGATGAAAAATCTATTTTAATCGATGGAATATTTTTGGGGGTCAAGAAAAGGATCGAGCGTCCAAATTAAGGATCGATTTCTTTTTGGCCCGGCTTTACATTTCAGGCCCAGGGCTATATCCCCTTTTTGTAAGTGCAAAACCTAGTGCAGGCCCAATCTATGATCACCCGTTGGTAAGGCTAAATTTAAAATGTCATAAAATAGGAGGTCTCAATTGGATCCAATATGAGTCCATTATAGATGGACCAGGTCCAATCCAATCCAATGAGTGCTTTGGACCATTTTGGACCGTCCAACTCAATGTATGGACCATTCAATCTGTTCAAATTGGTTTTAATTTAGATTGGTTTCAATCTAAATCTGATCCATTGACATATGTAGTCTTATCTTCTATCAATGAACTAAATATTGGTTCAATCCGACCTAATCCAATATAAATTCATTTCGAGTAGACCAGATCCGATCTAATGCAATAAATACTTTGGACCATTAAATCTGGTCTGATCTAATTCGATGTATCTTATTAGTCCATGCATCCTGATGTAATCGTTTCTAGCCATGTACCAATGTTTTGTGATGTAAAAATTTTTTGGCTATCTCGTTATTTGACCTGATGGTGACGTGCCTTGGTGGCGAACTGCCTGGTGGCGAACTGCCTAGTGGCGAGCTCCCTGGTGGCGAATTGCCTGGTGGCGAACTGCCTGGTGGAGAGCTACCTGGTGGCGAGCTCCCTACTAGGCGGCTTTGTGACTTAGAGAATGGTGGAGCTCCCTGGTGTAGCGCAACCTGACTGCCATTTGCATGAGGTGGTCTTCTTTCCTTTGTAGGCAGTGGGAGATGAGGGACCTGCGAGAACTCCATTTTTTCCTCTTCTTTGTAGGCGGCAGGAGTTGAGGGACTTGTGAGAATTGAATCAGAGGACCCAGGGGTATTTTTCCCGGCGGGGGCTCTCCGACGCTTAAGTTAGCACTCTAATTGTTGAGAGCTTTGAAGATGATATTGGAGAAACGAGAGAGCTAGAGAGCAGGGATTATCTCCATTTTTGCCATCCCCCTCCTCTTTTGGGGGGTGAGGTCTTTATATACCAGAGTCCTTGCGGGTTAGGTGGGTGAAAAGCCTCCAAACGGTAAGACTCGTCACATCCCGTCAGAACCGGGGTACGGTGGTGAACTCCTCGAGGTCGTCAGGCTAGCGCTTGTGTCAAGCGGCCAGGTCGGCACTTGGGCCAGGTTGTCAGGGCGGCGCCTGTGTCAGTCGGCGGGTCGGTGTCTAGGCCAGGTTGTCAGGTCGGCGCCTGCGTCAGTCGGTGGGTCGATGTCTGGGCCAGGTTGTCAGGTCAACGCCTGTGTCAGTCGACGGGTCAGTGTATAGGCCAGGTCGTCAGGCAGGAGATCTTCCTGCAATACATCAAACTACTCCTGTACCGAGCTACACTACAGGTGGCGAGCTGCTTAGTGGCGAGCTACCTATGCAATGCCGAGTTATCTTTGCCAGGCTATAAGGGTGAGCTGCCTGTGGTGAGTTGCCTATGATGAGCTGACGAGCTGCCTGTGGCTAGCTGCTTATGGTGAGCTGCCTGTGGCAAGCTGCTTACGGTGAGCTACCTATGGGGAGCTGCCTGTGGCAAGTTGCTTATGGCGAGCTGCCTATGGCGTGTTGCCTATGGCGAGCTGCTTGTGGCAAGCTGCTCATGGCGAGTTGCCTATGGCGAGCTGCCTGTGGCGAGCTGCCTATGGCGAATTGCCTGTGGCAAGCTGCTTATGACGAACTGCTTGTGGCAAGTTGCTTATGGCGAGCTACCAAGAGGCCATACTTAGTTGGCATGAGGTGCCACATGTCATAATTCCACTAGAGGGCCAAGTCTGCCCTCATCACATCCAATTCAACCCAAAACCAATCCATTAACACCCGTAGTCTCAAAGTCATAAGTACCATTTGACACTAGCCACTTCTACTATGAAAGGGATCTCGTGATTATGTATATTTAATATTTTGTGTTTGAGGTCATATGATCGGAAGCCCGGCCAAACCTAGCCCATGATCACCAAGTTGTCATGTAGATGATCCTTGGTACATTTAACATAACTCCTAAACAACTCCCAACTAGCAAACTTATTACCATATTTTGCACATTGAGTCTTGAAATATTGGTTTGAATGATTTTGATAGGCTAAGAATGGTAATACTTGACACACATGGCATCCCCAACATCCAACCCTATAGAAATTGTATTACCTCTTGCATAATGATACATGCACATCTTATGCATTTATCTTGAAATAAAAGTGTAATCAAATTCTTCTGAGATCCTAATAAATGCCGATCAAATATGTTAAAGGAAAAAAAAAAAAAACTATTGAACTTGGGGGTCCCTTTGTTTTAGAATTGGTTAAAATATAAGCTACTAAGCTTTATTTTTTCCTTTTGGATCATCCCATTTGAGCATTTTATCAACTAATTTTTATCTCATTATCTATCTTGGATATACTTTTTTTCTTGGAACCTCTCACCATAAACATGTATTATAGAGTAAACTGAGAATAATAATGGGAAAATGCTTTTCTTACTTCAATTTTTTCTCATAATCATGTCAACACAAATTTTGTGTATTAGATTAACATAAAATATGGAGACAAATTATAAAACAATAATTTTATAAGAGACAAAAATGCAATGGGATCTAACTCTCTTTGATTTTGCTCAATCACATGAACAATCTCTAATAGAGAGATAATGTTGTCTTCCTTTTCTCTTTCAAACTTCATATAGAGTTGAAATGAGTTGCAAGTATTGTGGTTTTCAATTCTCAAGCGTTGGTGAAAATTGAAAGAATAACTCTCTAAGGCTGTGTTTGGTTTGAAGAAAAAGGTAGGGAAAGGAAGGGAAACATAGGGAAACTTATACAAGATTTATAAAGGTTTCTCTACATTTCCCTTCCTTTCCCTATTTTTTCCTTCAAACCAAACACAGCCTAAGTGTGTATGTGAGATTAAAAGGGAGAGAAAGACTTATCTTGTTTTCTTTAGGCAATCGATGACAAGTGTTTGAGTTTAAAACTTTCAACCACCATGTAGTCAAGGGCCTTGATGAGCCAAATGGTATTGACATGGCACTATCCATGTGGCTGGCGAGCTAGTGCTAGAGAACACTGCATGTCCTGGATGAGATAGACACAAGACAAATGCTAACCGAGCCCCGATCAACCATCAAGGTCAGTGCAACCGTGGTTTTCAAAAACCGGATCGGACTGAAAAACGGGAATCGGTTCTGTTTTACCTTAGAATTGTTATTTCGTCAAAAAACTATTGATTTAGTCAGCAAACCGTTGACCTGGGTGGTTGAATCATTCGAAACGTCCAATGGTTTGGCTGTTTTTTTAATTTTTTTATTATTTTATTATTTTTTTGTCAGAATAAACTGTCCGTTTGGTTTGAATGGTCTGGCCGTTGGACCTAGGAACCGGACCTTAACCGTGCGTTGTCCGGTTTTAAAAACCTTGAGTGCAACTACTCCAGTCTCCTGGTCGCGCTCTTGACGGACCCTGTCACCTATTTGCCTTGCAACATTTTAGGTAGTGATTGCCATGGAAGCTAACATGTGTTTTATAAACGAAGAGCACAATGACACTGCCCCGACATCTATAAAAGGGTATGTTGCCCAGGGGTAAGGGCTGTTTCTCACTTGCTCTCTTAAGCTCTTCAATTTGTATGACTAAGCCCAGCTAGTCTCAAACAGTTTGGCCTGGTCGACCTCTCATCTTCTAATTGATTTAAATATCAGAGTGCTCTTCTATAGGAATCCACCTTAGAAGCTCTAACTATTTACATGCACAAATCTATCTCATCACAGTCACACCACTTTAATTGTTGCTCTAACTCTGTATAGAGATTGATTATTGATCTGAATCGATCTGTATTTTGAGTTGTACATGGCAGATGATCTGATCAGGGGTCTGCAAAAGGGTTGATTGCACAGAGGAGGGGTTGACGTTGAAGAGGAACTGCAGAGAGATCGAGATGAAGACAGATAGAAAAAGCGTCTTTTAGGTAGAGTGTTTGAGGAGAAAAACATCAACCCAGTGGCGGTATGAAGTGTATTTCTGAAATCTTGGAATTTGAGGAGAAAGTAGTAGTTGATAACACACCAGAGGGAGTTTTCATGTTTTTCTTTGAGCATGAAGTTGACATTCAATCGGTACTGGGTCATGGTCCTTGGGCTGTTTTGGGGAAAATTCTGGTCCTCAGATGTTGGCAGCAACCTGGCCTAGCAATTGAGAAAATGGGTACTTCTCAAAAACAGAGATTACTATACAAATTCATGGGCTTCCACTGGATCACCGCATTAAAAGTATTGGAAAGAAGATAGCAGCGACAAGAGTAGGTAGCATAGAGTGGTGGAAGACTCTTCACTTGAATTGCAAAAGTGTTGGACCAGCCATGTCCCAGTCCGTGTGGAGAGGAAATTCACAGTTGTGGGTTGATATTAGATATGAACATTTGCCATTCTTCTGCTACTATTCTGGTCGAATTGGCCATGATGAATTGAGAAATACTGTGTTGGACGGATGACTGAAGAAGAAACAAGCGTTGTTAATCCTTCTCATGGCTTTAATTTTGGTGCGCGCGTGGCTACTGGCTGATTCTCCAACAATGTATGGCAAAGTGAATTGGCGTCCAATAGGTGGAAGGTCGGATCCGAGGGAGGGGAAGACGGGGGAGTCTCAGTCGCTGACGGTGGCAGGGGTGACCATTACTAGGGGCCGGGGCTTGATGAGAAGTCCGAAAAAATATGGAGAGAATTCAGGAGAACGTGGACAAGTTAGGCATGGCAAGCAAGCTGGGTGAGATCTAGAGAGAGAGTGGATATGGAATAAATATGGGACTCCGGATCTCCTTGTTCACACAAACTCTGCCCACGTTTATCCACAACACATTACTCCCATGAATTGGGAACATCTCCCTCTGTATAATATTATATAAGAGAATGAAATGTTCTCCACATGAATTGGGAACATCTCCCTCTGTATAATATTATATAAGAGGATGAAATGTTCTCCATGTGTAATTGTAATGTTATGTGGGTAGACATGAACAGAATTTATATGGATAGGAGATCTGAACTCAGGTTGGTTTGAACATTGGGAATGGCATGAATATGGCTGACCCAATGGTTGAGACTTGAGAAGAGATTGGACCAAGAAATGGTCCAAGGTGGTTCAACTGCTGAAAATGAAATTCAATTGAGCAAGGATGAGGTGGTTGGTTCTTCATCAAAAGTTGTTACCTGTACAAAAGGGAGGGAGGAGTAAATGTGGCCTAGGGGTTTTTGTTAGAGTGTTGAAAGTTAATATGGGGTTTTGGTTTTGAAAGTAAATATGAAAAATGCGTATGATAAAGTTGAATGGGTGTTTATTGTTAGTGTTGGAGGCCTTGGGGGTTCTCGGATAGCTGGATCCACTTATTCAAGCTTTGTATTTTCTCATGCTCCTCTATTTTGGTGAATGGGGAATAATCTGCGAAATTCTCTTATCGTAGGGGCTTACACCAAGGCGACCCCATCTCTCCTTATTTATTTGTATTTTGTATGAATTGTTTCTCTTTACCAAGGCTGAAAAGAGTACAAATATAAATATGTACAATGCAAATAATACAAAATACAAAGTTTTTTATTCTATATATTCTTTCTAAACTGAGCCTAATGAGTAGGTTGGTTCATGAAGGGAGGTTGTTTGGGGGAATTGAAAACAATGAATGAGGCTCTCCAACTTTTTTGTGAAAGCTCAGGTCAAGAAGTATATTACTCTAAATCTGGCATTTTTATATGTAATAATGTCCACAGGTGTATTAAGAATCTGATGGCACGATCAATCGATCATTACATGTAAAGTTCATTACTAGGAAGTGTCCTTTCCTTCTGGTGTGTGTGAAGATATGGAGCGGTCAATGAGATGGTTTGTTTGGAACAAGAGTGTAGGTGAGGGATGTCACTCTCCAATTGGCTAGAATATAGTCCGTTTTTCAAAAAAAATGCAGGGGGCCTTGGTGTGAGAAGAATGAAATACATAAAACAATGAACTCTTGCAAAAGTTGGGTGGAACCTAAATCTACTTGGACAATTATTCTTAGGCTGCGCTAGGAAATGATGCAATAAGTGAATATAAATATGTAGAATGTAAAATGGTACATATAAATTGCAAAGTTGGGTTAGTTATACATGGACAAATTTTCCTTCTTACCAAATAGACTTTTAGCTGTAATGGATATAAACACGAATTCCAATAAAGCATGTGTCTTTTTTATCAAAAACCCAATTGAATGCAAATTTATTTATTTTTTATTGTTATCATTTTGCATCTTATTATTAATGTAAATATAAATTAAAAATTGTGTTTTATGTCATTTATCAATATATAAATGTAATATTACCAAATACAGGCAAAAGTGAACCATAGTGCAAATTTACTCTGAATCAAGATCTGCATTCCATTTGCATCGTTTCCAAACGCATCCTTAAGGTAAAAGACTTTCCATATGATGGTTTCATGAGGTCCACTCCTAGAAAAAGTGATTGTTGGGTTTGGAAAGGAAAAGGAATTTGTAATGTGAGATATGTTAGAAAAATTGATTCTAGAAATAGCATTCGGATTTGGGGGAGTGGTTCTACTCCTAGCTAGGTAATTAAGTCAGTCCTTAAACTCTCAAATGAATGGCTAATGGCCACCGCACACAATCACATAGGTAGTGTTGAACATAACATTCTTACACCAAGCTACAAGATAGACAAATGGGATTGTCTTGGGCTCAACCGGAGATTTTGATAAGAACATGAAGTTTTTTAGAGGCTGAAGTTGATGCTTTGGAGGTTGTAGATATTGAATATGCCGAGGCCTGGGCTGTTTATAAGACAGTTCTCTGTGGTGAGAAATACCAATCCAAGGTGATTTTACATTTTGGGAGATAATTTAATAGTCATCAATTGCTTGAAGAGATGCCTCATTTATTGCTAATGGTGTAGTAAACCAGTTATTGAGATGCTCTGTCCTTGCTTTCAAAATTCTATGCTCTTGTCTTTCTTTCATGTTAAGAGTGAAAGAAAATGTATTAACTCATCAACTTGATACTTCTTGGAGGGATGGTGGGTTATCTCAGACTTGGGTCGATTCCCGCCCGATTTGTTACTTCGTTATTATTAGGGAAAATTCCCGATTAAGTAATTACCATTAACCAATTGTTAATGGTTAAGTAGCAATTGTTAACTAGTTATTAAGTAGCAATTTAAAAAGACACAAATGTCCTTTGAGTGTCATCTAATTATCTTTATCAACCATTCAAACGTTGACAAAAAATTAACAATCCGAAATCCCTACTTCTATTCAAGAAAATTGGAGTCACGTCTCAATGGGCATTTTGGACTATCTTTCTTGAATAAAAGAGGCAATGATTTATGACTTAATTTTTTTATCAACATTTGGATGGTTGATAAAGAAAATTAGATGTGACACTCGAAGGGCATTTGTGTCTTTTTAAATATCATTTAACAACTATTTACGTTAGGTACTGGATTGATACATTTTGAAAGTTACGATCGAAGGGCATCACGTTCGTACTCTTACTCCCTCCCCTTCTCTCACAACCCCAGCTGCTCACTCACTTGAAACTCGACCAAGAATTATGAGTACTTGATGGGAAGCCACTGAAGAGAGACTGATCAGTTTTGGAATTGTGGGGAGGGGACTAATGGCTCAGTTCACAGTCAGTTCAGGCCAGTCAGCGTCAGAGTTGGTCTATCGAACCATGGTGGTGGTTTCAGCCACCCCTTGATGCAGGGTGGCCGCCCGATCAATAAGGACTCTTGCAACAGTCTTTACAGAAGAACTACATTCTCCTATAACCATTCGTTCTTTCCGTCTGAACTACCTGCGAGGCCAAGAAAGGATACTTTATCAGCCAACTCAAGAAGAAGAGCTTCTAAGCAACAAATAGGTTTGGAGAACTCAAACGGAAGGAGAGCACGTAAATTGTCCAAGCACTAAGAGCTTCACGAGCTGCGTTCTCATCTTCAAACGGTGGAGTTCAAATGGGGGTATTAATTTACAAAAGAGTAAAATGGGAATTTGGAAAAAAATTGATGCACTGGTTTAACGTTTTCCGTCTGAATCAGTGACGGAAGAAAGTTTTTGTCAAATTCTTTGAAAATCTAGGGGAGGTTTTTGTTAAAGTAGGGAGTTTTTTGTATTCGTATACGAGTGCATTAATTACATGTGAGATAAAAGGGCAAAATTGTCTTTATGATCGAAATTAGATTTCTCCTTCAACACTGCCCTAATCTTCTTCTTTTCTCAGGATCTCGGCCTCCACCATCTCATATAGCTGACACAGTTTTCGGGTTTCTCCACCTTCTTAACCGTTTTCACGACCGACCGCTGCTTCCATCTCCTCCAACACAGGTACGTCTTTTGTTCTTTCTGTTTTTCTTTTTGGTTCCTGTTCAAACTGGTTAAGCTCAGATGAGGAAACGTCTACAAACTTCTTCTTCTCTGTCTCTCTCTATCCCCCCCTCTCTCTTGCAGAAGTAGCAAAACATGCCCGAAATCCAGAGGATAATGACTCAAAACTTTTTAGTCCGTAAGGCTTTACCCATTGTCCATTTAGATAAGGCTCTCCTCGACCAAATCTGCTTTAACCTCCCTCTTTTTCTGTTACAGAAAGAAGAAACCATGGTGATACTGTCTAAAATCATGTCTGTACAAGTTTCCTCTGGTAAAGACCTGCAAGAACTCCTGTAAGGCTGTAATAGAACTATCAAAGCCAGACTTAAAGACTCTCCTTATTAAGGCCTGTCAAGATTTTGGGTTCTTCAAGACGATTAACCATGGTGTTCCAATGGGCTTCGTCTCCAGAATTATAAGTATTATGATGCTAAGCTTCTCTATGCAAAGCTTTCAATACTAAATACCTATCTTGGACGTAGCCAGACATCTTTGTTTTTTCATCTTAGCTAGCTAGAGTTCCAAACATGTGTTGGGTTCTATTTCTGTGTGACATGTAAAATTGATTCAGAGGCCAGGGGTAGGAGTTCAACTCTGAATGGATTATTATCTTTTATCATATATTTGCAGATAAGGAAAGGGAATTAGGAGAATCACAAGCTGAGACCAAGGAACTAAAGTACTCTGAACATCTCAAAGAAAAGGCTGTCCAATTGGTAATACATGAAGTGTCAACTATCAACATGTCAGTTGTGTATAAATATTTGCAAATGTCAAAAGGTTGTTTTTTTATGAGTTGTTTTATGTCAATGGTGAACTGCCATTAATTCATTTGACTTTTAAGCTCAACTCTCAGTACTTGGTTTTTGCGGATTTCCATCTTATTGCAATCCTAGTAATAGAAGTGTTTGTTTTCTTGAAAATCACTGCTTGCATAGAGATCTATGTACTGGCATTGCATTGGTATTTTTGCAATAAACATGTACCAACAAACATGATTTTTACCCATTTATGCTAAAACTTTGAAGTATCCAGTTACATTAAATGTGATGGCAAAGAAACATATAAATACCATGCTTTAAGTGACAGCAAATTGGAGAGTGAATTTTGTGATTGACGTTTGAATGGGTGGTAATCACAAACCATTTTGCCCAATTAAGGGAAATTCTGAACATTTTCCTTTCCCTCTTGTTCCATGGAGCAATGGTTGAACTTTATTTACATCTTTTTTCATGTAATCCTGTAAACCTCAAATATAGATTTTCTGATCATGATCACTCTCATTACAAGAACCCATGGAGAAACTAGTGTCTTCAAGACTTCAACCCATCCTTTACCCAAATGGTTGAATTGGTGAACCAATGACCTGATAGCTGATTGTATTTTGAGCTTTTGATAGTTTTGAATGTTTCACTGGATAATCAGCAAACCTGCCACCAGCCATCTTTTAGGGTTGCCATCCAGTTTATTTATATTTTTGCTTTTCTAAATATTGGGAGACACCAAAAGGAGCATTATCTTTTTTTAAGTTGGACAAGCATAGTGAGAGAACAATAACAATAAAGAAATTTGTATAAACGAAAAAAAAGAAAAAACAAAAAATCCAAAAGAGTTTGAGGAAGTTGTATTGTTGAAATGTTGAGACTTGAGAGATCTCATTTCAGCAAGAGTACTAAGCATTGGTCTTTACTTTTTCGTTTTTCTATTCTATTTTTTTTTTATTTCAAATTATATACTTGAAGGGAGCCAAGGAAGCAAATTCACTTTTACCAGGGTAGTTGTGTCATCCACTCTCAAGCAATAGGTTTGAATTTGTGGAGTCTATAACAAGGTAATAAGTTCATTTGTGAAGTCACCTAACTGCTTCCTAGGGATGTGACATCTTCCCTAGTCTCAGCACCTTAGTGCTTGGACAGGCCTGGTTTGATTGGGCTTAACTAATTGGACTAGTAGATTTGGTCTTTAGGTTTGATATATTACTATTTGCCATAGCTCTTGATTTTTTTTCTGAAGAGGTTGTATACCATACAATACATAATTTACACAAATTTTCTTCTTAACATTCCATCTAATCCCCTCCCTAGAATACTCAAACAGAGAAAGTGAAGGTAAACAGAGATGAGGCCTCTAGACGAGAAGGAGACAACAGCGGTTTTTGAGAAGCTCTTCAAGTTCACAGGAAATAATCTCAAGAACATAGTGGAGAGTTCATCACATGAAGGTGTAGATGAAAATGCAGGCTGTTACTGCTTTCGCCTCCAAAAGAACAAAGTGTATTATGTAAGCGAAGCCTTAGTCAAGCGAGCCACCAACATTGAACGAGACAAGCTTGTTTCCCTCGGCACCTGCATTGGCAAGTTCACCAAAGGTGGTAGCTTTCACCTAACAATCCAATGCCTCAATCTCTTAGCTGTTAATGCAAAGCACAAGGTTTGGTTAAAACCCACTTCTGAAATGTCTTTCTTGTACGGTAATCATGTTTTGAAGGGTGGATTGGGGAGGATCACAGAGAATACAACAGCAGGTGATGGGGTTGTTGTGTTCTCCATGTCGGATGTGCCGTTAGGGTTTGGGATTGCAGCCAAGTCAACACAGGATTGCAGGAAGTTGGACCCAAATGGGATTGTTGTGTTACATCAAGCAGATATAGGAGAATACTTGAGGATGGAGGATGATCTCTGAAGTTGGACCCCTTGTCAGTTGGTTTCTGTGGGGGGATTTTTTTGTCTTTGTAACATTTTTTGATAGATAATTGATTATTGATGTCTTTGTAACTCGGTAGATGTTAATCAAAATTTTTGATGGGTTTCTGCAAGTGAAGTCTTTTTCAACCTTTCACTGGTATGAATTTAATCGAATTTCACTACTATGTTTCTTCTTTTTTTTTTGCATTTCCCGTCTCTCGTGGTAATGTTTATTATGCTAATTCTAGTAATGGACTATGGATTTCGGGTGAAAATGGAGCTTCTGAAATTTTCATCCGCTCCTTTCATCTCTTTTTTATTTACTAGTATTTGTGGGGTGGTGGCGGATGGTGATTCTTAGACTTCAGAGTCCATTTCTCAATGGATTTCAAAGGTATGGAACTCTCTGTTCGTCATACTCAGGAGGTATGACTAGATTTGGATTTGGAGCTTTCTCCCATTATCACTCTCCTAGAAGCCCTTGACTACTCGCCATGGAAGGGAATGCTCTGTAGGAGAAGTGGATTAAGCTTGCAGGCTTTTGTCTCCACTTTTCACTCATTAAGTGAATAAATGGTGCTAGTTTCTAAATATGTGATTGGTAGGCACTTTAACGTCAGAAAATTATTATTTGGATTGCTTGGAGATATAAATCATGTATCTTGTAAGACAGCTTTGTTGGATGTTGGTGATGGTCTGATCACTGCATACTGAAGTCAAGGTAAATGATGCTAACCAAGGGGTTGAAACCAATAGTTTGTATATTATGTTTAGCTTCATTAACCAAAAACTTCACAAACTGCAGTTTATTCATCGAGACCACATGTAAATTAAAATATTTGATTATGGTAGGTGGTAATACCATTGCTTTTTTTGCTTGAGCCCAGGAGAAGAGCGCCTCCGTGGGAGATCCTCCTCTAGTTAGCCTGCCATATGAAACAATTGAATTTTAGGCACACGGGGACGATTACCACGCTCCAATAAAAGATTCAAAACCAAACAAAGAAACAAATCGGTCCCAGTACTGAACTCCTTTAACTTGGTAGGCTGGATGAGTTAGACGGATGCATTGCTAGGACTAGGAGAACCTTGTAACGGTATCGGTTCTGACACCAATAAATTTTACCTAGGAACATTCCTCGACTGACCTGCAATCCCGTTAGATCTATCTAGCGACGATGCATCAGAAAATTCATCTTGATAAGCCTTTATAATCCTCATCTGCATTTGTCGAAGACTAACGGCATAGTCATAAGCGTCATTCATGACCTTTCTAGCATCAACCAGGGCTTCCTCCAATTCTTGATTGCGCAAGTAATATGAACATATCTGGTTTAGGAGTTGGTCGTGCCTTTCTTGGAACTTAAGCAACATTTCCTCGGCATGTTCCAATGCATCGTTGATGATTCTCAGCTTTTCCAGTAGTGCCTGTTGCCGCTGCCATTTCTTCAAGTTAGAGAAACAGAGGAAGGCCGACGCTGAGAAGCCAACAATGACACATAAAATGCGAGAATAATCCATGGAGTTGCTGCAAGATGAATTGCAGGAAATAAGAGAAGAAGCTCATATTCTTTGCTTTGATTTTGGGGAAAAGGTGGTATGTGGTGCTGTACTGCTGTTGCTTTATGTGAATGCAAATTCAGGTGCTTGCCTGATGCTATTGTTTATATTCAAAGCTTCGTATTCAAAAGTTTGGGCAAAACCTCGTCCGAATCCTTGGTGCTCAATCAGTGAGGGAGTAGTTTCTCCAGAACAGAATTGGGACATAAAGGGGAGGATTATTAGAACATGAGGGTTGGTATCTTGTGGAATGGTTCTTCAGTTCTTGATATAAGCTAAGGTTAAGCATCTTGTGGTGACATAGGCTCTAAAGTTTCTTATTTGATGATATGAACACGGGGTTTTATCGAGCCGACCCATATGTTTGCACAAATAGGAAGGTTTAACCATGGACCCATTGTTCAACCAGAGAAGCAAAAACACAAGATTGTCTGTGTGACTATTTCCTATCTTTGTGATCCGTCTGTCTCTGTCTGCCTGCCTACTGCAAGAGTTAGCCAAGGGCAGCAATTAGGTTTTGTTGCATTTTGTTTTTGTTTGTATGCTGATGATATAAATCTTTTTTGTTTGCCCATCTATAGAGCAAAAAACAGGTTATAAAGAATGATTTCAAATAAATTGTATACTTGTTTGAGCCTTGGTTGTACAGACACATATCAGATCAATGGAAACTTTTGGCTTGAGACTGAGGGGGAAAAACAATAACCCACAAGTAGCCTTCATCCCAGCCTGCACCCCCGGTTCATTCTTCTAAAATCTAATACAAGAGAGCGCATAGAATCCAACACCCGAATGCTGAAGCATAAGCAGAAGATGAGTTAGATCTCAGAGTTTCGTCAGCAGGGCCACTAATTGATCCCCGAAGCCATCAGCCATTAAACCACCGCGTTGCCCAAATCATAGTAGGCCCATCCGCAGTTCCAGAGTGGGCCAATGCATCGATCAGGATCATCCTTTCTGAGACCACCCTGGTCTGTTCAATTACTCCGTCTGAGGCAGTAAACAAAAGTTGCCAACTGCATCAATCTAAGACCATTTGATTGATCAAATTGTTGATGGCATGACACAAGACTGCAGACCCACGCTATAAAAATAGAAATACTAGCCAGCTGATCGAAAGAAACCCGGCAAGCTCAAACAGGTGTAATTTCTTCCAAGAAATGAGACTCATGGTGCTAATAATCCATAAACATGTCTCTTGGGTTCTTGGAGTTGTATTGAACTAGATCCTAAATCCTTCCTAAGTCCCCTGTCTCTCATTAACCGCCTCACCTTCTCCACATCGTTCCACCTGCCCATCTCTGCACACAAGTTGGATAACAGAACATAGTAAGCGCCATTGTTAGGTTCCAACTCCACGAGCTTCCTTGCTGCAAATTCGCTGAGTTCTAAATCTCCATGAGCTCTGCACCCGGCTAACAGTGCTCCCCACATAACTTTTGTAGGATGAAAAGGCATTCTTTCTATGAATTCGAATGCTTCTTCAAGATAACCTGCACGCCCAAACAGATCAATCATACACCCATAGTGTTTAACACCTGGTGAAAATCCATATTTCCCATCAATCATGGAATGGAAGATCTCTCGGCCCGTTTGAACTAACCCAGAATGGCTGCAAGCACATAGGACTCCAATTAAACTCACTTCGTCCGCCTTGATCCCTTCTTCTTCCATCCGAGAAAACCACCGTACTGCCTCCTGTCCGCTCTTCGCCAGAGCGAGTCCTTTGATAAGTGAGTTCCACGTATAGACATTCTTCTCACCCATACTATGGAAAACCCTCAACCCCGCGTCGATTCTCCCGCATTTCCCGTACATATCAACCAAAGATGTGCCGAGAATCACATCCAATTTCCATCCCTGCCTTGTTATGAAATCATGTATCCAAGCACCCATTTCAAGCGCACCAGAGCTGGCACATGCGGACAACGCATTCACCATCGTCACGGGATTTGGCAATACACCTGAGAATTGCATCTGCTCGAAGGCAATAAGTGCCTCGTCAAGCTTCCTAGCACTTCGATTGCCGGCAATTAAGACAGTCCAAGAAACTGCATCTTTCCGAGGCATTTCATCAAACACCCGTTGACATGTCTCCATATCACCGCAGGCCGCGTAGAGGTTCAACAGTGAATTCTGAATGTAGATATCATTGAAATGGCCTAATTTAATGATCTGGGTATGGACGGCCTGGCCCTGTTTGAGGTGCTTGAGGTCAGAGAGGGATTTCAGAATGAAGGGGAAGGTGAAGTTATTGGGAGAAACAGAGTCTCTCATCATACGGGCATAAACAGAAATGGAGGTTTGGGGTGAATGGGTGTGAGAGAAGGCTCTGATGAGGGAGTTGCAGATGAAGACATGGGGTCTAGGTATCTGGGTGGCCAGGAGGAGCGCGGAATCTAAGAGACGAAGAGATTGACAAGCTTTGATGAAGTGGAAGACGACGGTGGTGTCGAAATGAAGTTTGTGAAGTATGATTTGGGCTTGGATTTGGTGGAGTTGTGTGGGAGAAGTGCAAGTGTTCAAGAGATGGAGAATCCTGTCTCCTATGCTGTAGAGTTGCGAAGACGAACTCATCTCATGAGCTCTTAGGTCAATTCAGCTGCACTCTGGGAATCCAAATGTCTCTCCTGTCTCCTAAGATTTGTAGGGGTGGACTGATCAATAAAAACAACTTTCTATAATGGTCTAGATTTAATTTCATACCACTTTTTTTTGATAAATTACAAAGACCGCCTTGTATTATGGGGTCAGTGACAAAGACCTTATATTTTAATTTGCGACAAAGTTCCCCCTGAACTTTAACCATTAGACAATGACCCCTTTCCATTAATGTTTTCTAAAATAACTATCCTTTTTCCATGGATTTGATAATTATTGATGGATATTGTTCATCATCTTCGACCTTCGACGAGAACACAGCGGCGTAGTGCGAAAACACTATTCCTTTCTCTTTGTTTTCTCCTATTCTCTCATACTCCCTCTCTCTTCCTTATTCCCGTCATTCTCCTTCCTCTCTCGGCGACCTAAACTCGAACCCGAGCCTCTGTTCATCGTCTTCTCGACGAGAACGGAGTAGTGGCGGCGGCAGTGTGGAAACCTCACTCCTTTCTCTACTTCTTCATCTTTTTCTTCCTTCCTCCACTTTCATCTTCCTTCGTCCTGTTCCCAGTCTTCACTGCTTAGGAACAAACCACAGTAGCAACCATTGTTGGGGGCTGTTCTCTTCTCGATTACAGGTAGAAACCATACCCGGACTACCGTTTTTGCTCGCCAAGCTTCAATTACCATTGTCGATTAATGTTGAACTAAACTCAGACGGAAATGGTTATAGTTCCTTGCTTTCTAACTCTTTAAACACAGTTCTAGGGTGATTTCCATGCTGCATTAAATTTTGCAGCAGTAATGGAGACCCTAGTTATTTTTATTTGTGGCAACAATGGTTGGGCCTTTAGAACATCCACATCAGAACAGTTTCAAAGTACTTCCTCACTTGTCATGCTTTCTTAGGTTTCTATATTTCCATTAGTAGAACTATAACCACTTTATTGATTGAGGCTAATAGTTTTCAGGTTTACATATTAGCAGGTGACGGTGTTGTAGTTAGAAGTCAGGCTTGCAGAGTACGTAGTGTAGTATTCAAGTAGATGGTAATGATGCCATTGCTGTTTATAGTGCAGTTCAGAAAGCCTGTGAAAATACAGACCCATCTTAATAGAGGTACATCGTTATTCTTCTGATACTACCTGTTATTTGTACTTAAGCAACCCTTCCATTTATTGATTTTTCTCCTTGATTTTAAATTTTCAGGCGCTTAATTACCTATAGAGTTGGGCACCACTCCACTTCAAATGATTCCACAAATATCGCCCAGTTGATGAAATCGAACACCAGAGACCCTCTTACTAGATTAGGAAATGGATTGAATTGAATGGTTGGTGGAGTAATTAAGATGAATCAAAGCTTAGAAGCAGTGTGAGGAAGAAGGTGGGTCCACAGAACTCCATGAGGTCCACTTGCTCATTAGTTCACGGATGTCTATGATCATCCCCTGTCTAATCTCTTTGAACAAGAAAGATTACTTAGAGAGGCAACCAAGAGACATCCATAGGATTACCCTCCTGATGTCCCTGTTTAGATCATCATAACAAAAGCAAGGATATGTAGAGTAATATTTTTGGAAAATCTTGGGATCTTCCAGCATCTATGTATATAATTGTTATTTCTATATATTTCCTTAATTCAAAACATGTCTGATCTTGGGGATCACATGGACGTGATGTAAACCAGAATTCGAGTAAGTCCCTTTTCCATTGAAATCATTCTCACTTCTGTTGTAGCTCGAGTAAGTCCCTTTCCCATAGAAATCGTTCTCACTTCTGCTGTAGCTCTGTTTTTCCTTTATTTCTTCTCATTGCTGTTAGTATTACGGACGCCTAGGTGGTTGTATGAGCCGGCGATGAAGCTTCCGAACCGGCTTCTGTAAAGTCCATGAAACCCACCCAAGTCTGTCGTACTTTTTCCCTTTGGGCTCTGATCGTCATGTGTATCTGTTTCTCAAAAGGGAAATGCCTATTTGGTTGCTCAGGTCGTTGTTCGGGTGTCGCGAGGATAGGGGCGATGAACAAATATAAACGTGAGTTTTTGACCATTTGCAATCTAGTAATGATGTCATTGGTGAATCTTTGATGTCGGTGATGGTGAATAACTGAATAATTAATGCACCGGTGAGATCACAAAATTATTTTCCGGTGAGAAGTAATGAGAGAATGGAAAAAAAAAACAAAAAACAAAATAGAGAAAGATGAATGGGGTATTTTGATAATTTAATGTTTTCCGTCATCTGATTTAACGGTTAAGGGATCATTTGTCTGATGGCTAAAATTGAAGGGTATTTATTGCAAATTAAAGTATAAAAAGTTCTTAATCGAAAATTAAAATATAGGGGTCTTTGTCACTAACCCATAGTGCACGGGGTCCTTTGTAGTTTTACCAAAAAAAGATTTAATTAAATTAGGATTTAATATATGCCACTGTTTACAATAGTGGAAAATAGAAATTTGTTTCGAAAAGGGAAGATGCGCATCCGGGGAATCGAACCCCGGTCAGTACCGTGGGAGGGTACTATGATACCACTACACCAGATGCGCAAGCACATCAGAAACTGCCAAAACATTTTACTTCTGCAGTCTTCAATGT
The DNA here is from genome assembly GCF_056320005.1 of Nelumbo lutea. NCBI lineage: Eukaryota > Viridiplantae > Streptophyta > Magnoliopsida > Proteales > Nelumbonaceae > Nelumbo > Nelumbo lutea. The sequence goes on along the minus strand of NC_142687.1, from coordinate 87,079,339 downwards.
TTGTTGACGGCCATCCAACCTGTTGAACCGCCAACCCACCCATTTATTAACGGGTTGGGTTGCATCTTCTTATGTTGGGTCAGTAGCGAGTTGGTTAACCAAATAAAATGAGAATTAATGGGATGGGTGGGTTGAAGATCTCAACGAGTGATGTTCTAACCCAACCTCTCTCTCTCTCTCCCCAAATCCAAACCCTAACTGATACTAATTCAACAATGGCAATCCCTTCATACGTGAACCAAAGCTTCTACAACGATGACACAGATCTCATTTATTTATTTCTGTTATCCTCTGTTTCACATTTTATAGCTTCACTCAGTTGCAACAATATGGACAAGGGAGTGCAAACTTTACCACAGTTTATCGAAAGCAAAAGGGGGTCCTCAAACAGAGTGTGATGTTCTTCACACATATGGAAGCTGTTACTTTTTAACCTGCAAATTAATGTTTTGATTAATTTAACAAGGTAGTCATGAACTCACAAAACTACCTGTAGGACGTCCTTCCATGAATCTGGAGTCATTTCTTCAAGTTCACGGGCAAAATCAAAGGTGATGTCGCGGCATTAATTGGTGCTAGTAAAAGAAGATGGTCATTTTCTAGTTTTTCTTTGTTTTTTGGTATTTATATTGATTTTCTTCATTTTTTTCGTATTTTTTTTGTAATTCTGGTTATATTTTTTCAATTTTAATTATCTTTCATATTTATATTCTCTTGATTTTTTTGCATGCTATATGTTTTCTAATTTCTGTATTTTCTATAATTTATACTTATGTTGTTTAATAAGTAAAAGATTCATGGGTTGGGTTAAGGCGGGTTTGGGTTCAACCCAATCCATTTAGTTGTACACAAATGGATCATTAATGGGTGGGCGAGTTAGATGAATTGGATTGAAGCTTGATCCAAATCCAACCCACTCAAACCCGTCCGATTGCCACCCCTATGGCTAAATATTAATATTTTCCAACAGATTGATCCAACGATTTATGATTAAAGTGGGATGCTCGTAGGTTATTAAACGAGTGAAATTGCCAGATGTCATTCTCATTTTAGGGTAGAAGTTATGCATATAAAATTGGGAATTTAATACCTTATTATATTGTTTGGTTGCAACATTAATATTATGATATTTTTCAATAATGTGAGATTAGGGCAAACCAAAACAGTTGGACCATTTTAATAATCATATCAACTTGGGGTCTCATTATAGTATCTTGTTATATTAGTTAAGTACCTCTTTTGTGGATGGTTTTGGAAGGGCAGGGTTTGGGAAAGACAATCTTAAGAAATGTATGGATATAAACATGGAAAATGTTGGGATATGGTGGGGTTTTTGGGTAAAAACCTGCATTTCATTAAAACACATAGGGGAAAACAACTCCAGCAAACTACAAGACCAAGACCATAAGACTAAACAAACAGAAAGGCACAAACCAACAAAAGGAAAGAAAAAAGAAAACAAAAAATCACATAAGACTACAAAACTCAGGAGCACTATCCAACTCACTCACTAAAACCTTAGAAAACCAACCAAGAAAATACAAGTTTAGAGAGTGATTTTCATTAAAACCACTAGAAGCCAGCCCGTGAGTAGCTGAATTTGCTTCACTGGGAACCACGAGAAGCCAGCTTGCGGGTAGCTAAATTTGCTTCACCGGGAGCCACGAGAAACGAACAAACCTGCTTCACAAAGAGCTCAAATGTCTTTTAGGCTCAGTTTGGAAGGAGTATGAATAGAAATATGTAGAGTATAAAATCTTGTATTTTGTACTATTTTATAAGTATTTGCACTCTATATATTTATATTTGTACTTCTTTCAAACTGAGCTTTAACAAAAACATAATGTCTTGATGGACCGTCTACTGAGTTTGAAGAAGATATACAGTTCACAATATGTAAAGGCCCAAACCTGACCCAAACAAAATACATTTGTCTTTGCTGCAAAGAATAAGTGCATGAAGGTAGGGGTGTATACGGATTGAATTCAAATCGAATCAAGCAATATTCGAATTCAAATTTGATTAGAAAATTCAATATCCGATGGATATTGAAAATTAATATTCGAATTTGATTTGAATTCAACCAGTTAATTATTTTAGGTAATTAATAAATATATAAAATAAATATTTTATTTATATAAAGTATATAATATACAAATTTTTTATATAATTTAATTAATATATATTATATCAAACATTTAAATATTTTATATATTATATATAAAATTAAATAATCGGTTGAATTTGGATATTTATCGAATCAAATCAGGTCATATATGAATTCGAATTTGACTACCTAATTGGTATGAACAAGATATCCAAATTTGACTGATTAGTTATTCAAATTATCCGAATTCGATTCAATTATATCGAATCTTGAATTTGAAATCGGATTTTCAAATACCATTGACACCCTGGATGAAGTATAGATTTAGCACCAACTTCACACCTAAAGCAATTAGGGGATTGAGTCACCTTTCTTTTAAAAAGATTTTCCATAATCGACTGAGCATTCAAATAGCACCTCCATAAGAAATGCTTTACTTTTGGCTGAACTGGAAGTTTCCAAAGGAAATTCCACCTTTGTTTGAAACACTGTTTTTAAAAACGACCCAGAAATGGAACCGTTTTGGTCGCCAGTTTCTGAGTCAATGGTCTAACCGTCCAATTCGAATGGACGGTTCGTTCTGACAAGAAAATTTAAAAAATATAAAAAATAATTAAAAAATAAAAAATGGTAAAAAACCGTTGAATGGGTCGACGACTCAATGGTTCAACCGCCTGGGTCAACATTTTGTTGACTTTTTCAATAGTTTTTTACCAGATTCCGAGCTTATGCAAAAAGGGAGCTGGTTGCCTAAACAGTTCTCGAGTCGAACAGTCCAACCGTCCGAATCAATGGCGGTTTGAAAACACTGATTTGAAAGAGTGAAAGAAGATCTTGATGGGGAGATGTGCATATCAGAATTGATAGCTAAGTGATAGGTTGATTTCACTGAAAATTTCTAGATAGGGCTTGGAGCCTAAACTAATTGGTCCTCCCACTTAAGACGATTCCAATCTAATGTTAAAGGATTTTTTAAGCAACAACGTCAAGAAACATGGATTTTACACAACTTTCATTCCATGATTTGCGTTTGTTGTTGATTAGGGTGGCCACTTTTTGGTTTAGAGATTCCAAGGGTTAAGGCCCAAGAGGTTTATAATTTTCCAATCCTAGAATCCAAGGATCAATCTACTCCCCTTTACTGATTTTCCACATTACTCCACTATTCAGAATTTTCTTCCCTTCCATCACACTCTTCTATCACAAAGATGGAGACCTTTTTTTAAAAGGTATGAAGAAAATGGGAATTAGGACAATATTTTGCTTTTAATGTTCTAGCCCATAAACTTTAGGAGTCATTGGCAAGTCTCCATGCTGGCTTATCCAAAAGGGCCACATTAAAAATGTGAGGATATCTAATACCCAAACACCCATCCCCTTTACACCTAATAATTTGATTCCAAGCGACTCAATTAATTTCCTTTTTACCCTTTTTTTCTCTCCACTAGAAACTTTTTATTTCTTCAAATCTACACAAATCTTCTTTGGAAGAAAAAAAACATGACATACAATTAGATGGAATTGCAGTTATCACAGACTTCATAAGAACCTCCTTTCCCGCTTGAGATAATAAAGAATCCCTCCACCCAGTGTTTTGGAAGCCACTCTTTCTGAAAGGTAATTAAAAGTGTGGCATTTCTTCCAACCTATGAGAGGGAAAATCCCTAGATAGATAGAAGGGTTTTCAGCTTTTCTTATATGAAGAGCATTGGCCAAAATAGATTTCCCATATGCAGTTAACTTGTTGCCTCACACTTTCTCGCACATGCATATTTATCTAACAAAATTCCCGCTTCTTTAAGATTTGTTTTGGTGAACAGAAAACCGTCATCTATAAGATATAACCGGTGATTGCCTAGAAATTTTAACACTAGATAAAGTTTGACTGTTCACAAAATTGTTTAAGATGGCCAAGAATACATTAAAGATGATTAATAAGAGATATGGAGATAGAGGATCTCCTTGTTTAAGACCTTTCTTTGGATAAATTCTTTAATAGGGGGAATCATTTATAAGAATCTTATAACAAAACCCACATAAATTTCAAAATTAGGTAGGTGTTTGGCATCAGTGCCGGGAACATCACACTGCTTTCTGATAAAAAGGGTGCTGGTCATGTGGAGTTGTAAAAGAAATGATGCTTATTTTTTGTTTGGAACCGGTGCTGCCACATAGATTGTTTTCTAAGACAACAACATTGGTTTTGTTTGGTATCAGTGCTGGTAGCAATATTTTCAACATGGTCTATATCATCCAATGTCCAAGATGATGCCACATCATTGCACCAGTGGCAATAAAGCACCATTTCTAAGATAACATTAAATTTGGTTGCTCTAGATCACACTTTCCCAATTTCCAAGGCATGGTCTAGAGCAACATTTTTTTATGAAAAAACAATATCAAACAAGATGGCATTGTTTGAAGCACTACTTTTTCTGATGTGAAGCTTATATGACATCATTTTTTCAGAATCGATGCCAAATACCCACTAAATCATTATCATCATCATCATAAATCTAAGACTTATTCCAACAATATGGGTTGGGATACATGAATCCTATTCTGTTTTGTCTATGTCATATCCATAATTAAATTATGGGTATAAAAAACAAATCACGATCCTTAACCATGAGAATTTGGCTGTCGATTTGATGCAACCCCCCTCTTTTATCGGGGCTTGGGCATGGTGGAATAAGACGAGCAACATTGGAATAATAAAAATCTCAAAATTACAAAAATAACACAAATGTTTTGCAGGAATTATTAAACGAAGATGTAAGAAAAAATTAGAGGTTAGGTTTTGTATTTGGCATTCTAGCTAACTTAGTCAAATATTTATTTCCTTTTATTTATTTTTTGACAATTACTTATTACTCAAAGACAAATTTATTCTTATAAAAGTTTATGGAGGAAATCTATATAAAGAGAAAAAGAGAAAGATAAGAAAAAAAAAAAAGACTTTGAGTGACAATTATCATCAATACTTACGGATAAATAAAATATAAAGTATTAAATTCAGTAGAGTAAACCTATAAGTTGACCCCATTATTGCAAATATACCTGAAATTCTCAAGCTATAAATTAAATAAATATAAAATAATATTATAAAAAAAGATAAAATAAAAATATGTTTGGTTAAAAAATCTGTTGACAAAGTATTAATATGAGATTATAGTAATATAATATTACATAAGTAATTAAGTTATACAAAAAAAAATGAGGCATTTGTTTTGTAGCTTTCCAAAGTTTCATTGTTTGCCATTTCCCCTTTCCTTTTTCCTTTTCTAAGTAGCTCAGTGGGAAATGACTTAAGTTGGATAAATTATAAGGTGAGAAATCGTCCTAAATTTGCAGGAGTTGGTCGCAATGGAGCGATCATGTGGGCCATTAATCCAACTAATTTACCTTAAAGGTCTGTTTGGTTCTCCAGAATAGACATTTGGAATATTTTTTATTCCAATGGTTTGTTTGGGTAGAATGGAATTCATATTCCCATTCTAGTTGGAATGGGATTCCCCCATACAGGGGGAATGGTCAGAAAAGATCTCCCAATCAGAAATGGGTTTCCCATTCTAGGTGGAAACCCCTAAGGAATGGGGTTTCAATTCTAGGTTTTCTTAAAAAGTAAAGATCTCCCAATCAAAAAAGAAAACCCAAACCCTATTGTTAATAAAATATAATAATAATAATAATAATAATAATAATAATAATAATAATAATATATAACAAAAAATAAAGTAAAAATAAAATAATAAAACAATAATATTAAAGTATTAATAAATTAATGCACAATTGATTTTAATTCTATCTCTAGATGAACCAAATAAGTAAACAACAATGGCTGGAATCCGATTTAGATTCCCGTTTAAGCCAAACAGGCATCAAGAATAAGCAATCTAATTCTAATTCTAGGATATTCCAATTCCAATCCAATACTGTGATACGTGCCTTAGGAGAATTCACCCATAAAAGCTAGCTTTGCACTAGTTCTACAGTCTTGCTTAACACTAGGATATTTCACCACGTTTTGCAGTCCTGATGCCCATGCAAGCTAGCTATGTACTAGTTCACCTAGTCTCACCTGAACACTGCAATACCGATTGTTATGGACACATCGCCCGGCAGTGCACTGCGGCGCAGTCATAGGCAGCGGTGCACACAGCAGGCCGTATAGCAGCATGCACCGCCCGACAGTGCCGCATAGCAGCACGCACCACCCGGCAGCTCACAGCACGCACCGCCCGGCAGCACGTAGTACGCACCGCCCGGCAACACACAACACGCACCGCACGGTAATAGCACTAGGCAGCAGCACGCACCGCACGACAGCAGCACTAGACATCAGCACACACCGCACGGCAGCAGCACGCACCTCATGGCAGCAGCACTGCGAGACGCACGCACCGTCTAACAACAGTAGTAGGGAGAGGCCCACACGACAGCTCATTAGGGTGGGTCCACACTTATCTTACCACATCAGCTCTGCTCACCAACTCGCTGCCAGCTTCACCATTCCTTATCCCTTATCCCTTATCCCTTATCCTTATCTTATCTTATCTTAAGTAAGAGTTGTGTTACTATTAGGAGTAGGTAATTAGGAGTTTGAGTTTAAGTTGGATTACCCTAGCCTAGCCGAATCCAACAAGGAATTTCCTTCTGTAATCTCCTATTTAAGGAGCTACGAATTGAAATAAAGGCATTCAGATTTCCAGTCAAGAGAAGAGTGAGGAGAGTTCGGGTGGTCTCTTGGACAAATCACCCATTCGGAGAGTTCGGGTGGTCTCTTGGACAAATCACCCATTCAGTTTCCCACAATAGGGTCTTCACGCAAGGGAAGGCGCAAGGGAAAGCAGGGCTTTCTCCCCGTGGACTGACTCGTGACGAGATCCTACGGGCCCATAACATTCTGGTATCGGAGCCAAACGTCATGGGCGATATGGAGCAGCTATCATCCAAGGTCCACGAACTGGAACATAGGCTAGCAGAAACCAGCATGGAGGTTTGTGAAGTCAAGGAAGATGTCCAGGAGCTGCGACGCCTGCTGGAAGCATTCCTCTCCAACAAAGAAAGGAGTTATGAGGGAACCGCCAACACAAACAGTCGCCGTCCGGACCGGGCAGAGGCATCCAACAAATAGCAGATCGCTGCCCCGACAGCCGCAGTTATTCCCAAGTATAGCCGTTTGGAGTTTTCCTCATACAGCAGCAGCGGTGACCCACTGGGATGGTTGTACCACTACGAGCAATTCTTTTGTAATTAGCGCACAGAGGATGGAACTGTAAGGTCTCCTCCTTTGGATGGGGATGGTAACTATGTAGAAGTCCAAGAAACAGGAGTGCGCAGGAGATATAAGGTGGATGGGCAGGATATGGAGGTAACTTTCTTTCAAGCTTATATTGATGGCATGGATTTTGTGTTCATGGACAGCCCTATGTTTCACAATATTGGGAAAAATATATATGGGGGAGGCCGAGAGGATATTTTAAAACACATGGTTCTCTTCTGTAAGGCTACTCTTGAGGTTCTCTTCTGTAAGTATATCCGATGTGTTCCTGTGATCCACAATATAGCACACCGGGGTCGTGGTCCAGTACGCAATTTTCGTTATGTAGATCTTCCACAAAACTACTTCAAACTACATGACCCAGGAGGTGGGGAACACTTCAATGTCCTTGCAGCTGGCTTGAAAGTAGTAAATCGTGTAGTCACGGTAAGCCATGGTTACACCTGGGAGCTGAAAACTAAAGAAGGTGGTTGGGGTCTGCATCAAATAATAAATGTGTGATTGGAAGCTGAAGGGCATCGTGAATGGGACTGATGCAAAAGAAGGGAACCCACAGTTGGACGTTTACCTGGCATCTGATGGCTATACCAATTACTCTGTGGAGACTCTTCAGAATGGCAAGTCTCAATGCAAAGCAGCTCTACAAAGGGAGCTTGGTCTTCCTCTTCGGGAGAATGTTCCTCTGATTGGGTTCATTGGTAGGCTTGACCATTAGAAAGGTGTTGATCTCATTGCTGAGTCCATTCCTTGGATGGTGGACCAGGATGTGCAACTAGTCATGCTGGGCACTAGGAGACCTGGCCGGGAACAACTTCTCAGACATTTTGAGAGTCAACACCATGACAAAGTCAAGGGTTGGGTTGGTTTCTCTATGAAAATGGCTCATCGAATAACTACTGGTGCAGACATCCTACTTATGCCTTCTAGATTTGAGCCATGTGGACTGAACCAGCTTTATTCACTGAGCTACGAGATAGTCCCTGTTGTTCATGCTGTTGGTGGGCTGAGAGATAGTGTGCAATCGTTTGATCCATTGGCAAAATTCCAAGCCACGTATCCGGAATTCGAGCTTGAGGACAAGTTCGTTGTCCAAGAGGGGTGTGATGTTATGGACACACTGCCCGGCAGCGCAATGTGGTGCAGTCATAGGCAACGGCACGCACAGCAGCATGCATCGCCCGGCAGCACGCAACACGCACCGCCCGACAGCACGCATCACGCACCGCACGGCAGTAGCACGCACCACACAGCAGTAGCATGCACCTCATGGCAGCAGCACTGCGAGACGCGTGCACCGCCCGACAGCAGCAGTAGGGCGGGGCCCACACGATAGCTCATCAGGGTGGGTCCACACTTATCTTACTCAGCTCTGCTCACCAACTCGCCGCCAGATTCACCATTCCTTATCCCTTATCCCTTATCCCTTATCCTTATCTTATCTTAAGTAAGAGTTGCGTTGCTATTAGGAGTAGGTAATTAGGAGTTTGAGTTTAAGTTGGATTACCCTAGCCTAGCCGAATCCAATAAGGAATTTCCTTCTGTAATCTCCTATTTAAGGAGCTATGAATTGAAATAAAGGCATTCAGTTTTCCAGTCAAGAGAAGAGTGAGGAGAGTTCGGGTGGTCTCTTGGACAAATCACCCATTCGGAGAGTTCTGGTGGTTTCTTGGACAAATCACCCATTCGGTTTCCCACAATAGGGTCTGCACACAAGGAAATGTGCAAGGGAAAGCAGGGCTTTCTCCCCGTGGACCGACCCGTGACGAGATCCTACGCGCGGGCCCATAACACCGATGTCACCACCTACGCTGTACGATTACAACTAGGAGGCATGATGTAGGCTCTGATACCATTTGATACGTGCCTTAGGAGAATTCCCCCTTAAAAGCTAATTCTTAGAAGGAGGGAACCCAAGCACATATATACCATACAACAATATCTCATACTACCAATGTGAATATTTCATATTAGCATCCCATACTACCAATGTGGAACAAATGGATCACAACATACTCACCCTAAACTAGGGGTGCAAGTTGGGTGAACCCAGTCCAAGCCCAAGTTTGAACCAGCCCAACCAGAAATTTTACACGGGCTGGGCTTATATATATAGCTGGACCTGGGCCCAACCCAAGTGCATCAAATGGGCTCAGGTTGGGAAGATCGGGCATGACCTCAGGCTCAGTCCAGGCTCAGGCCTTAAGCCCAAATTTTAGGATCGGGCCCGGATTGACCATAAACCTGGCCCAACCCGCATGACTTGCACCCCTACCCTGAACCAAACGAATCCTACGATAGTGATAGTGAGAGTACATTAATGCAATGGCGTTCATCAATCCGTTTAGCTACAGCGAAGAGGTTACAGAGAGCCCGACCGGTAGATTTTAAGCTCCCAGTTAGTGCCTATCCTAACATTTTTTGCCACTACAATTCTGAACCGGTGTGGCCCATGTATCTGAATATATAGTCATCAAGGAATGGGAAAGAAGGGAAGAGTGGCAAGAAGTCATTATTCAGTTGATGACTTACACCCATAACTACTCTATGCAGTTTTCTACTCTTGCTGGTACTAGTTTCCGGGTCTAGATTGTAGAACGAGGAAGAGCTGCACAACAGACCAAGGTTTTGTAACAATGAAGAGGAAAAATAAGAGTTGTAAGGATAAAGAAGAATGAGAGGCAACCATTCAACTGGAATCAGTATAAAGGCTATCAGCTCTTGTACTCTGCTTGAAATTATGTTTCCTTCTGGTGTCCTTCAAGAGCGCTTCTCTTGAGAGGTAAGGCCTACATCCCCCCGGGACCGTGCGTGCGCTCCAATCTTCTATCTTAATAAATTTCTCTTTTTCTTCATCAGAAAGGTGAAAGGGTGTACATAATTAAGAGATGTACAAGCCCTAATCAAACAAAAAGACAAGGCCTCAGTAATAAAGAGAGCATTATATCAGCAGTTCAGTCAGCTCAAGCCTTGTTTAGCTAATCCATCAGCAGTATGATTAAGGTCTCGACTTGCGAGGAATCCATCTGAAGGGGCACTTGAGCAAAGAGGCTGCTAGTTCAGGAAGTTCAAACAGAAGATGAATCACAAATTCACAATGAGTCAGAAAGTACCTGACAAATAACTGAGGTCCAGAAATTTCAATTACATGCATCAGTACGTAATGGGGGAAACATCTAAAAGAGAAGCTGCTCATGGTAGTATATTTTTGCCAAATGAACTTGAACCAGCAACTATATGAGAGTAGCTGCCTTGCTGCTGAACCAAATGGACTAGCCTAGCCCATGGTTCAGCAAGAGGATGCATATTAATTTATCCGTATCAGCCACAAGCACCTAAACAGGGACAAAGAAAGAGTAGTAAAAAATTAAATATCAAAAACCTGGAGTTACTTTGGAAGCAATCCAAACATGTACACCCATAAGAAGAAAATTTGGAATAGTTTTTGTGACAATATGAAAATATGTTTGATTAGAAACAGTTAAGAGTTGGACAATCTAAATAGGCCATCATAGGGTGAACTCTGTCATATGTAAGTTGTTAAAACAATCCATTCATATATACCTGAGAAATTGAAGGATGACATGAGAGGACACATGCAAAGCAGCTTCTTAAAGGGATGGACCTGACCCAGACAATAGCATAGAAATGGAATTTCCATTACTAATAGTCCCAGCAGCCACTACTGCACTCACGGATGGTTGTTTCACAAGCCCACCTTCATGTTCAGCTAATACCAATGTATTTATCTACGCGAAGAGTCAGAGAAACACAATCACAATAAAACAATTCAAACGAGTTGCCCGAAGCAACAAATCCTAACATCCATTTAAATCAGGAAATAAGAAAATTAAATCTATGAAGGATCAAAATGGTGACTTAGCTTGAATTAAATGCATATCTGAAAGGAATTTGAAACTGGATTCTGGTGACAACAAATCCACCCTAGTAATGAATACATGATTTGTTTCTTCAAAAGAAGATGAAGAGGAATGGAGATTTGAAAAAGGAAAACAGAGCTTAAGTAGAACTAAACAAACAACTCGTAAATTGCAAGAGTAGTGATGGGGAGAACTTACATATCTACAAATGGAATTGAGAGGTGAAGAAACGGTCAATATATAATTTCCGAACTTGACCCGACTCTATAGGATCTAACCCGATACCAATCCGACATGACCTTAACACTTCAATTGTATATTTTTAATACGCTTTGAAGACCTAAAATCTATTAATTTAAGTTAAGAATTTGTTTTATAAAATCTAAGATGTTACTTTTTTCATTTAAAAAAAGAAAAAAAAATCAAAGCCAATATGTAAATAAATCTTAAACTTTAAAGTTATAGAGTTAGAAGTCAAAAAATTACAAGAATATTTTGTATATATGTAGGGTATCATGACCCACCCACCGGGTCATCCAAAACCCAAATCCAACCTGAACCCAACTCAAGTTGAATAATCAAAACCCTAACCCAACCCTAGCTAAAGCCAAATATATAGGGTCGGGTCAAGCTGGGCTTACCATTTAACCTGACCCATTGACATCCCTGTCCATCCTCACAGCCTTGCAGCTGGTCTTTTAAGAATCAAATCCGAATTTGTATTTGAGGTTGAGAATATTATATGATGAAGATATTCCTAAAATAAAAAAAAGGAAAATAAAAAACACTCATAGTTGATCAATTTTCTATACTTCTACTGAGAGACTTTCGAATTATCATATAGATCAATAATCAAGAAACTTTTAATTAGCATAATTGATCAATAATGAATTAAACCTTATAAGTTTTTTTTTCCTTTTTTGCACTCTCATTTTCTACCAGAAAATGATTACATCTCATCCAAAAGTAGAGACTTAGGGGCCATTTGGCTAGTCTTTTTGGGAAGATCTTTTAGTAGCTCTGACAGATGTATTGAGCTTTTGCATTAAGATCTGAACAACTTGAAGCCCATTTGGTTAAGGCCCGTCTTTCCGCACGAAAACAAATAGAAAAAAAACATACAAAAACTCCATTTGGAACTTCCCAAAAATCACCAATTTTAGGCTTCTTGTATTTTTTGGTGCATTGGCTTTTGGCAACTAGATCTACCACAAATCAAACGGGAAAAGACTGAATCACAGTCTATCGGACTTGTAAATAACCAACAGACCATGCAAAAAAAAGCACCAAACCGGACCTTAATAAAATCAGGCATTATAGACCATGTCATGGGCCACCCTATTACAAGATCGAGATGTATGAGTGAGCACAGAGAAAGGGAATTCTCGCAGAAGATCTTTATAGTTTAATACTGATGTGTGCCATTTCCACAGGGGGTCCAAGTCAGAAGAGATAGTCTGGAGTCTGGACTGCCAGCTCTGAATCACTTTCAAGTTTCAACAATGAATCTTTTGGAGCAGCAAGCTTTTTGCCAAGCAAAGCCCTTCCAATATTGCTATGATTTCTGTTTCAATTGGGTCACCACAAGTCACTGGCATGGCCTGGCCAACTACAAGTATTGTAGGGGTGGCTTAGACCATTTTTGAATCTGCCTAGAACCCTAGGGCTCTGCCATGTTTGAATGTCTAATGGAATGGGGCTTATTGTTTAAAAGGTGACTTGGGATTCAAAGTTTTATGCTCCAAGTGTACTTTGCATCTGAATTTTCAAATATACCAAATTGTCAAGATTCCCCTGGTAAGCAAATTTATATCATGGAGCCCAAAACTCTGAATGGACTATTGCCCAAATTTAAACATTGGGCCGAAGGCCCAAGCCGGATTTGGTTCCGAGGTCAAGTCCAACCTTTGCAACACAAGCTCAGTCTGACCTGAAAATTGACATACTCAGTTTTGTGCCTAGGCCCTGGCTGGGCTTGGGTTGGTAGATTGGTCTCAAGTTTGTTTATCAGGTCCAATGCACTAATTAAAAAATTGGATAAAACTATTTATTATCACTAATTTAAACCTTTAAATAAAAAAATTGTATATTTTGCATATAAATATGCATGTATATGTCTGAGTACGTGAGTATGTAGGTAAAGTTTTTAGCTATTTGTATTGAGACTTGGCATCGAGTCGTTGGTTGGGGGGAGGGCTACTCCCTATTGTGTAGCCCATTTATTTAATAAAAGAAATGTTTTACCAATGTAATAAGCCATTAAACAGAAAAGTGATCTTAGGCACAAAACGCTTGGTACACCATTTTTTAAAGTAGTATTGTTGTTGATCCCTGCAACAACTATTTTAGTGTGTGTTTGGTATCGATGCCGTTGCTCCATAAAATGGTGATACATCAGCGCCACGTTGGAAGAAACGGTGCTTCAGGAAATATCTGTTTGTTTGGAATCATTTTTCTATAAAAAACAGTGCTCCAAGCCATGCTTTGGAAATCGAGAAGACGTTGTTTGAAGCAACGCCGAATTTGGCGTTTTCTCATATTGCAGCTTGTTCCTGCCAATGAGGACGTGATGTGGCAGTGACATGAACTTCTTATAATGGGTACCATTGCTGAAAACAAACATGGAGCACTGGTACCAAACAGAAAGTATTGATGTTTTTCCAATAAATGTCCTACCTGACAGCAACATTTCCAAATAGAAAAAAGACATTGTTTTCTTAGAAAATGATGCTTCCAATCCACACATCACCAGCACCATTTTCTGAGAAAACGGTGTTGTATCTGCATTAACCTTTTGGCTCCATTCCTAATCAGAATGGTTCGATAACAGTTGAAAATGGCTTAATTGAAAGGTTTATCAAATAAGTTTTGTGAGATTTTGAGCTATCTATCTCTCTCTCTCTATCTCTCTCTCTCTCTCTCTCTCTCTCTCTCTCTCTCTCTCTGATATATATATATATATATATATTAAAATTGGTCCATCCATGTCAGCACGTCTCTCCTTTGAGAGAAACTATTTATCTATTTTCTCAAATTTTTGCATTTATTTTATTTTATTTTGTTTTGAAAATATAAAATAATAATCATTGCTTATCTTGATTAGATTAATAAAGTTGCACACTATTAATTCCATGTCATTTTTAAAACAATCAATGAAATGTATTTTCCCAATAACTTAAATAATAATCTCTTCCCTAAAATTTATCGTAAATAATCCCTTCTCTAATTCCTATTTATCTTCTAAATTATCTCTAATTCCTATTTATCTCCAAAATTATCTCTAATTTAGTAGAGAATTTCTCTCCTGAATTATCTCTAATTCCTATTTATCCACTCCCCTACTTTTTATCTAATCTATCTAAAGAAAGTTTGGATTAAAAAATTTAAGAATTATTTAAATATTCTAACAAAATTATATAATAACCTTAAAATATTTATTAAAATCACAAAAAATAATTTTATATTTTTACAAAATATATCACGAAATTATGTACTAACAATTTAAATTATGTTTTTCTAGCTTACCAACTTAAATGTTTTTCAAATATTTAATAATATATAATAGCTTTAAATATATCAAATTCAAATAGCAAAAAAATTTAAATAATTTATAGATTATTTAAATATTTAAATAACTATATTTTAAATAGTTAAAATAATGAAATTATGTAATAAATTAAAAAAAAACTTCAAAGTACAAAAATAATTCTAACATAATATTGAAATTAATAATAATTTAATATATTACAAAATTAATAATGAAATTATGTAGTATAAATTATGATTTCATGGATAATTAAATTCAATAAATAATTAATATTTTAAAATTTAAATATTTTACATATTATTTAATCCGATTGCATCCCTAATTGCAAATTGCTTTGTTTTAAAATTTGAAGAACAATGAAGGTTAAGAGAGTTTCGGTTGATTCTTTTAAATCAAATGGCCACAAGGTATATTTAAATCCAATTAAAAAACTCAAGGTATGTTTCAGTCAATTAATAAAAATTCAAGGTATGTTTAAGTCTTTTACCCTTACTTTTTAATTTCTGGTATCATAGCTGGACAAAATTTTATTCCAAAAAGTCAGAAGGCCCAACATCATGGGGGATACAAAGCATCGTGGCCAGCAAGCTTAAAGGAAGAAAGGGACATAATAATCATAATGTGGGCTTGTTGTGTCTTGGAAAATATATAGCTTGTGTTGGTAACATTGCCACTTTTACTTGTAATGTTTTCGATTGGTCAATACAAATTTTATAAGAATATGTTTTTTTCTACCACAAATTCTTTGGGTTATCATTACAACATTGTGTGACATTGTTGTCTCTAAAGAAACATCAAATTGGATGCTTCTATTATAAATGTCAACACCTAATCCAATGCAAAATGGGATTCAATCCTCACAAAATCATTCTCACACCCTAACCATGAAGCTATGCATTGGAAATATCTATCTATAAATAAAAACATATAAATATGGAGATGTTCCCGATGCACGACTGCAAAAGGCTGTGAGCATGACCTGAATATGATTTTGTAATGACTGAATCTGGTGTCATTCAATACTTATATCTTTTTAGTGAAAGTGGTTATCTGATGTGGTGTGACAAGACACTTTCTCAAAAAAATTGTATTGACCAACATAGAATGTTGCAATTAGAAGTGACAATGATACCAAACACAATCATAATCACATGTTTCCAATTTGAGGTAAAAAATGATTTTGCTCGTTTTTTTTTTTCTTTTTACTATAAAGACAAATAGAGGGCTGAATTTTTTTGCTAGACTGAGTCTCATATTGGGCTGCTTCTAGCTATATGAGGTGGGGCCCCCCCTGAGATGTGAGAACCCTTTGAGCAATATTTAGGAGAAAATCAAAGTCCAAAAATGGTACATTTTCAAACAAAAATATGGCTTTCACTGAAGTGTTGAACAGCTGCCCTAAACAATATTCCTTATCATTTATGGAGCAATTTTGTTATTCTTGGAAGTTGAATACTCCTTGTATTGTGAAAATATTGTCATGAGATTTCTTTCCTTTCTTGTTCTTGTTTTCTATTTAAAAAAGTGAAACCATGGTAATCTCCCCTCATGACAGAATTGGGGATTACTCCTTATGGAGTAGGTCTTAATACTAAACCATGTTAAATTTTTGTGTTCTTTGAGTGGTTTGTATATATTGTTCTTTTGCCACATGGTATCAGAGCATATAGGAATAGGTCTAGGATCAGGCTAGAGGTCCATTTTGTGGGTTCTATCGATTGAACTTTTCTTTGGGCATCACCATTGCCTTCGCTTCTCTACCAATAGGTGTTGTGCTCTGCTTTTTTTTTTTTTTGTGGCAGTCTCAAGGTACTACTTGTTCTCATTAAATTTCAATTTGTTTAAAGTTCTGCCCTTTTTTTTTTGTCATGGACCAATTTTCTACACAAAGTGACACCAGATTCAAGATTAGTATCATACAATTGAATGGACTTAATTATTTGTCTTGGGCTAGACACAGCAAGAGGAAAAATAGGATTTGTAAATGGAGAAACTAAAGCACCAAAATGGATGATCCTAAGTGTGTTGAATGGGAGATAAATGATCAATTGATTTTATCATGGATGCTTGGAATTATGGAACCAAAAATATATGATATTTTTGCCTATGTTGAAACGGCTAAAGACTTGTGGGATTCTATTTGTGATATGTATGGACAACAAAATAATGCTTCAAAAATATTTAAGATACAATAAGAACTAGTTCAAGCTAAGCAGGGAGACAAATCTTTCATTGACCATCTTGGATTTATGAAGAAAAAATGGGATGAACTTCATAAGTATCGTCCTCCAACAACTAACCCAAGAATTTTGCAAACTAGAGAAGAGGAACATAAAGTTTTTTAGTTATTTGCTAATTTGAAGCATGAATAGGAGTTCTTGAAAAGACGGTTATTAGTGGGCCAGATTCCATCCCTAAAGGATGTGTGTGTCCTATTCAACAAGAAGAGACTAGATTACATATCATGAATCCAGATACTAAAGGAGTAGGGGAACTTGTAGAAAACAATGCTTTCAGTGCTAAATATGATTAAGAAAATTCTACTTTGTATAGTGGAAAATGACCCAACTCTACCAAGGGGTATGGAAATGGTAATCGTGTGTACTGCGAGCATTGCAAAAAACTTGGACACGTGAAGGAAAAGTGTTGGATCCTATACCCTCATCTTAGGGCCAACAAGAACAAAGACTCCAAGGATAATATCTTTATCTTTGGAGAGAATTACTCAAGTGCTACAAAAAATCATTCAAAATTTTGGTCAACAGTTGTTGATTCCACTCATGCAAGACTCTTCTACCTCATTGGCTCAAAGTTTTGGTAATATCTTTACCTTTCTTTCTCTTTCTGGAAATTCTAATTGGATAATTGATTCAGGTGCAACAAACCACATGTGCAATAACTTAACTCATATTTCTAATATCTCTCTGTTAAACAAACTATCTCTATAGCCAATGGGGATCACATTCTTGTTCAAGGAATTGGAAAAACTCAATTACTTTCATCCAATTCTGATGTCATGCTCATTCCCTTCATTCTCTTCAAATTTGTTGTCAGTAAGCAAAATTACTAGAGAACTGAACTGTAATGTCACATTCTCTTCTCATAATGTGACATTTCAAGATAAAGCCACAGGGAGATTGGTGAAGGACATCTCAAGGATAATAACACTCATGAAGATGTCTCTTGGGTATGGCACAAAAGATTGTGACACCCATCAGATAAAGTGCTACTTTTCTTGCATCCCACTCTTATTTTGGATTCTAGTAGTTGTAAAGTTTGTCATTTGTCTAAACAACATAGATTGCCTTTTGCTTGTAGCTTGCATCTTTGTGAGAAACCATTTGAGTTAGTAAATTTTGATTTGTGGGACCATCACCTATTGATTGTCGAGAAGGTTTTAGATATTTTATTACTTTCTTTGATGATAAGTCTTGAACCACCTGGATTTATTTGCTGAAATCTATTGATTCTCGGGAAGGTTTTAGATATTTTATTACTTTCGTTGATGATAAGTCTTGAACCACTTAGATTTATTTGTTGAAATCTAAAAGTGAAGTGTTTAGTGTTTTCAAAGATTTTTTCCAAATGGTTCTTACTTAGTTTAATGCTTGGATTAAAATTTTTAGAACTGGTAATGGTACTGAGTATGATAACAAACATTTTGCATCGTACCTCAAAAGTGAAGGGATCATTAATGAAATCTTTTGGTCATATGCAGTTTTAGCTAGTTGCTATTTGATCAATAATGTTGCCTAGTAGAGTTTTGAATGATAAGTCTCCTTTAAAAGTTATCAAATGACACAAAATTGATATCTCTCACCTTCGGGTTTTTGGGTGCATTTGTTTTGTTCACCTACAAAATGCTAGAAAACTTGATCATCATGCTTCTAAATGTGTCTTCATTGGATATTCTTCTACAACAAAGGGGTATAAATGCTATGATCCCAAAACTAAGAAATTATATATCTCCCTAAATGTCTCATTTGTTGAGAATGAATCATATTTTCAAAAATCTTTGGGTCAAATTCAGGGGGAGAATTATGGTGAATTTGCTCATTTTCCTCTTTTTAGTGAAGATGTACATTTGAATGGCATTATAGATCAAATAGGCAAACAAATAAGTGAGAACAGAGATGTTCATGGAGAAGGTCCTCCAATTTCTACTCAAGAAGATAGTGTTGATCCTATGGAATCCATGGTTGAACTTGAACCTGATCATACATTATAATCACATACACCATTCAATGACCAAAATCTTCCTTGAAGGTTATCGTGTGTTCATCAACCTTTTGTTAGACTTCAAGACTTTTACACTTATTATGTAGCTTCCTTCCCTATTCAAGACTATGTTTGCTATGATAATCTATCTTCTTCTCACTTGGCCTTTTCAACTTCCATCGAAAAACATATTGAACCATTTAGCTTTGATGAA
Organism: Nelumbo lutea; assembly: GCF_056320005.1. Lineage (NCBI taxonomy): Eukaryota > Viridiplantae > Streptophyta > Magnoliopsida > Proteales > Nelumbonaceae > Nelumbo > Nelumbo lutea. The sequence continues at coordinate 87,060,091 of NC_142687.1, read as the reverse complement.
GCTAAGGACCATCCGATATGGAGGAAGGCCATGGATGAAGAACTTCAAGCCCTCAACAGAAATCATACATGGGATATTGTGCCATTATCAAAGGGAAATAAGTTTGTAGGATGCAAATGAGTCTACAAAATCAAGTACAAGAGTGATGGTTCTCTAGAACATCATAAAGCAAGGTTGGTGGCCAAGGGCTACACTCAAACCTATGGAGTTGACTACAAAGAAACATTTGCTCATGTTGTAAAAATGAATATTAATAGAGTGCTTATGTCAGTTGCAATAATTTATGATTGGCCTCTCTTCCAAATGGATGTAAAATTGCATTTTTACATGGTGACCTCAAAGAAGAATTTTATATGGATCTCCCTCCTGGACACCTACAAGAGTCTCATAACAGCTTGATGTGCAAATTGAAGAAATCAATGTATGATCTCAAATAGTCTCCTTGAGCCTAGTATACCAAACTTAGTTCAGCACTTATGACTTTTGGTTTTACAAGAAGTGTAGCTGATTCATCTATGTTCATTAGAGGGAGTGGTACAACGTCTATTATTGTTCTAATATATGTGGTTGACATAGTTATTATAGGTGAATATTCTTGGTATTTCTGAACTTAAGGAACATCTTAAGAAAATCTTTGATATCAAAGACTTGGAAAAACTAATGTATTTCTTAGGCATTGAAGTGGCTCACTCAAGTAAAAGCTTGTTTCTTTCCCAAAGAAAATATGCCATCGATTTGTTAAAAGAAACATGAAAAATTAGGAGCAAATCTAGTTGGAACTCCTATAGATTACAAGGGAAAATGTAACTTTAATAATAAACCTTTGAATGATAAGGCAAGATTTCAGAGACTTGTTAGACGATTAATCTATCTAACTATTACTAGATCGGACATTGCCTATGCTGTCAGCTTTGTTAACCAATTTATGCATGACCATAAAGAGGGACACATGGAAGCTGTAGATCAAATTTTATGGTATCTCAAAGGATCACTAGGAAGAGGAATTTGGATGAGAAAGAATGGACATACAGAAATACAACGATACTTAGGTACAGATTGGGTCAGCAATCAAATGGAAAGGAAGTCCACCTCAGGATATTGTACATTTGTTGGGGGAAATCTTGTTACATGAAAAAGCAAAAAACAAAATGTTGTACCTTGATCAAACTTAGAAGTTGAATATAAAGCCATGGCCTCAACATCTAGCAAATTAATTTGGTTGCAATCTCTTCTTAATGGTTTAGGGATTGCATCTAAGAAGCCTATGGAGATGTTTTGTGATAATCAAGCAGCTATACACATAGCCACCAATCCAATTTTCCATGAAAGAACTAAACACATTGAGGTTGATTGTCATTTCATTCGAGAAAAAATTGAAGCCAAAATCATTAAGACTCTCTTATGTCCAAAGTGGAGAGCAACTTGCAAATATCTTTACTAAAGCTACTAACAAGCGGCATTTTCAACAAATTTTAGCCAAGCTGGACTCCATAGATATTTTTAGTCCCAACTTGTGTTGAATAGATGGCCTAATTACCAATATTCCTTATCATTTATGGAGCAATCTTGTTATTCTTGGAAGTCAAACATTCCTTGTATTGTGAAAATATTATGAGATTTCTTTCCTTTCTTGTACTTGTTTTCTCTTTAAAAGAGTGAAACCATGGTAGTCTCCCCTGAGGAGAGAATTGGGGATCACCTCTAGTGGAGTAGGTCTTAGTACCGAACCACATTAAATTTTTGTGCTCTTTTAGTGGTTTGTGTATGTTGTTCTTTTGCCATAACTTATTTTAATGCCCATTTGAGAAAACTTTTATATAAAAAGTTAGCAATTTCTAGTTTTACAAAATAGGCCCCACACAGACAACTTATAAGCAATGTTTGGTAAAAACCTCATAAATCTCAAAATAATAGGGGCAGAACTTGGGCGGATTGGAGTCATGATTTTATCAAAATTTGAATTATCTAGATGAACAGGTGCAATGTAAAATGTTATTTCAGGTCAACAAAAGCTACACTCCTACAAAATAATTATCTTATGGCAAAAAATATGGCTTTGTGATGAAACTTTTCTTAGTGGATTCTCCAAAATAACTCAATTTAGTGAAACCAACTTAACCATAGCTTCAACCCTCTCAAATGAGTCCTATATTTCTATTGAATTGACTTAAATTTGTTTTTTTTTTTCTACACTTATTGAGGAACTTAATAACAACTTGTAATTAAGCACATGCGTTACACATGAGAAAAATTTCTACATATTAATTACTTGAATTTTAGATATATCATAGTTAAGATAGAAATTGAAAATTAACAAAAGTAACAATATTGATTAAAAATAAATTTAAATGCATGTACCAAATAACAATTATTATTATTATTATTATTAAATTTTGTGTTCCATTTCTATCATAAATAAAAATAACTTTTATTTTAACAATTATTTTTATTTAATATGATGAATATATAACATTTGAAATGTTTTCAAATGTTTTTGACAAAATTCTGTACACTTTCATTTTTGGTGTTTATCTTTTTTTTTTTTAATATTTATTATTCAATTATGGCATCATGGGTTTCTTAGATTAATTTTAAGTTGGGAAAATTATAGTCAAAACCGGTTGTACATGGTTAGTCCAGAAATCAATAAAACTTTAACAACCAACTCTACATTTCAAATTATAAAAATCCTTGCCATGTCATTAAAGGCTTATGTGGCTATTGCTAATGTTGTGTGATTGGAAAGAAAATTGTTTTTAGTTTCTCTCTCTCTCTCTCTCTTTCTCTCTCTCCCATTCTCTCATGCTCACAATCGTCTCTCTCTGCTCAATGACTGTGTGATTTGAAAATAAATAAAAAATGGTTTTTGGTTTCTATATTTACATTCTCTCTATCAATTTCTCTCATTCTCTCTCTACCTATCATTCTCCCTCAATCCCTCTCAATCTATCGTTCTCCCTCAGTTTCTCTCACATTCCTCTTGTTTTGTTTTTTATTTTCTTACACACTTATATGATATTAATCAGGCTGTATAAAAGAACATGAGACCAACTTGGTATGGTTCAAAAATCATTACACCAATTTGATAAAAATTCACAAGAAATTCTTGGCTATGAAATTTACACCAACTTGATTGTACAAGTGGTTGGTCCCTTTAGTTCTTTTATACAATATGATTAATATTATAAAAGTTTGTAAGAAAAAATGAGAGGTAGCGGGAGGAAGACTAAGGGAGAACAATAAAGATTGAGGGAGAAGGAGATATTAATTGAGAGGAAGAGTGAGGAAGAAGAATGAGAGAGATTTTGAGAGAGACAGAGAGAGTAGGAGAGAAACCGAGGTTTTGATTTGGCTACATACCAAAGCTGAAAGAGTGGGAGATCAAGAGATGATTGTGAGAGTGAGAGAGAAGGGAGGGAGATCGGAAAACAGAGGGAGTGGGAGAGAAACTAAAAACCTATTATTGGTATGAGCTTTTATTTTGTGTCAAACATGGATTAAGAGTCCCATGTTGTCAACAGCCACAAAAGCCTCTAATGACATGGCAAAGGTTTTTATAATTTGAAATGTAGAACCGGTTATTAGAGTTTTGTTGGTTTCTAGACCAACCTAAAATCTAATTTTAAATGTATAATTGGCTTTGACTATAATTTTTCCTTTAAATTATATATTTTATTTACATTATATAAATAATTCTTACTTATCATACTTAATTTTTGTTTGTCTATGATATCATTTGATTTCTAGGTTGGCATTAAATTTTGTATTACATTTCCATCATTGAATTTTTTTTTCTTATGTATAATATTTATTTTTGTTCAATATAACGAATTTAGAATATTAGAGATGTATACACCATTTTATTTTTTATAAATATATAACATTAGATACGTGCCCAAAATTTTCTCTATTTTTTATTTTTGTGATTCTCTATATTTTATATTTTTAAAAGTTTTATTATTCCATTTTCGTCATTAATAAAAGTACTTCTTACATTTCATACTTATTTATTTTAAAATTTTTATTATTTAATTATGGAATTATTTATTAATCCGTTTAACCCCAAATGATCGAATTGCTTGCCCACCACCGGGAGAGAAGAAATGGTTTTGTTTTCAAAATACTTTTCAAAATATTTATTTTTATACTATTAAAATTAATTTTATGGATTAATTACAAGAATTTAATGATGAGAAAAATATATCTTAAATATAAGATTTAGTGAGAGAGGATAGGAAAATATTTTTATTTCCAATTGATTTTAAGTTTTACATTCAATTTACATCATTAATAAAAACATTTCTTATTTATCATACTTATTTTTGTTTAATATGTATGTTAAAAGTGTTTCCAAAATTTTTAATTTCTATTTCTTTTCATTTTATCTATTTTTGAATTTTATTATTTAATCGTGGTAACATGGATTAACCCATTCGAGATTAATTTCTTACCACCACCTAGATGAAAACTCTATTTTTTCTAGGTAGATTTTAAAATTATAAACTTTTATGTTATTGGAATTATTAATTTATTAAGTATGGATTGAATTAATAGAACTTAATGATAAGAATAAACAAAAATAACTTAAATATAAGATTCATTTAACATGAATATAAGTTAATAAATTAAATATTGGATTTATTGAGAGGGAATTGAATGCATTGAATATCATAAATTACATCTTTTCAACTCATTTAATATCAATAACCGATTACCCTATTTGCCCTCACATTTTATCAATAAATTTAAATGTAGAATGATAAATTTTGTCCTAAAAAAATACAGAAATATTCTTGAGGTCATTCGTGCCTTTTCTGGTATAGATTTCAATATGATAAACCATCCACATCCACAATAATAAAGTGAGCTGTGAGCATTACAATTTGCAAGTGCATGGATGAATGGGATTTCTACATCATGTGGGTGAAGTTCTTTGGTACAATAATTAATGAATCAATCTGTTGGTTGCTACTCATCCTAGTGTTGACATTCTTAATTCCATAATTTTATGGCTATGCATTGTTTCTTAAATTATATTCTTTTATTCAAACTTCAACTTGGATGGGTTTTATTCAAGATTCAAAATATTAATTGTCTATAAATATTCTTTTTTGAGATTGTATTGTTTTGGGGGTCACTGGAGTGCATAATACTGAGATTTATTTTAGATTTCAATATTTTTAAACTTTAATAGAACTATCTATTATAAATCCCCTAAAAATATATAAAAAAAAATAAAAAAAATGTATTATTCACCCAAAATGCACAATGTACATTCATGCACCTATCGGATATATCAATACTTTGAACCTTAGTTGAGATAGGACAAAATATTTAATTAATTAATTAATTAATAACTAAAGCCTGACACACCATTTTTGGTAAGCGTAGTTTTTTTTTTTTTTTCCTTAGGCTGTATTTGGTTGCAATGCAAATAAATTTGCATTGATGAAAAACTATGGCAATGCAAATGATTTGAGTGTAAATTCTGACCTATTTTTATTTCAAATTTTAGCTTATTTTGTTTGATTGCAGTACAAATGAAGTAAATTAAGACATGGAACAGAATAAAGTAAAACCTATAACAAAATTAAATGAGAATTTGCATTTTTTTTATTTGCACTCCCTTACATTTGTATTAGTGCAAATAAAATTGCGCTACAACCAAACATAACCTTAGAAACAAGTTGTGGAGTTTATATTAGTACCAGTTTTTTTTTTATTTACCTTCTTCTGTGTGAAATATGTCGAGAATAAAAGCCTAATAAAGTATGAGCTTTAATTGGTCACCAATCAAAAGATTCCTTCCTACAAGTTCATGTTAATATGATATATATAGTCATATCGAGTAAGATATGGATCCCCAAATATAAAAAGTACAGAAGGATCATTATATGTTATTTATGGTTGTAGTACAAAGGAAAGCCTAGTTAAATGCATGAAAGTAATATGAATATGATTATTAACGCTGTGTTTGGTTGCAGTGCAAATAAATTTGTATTGATGCAAAATTATAGTAGTACAAATGATTTGAGTGTAAATTCTGATTTATTTTTATTTCAAATTTTACCTTATTTGGTTTAATTGCAGTACAAATGAAATAAAGTAAGATGTGAAACAAAATGAAATAAAATTCAAAACAAAATTAAACCAGAATTTGTGTTCTTTTCATTTGCACTCCCATGCATTTGTGCTAGTACAAATACACTTATACTGCAACCAAACACAGCCTAAGTTTTTTTTTTTTTAACAAGAATGTCTTTGTTTTCATTTGTTTCTATAATTGTTTCCTCATAAAAAAAATTAAACAAATTCCTGATTTTTGTTTCCAGAAATAAAATCTAGTGGAGCTTATTAATTAATTTCAAAAAGCAATCCATGTTTTTAAAGCATCAAAATATAAAAGAGGCAAATTTTATAGTATAGATATTATATGGGCTTTGAAACATGAACATGAATCACCATATTAAAACATGTTTTTAAACTAGAAATTCAATAACCACATCAATTTGTTTCAGTTTTATAAACAAAAAAGCACATGCAACCAAGAACATTTTTTATGTGCTTTTGTTTGAAGAACCAATTTGTTTTCAAACACGATGATTTTAATTAGAATTATTCAGAGGCCAGGGTTTGGGCTCAGGCCATAAACATTTTACACTGCTTTGGCCTCAGGTTTCTAGTCAAATGCTTTCAGATTGTGGCAACAGCTCAATCAAATTCAGCCCATGAACAGGTCTAATTACAATTCACGTAGGAGAATATTTGCCCCCCTCCCCCCGAACAATTAATTTTAATTACCAATCATCATGAATCACATTGCCATCAATAAATTCTCATTATTTAATCTAGTTTTTGTTGGTAGAATAGATCCATGCTCCAAATGGCAGAGGCTTTGTTCTCATCTTAATCAGTACAAATGGTTTCAATTCTCCATTTAATCAAAGTTTGGCATAAACAGTGACATGGAGTGATAAGCGATCCTTTTTGTTTTGCCTTTAACCATATTCCCTTTGAAACTGAGTTTCTTCCTCCTCCCACTTTTCTCTTTATCTAGATTCCTTCTGATTTATATATTTACTTGTATATAAAATGTGGTAGGTATGAATGCCAAAGATTGATTACTCCGGTAATAAATAAATAAATAAAATTAAACCGTTTTTTAAAACTAAAACCATCCATTTAGTGATTTTAAATGAATCACTGCTTTAAAGAAAGAAAGAAAATTAATAATGCATACAATATACGATTATCGTTATACCAAGTAATTAAAATATAATGTATTTATTCTTGTATTTGGTTGGTTCAGGTGTTGTTTGGGATGTGTAACGTGGGTTGGTATGTTATATCTCTGTGAGGGGACAATAAGAGACTCGTCAACTCATGTGGAGTGGAGCCTACTTCTATCAACCATCAATTCATTCTCACCTTTATTTGGAACAAAGCCAACAGCATCTAGATGGAGGTTATTGCTGATGCATTTCCTAAGACTGAGTTTGGAAGGAGTACAAAGTGCAAAATTTTATATTTTGTATGTATATATTTATGGTGTACATATTTGCATTTATATTCCTTCCAAACTGAGCCTAAATAATTTTATATGAAAATTAAAGATTGGGTAGAAAAATACAAGAGATTGAAAAAAATGTTCAAAAAAGTAGAGAAAGATTATCCCACAAATGTTAAAATGGAATATTTGATTCTGGGAATTATGGATGCGTCTGCTGATCACCAGTGTTTGGGTTGGTTAATGCAAGGTTTTTAAAACCGACCCTGACAACGAATCGGTCAGGGATCCGGTTCCCGGGATGAATGGTCTAACCGTTTGAATCGAATAGATGGCCCATTATGACAAAAAAATAAAAAAATAATAAATAATAAAAAAAGGCAAAACTGTTGAACAGTTCGAACAGTTCAACCGCCTGGGTTAGCGGTTTACTGACCAAATCAATGCTTTTTGAAAAAAATACGGTTTTGGGGAAAACCAAAATTGATCATCTGACCAGTTCCTGGTTTTTCTAGTCCAACTGTTTGGTCCGGTCCGGTCCAGTCCGGTTTTGAAAATCATGGGTTAATGGCTTTCAATCCCACTTCAAAGTTAAAAGCGCTGTTTCTTATGACAAACTTTCCTTGGTGCTAAATGTTTTTTCTCAGAATAATCTGTAAATGCTGTCCTGAAGGCATGCATGATAAATTTTTCTTTTTTTTTTTGGAAAAATCAAAATCTATCCCCTGTAAATTTTGATAAAAACCATCTGATTGATTACCACTTTTATCATCGTGATTTAATTGGTTGCAATTTTTTTCGTATCATAGTCAAGTCTAGTATTTAAAAAAAAAACCCATTAATAAGATGCTCATTTTACCTTCAGTTTCTTAGTTAGACCTGTTCATAAATTGGGTTCGGACTTGACTTTCGCCAAATTTTAAATAAGCCCGACCCAAAACCCGAATCCAACATAATGTAGAATCAGACCCAAAGCCACCCCGTGAACAGATGTATTCTTAAATGTATTGGTTGCGGGTGAACTTAAATAGCCCTGTATTTTAAAAAATAATATATAGATTGAGAGAAGCCATGACACTTCCTTGGACGTTATTTTCTAACTAATTAATTATATATTTTCTATTATTTGTTAACCATAAATAAATAAATAAATAAATAAAAACCATTAGTTATGGCAATGGTCCATCAAACCCATATGGTTGAACTGTTGAGTGTTGAAATATCTGACTATAACTTAATTGGTGGATCCGTTAACCCATATGGCAATGATCCGATTTAGTTTTCTTTTTTTTTCTAATAATAAACTTGTGGTTGGACCCGTTAAACCATATAACTGAACCTCTAATTCATTGAGTCGATAAGAAAAGTGATTCAACCTATGGTGTATATTGGTTTTTTTTTTTTTTTTTAATAAAAAACTATTAATGCAAAACAAAAAAAAGGGGGGCTGGGGACTTTGACCCTCAAAGGTACATCATGAGAAAAATTGGTTCTTGCGTTATATAGTGTGGGGATTTCTTCTTACACTCTTAAGATAAGGGTAGAGCCGTAGAGGTTACCAACCCAGACCTCAGCATGGATTATATAGCTTACATACATATACATATGCTTAATGTATTTTATATTATATTTTATATAAATATTATAACATGACGTCATGACATATAACATAAACTTCTTTATATCTTTTATTTAATGACATAGATCCAAATCCTGGCCCAAATATTACATCAACTGGTATTTGGTTTAAAACATTGGTGTCATTGGGATTGTAGGAAATCTTTTATCCAATTTTTTTTTGTAGCAATTAGCATATACCTAACATGGCCAAAAGTTTGTGGGTATGGGGTTTAATTTCACGGTTGGTTCGGTCTGAACAGTTTGGTTAACTGTTGGTTTGGTTGGTCGTTTTTTATTTTTATAATATATTATAAGTAAGTATATCAATTTATAATAAAAAACTAAAAATTAATATATAATATTATATTTATAAATAATAAATAATATATTATATATTATAAATATATAATTATATAGATAGTGTTTGGTAGTGTGGGCATTTTTTTTGGATCATTTTTCGAAAAAATAATGCCCATGCCTACTATCCCATTTTTTGCCATTATAACTGTTTAGTAGTGTTTATGCCATAGGCAGTGAACATTGTTTTTCATTCTTTTTCTGTTTGGTAAGGTGATTTTGGTGTAACTGCACCCACTAGTTTGTATGATGGTGCATGCTAATTTATACACTAAGTAACTAATAATGCTCACCAAATGGTCCATATTATTTGGATGATTGATGTATATTATTTGGCCTCAATAATTAAATCCAATGGCTGAAATTGATATTGGATTACATCATATCCATGACCTCAACATGAATAGTTCTGTCATATCCAACGGCCAAGAGTGGTCTAGTTTCTTCATAGTAGAGACTTTTCAAATAATCACCTATTGGGCCCAATTGCTAATCAGTGTTCATACCATACTTTTGTCCATGCCATACTTCTTTTCCAATATAATGTGAAATCTTAAACCATTTGACAAACTTGAGCTATAGTTCACATACACAGAAAAATCAACCATACACCAAAAACAAATTGACAAGACTCTAAACATATATGAAACAACACCAACATTTTCGTTTGTAAAGGTGAGACACCAACCTCTTTGGTTGAAGATGGAAAGCAAAGAAGCCCGTGTAGATGCTCTGTAACTTGTGTTAAATCCAACATTAATTAGACAAGAAAATGACAAGATTTAGAAGAATCTCATATGAAAACATTAATGCTGTGTTTGGTTTAAAGGAAAAGGTAGGGACAGGATGAAAAAGGTAAGAAAACCTATATAAGATTTGTAAAGAATTTCCTTCCTTTTCCTACTTTTTCCTTCAAACCAAACACAACCTAAGGAAAACCAATAAATAAACGGCACTAGAATACATACTAGCGAAGAATTCATGGCTGGGTATTTCCAATGAGCTGATCCAACTCTAGAATGAAAATCTATGGAACAAGTTCATGTAAAATAGAGGATCGGAGTGAGAAATGTTTTCATCAAAATCAGAATAAAGAAAAAAAAGAAGAGATTCTTACTGGCGGCAATTGTTGCATTGCAGCGGACGAGCAGTGAGGGATTAGGAGGTTGGTGGGGAAGAAGGAGAGAAGTGAAGGAGGTTGTACCCGAAACCCTACCTAGAAATGTGTTTTTGTTTTGATGCACCGCGAAACACCGGATCGCTTTTCTTGGTGGCATGTCATTCCAATTTATGAGGTGTTGCTGATTTTTCCCGTTTTTCACAAAATTGCCTAAACCAAACAACTTTGTACCGGGAACGCCAATGTGTCACTTTTGTTTGGAAAAATGGCACTGAAACCAAACATCCCCCACTAGTTAGTTCGATTAATCATCAAATTTTTATATTGGTTAATCGAAACTGAATTTATCGATTTGGTTAACCAGAATTTTTGGTTTGATTTCATCGGCTCGGTTTGGTTTTTGGTTTTTTATGATCACCCTATTTGCAGGGGTGTTAGAAAATAGTTATCTAATCATAGTCATTATTAATTATTATATTCATGCATGAATAATACATGTAACATAAGTCCATATTTTAATTAGGTGGATTATATGTTTATACATACATACATGCATACATACATACATATATAACTAGGTATGTACATGTCTACATATATACATACATGCTGCATGTAGTGGTCCAAAATATATTCAAAGAAGACAAGTTAAAGAATGAATATATGGGATCATAAGATATTTTTAACTCTATATCTTATCATAAGATCATATAGATCATGATGGATAAATATATGATAATCGTTATCCATACTATATAAGCAAATATCTACCTTGGTTTTTGATGGTGTGCAATCTGGTCGGTCCTACCTGTCAACGATTTTTTTCTCTGACTAGAGGAACGGGGAGCCTGAAACGGAGAAGATGAGGGAACTTTGGGGGGAACCCGGTGAGATAACTCCGAAGCTCAAGTTAGTATTCTCTCAAAGGCAAGGTAAAGACTAGATGGCGCAAAGTTCACATACCTTGTTGTTGGGGGTAGGGGGCCTTTTATAACCACTTCGCGCACTCACTCTGAGGCCTCTGTCAGGTCGGGTATGATTACTTCTATGTTTCTTCCAGTTCGGGTGTCATCCTTTCTGCTGGGACAGAACCGCCACTGCTCATTGTCGGAGTCGTCTCTGTAATTGGAGATGGCGGTGTCAGGTGGCGGTGGTAGGTGGCCATTTGAAGTGCGGCCGTCAAGCGTCAGATCCCAAGTCAGTCAGGTGCGCCGCCCCTAGATACGAACTTCCTCGGTGTCAATCATGGTACGGTTTGTTCAGTTTGGCGTCCTGGAGGTGAAGTGCTGGAGTGGTGAGCGAGGTGAAGTCTTGAGTTCGGAGGTATGTTCTAAGCTGCCATAGGGCAAGCCAGTTCGGTGAGGTGTGTCCCGAACTGCAGGCAGGCTAGTTCGGTGAGATGTGTCCCGAACTGCTATAAGGCAAGCCAGTTCGGAGGTGTGTTCCGAACTACCATAGGGTAGGCCAGTTTGGGTTTGGCTCGGGGCCTAAGGGAGAGTTCGAATTCCCAGTAGTGAGTTCAGGCTCCTAGTAGGGAGTTTGGACTGTTGGTAGGGAGTTCGGACCGCAGGTTCCTCCCTTTGGTGCTCGCGCCTTAGGCGTGTTGTCATGCCAAGCTGTTGCCTTTGCCACGTGTTGCGTAACTACGAGGTTGGGCCAAATCTTCCTTCATCAATTGCCCCCCACTCCTCGCGCTAAGGGTCTTGCCCTGGTGCTGGGAGTTCGCGAGGTGGTAAGTGGGTTTGTCTCGTACTTTGAATCTTGATAACGCGAGATGCGTTGTCGGGGTTCTTTGGGTCTCTCGAGTGCCCAAAAGGTGGGAGACGTGCCTACCTGCTTACAAATGCTGACAGACGTGGCGGCACGCGCTTATTTCAAATTTCAAAAAAGCGCGCCGCTGGTAGACGTGACAGCAGGTCTTTTTGATCATGAAAAGACGCACCGCTGCCGTTTGAAAGGTGAGGAGATGTGCGCTGGCCACCCTGTCAGTCTCAAAAAATGACGTGCGTCGTCGTCTCATCAGTTTCAGAAAGACGCGCACCGACGTTTCGTCAGTTTTAGAAAGACGTGCGCCAAACACGTCTCGGTCTCAAGGGACGTGCGGTTAGCGCGAATGCGGGCCATTGGATTGGCTCTGATCTGCACTGTTGGTTCTTGGTTACTGTGGGTATAAATAGTAGGGGACCCAAGTCGATTTGTCACTTCTGCGTTTTGCTTCTTGAGCTTGCGTCCAACTTTTCAGCTCGCGTCTAGGCTTGTTAGTTCGCCTTCAAAGTTTTTTTGCTTGTTCCAGTTTCTGGAGTCTGTTCAAACCTTTTTTCGGGTGAGTACTTTCCTGGAATCCATCTTTTCTCCTCGATGTCTAGCTTGGATAGCTCAGACAATTCTTCAAGTGGGTCTGATGTAGGTTCTACGAACCAAGTCGCATCCCCCGATGGCCTTAGTGAACATGAGGTGGAACTTGAAGACGAGTTTGAACCCATAGGCCGAGCCACTTTGGGCAATTTGGCGTCTACCTCTCGTCGAGGTCGGATGCTAGATAGGTTTGGTCCTTCGACCATGATGCCCGAGGGGCTCCAATCTCTTATTATCTCTTACAATTTGCCTGGGGGGTACGCCTATTTCATTCCTTAGGGTAGCTTTCCTTGGGAACACGGTCCTGATGAGATTGTGATATTTCGGGAACAGCTCGCTGCGGGGCTGCAATTGCCTTTCCACCCCCTTCTTGTCGAGGTCATAAACCACTTCAGCATTACCGTTGGCTAGCTTCACCCGAACTCTATTCGTAACTTGGTGGGGACAATCTCTCTTTTTTGCGAACAGGGCTTCCCTTTAGATTTGGAGATATTCTCCTCCATTTTAATGTTCAAGAAACAAGCAGGTCCTCTTCCCGGGAGTAGGCGGGCGTATTACCTGTCTCCTCACCTGGGTTTCAAGCTTTTGCACGAACTTACCAACAAGGTCCCGGCGTGGAAGCGAGACTATTTCAGGGTGCGAAGTGCACAAGGGTGGCCTTTTCAGACCGGGTGGGGGGTGGCTGCCCCTGACTCCGGTGTCACTCTTGATAAAGAGACAGTGAAGGGCCTCCAGCAATGGGCACGACTAGGGCTAAAATGTGATCAGTACCTAATGGAGGCCAAGCTCATTGCGGCCGGCCTAAGTTCGGGTAGGTTCCTTGCTCAGGTTTCTTGTTTTGCTTTGTTCTTTCGTTTTTTTTTTCCTGATGCCGAACTCTTTTTTGCAGGTGTGATGGACTCAGAGAGGACTTGCGGTGGGCACCTGTTCCAAGGCCTGAAGAGGAGGAAGTGGGTTGCCAAGCGAACTCGTACCGAGCTTCCCCAGGATGCGGAGCCTCAAGTTCCAGACTAGACGTCAGGGGATCCGCCCAGGGAGCCCGAGGTGGCCCCTTCAATGCAGGAAGTGGCAGGGGCCCCTTATGTCGAGACAACTCACACGGGTGCTCCCACCTACTCTAGTGCTCCTGCTTACTCAGGGTCCGCTCATACACGAGCGGGGCCCTCGGGCTCGGGAGCTCAAGGGGAGTTTAGGAGCGTGCTATCGCTGAATTACGCTCTTCAGAAGAGTAGGGAGGCCACTTTCCCCGAAGAGATCGCGGTGTGGACCGATTTTCCCTTGAACCAGATCGCCTATCATGCCACAACTCATGCTATGGTGGTGAGTCAAATTTCTTGTCGGTCCTCTTTGTTTTTATCCTTCTTGTTGTCGTTCTCTTAATCACTTGTTCCTTTTGGTAAGTGAATTCTTCTATTCACGCCTTAGCGGCCCAGGTGGAGAGGAGCTCGAGGCAGGCGCGAGCTACCGAAGAGGCCCTTCGTGCTGCCGATGTGACTACCCGAGCTACTCAGGCGGCTGTTCATGCTACTGATGAGGCTGCTCGTGCTGCTATGGCCAGGCAGGCGATGTCTTAGAGGGATGCCGAGGCCATGGGGGTGGTTGTGAAGCATACGGCGGACCTGAGGTTGGATCTACAACATCAGGTTGAATACCTTCAGAAGGACATAAGGGAGAAAACACAGATCTTTTCCCAAGGCATCGAAGATGCCAAGAAGAAGGCCATTGAAGACTACATCCCTTCGTCGCGCTTTGACGACCTAATGGTGGATTCTTACAGAAGGGGATTCAAACTGAGCCGGTGGATGATCCGAAACACGTACCCCGAGCTCGATATTAGTGCCATATCCACTTTGCGTATAACTCAGGAGATGGCCAACGCTGTTGATGGCGAGCCAGATTCCGAGGGCGAGGCAGGACCTTCGGGTGTCGTTGAAGTGCCTTCTGATGAGGAAGAAGTAGCTCCAGGCTTGAATTTTTTTTTTCAAATGTACTCTTCCTTATCTTGCAATGGAATGGACTTTTCTTTTGGTTAAGTGTTGGTTGTTCTTTCTCCCGAACTGACATTTTTTCCGAATTGATAATATGTACGATCTGTTTCTTGTCCGGGTTATTGCACTCGCGCGACCTATTTTGGTGTTTAATACTTAGTCTCCGCTTCGCCTGAGTCTTTTGGCTGACTTTTATTTGCTTGCCTATGCCGAGGTTCCTCCGTTAGCTCGACATCCTAGCCCTTAGGCTCTTGTAGCGATTTCGTCCACTTCGCTTGGTGGTTTGTAGGTAGTATCGCCTTAAGTTAACGATGTTCCACACTTGGAGTACTTGTTTGCCCTCTAAGGTTTTGAGCTTGTATGCCCCTTCGAGTGCTCTCTTTACTATGTAGGGCCCTTCCCAATTTGGTCCAAGTTTGCCCACGCCGGGTTCGGGCACCATAATCTTACGGAGAACCAGGTCGCTGACTCGGAAGCTTTGCTTCTTTACTCTGGCGTTGTAGTACCGAGGTTGGTACGTAACTCATCTTCGTTTGTCTGATCGTCATATGCTTCTAGTCGTAGTGTAGGTATTTCGATTTCCGCTGGGATTACCGCTTCAGTGCCGTAGGTGAGGTTAAATGGGGTCTCTCCCGTGGTGGCTTTTCCTGTAGTTCGGTGAGCCCATAGAACACATGGTAGCTCGTCTGCCCACAAACCTTTAGCTCGGTCTAGTCATGCTTTCAGTCCGCGGAGGATGGCCCTGTTCATTACTTCTGTCTGACCGTTTTCCTGCGGGTGTGCGATCGATGTGAAGTTCTGACGAATTCCCATATTTTGGCACCATTCTTGGAACTTGATATCCTCGAATTGTTTGCCGTTGTCGGAGATCAGTACCAGAGGTAGCCCGAAGCGACATACTATGTTCTTCCAAAAGAAGTTCTATATGTTTTGGGCTGTAACTGTTGCCAGAGGTTCAACTTCTATCCATTTTGTGAAGTAATCTACTGCCACCACTAGGAACTTTCTCCCACCTGTTGCTGGCGGGAATGGTCCCAGGAGGTCAATGCCCCATTGCGCGAAGGGCCATGGGCTGGTGAGGTATTTGAGGTTGGAAGCAGGTTGATGGTAGATGTTGGCATGCTCTGCCCCCCAGGTGTCCGCCGCACAGACCTTCATGAGTGTCGCGGAGTACGAGCTCGGCTTCGGCAAGTTGCAGGCAACGCAAGTAGGGGAGCGTGTAGGACTGTCGGTACAACTGTTCGTCTATCATGACGTATTTGGCTGCCTGGCACTACACCCTCTTGGCTACATTGCGGTCCGCAGGGAGGGTTCTATCTAGCAAGAAGCTCGCGAGTGGGTCGATCCAGCTCGGCTCTGCTTCAAGGACGGGAGCAGCCTCCTCTGCCCCACCAAGAATGCTAGGCCGAGGTAAGTCCTCTGTGTACACAGTTCTCATGGTGTTGTGACTCGTGCTGGCTAATCGGGATAGGGCGTCGGCCTAAGTGTTCTCTGACCTCAGGATTTGCCTGATGAAGTGTGATTGGAAGTTGAGCAGAGCCTCTTTTACTTTCGCCAAGTATGCGATCATGGAGAGCTCGCGTGCTTTGTACTCGCCCGTAACCTGGTTGACCACAAGCTGGGAATCACTGCAGATGACTATGTGCTTTGCTTTTACCTTTTGCGCTAGGTTCAGCCCGGCTATTAGTGCCTCATACTCAGCCTCGTTATTGGATGCCATGAACTCGAAGCATAGTGCGTATTCCAATTTTGTGCCACCCAGGCCGCATAAGACTATTCCAACCCCACTGCCCTGATGGTTCGAGGAGCCATCTACGTGAAGGATCCAGGGCTCCTCATCCCAATTCGCGCTTGGCCTAACCAGGAGAGATGCCACACTGGCTACTACTTCATGGGGTTCAAACTTTATTGGCTTGGGAGCTCCAGGGTCATCCGAACTGGGGATCTCGGGCTTAACCAACCTAGGGGCTTCGAGGCTGAATGTGCACTCGGCGATAAAATCTGCTAAGGCTTGGGCCTTAATTGCAGTCCGTGGCTTGTACTGGAGGTCGTACTCGCTGAGCTCGATGGCCCACTTCGTCAGCCGACCGGAAACCTCGGGCTTAAGTAAAACTTGTCTTAGAGGTTTGTCAGTCAAGACGACGACGGTGTGAGCCTGGAAATATGATCGGAGTTTCCGAGCTGCAATCACCAGTGCGTATGCTAGCTTTTCTATCTACGGGTATCTCGTCTCTGCTCTCTGTAGAATATTACTAACATAATAGATGGGCCGCTGGACCCGATCTACTTCCTTTATTAGTATCAAACTAACCACCTCGTCGCTCGCCGAGAGGTACAGTTTTAAGACCTCGCCCTCCTCGGGCCTGGCAAAGGTTGGCATAGTGGCGAGGTAGCTCTTTAGCTAGTCGAACGCGAGCTGGCAGTCTCGGGTCCATTCGAACCATTTGCCTTTGATCACTTTAAAGAAAGGCAGACATCGGTCTGCCGATTTGGACATGAAGCGGCTGAGGGTGGCTATGCGGTCGTTTATCCTCTGAACTTCTTTTACTTTTCGGGGTGGTCTCATATCTAGGATGGCCTTTATCTTGTCCGGGTTGGCCTCGATACCGCGCCGGTTGACAATGTACCCTAAGAACTTACCCGAGGTGACACCGAAGACACGCTTGTTTGGGTTCAGTTTCATGCTATATTGATGCAGAATTTGGAAGACAGAATCTAAGTCTTTTATTAATTCCTGTGAAAATTGTGTCTTGACGACCATGTTGTCTACATAACATTATATTTTCATGCCAATTGAGGGCTGAAAAAGCTTATTTACAAGTCTTTGGAAGGTCGCCCCAGCATTCTTTAGTCCGAAGGGCATGACCTTGTAACAGTACAGGTTGAACTCGGTTATGAAGTTGGTTTTTTCCTCATCGAACTGGTCCATCTTGATTTGGTTGTAGCCTGAGTAGGCATCCAAGAAGCTTAGCAGCTCATGTCCCGAGGTCGCATCCACTAGGCGGTCAATTCGGGGGAGGGGGATGTAGTCTTTTGGGCAAGTTCGGTTCAGGTTGGTGTAGTTGACGCACATGCGCCACTTGCCGTTTGCTTTTTTCACCAACACTGGGTTGGCTACCCAGCTCGGGTAATGAACTTCCCTTATGAAGTCCGCTGTGAGGAGATTTTTGACCTCCTCGTCGATCGCCCTCTAGCGCTCCGGGGCTAAGTTGCGTTTCTTCTGTCTAATGGGTCTAACTACAGGGTTAGTGTTAAGTTTGTGAGTTATAAGTCTAGGGTCAATACCGGGCATATCGGCCGCGGACCATGCAAAATTATCTAAATTTTGAAGTAAAAAACTCACCAGTTTAGTTCGTAGAGACTCTTTGACGGAAGCTCCGATCTGTAGCATTTGAGTCGGACCTATAACCGAGGTCAGGATAGCGACTGTTTCCTCTGTGGGCGAAGCTCGTTCCTTTCCTTGCTCCGTAGACTGCTCCAGTTTGAGGTCATCGGCTACCTTGGTTTTTCCCTTCAGGGTGGCAACATAACACTTTCGGGACTCAAGCTGGTCGCCCCACGGTACCCCCACACCGAAGTCCATGGGGAACTTCATTGCCAGATAGTAGGTGGAGACCACTGCCCGCTGAATGTGCGTAATTGGTTGCCCTATTATGGCATTGTATGGGGAGGGGGTCGCGACCACCAGGAAATCGTGGTTGAGCCTGACCGCGCAAGGCCATGTGCCGACTTCCACAAGTACTGTTATTTTCTCGAGGGGCCTGACTTCCTCTTCGCTGAAGCCCATCAAAGGAGTGTTTTCGGGCTTCAACTCGCTTCTTTGCAACTGTAGCTGGTCAAACACCGACTTCGAAGTTGCTGATCCTTAGTTTTATGACGAGCGCGCCATCATGGGGATAGTGGACACCTCGCGCGTCATCTTTCGTGAAAAAGATCGGTTCTTCCGTCTTCGGCCTCTTTGGAGGGTTCTGTTCTTCTCGGGCTGCCTTGCGAACTGATGTCCGTGCTGCTGCCAAAGTGTACCCTGCTACCACCGAACCACCCACTATCACATGGATGGTTCCCCGAACTGGCCTCTCTTCTGGAGGAGGTCGCTACAACGCTTTGGCCGGTCTACTGTTGGACTCGGGGGCATCCTTTCCGTGCTCCCCTTGCCGACCTGCTTTATTATTATTGTCATTATGTTGTACAAAATTTCTCAAGTATCCGCGATGGATGAGTCCCTCTATCTCGTCCCGGAGATTATTACATTGTTCGGTACTATGACCGTCATCTCTATGAAAACTACAGTATAGATTTTTATTTCTCATTTGGATTGCTCTTTAGGCGAGGTGGCCACTTTACGTAGGGGGCGTCCTTGATCGTCATCAAGATCTCGGTCTGCCTTGTGTTCAACGGCGTGTAATTCATCTAAATTGCAAAGGGAGCTCAGGACGGCTGGCTTGGCTTCACCCCTCGGGCCTGGCTTCTTCTATCGCCTAGGTTGGAGGGCTCACCTTCTCTTTTTCTTTTCTCGACCCCGCCTTTGGTACTTTGGTTGATTTCTTCCTCTGTTCTCATGAACTTGTCTGCGAACTTGAGGAAGTCGGCCACGGTTGCAGGCTGGCTGGCCACCATGTGCCACTTGAACTCTTTGTGCGTTACCCCTCTCTTGGCCGCCGCGAGCTGTACCGCAGGGTCTAAACGCGGTATCTGCAAGCATGCTTCATTGAACCGCTTGATGTAGCCCCAGATGGATTCTCCTTCGCTCTGGACTACTCCAAAGATGCTTTCCTCGGTCATGGGGCACCGCTTGCTGGTAACGAAGTGTGCAGTGAAGACCTGCACGAATTGGGTCCAGCTTCTTATCGATCCGGGGGCTAGGTTCCGGTACCAGGTGCGGGCCACCCCCATGAAGGTGGTGGTGAAGGCCATGAACATGCATGACTCATTGGCCCTAGCGAGGTGCATTTGTGACTGAAAAGCGTCGACATGGTCGTTGGGGTCAAAGGACCCATCATACTTGTCCAAAGATGGAAGCTTGAAGTCTTTCGGCATGGGGACTGCTAGGAGTTATAAGGCGAGGGGGGAAGGAACTGAGAGAATTGGGACAGTTTTTACCTCGTTTGAGCTCGTCTCTTCCTTGCCTCTGAGCTCGAGAAGGACACGGGTACCAGTTCAGCGACTTCGTCGGCACATTCGTTGAGCGGGCCTGGTGTTGTCGCTGCTGGCCTCTGTGTTGCCGAGCTTGATGGGCCCGGAATGTTGGTCTGCTGCTAGGGTGCTGAACCAGTTCTCCGTGAGTGGGAGCTCAGGCTTGGAGCATCGATGTGCTGACTTTGTGGGCGAGGTTCCCGACCCACCTGCGAGCTGCAAGGCAGGGGTAATTTTTCTTTGCTTTCGGCCTGGGGATGAGGCCTAGCTATTAGGAGGGTTCTGGAGTTAGGAAGTTCTCCTCGGTGAGGGTGTCCACCTTGAGGGGAGGCCTTGACCGGCTTCAGAACAGGGTGCCGGGGGGGGGGGGGGGAAGTAGTGACTGGTTTAGGGGTAGCTGAGGGAACTACTGCTGATAATGGTGTTGGGAGAGGTGGTGTAGTACCTGGTACTGCTGGAGTTGATGCTACTGGAATTGTTGCATTTGGGCCTGCATTGCCCGCATGCATTGCATTAGGTCGTCCAGTTGGTTCTGGTGGGTCGCCAGTGGGACAACAGTTGGTTCAGCGAAGGTTGTTTTGATAGGGAGTGGAAGAGGGGCGCCACTGCATGTGGCGCATTCAAACTGGGGATCCAATCCACTGAAAGAGGGATGGTGAACTGCCCGATGCACACCATGGGAACCTGGAGTTGCTCCCCGGTGGTGGTCGTTTCTATGCCACGTCCGGCATTGTTGGAAGAAGCCATGGGTGTTGGAGTTTTTTGGAAGAAGAGTAAATAAGAGAGGTAAGAGAGATTTAGAGGGAAGCTTTTAGAAGCGTTCCCACAGACAACGCCAATTGATGGTGTGCAATCCGATCGGTCTTAGCTGTCAATGATTTTGCCTCTGACTGGAGCAACGGGGAGCTTGAAACGGAGAAGATGAGGGAACTTCGGGGGGAACCCAGTGAGATAACTCCGAAGCTCAAGTTAGTATTATCTCAAAGGCAAGGTAAAGACCAGATGGCGCAATGTTCACATACCTTGTTGGGGGTAGGGGGCCTTTTATAACCACTTCGTGCACTCACTCCGAGGCCTCTGTCAAGTCGGGTATGATTACTTCTATGTTTCTGCCAGTTCGGGTGTCATCCTTTCTGCTGGGATAGAACCGCCACTGCTCCTTGTCGGAGTCATCTCTGGCAGGTGGCCATTTGAAGTGCGGCCGTCAAGCGTCAGATCCCAAGTCAGTCAGGTGCGCTGCCCCTGGATACGAACTTCCTCGGTGTCAGTCATGGTATAGTTTGTTCAGTTTGGTGTCCTGGAGGCGAAGTGCTGGAGTGGTGAGCGAGGTGAAATCTTGAGTTTGGAGGTATGTCCTGAACTGCCATAGGGTATGCCAGTTCGGTGAGGTGTGTCCCAAACTGCTATAAGGCAGGCCAGTTCAGAGGTGTGTTTCGAACTGCCATAGGGCAGGCCAGTTTGGGTTTGGCTCAGGGCCTAAAGGAGAGTTCGGGTTCCCAGTAGTGAGTTCAAGCTCCTAGTAGGGAGTTCGGACTATTGGTAGGGAGTTCGGACCGCTGGTTCCTCCCTTTGGTGCTCGCGCCTTAGGCGTGCTGTTGTGTCGAGCTGTTGCCTTTGCCACGTGTTGCGTAACTACGAGGTCGAGCCAAATCTTCCTTCATCAATTTTGATGCAGGCCATAAAAATTTAATTTGATTATATAATGTTAACTTATTTATTTACTTTTAGTTTTTTCACCATTTTTATCCTTTACTTGTACACGTACAGTTACACTAGTCATTATATAAAAGGGATGTGGTTCAACACATACAGAAAAACCACATAGAACAAATTTCTTGTATCTAGGGGTGCTCACGATTAGCCGAACCGTGGGCCCTTTTTGTGAACTAAACTAGTAGTAACGGTTTTTGGAAAATCGGTAACCGGAACCGAACCGAAACCATTCGGTTAACCGGTTGACCATTTTGGTTCATCGGTTTTTGGTTTTTGGAATTTATAATATTTATTATAAAAATATATAAGTATATAATAAAATATTATAAATATATTATAAATATTATATTTTAAATAATAAATAATATATTATAAATTTATATTTTTATATATAATAGCGTATTTATTAATTTATAATATATAAAGTATATATACAATATATATAAATATATAGAAAATATATAGAAAAACATGTATATCAGTCGGTTCGGTTAACTACCAATTTTTTAAATTGATTAATCAAAACCAAACCGCTACGTTCGATTTTTTAAAAACATCAAAGCAAAACCGAACCACCGGTTCAGTTAACCAATTTTTCAATTCGGTTTTGATTGGTTCAATTTTTTGGTTTTTTTTTTGCTCACCCCTACTTATATCTACTCTGCACTATTAAGCTGCATTTGGTATTTCGTATTTTAAGGACTTATTTTATTTTATTATTAACATGCCGCTATGAACACCGAGTTTTTAATTGCATAAATGAGATAAATCAATAAAATAAAAAATGCCAAAAGATTGGCCCATTCTTTTGGGCCAGCATATCCTTCTTTTGGTAGATATGCTGGTATTTGATGGACCCATTCTGCAACTTTCTTCCGGAATGCGACGCTCAACATGATGGATGCATACGATTGGCTTCCTTTATTATCACCCACGAGTGTTTTCATTTGATGTGAATTTTGGAAAGATTCCTCTCCTGAGTTCAAAATGGGAGAGAGAAAAAAAAAAAAAAGGAAAGGGAATAGTAGTCCAAACAGTAGTGTCAAGTGTCAACACTCAACATCGTTATTGTTAAAAAAAAAAAAAGAAAGTATAGGAATCCGTTTTCACGAAAGCTTGATTCATTTATTATCACGCCCAGAATGTATGATGCAGAAGAACTTCAACCGCCAAAAAAAAAGGAAGAATTTGAACCAATCACAGTCTCTATTGAGTTTTGATGAATATTAGCTGATTGGTTATACTTGTTGATTGATTATCAGTTTTTTAGGTATCTGCCAGATTAATCACAACTTGTTTTTAATTTATTTTAATGGTAGATTGGGAGTATTTTAAGGGAAAGGTGTTAAAAAATTTTCTAAGTTCTTACTCATTGTGTTCACCATGTGTGGCTACCTGATATGGACTGGTTAAGCTTTAGTAAGTTAGAGATGAAATCTCCAGCTTTATAAAGAATCTAATGGAGTATGGGAGATATTCCCGATTCATGGCTAGATGTCACTCTCTCGGGTGTATACACGATTTTTTCTTTTCCCAACCTCTACAACATCTACACTTTATTTTCTTTATTTTTGTATTCATAAAAAAGAAAATCTAAACTATTTTGTTTCATTTGCACTTTATGAGGGGTGATTTGGCCCAATCTAATAACTAAAGGACATGTGGATGTGGCTTGCCAGCCAAACGACAAATCAGCATGTAGTGCCATATCAGCAAATCACAGGACCTTGGGTGCTCAGTCACTTTGGGGTCGAAGCACCTTGGTACCCACGTACGCCGAGGTGCCACATAAGTGAACCTAAAAGCTTACCAGTTGTTTCCGAACTTCTCGGGATTACACTACGTAACTATAGGCCTTATCCTCACCCCGCCTAAATCGGAGGGAAACGGTGAGCCTTATTAATTGATTTGTTACCCTCATTCCAAAGCGAAACAGATCCCTACGTCACGAGCCAAGGATTTCAGGAACTTTTTGCGAGACCTATGTCACCCTAGCTATATAAGGGCATCAACCCCCAAGACTCAAGTACGCAAGATTACTTGGTCACTAGCTTACTTGCATTCAAGCTTTCAGCTCACAACTAGAGTACAATACTAACTTAAGCATCAGAGCGACTTCACTGGGTTAGCCGCCCTGGGTTCTCTGATCCTTTGTCTTGCACCTTGATCTAGCTCGCTACGCAACTAGTGTCCAGGTAATCTTCCAACTAGGAGCTTCCAAATCGCATACCATCAATTGGCGTCGTCTGTGGGAATCCGATCAAAAGGTCAACCTTACACCTCACCCATCACCTTACTCTCTTAATGGCATCTTCAAGCAACACCGGCAAGGGCATCGACATAAGCACCACTAGGGGGCAAGACCACCCAGCATCACTCCCTCAAGGCCCTTTAGTGACTATTGGGTAGTTCACCATCCCCCTCACTGCCTCAAGGGTCCCCACTGTGTCGATGCAGCAGACGAGTCAGCAGATAAACGTCCCACTATCCCAAGTAAACATCACTTTCTTGGAACCCTCGGTGATTCCTCTTGGGGTAGGGCATCACCAGTTTGATGATTTAGTTCAAAGTGTCAGAACCATGCAGATTCAGATGAAGCAGATGCATCAGTTCCAACAGTTTCAGCAATACTATTTCTATCAACAGTACCAACAGTAGTTTCCACCACTGCAGCCAAACCAGAAACCAGGTCAGTACCAGAATCAGACCCAAAACCAACAACCTCATCAAAGTGTTTTGTCGATCTTCTTGTTGGGGTGAGGGAAATTCACATCTTCCGATCCCTCCTAGGAGTTGGACTGCACCTCAGGGTAGGATTGACGGCCAGCACACCCCCCCGGTTTCTCAAAAGGGGAACCCGAAAGATAGGCCCGAGGTCAGCTGACAAGAAAGTAACAGTTAGCAATAACATTCACAGCCTGAGAATCGCGAGTCGCGGCTCGACGATTTCCAGCTTGGGGCCCGAGGTGTGGGCTCGAGATGAGACCCCTTGGCACCTCGCAACAGCCAGCACCGGTCTCACGACCAAGAAGAAGTAAGAGGAAGGAACCCCAATCCACCTCGCAACAATGTTTAGGAGCAAGAGCGGACCAGAATCGAAGTACATGATCATATTGATGCCGGTAGCACCAATGCAGAGCCAGTGAAGATACAACAGTGGCGACGTCGCAAGGCTCACCGTTCCTTAGCCAAAAATAGCCCGCCAGCAAAAAACAACCAACCGTAGGAGAGAACCAAGGAAAGGGAGGAAGTGAGCTCGATGGCTACACGATCGGTTCTGGCATTGTTGAGCCAACCCTCTCCCCTGTCACTGGAGCTACTAGAAGTCCCAATGCCGAAGGACTTCAATGTGCCCCCATTGGAAAGATACAACGGAACTTTCGATCCTAACGACCATGTGGACACCTTCCAGTCTCAGATGCATCTCGCTGGAGTAGACGAAGCGTGCATGTGTGTGTTTTTCTCCACCACTTTCAAAGGACTAGTTCGGACTTGGTACAAGAACATCGCGTTGGGCTTGATCAAAAGTTGGGTACAGTTCATGGATATGTTCACGGCCCACTTCATCACTAGTAAGAAGTTCCCAAAGTCACAAGAGAGCCTTCTAAACGTGGTGTAGAGGGAAAATGAGTCAATTCATAGCTACATCAAGCGTTTCAATGAAATGTGCTTGCAAATATCGGATCTTGACCCAGCAGTGCACCTCACCGTGGCATGAAAGAGAGTTATGCACAAGGAGTTCAGGTGGTATGTCGGAGTAAACAGGCCGAAGACCATTATAGAGTTCCTCGCGCTAGTTGAGAAATTCATAAGCACAAAAGAAGAGCTTGAAGAAGAAGGAACAAGCAACGACAAATGCAAAATAAAGAAGAGCAAATCATTGAGAAGAAGCAAGTCACCTCGCTTGAGAAGTAAGTCCCCCTTCCAGAGTTATAGGCCAGTTGGCGATCCAGGATTCCTCCTGTAGAGAGAACAACTTATACCCCCCTTAATGCGTAGCGAGGAGAAAACTTGATGGCAATAAAGGACTCCTCTTTCGTCAAGTGGCCACCTAGGCTACAGGGAGACCCAACGACCAAGAACCCAAACATCTACTATCATTTTCATCAGGGCCATGGTTATAATACAAAAAACTGTTGGAATCTACGTGACAAGATCGAAGAGCTCATTTGTCGTGGGTACCTGAAGAAGTATATCTTGCATGAGGAGAAAGAACAGAAGGACCGACAAGAAGATCAGAGGAGAGACACTCCAGAGTCGAGGAGACAGAACGAGCAACCACCTTGGCAGCTACCTGAAGAGAGACCGATCCGTGGGGTAATCAACATGATCACTGGCATATCCATTGTAACGGGGTGTACCACAGCAGCGAGGAAGACCTCGGTCAAAGAATTGGAGCATGAAGCAGAAAACCCACTGAAGTGACCTTGGGTGAAAGAACCCTTTTATTTCACTGAGGATGACGCGCATGGGATACAATATCCTCACGGTGATGCTCTGGTCGTGAAGCTTGTCGTAAATGATTTTGAAGTGAAGCGGATCTTGGTGGACTTAGACAGTTCAGCTGACATCCTATTCAAAGGTACATTCGGTAGGCTATATTTAAAACAAAGTGACTTGAAACCAATAGGCACAACCTTGGTAGGGTTCAGCGGTGAGGAAGTCAGACCCCTTGGCCGGATCACAGTACTAGTAGAAGCAGAAATGTGGCCAAACATAGTGCAATTCAAGCATACTTTCCTAGTGGCCGCGACTCCGTCCCCCTACAATGCGATCGTAGGTCAGCCCATCTAGCACATCTTACATGCAATAGTATCAACATACTACTTGGCGATGAATTTCCTGATAGATTACAGAGTAGGGGTCATACGAGGCGACCAGCTCAAGTCTCGCAAGTGCTACATGGCTGCACTAAAAGGTAAGGCAAAGTTGGCGGATGATGTCGAGCTAGAGCAACTAGTAGGCTACGTTGAGGAATGAGCTGCCCAGATGGAGGAAACAATTCATATACCGGTTTCCAAAACCAAGTTGACCAAGACACTCTAGATCAGTGTTCTGATAAATGAACCGCTCCAAACATAACTAGTAAGTTTTTTACTTAATGATTTGGATGTTTTTGCTTGGTCCGCGGAAAAAATGCCTGGCATCGACCCTAGTGTGATTATCACAAGTTAAATGTAGACCCTTTACTCAAGCCAGTTAGACAAAGAAAACGCAACCTCGCCCTAGAGCGATAGAGGGTAGTCAATGAAGAAGTCGGGAAACTCCTTGCCACAAAATTCGTTAGGGAGGCCCATTACTCGAGTTGGGTGGCCAACCCTGTGCTGATGAAGAAGGCCAATAGAAAGTGGTGCATATGCGTCAACTACACCAACCTGAACAAAGCCTACCCGAAGGACTGCTTCCCCCTTTCCAAAATAGACCGCCTGGTAGTCGCGACCTCGGGGCATGAGTTGTTGAGCTTTATGGATGCCTACTATGGTTACAACTAGATTAGGATGGACATAGCCGAGTAGGACAAGACCGTTTTTGTAACTAAACTAGGGTTGTATTGTTACAAAGTCATGCCCTTTGGCTTAAAAAACGTTGGAGCAACTTTCAAGCGACTTGTAAGCAAAATTTTTGAACCATTGATTGGTAAAAAAAATGAATGTTATGTTGATGACATGGTCATGAAGACCTAGTATTCAAAATCCTTAATTGATGATTTAAATTCTATTTTTCAAATCGTGGGAAAATTCAACATGAAGCTCAACTCGAACAAGTGTGTCTTTGGGATTACGTCGGGTGAATTCCTTGGTTACATAGTGAACTGACGTGGCATCGAAGCCAACATAGATAAAATCAAGGCCATATTAGATATGAGACCACCCCAGAAGATAAAGGAGGCTCAAAGACTAATAGGCCGGGTGGCCGCCCTAAACTGGTTTATGTCTAAATCGGCGGGTCAGTGCCTACCTTTCTTTAAAGCAATGAAAAAGAACAAAGATTTTGTATAGATCGAGGAGTGCCAACTTGTGTTTGATGAGTTGAAAAAGTACCTAAGTACCGCACCGGTTTTGACCCGACCTGAGGAAGGTGACGAATTGAAGTTGTACCTCTCCATGAGTGATGAGGTGGTCAACTTGGTATTAATCAGAGAAGTAGATCGGGTCCAATAGTTTGTCTACTACGTAAGCAAAGTGTTGTAGGATGTGGAAACCAGGTATTCCGACATCAAAAAATTAGCATACACGCTAGTGGTAGCAGCTCGAAGACTATGTCCGTACTTCCAAGAGACCTCTAAGGCACATATTGCTTAAGCCAGAAGTGTTGGGTAGGTTGACAAAGTGGTCCATCGAGTTGAGTGAATACGATATCCAATTTAAGCCACGTCCAGCGATCAAAGCCCATGTCTTTGTGGACTTCGTAGCAGAATGCACGTTTAGCACACTAGCCCTTGGGTTGACTGAGCCCGCTAACGTGTCAGAGGCATCAACCAGCTCGACACCAATCTCGGTCAGGGTAAGATCAACTTGGGACGAGGAGCCCTAGATTCTCCATGTAGATGGCTTGTCTAACCAATGTAGCTCGAAGGGTAGAGCGTCAATCAGCTCGTACATCCTTATCGATGGAAGACTATATAGGAGATCCTTTATGCTCCCCTACCTACGTTGCTTGCGAACTTTAAAAGCCGAACTAGTACTTCACGACATCCATACACTTGAGGGGCAGAACGCTTGCCCAAAAAGCAGTTAGACAAGGCTACTACTGGCCCACCATGAAGGCAGACACACTCGAGCTCGTCAAGAAATGCGACAAATGTCAGAGACATACCAACATCCTCTATCAACCTACTGCCGATCTGAAGTACCTAACCAACCCGTGGCCCTTCGTGTAGTGGGGGATTGACATTCTCGAACCATTTCTACCGGCAACTAGATAGAGGAAATTCTTGGTTGTAACGGTGGACTACTTCATAAAGTGGGTGAAGGCTGAGTCGTTGGTTTTGGACAATGGGAAGCGGTTCGAACTTCTTTTAGAAGAACATTTTGCGTCATTTCGGACTACCCAAGGTGTTGATTTTGGACAATGGGAAGCGGTTCGAAGACATCAAGTTCTAGAACTGGTGTATCGAGATGGGGATTCAGTAAAACTTCACTTCGGTGGCACACCCGCAGGCAAACAAATAGGTCGAAGTGACGAACAGGGCTATCCTCCGTTGACTAAAAGCTCGCTTAGCACATGCTAAAGGGTTGTAGGTGGACGACTGTCCAGTGTCCTTTGTGCCTATAGGATGACCATCAAGACTGCAATTGGTGAACCCCCCTTCAACCTGACATATGGAATGGAGGCTGTGATCCTAGTAGTGATCAAATTACCAACGTTGGCAGCTTGAAGCATACGATGAAGAGGCAAACAATGATAAGCTCCAAACCAATTTGGACCTGATCGAAGAAGTACGCGACTTGGACTATATCTGGACTACGACCTACCAACAGTGGGTAGCTTGGTACTACAATGCCCAGGTCAGAAGACGATAGTTACAAGTTGGTGACCTGGTGCTCCGCAAGGTAATGGTACTTGAGCCCAGTGTGGGTAAGCTTAGACCAAACTGGGAGGGTCCATATTGAGTGAGACGAGTGTTCGGAGAAGGGACATATGAGCTCGAGACTATGGAAGGGAAACAAGTACCTAAAGCTCAGGATGTTGAAGAGGTGCTATTTATGACCTCACGACTCTAATACGACCAAAAATTTACTAAGTCCACAAGACCACCGAGTTGGTCAAAAGGACACCGAGTTGGAGAGAGGACTATAAGTCACTCCCAGAGCCTAAGGGCTATGGTGCCGATCTGGCGAAAGACCTCGACACGATATAAGTCCCAGTCGCCTCTTCGGCATGGGCAAATAATTCCTATTCACCTCCTCGGCGTAGACCTCATAAGACTTAGTCTCTTTGGCATGGAAAACCTAAGACCTAGTCACTTCAGCATAAGCAACCAAGAACCCAGTTGCTTCAACATGGGCAAATAAGTAGCTCATAAGCAGATAGGTCGGGCATATACCCTATAATGTATGTTCACTTCAGCATACATTGAGATTGGGTTATTCATAATCGGGAGTTCGGGAGTAATCCATACTTAGAAAAATTGTGCACAACAAGGATATTCGAAACTACTACATTGTATTAACGAAAGGAAGTTCGAAGTACATGTAGAAAAAAAGAGTTACATTTACTCAACCAAGCTCAGAGGCTTGGGACATCATATATGTACCGGGGGTACAAGAAAAGAGGCAAATGAACATTAGTCAATATGGGGCTCATCCCCAACAGTAGCTCCGATAGGCTGGTCGGTCTCCATACAATCCTTGGCAACAGCATCTCCATCTCCCTCCTCTTTTGTCTCATCACCGAGGAGGTCGTCGTCACTCTCCTCCTCGGAGTCCAGGTCCTTAGCAGCCTCCCCGACCATCTCCTCGGTAACTTTGGATGTAGTGATAGGGCTGAAGTCGATCTTGGGGAACTCATGCCATGTCAGCCACCTACTGACATGATGCCCTTGCGATAGGCCACTGTGCTGGTCTTGATCAGTAATTTGCGCTACTCCTCCAAAGACTTATACTTCTCAACGACTTGAACCTTAGTGTCCTTGATCACATCGTCGAAGATTTCCGTGTGCTCCTTCATGAGCTCCTCGAGGTTCTCCTTTTCCCTCTAGAGGGCCTCTCTTTCCTCCTTGAGCTTCTTCTTCTCCTCCCTCAGCAGCATGATTAGCTCCTTTTGAGCTCATGCATCCTTCTCCAGCTTATGAATCTCGCCATGAGCTAAGTCCAGTTCATGCTGAATACTCCTGGAGGGCCTGTTTTAGCTGCACCTCGGATTGGCAAGCTAGAGTATGAATTGCGGGGCTCACCGACCAAGGAAGAAACAAAATCTAAGTACCAAGAAAGAGCAATATAGAGTACAGTCCAAGGATCAGATATGTAACACCATACAGTGAGTTACCGCTTTGGCCCCGAACTGATCTATTGGTAGATCGCCCCATTGCATGACCTCCTCGGTGAAGACCGCATCCTTACTCTTGAGGAGACCGAACTTCGGGGTCAAAATGCTTTGAGTTGTCGGGGAGGAGTCATCCCTCGAAGGGGTGGCCGGTTGAGTGGACTAGGGCTCAGATACTAGAGTCTCCCTAGGTAGGTGAGGTGGAGAAGCCCTACCTTGGTCTTCCTTGACCAAGTCAATAATAGGAGGATGCTCGGGGATAGCGGTGTCGACATTCGATGTGGTGGCAGCCTCATGGGGACGGGCCTTCTTGGAGGCCTTCCTCTTGTTCCCCCTCTTCATGCTTCCGAAGAACTCGGTAGCAGGGATATCATCCATGGCTCCTACAAAAGGTAACGAACAGATAAGTCGCAAGATTAAGACAAGCTGCGAAAAGGAAAACAAGTGCGTGCACCAAGATGGCGACCTACCAAGAGGATTTAGCCTAGCTTGTACAAGCTTCTCTTCGGACACAAAGTTTTTGAACTTCAACTCAAGCTTCACCCAAGATCGGACTTCCTCCTATGTCTCTTAGTCCAACCTAATGTCGAGGTCCTGAATGGCAGTTCTCCAGTGAGTTAGAAATGGCCACCCCGTAGTATTATGAACTACGAAGTAGCGCTTCTTCCAGGTCGGGACTTTATTGGGGAGGTCATGCAAAATTTTGTAGATAGGACAAGGAGACATGTAATAACTTCGCCTATGCTCCAAGAAGACACAAGCAAAGTTCTTTTTGATGGAGCAGATCAAAGAAAAAATATCGAGTGTCAAAGGCCGGTTATAATCGTGGAAAAAGGAGATGGTACCTACAATGTTACGGATTGAGATGGGATGGAGCTGGTCTATGGCGATGTCAAAAAATTTGAAAATTTGATGACCTCGATGATAAAAGGGTGAAGTGGAAAACGCAACCCAGCTATGAGTTGCTCCTCGAACACCATGATCTCGTTATGACCGTGGTCCCAAGGAAACTTTCCTAAAGGGATACTATACACAAGGTTGTCGGGCAGGTTGTACCGAGCTACCAGAGACAGAAGTCTGTTAGCCGTCATTATAGAAGGACCGAAGCTATTTGGTCCCCGAGCCTAGCTCGAAGTGGAGGCCCCCTTGCTAGAAGCCTTGCGCTCCTACCGAAGTGAGTCCGCCTCGGACAGGTTGGAGTTTGAACCCCGCACTAAGGCATTCACCTTGGCAGGGTGAGACTCTACAGCCTACGTCAAGGTGCCCACCTCGGCCTAGGCAGACTCTTCACTCTTGTCAAAAAAACTACTTAAGCTAATGCTAGACATACCAAACTAGAGGAAAAAGACAACAGGAAATGGAAACAAAGAGGGGTGAACTCACCAAGAAGGCCGAAGGAAGCAAAAAGACCTCGGATGCAAAGGCAAATAACACCGACCTAGAAGACTGAAGCGCGACCTCAACAAACTCAAGCACGCAATATGTGGCGAGAAAAATGGACCCCTCTGGCCCTTATTTATAGCCACCGTGACTGGGACTCAACGGTTGAGATCTATACGATCCAACGACTCCCATGAAAACTGGTTACACGCCACTTGAGATCGAAATCGGTTGAGTGCGCGATTTGATGTCTATGGAGTTATAAATAGTGTGGTGCTCGTATGTACCCGGTACGCGATCTAGGGTATTCCATGGTCAAGCCAAACGGATCATGAAGGTCAAATCAAAGAGCCGTCCTCTGAGCCGCTTGGAAGTCATGTCAAATCCACCTGGGCTCGCCATGAACTCCCTGCAATAGGTCAGGACCACAGGCAGGGGGAGTGGGGGCAATTGATGAGGGGTGATTTGGCCCGACCTAACAAGTAAAGGACACGTGGATGTGGCCTGCCAGCCAAACGACAAATCAACATGTAGTGCCACATCAGCAGATCGTAAGACCTCGAGTGCTTGGTCACTTCAGGGTTGGAGCACCTTGGTACCCACGTATGTCGAGGTGCCATATAACTGAATCTAAAAGCTTGCTAGTTGTTTCTGAACTTCTCGGGATTACGCCGCGTAACTATAAGCTTTATCCTCACCCCGCCCGAATTGGAGGGAAACGGTGAGCCTTATTAATTGATACATTACCCTCCTTCCAAAGTGGAATGGATCCCTTCGTCATGGGTTGAGGATTCTGGGAACATTTCGTGAGACCCATGGCAGCCTAGCCATATAAGGTTATCAACCCCCAAGGCTCAAGTATGCGCGGTTACTTGCTCACTAGCTTACTTGCAATCAAGCTTTCAGCTCACAACCAGAGTACAATACTAAAGCATTGGAGTGACTTCACCGGACTAACCACCCCGGGTTCTCTGATCCTTTGTCTTGCAGCTTAGTCCAGCTCGCTACACGACTAGTGTCCAAGTAATCTTCCAGCTAGGAGCTTCCAAATGGCGTACCATCAATACTCATTAACAGTGAAAAAAAGAATGCATCAATTAGAAACATTTGCACCACTCCCAAACAAATAACCCTCTTCAATTCTCTCTCATATAAAGTTTGAACAACATCATCTTACATATTACCTCACTCCCAAACAAATAACCCTCCTCCGACTCCGACCTTCATTCTCAGTGTTGACGAGAATGATTGGTTACATAGACCGTGTGCGTGTGTTGTACATAGGAACTCACTTTTGTTAGACAATTTCGTAGCACAGGGCTAAAACCAAGAATCATGGCCTTGGATTTATCGCCGTAACCCTCAAGACACCACATCATCTAATTCAAGGTGGGGTTATATCAGTACATCAAAGGTTTTGATGTCGTTGTTGCAGGGTAGGGTTACAACACTGTCATAGCAAATATAGCTTGCATACTAATTAATTAGCCTTTTCTTGGCATTCCTTATTTTGAGGATTTATCTACATTTAAAAACTCGGTGTTCATAGGGGGATAAGTCCTTATGTTAAGTACTTATGTTAAGGATTTAATTTGAAGGAGATAAGTTTATCTCCTTTTCAGTTAAAATGTCTTTATCAACACTGTAAAAAGGAAATTAAATCCTTAAGATAAAGAATGCCAAATGCAGCTTTAGTGGAGCAAGGCAGGCAGTGCAGTATATGCATTAAGATATGGAGACCAAATCAGACCCCACAAGATTTTCTCCCACAACATCCCACAACACGAGAGATATTCTCAATACACAGGCGGATGTGAAGTAAAAATACAACAAAATTACACTCATCATCAGCTTATATCCACTCCCATGAATTTAATTACACCACTTGCAGTAGTGCAACCAGCTGAAGCATCCTTAATTAGCGGTACGTACGCAAATAGCTATTTATGATGAAAATAATTGGGTGATCAAATGTTAAAGCTTGAGGTGGAGTACTTCATCAAATCCGATATGGGTATTGTAAGTACCATGCCACATTCACATTCGATGAAAGCCGACAGTCGACAGCTTACGGGTGCAATCCACAAAGGTCAGTGTCACTTGTCATCCACGACCCACATTCCAGTTTCCAGATTAAGATCCGCATACACTGAACATGAGTTACATGCGAAATGCAATGTAGAGAGTTGTGAGCTTTCAATTTCATCTGTTTGGCTTTCATCTCTCAATGCCGATAAACAGGATATTCCTCATTCCTGATCAAGTGGACAGAACCTCAGAAGTAAGAACCCGACTCCGATGCTAGCTACAATCATACGAAAACCCTCCGGTGATAAGGGCTACATTAGATTAGATAGATTAATTAGCCCGCCCCACGCAACCTTATATAAACCCCACTGAGGCCAACTCCATCATCGAGCCAAACTTACGCACAGAGACAAAAGCACAAACAGCTGCTGCTTCATCAAATTCTCTCATCGATCGAGATGTCTGGGGTGTGGGTGTTCAAGAACGGTGTGGTTCGCCTGGTTGAAAACCCGACAGTGGAGTCTTTAGACGGAAGTGGTCGACAAACGTTGACCACCCGGCGGAAGGTTTTAGTTCACACGCCAACTAACGAGGTAATGACGTCTTACGCCGTTCTTGAGCAGAAGCTGTTGGAGCTGGGATGGGAGAGGTATTACGATGACCCTGACCTGTTCCAGTTCCACAAGCCATCCACGATTCACCTCATTTCTCTCCCCAGGGATTTCATCAGATTCAGGTCCATGCACATGTTTGACATTGTTGTCAAGAATCGGAACAGCTTCGAAGATAGAGATGTTATGTAATGTAACCCGTCGTCGATCGATTGGTCTCGCTCGCTTCTGTGTGCTTGCGCTTGGTTATGTGTGTGTGTCCTTATATATAGCTAGCTTGATCATGCTGATTGCTGGTCGGTTTATTGTATCGGCTAGCTGGTGCTGGTTCTCTCCTTCTTTCTCTTTCTTTTTGTGGATTGTGGGTCTCTCTCCTTTTTAGTTTGAAGGTGTAACACGGGTTAAAGGAGAGGAGACTCATCAAGACTTCTTTTGGGGTGTGAGTTGATTGTTTGGTCTGTTGCATGATAGTTTATTCAGCAATTAATGAAATATGCGTTTCGTTTGTTTTGTTCGGTTTTTGTAGAAGTGTATGTACGTGGATATACGACAAGTGTAATATTCTATTATTTTTAATAATCTCATGTCTGGTTAATTACTAGGCTCTTCAATTCTTATAGTATTTTTGCAAATTAATTAAGCTACGTACCATTGGAACCAACATTTATCCCATATTTAATTAATTTTAGGTGGTGTTTGGTTCAGTGGCGTTAATTGCTGGTATAAAAAGCATGTTTTGACACATCATTTGTGAGTATTATTTCAATTAGAAAAAAAAAGTTAAAAATAACAAATTCAATATTTTTTATAAAAATGGCAATTTGTAATAATTACCCCAGAATTCAACCACAATGCAACGCCGCTGTACCATCTGTATTAAATAATGAATAATGAAATTTTTTGATGATGTGGATGAGGAGATGCTCACGTGGACAGATTCAGGCATCAGTTATTAAAAGTGCACCTGTGTCACTGTTGCTCAATTTTGGGCTTGAGACAGAGACAGGACCCAAGATCATAGAATAGAATCGATGGGAGAGCGGGGGGCCCAACCTCCAGAGGAGGACTCTCTTCTGAGGATTCGATAGAAAAGATAGTGGAGGAAGAAGCAGCAAAAAGCATGGGTGTCACGTAAAGCCACTTTGTAGTATTGCTTAGTATTGACGTCCCTAGGCTACATGACTATATTTTAATGCATTTTTTGGTAAAGATAATCTTAATTCTTAGGGATAATTCTTAATGCATCCATGCATCTAATCCAAATTCCGATTCCTAAGTATGAGTTATATGACAATTAATTTTACACTTTGGGTCTTCTAGCCAACAACTGGCTGAACTGAAAGACTTATAATCATCAATCAATTTGACTATACTTTCAGAGAATCTGGATTTGCTTCTCACAAAATTGGTCCTCACACCGATCTCACAATACTCCCAACTGTTTATTGAAAACATCTCTCCACCTGTATGTTTTAATTCATGGGAAGATGTTTTCAATGCACGGCCGGGAGTGTTGGGAGTTCGGTGTGAGGATTAGATTATAACTCAGTTTCAGATACTCTATAGGGGCAGCGCCGCTTGATTGGCACTAACGAACAAGCGAGAAAACTACTGCACAACAAGCAACGGATTGAGCACTAGCGCTCAAGCCGTTGCGCTAACGCGCAACCAGCGCAACGGCATCAACTTCCTTAAAAGCTTATATTATCATCAATTCAACAACTTCAGCTGTTATCAAATGGCCCCTTAAGGTTTTGATCACAGTTGGAGTCACAGAACTAGATGCTCCATGGCTGAAGGCTGAAATTGGGTTAATTATTATACTTTTAAATATTAAAATATTTAATTGTTTTGTCCAATTAAAACAAAAGCAATAAATCATTCAATTCAACCATTTCAACCATTACCAAGTAAACTCTTTTATGTCTTACACATCAACAGACAAAATTCTAGAGCTGCAACTTGGACCTGGTTCAGATCAACCCTAGAACACCCAACATCACTTGGCATGAACAGGCGCTTATTGATCTTATTCTTGTTCTAATTTTTTTTTTTTCTGATAGCATGTATTTCATTAGTACATGTGATCTGAAATAGAATCAGCTCATGTAATGGCAAATAAAGCCATGTGTATGAGCTCCTATTTTTTTTTTCTTTTTCCAATCCTCATATTCATCTATCTCTGTTGAAGCGAGTTCAGATCGGTTACCAACATATGGATCCAACCAACGTCCCAACAAGCCATTGCAGCCGGTACATTGGGAGCGTTTTGTTGGTAGCAGATCCCTACCTTGTTTAGGAGAAGTTGAGGAGGTTGAGTTATTTGGTATCCTTGATTTTTTAGTGCTTTCTATTTTCTTTGTAAAAAAAAAAAAGTCCAAACCTCAACCCTAATTCTAACCCTGACACTGACAAATCTTTAGCAATTGTCTTTTTTAGGATTTGGTTTGGTTTGAGTTTTTATACCAACATACTCTATACATGGAGATCATTTTTTCAAAAAGAATATATAGAAGGTTAATTAATAAAATAGAATAAGTTTCTCCAATAAGAGAACACGTATAAATTACATTGCGTTAGTATTTTATTTTTTTGGGTGGATAAAAACCAGAGAGAATCTAATATTTGTCTTTCAATAAAGAATAAATTTGGATTTGTTTGTATGTGCTTTTCAGTTCTATGATTTTAAATATGAGAACCTACATACTGATTTTTTATTTTTAAATATGATTTCAGTAAAGAATAAATTACATTTTTAAGATTTTATTTTAAATATGCCTCCTAGATACTGTTCTGATCATGTATGCCTCAGATATTGCTTAATTGGGGCCTCAGGGGATGGTCTCTAAGGTGAATTGTTTTCTTGTCTTGGGTTCAAAAATCAAAACGAAACAGAATAGATTGGGTTGAAAAGAAATTGGGTTTTTAAAACAAAAGGCAGAAAACATGTTCTTAGTTTTATATGTATTTTTTTTTTTTTGGTTATAAACTAAAACATGTTCTTGAGTTTCTGGTTTAATGAACATGTTTTGATCAAGTTATTTAATATCATTCCATAAACCATATAAGTTTTACACTACAACATTTATTTTGGTTTTAGAAACCATTATTTTGATGATGAACAGGTATTGTTTTATGAAATAAAAACTTTTTTTTTTGTTTTGAAAACAAAAAACACAGTTCAAATTGTTTTCTTCCTTATTGCCTTAATTAAATTAGAGTTTGGCCTCAGTTGGAGTACCACATGACACACTTTGGATCTACTACTCAACAAATTGTTTTCACATCCCTCCTTACATCTCCCTATAAATGACAAGGGAGATATTCCCAATACATAATTATAATGTTTTGTGGATAGAGATGTGGGAACAACTTATGAGTAGTAGATTTAAGTGGCAAACCTATGTTGACCTGACCTTATTAGATTAGGGTAATACATGGCTCAGGCTTAGTATCAGTTGAACTCAGTTAGGTTAATTTGGGTTGGAAACCCATATCCATACCCATGCCCATTTCATCTTGAGGTCCGTTTGTTCACCGAAAAGGTGATAACTTTATAATGAGGAAATTTCACTGAAGCCCACCTCATAAATCTCACAAATTTTTATTACCTTGTATATCCATAATAATTTAAAATTTCCAATATCCCCACTTATACCACCGTACCTCTGTACTGACATCAATTAATTCCCCTAGCATTATTGCTCCCAACTGTACATTGAAATAAAAATTTTGTATTAAGATAAATGATGAATGAGACGATTGGTGACAGTGAAACAAAGCGCCACATTCTTCTCACTTTGAGAAGACTGAAGATCATTCTCCATTCTCTTTCAAATGTCTAGGTATAAAATGGAAGCTACTATTCTCTTTCTCTCTTTTGTGCTTTTCAGACACCCACCTTAATTTCATGAAACTAGGTATTGTTAAAGTTGTTTGTTCCTTTAGAATTTTATTGAAAGAATTTCGGCCGGATAGGAGACGACTTTAGTACAGTATTGCTTCCATTAATATTAATTACTAAATTATATGTAATAGGGTGAATAAAGCTTTTTCTTTTTCAAGCAAACAATATTATTATATTACATGTTCCTGCAACTCCAACTCATAGTCATATCATTTGTTCGGGTTATGATTGAGCTGTACCCGGGTGCCATATATCATTTTTATGGTTATTTTATCTCTTCAGCCACGTTAGTGCCACGTTATTTTTGCGGACCGACTTAACCATCATATGGATGATGACAATTCTGTTAGGGATTAGGACTTATCTCGAAGATCTTGACGGGCAACCTCATCCCGACAACCCCGGAAGCCTCATCCGACCAGGTTACGGATCTTTGGCTATAAAAAGGTATCTCCCGCTCAAGTTAAGGGATCTAAGTTTTGACTTCCGTACTGTTACTTTACTCGGACCAACACCGTTCTCTATTTGCTCGGCCTGACCGCCCACTATTCTTGATTGGCTTGAGCATCGGAGTACCTATCCAGGAATAATTCCTCAGTCCTTTGGCCTCTTTCATGGTTTCAAATCTTGAAACACAGCTTCATCCTTCCACCTCAACACCACCCAGTTGATAAGATTATCCAAATGCGACATTGGTTCAAGAACTACCTTAGATCAAGCAACATCACCATTCACTATATAAAACCAGATTCATTCAATGCAAGGCCTGTTCAAACAGCCTTTATAGTCTTACATTAGGAATATCTCACTATGAAATAAAGTACACAAATATAGAGATATTTCCAACACAAAGCTGTAAAGGCTGTCTGAACGGGTCTTGCAATGACTGAAGCCGATCTCACACTATACACTTTTTAGCTCCAGAGATCAGTAATCAGTAGCACTTGACGGTTACTGTAGAGGGCCGAGTTCATTAGGTAATAAAATCAGGGGTTGGGTTGAGATTTCTGCTTGGTCTTGAGCTTAAATTGGGCCTTGATCTAACCAACCAGGTTGGGCTGAGATGTTTGCTTATTCTTGACCTTATATTGGGCCTTAGTCTTACCAACCAGCCCAACTAAGTTTGTGCAGGGCATGTAACCCTAGGTGATCACCTAATTGAGCTTATATTCGATCAAATTCAAATCGAATTGAATATTTGAATATTTAATTTGATTGAAATATAAATATTAATTTTTAATATCTGTTAAATATATAAAGTCTAAACAAATTCGAGCGTTGATTTTTTAATTAAATTTGAATTCAAATATTATATTGTTTGATTCAATTCAAATTGGTACTTAACAAAACCAAAACCACCTTCCATTCAATATGATGATGAATTTGGGGGTAATACGTATTCGGGTCAAGTTGGGTTGGACATTCTTCTAACAAATAAGTTTAAAGAAATAGGATCAGCTAGCCATATGATGCTACACATAGTGTTAAGCCAAAAGCAAAAGAGTATAAATACATTTTTGTACAGTGCAAAATCTTATATTCTGAATTATTTTATATGTATTTGCATTCTATATATTTGTATTTGTATTCCTTCCAAACTGAGCCTAAATGTTTGAACCCTTATGTTATATATGTTTGGGTTGGTAGAAAATAAGAGAATAGAAAGTAAGGTAGCATTAGTTCCTTGTGCAAATCGTTATCTTACACACCGGTGTCTAGAGAGAACAAGCAAAATTTCGTATGACATAATTTTTTCGCATTTTCTCTCCTTGATTTAGCAATCTAATTTCTTCTTAACTATATCTATATATTAAAATTGGTCTGTCCATATCAGCAGCCCTCTCCTTTCAGTAAAGGTATTTATCTATTTTCTTATTTTTAATATTTTTATCTGTTTTTCGATTTTCAATTATTTTTTGAATCGATTTGATTTTTCTATGTCTAACGAGTCATGCAAATTAATGTTTTGTCTTCCGAAACAACAAAGAAGGCGACTATTTTGTTTTAACGAGGTGTCTCCAACAACATTAAAGAGGGAAGGCACCATTGAAAACCTCCCATCTATATTAGACTTTCAAAAAATCTCCCACAACGTGCCTATTCATTTAATTAAGGCGGTGTTCGGTCCCCTACACAGGATGAACTCCCATCCACACCCCAATTTTTCATCCACTGAAAAATCTCGTGGTTAGGGATCGTTTATACTTGATTTTTGATCCCCTACTTCACACTTTCCCTCAAAGGCTGAAACCCTAATTCATGTTTCACATTTTAATATTTTTGTTAATAAAATATTAATTATTTTACTTAATTTTGTATTTTTTTAAATTCTAATGTTTTATTAATAAAATAATATTTAAAATATATATTTTTTTAACTTTAATTATTTTACTGTTGTTTTTATAAAAGAATTAATATTTATTGATTAATATTAATTGATTGATGCATTTTTCAATATATCTATCATATAAATTGCAAAAATTAGATAATTATGGTTAACCGTGTAGATCACGGTTTTCAAACATCCGTTGACCCCAAACCCAATGTTTGGGCAAAAACCATTGAAAAAGTCAACAACCCATTCACCCGGGCAGTCAAACTGTCGACCTGTTCAATGGTTTTATTTTTAATTATTTTTTTTTTTATTTTTAATTTGTTTGTTAGAACGGGTCGTCCGTTCGAACCAGACGGTCGACCCAAAAATCGGTGGCCAAAATGGTTCCGTTTTTTGGTCGTTTTTTAAAATGTTGGTGTAGATCATTCATAAATGTATATGAGATACATGGAATCAAAAGGTCAACGCCTACAGAACGCCACTATGGGTGTGGATTGGTGCAATCCACACAATTTATCCACATTTCAAAATAGCTATGGACTATGGTGTGGTGTGGATTGATCATTTCCACACGATCTAGTGTAGACCATTCCGCACCTAGACAACACATGTCAGCAGCCCAACTGGGCTAGATGCTATGTTACTAACTTACTTCCTGGATTCTACAAATGCAAAGAACCTAATTAAGCATAGACATGAATGCAACATGGTATATTAGTATGCAGTGCACCATTCAATGTTAAACACGGTACTTAGTGATCCATCCATCTTCTTCTCATCTTGATCCGGTTCCTTTTTCTCCTAACATTAGCTTCGTCAGTCCATGATTACATCTGCTATCACCTGCGCTGCAATCGACGTTGCCAACTGCTCCACCTTCATTGTTAGAGATCGACGAAGGGAAGGATGCTCCGGTGCCGGTTGTGATTGTTGGGAGGACTGATCTAGGCCCCAAAACTGGGGCTATGGCACCTAGAGGCACGACGGCTAATGGGTCATGCCAGGCCTGGCACGGAGGTTCGTGTCGTGCTGGGCTGGGGGTTTGAGGCCCATGGGCGATTCGGCACGGCACGAAGCACGCCCGCCACGGGTTGGCACAATACAGCCCGCCAAGCCCGTAATGGGTAGCGCTCGGCCCACCCGGGAATATAGCCGTTGGGCCCCTTTGGGAGGGGGCCCAACGGCTAGTCTCAAACTTTTGGGGGGGTTTACAGAAATACCCCCCAACAACTATAAACAACCATATTATGGGGTATTTCTGTATTTTGCTTATGGGGGTCTGAAAAATGGCATAAATGCCCCCCAACAGCTATATAACAACTAGTTTATGGGGCATTTTGGGTAAAGTCATAAGTAACTTTACAATGACCTAAATACCCCTCCCAACAACTAAATAACAGGTAGTTTTTTGGGTATTTTAGGCAATTGAAATATGTTCAATTCCTATAAATAACCCTATCCTCCACCATTCTCATCACACCGATTCAATAATTTTCTTAATTCTCTCTCTCTCTCTCTCTCTCATAACTCATACATTCTCAATTATCTGCAATCTGAGAAATTCTAATTAGCTAATTGTCTGATTCTACATTCTCCAATTCTCAAGTCTCAACTTTATCGAAGTTTCGACTTTCAACAAGAATGCTCAACCAGCTAAAGTATCTCAATTCGGGAGGCTTAGATGTTGAAAGGCTTCAACCATTGAAATCAAGTTGGGATTTTGAATTCACAATCCGGGTAAGTCGAATTAGATTAATTTTTATCTTTTTATAATTAAGAAAAAAAATGGCCAACCCTTCTCAAAACTGATTCCCCAACATGTTCACCATGGATGACATTCAATCGCATCATGATAGCATTAGTGTTAACATTGATGCCGATGCATTTGATGTCAATGGAAGTGGAACTTTCACCCCCAGTAGTAGTGATACTAGGGGAAAAAGGAGGGCTTCTAAGCTGAGTAGCCCGGTTTGGAAAGTTTTCAAGGTAGAGGATATTGAGGGGAATGGGAAAAGGGTTGTTTGCCAAAAGTGTAGGAAAGGCTTTAGTTATTGTAGCAATGGTGGTACGGGTCATTTGAGAAA
Source organism: Nelumbo lutea (assembly GCF_056320005.1). NCBI lineage: Eukaryota > Viridiplantae > Streptophyta > Magnoliopsida > Proteales > Nelumbonaceae > Nelumbo > Nelumbo lutea. The sequence goes on along the minus strand of NC_142687.1, from coordinate 87,016,968 downwards.
ACATTTGCTCACACATGAGTGAAAGGAAGATGAAGGGAGAGAAACAACCCAAACATAGATTGGGAAGGGGACTAGTTTTGGTACTTTTAGATATTCATAAGAAAAAATGAAACAAAGCTAGAAAAATGGTTGCGTAGTTCTGTAAACCCACAATATAAAAAAGTTTCTAGGAATGCTATAAGAACTGATGCTTTAAAATTTTTTTATTCATATAACAAAATTTAATTTCTTTGTTAGGAAATCTTAATTCTAAAGTTGCAATTACTTTAGATGTTTGGACATCCAAATTTAATATTAGTTATATTTGTGTTACCGGCCATTTCATTGATGAAAACTGGCTTTTGAATGAAATAATTTTAAGTTTTACTAGGCTTGAACGGCCACATAGTGGCCTAGCTATTGCTGCAAGTATTTTAAATACTTTGCATGCTTATGGAATAGAAAACAAATTTTGGTAATGCTGCAAGTATTTTCTATTAGTTTTGATGATGCTAGCAATAATGATTCTGCAATAAATATTTTAAAATCTCAATTAATGGTAATTAGTGATTGTTTCGCCATATCAATTTATTATCCAACTAGTTGTAATTTACCATATCAATTAATGGTAATTAGTGATTGTTTCGCCAAATATAGAAATAATCCACAATTTCAATGTATTGTTGAGATTATGGAAAATAAATTTAAAAAATATTGGGAGAACATTTCTCCCCTTTATTATTTAGCTACAATATTAGACCCTAGGATTAGAAAAGATGGTTTAGATATTTTACTTGAAACATATTATGAAAATATGAATATTGATATAAGAAATAAAAAAGAAATTAATAATTTATTATTTGAAATGTACAGTTTGTATGAATCTGAAGTTGTAGGAAATCCTATAACTTGGTCATCATCTTCTTCTTCTCCTTTTGACTTTGAGCCTAGTAGTAGAAGAGGAAAACATTTTTATTTAATAAGTAGAAGGCAGGAATCTGCTAGTTCTACAACAAGTCCATTTACTGGACATAATTTTTATTTGCAAACAAATTTTTCTAATTTAGGTGAAGTATCAAATAATTTTGATATTTTAGCTTAGTGGAATGAACACTCAAAAAATCATCTGGTTCTCGCCGCCATGGCATGTGATCTACTAACCCTCTGGTGTCTATAATTCCATCGGAGTCTTGTTTTAGTATAGGTACTAGGGTGTTGGATGACAAAAGAAACTGCATGAACGATGAGAAAATAGAGATGTGCATCTGCCTCAAGGATTGGCTAGATGAAGAACATATATTAAAAGACAAGGGAGGGCTTGATACAACACCAGACATTTCACCCGAAGTAGATGATGAAAGTCATGAATGATGATTCATGAATTTGACTACTTGTAGAATTTTTCATTTTTTCAGATTATTTGATATATATTTTTATTTTATTTGATATATTATTTTTAATTTTTTAACAATGTAATTTTGTATTTTCAATTTGTAACCATATTGTATTTTATATATTTTATTAATTTATTCCATTTTTATATTTCATTCATCCAAGTATGCAATGATCCAATCATTGTATTTGTAATTCACTAATTTGTACCATTCAAATTTAAACGAAATAAAATTCCTATTTTTCTTTCAATTTGTTATTCCACCATTCTTATTTAAACTTGGTTAAGTATTTTTTTCATTTATGTATTAAATAACTTAGATTTCTCATTTCTTAATTTTTTAAAAACTTCATAGGAAAGTTAAATATTTTAGTTTTACAATTTTACTTAGAAAAGAAATCAAAATTTTCAAAAAAAAAAAAAAAAAAAAAACAATGCATCCCAGTTCGGCCTAGGCCCAAGGCCCACTCTGTGGCCCATCCCGGCACGGTCCAAGCCCATGGCATGGCCTGTAGTCCAGCTCAGCCTAGGACCGCTTGGTCCAAGCCCATGGCATGGCCTGCAGCCCGGCTCGACCCAGGCCCACTTGCTGGCACGGGCTTGCTTGGGCCTGGGCTGTGGGTCATGCCTGGCCGACCACCAAAATTTCCACTGGGGAGGACGGCATGGCCCGTGGCATCCCGGGGGCCAGCATGACACGACCCACTTTACACCTCTAGCGGCATCCACGAGTCCTCGACAACAAAACCTTCACTAAACCTATACGAGAAAGTCAGTACAACATGTGTACCCCCACTTTTGAGCATGATTGATCTGGTGATGAGTAGTGGAGGATTGAAAATAGAAATTATAGATTGTAGAAAATAGAAAAAGACCATTTTTCCTCCAACTCACCATTCAAGGGTAATTTGGTCATGAAAATTGTTATTTACACTAACATGGACACCTATGTTAGGAAGCATTAATGGTGCACTAATGGAAGGTGAGTTTTGGAAAATAAAAACTTACTGACATGGTGAGTTTTAGACATTTTGAAAAGTTGTGGTGAGTTTAAGAGAAATGTTGAAAACTCATGGTGAGTTTAAGAGAAATGTTGAAAACTCATGGTGAGTTTGGGATAATTTCCCCAAATTCTTTAGACATGTACTAATTTATAAGTTTAAATTCTAGCAAAAGACTTTATGTTTAAATTGATAGTAGTAGTAGTACTAAAATTATGAAATCCATTGGAACTCCCTTTAAAAAGTTGTAAAAAATTGTATAAGTTACATGAATGGTGTTTTGCCAATCTATTCTATTTAAAGCCTTATATACTTTTAAATTACTAGTGTTTAAACCATTTTTTACTACAACCCATGTTATTTTTGGTATACTCCTTACTCTTCTATCCCTTTCATTTATTATTAGTTATTCATAGTTTAATAAATAACAATAATCATTAATTAAAATAACAAAATCCACTTAAGCTAATATCAGTACTAAGTACTCCTTTGGGAAGGCTCTTACATTGGTTTATTAAGTTGCATTGGTTGAATTACTTAGGAGGAACTCCCTAAGAAAATTTTAATTTGTAAAAGAAATCATAGTTTTATAACTAACATGGGCAAGTGTGTTTGTCCTAGGTCTAGACAAATATTATTATGCTTAGGGTAAGGATTGACTTGGGCCAGACAACCTTAAAATCTGTTAATACATTATCAAAATTTTGCTCAAGATATTTTACTTTTTTAGTCCATTGGTCTGCACAATGGGGGTAGCCTATCCCCTATAGCTACTTCAGCAATAATATTAATAATTTTTTTCTAAACATATTTGAACCAAAAAATAATGCATACATGGTTGTATTCAGTTTAGTTCAGTCCAATTACAAATGTTACATTGCTCTTAGGGTGCAACTTGGGCAAGTTGGGTCAGGTTGAGGGTCAACCCAAGCCCAACCTCAAGTCTTAAGCCTCGATATCGAGCTTAGATTAACTTAATTATCACTACAACCTAATTTTATATATTTACTAATATATATGTATTTTAAATATTTATAAAAAAAAATTATAACATTTAATCATTAATAAGATAAAATAAATAAAATAGAACACTAACAAATAATATGAAAAATAATTATTTTATTAAATAATTATCAGTATTATTAAAATAATTAATATAATTAATTATTTTAAATAACATTGCTTAAATACTTATTTACTAATATATAAGTATTTTTTTATTTTATTTTCCCTTGACAAATTCCATGCATCACACGGATCCCCGCTAGTTACATTCATTAAATCTTATAATATCCAAACCTCTCTTCTTTACTCTAGCAGATGTGCCCCCCGCTAGTGGATTTTCAATGGGAAACAAAGATATAAAGTAGCTATATGGAGGCAAATTGGTTGAGGCACTCTTAATAAGAGTCACCTTTAATTTCTCCCTTCAAAATACATAAACCTTGTTTGGATCAGCTTTGGATTTAATCCGTATTTAATTTATTGTGTTTAAAAGACAAAAAATATTAACAAAGTCTTAAAAATTAATTATTTTAAATTATACATGTATTATAAATGTATAAAAATATAAAATATAAAATTATTCATTATAAACTTTATATAATTGTATATAATATCTATACATAAAATAATAATTTTTAATGGACTCGAATTTTAATCATATTGAATAGTGTTAAGTCCACGTCCAGTACAATTATTAATTAGATGTAAGTTATAACATTCAAATTGGGGTAAACATATTCATGTGAGTTCATTGACAGCCCTACTTTCAATGGCAATTTCTTTGCAATTGCGGCCTATGATTGCGACTTTTTTGAGACAGCTAAAATCTTCAGCCCAACCTACCCTAGGCCTGTTCGGACAAGGGATTGTCTTATTAGTTGGGGGCTGTACATTAAGCTCAGTTTGGAAGGAGTATAAATACAAATGTGTAGAATGTAAAACCTTATATTTTGTATTATTTCATATGTATTTATATTATACATATACGTATAATATATATTTGAATTGTATATATACATATTTGTACATATATAAGGTGAGCTGTGAAGAGGATTCTGAGCATAGTATTACCATGAATGAATGAAACTTCTGCGTACGTTACGTGGGTGAAGTTGTTTGGTTCATGAACAGCCAAGGCTTTCGGAAATGTTTTTGGGCATGAAACCTTAAGTATATGTTTGGCTTTGATGCTGCAAATGCAGCAACATTTTCTCAGAAAACGGTGATGCTGATGTGTGGTTGGAAATACCACTTTCTCACCTTTATTTTTGTTTGGAATCATTGATGCTAGGTAGGACATTTCCTGGAGCAACAACAATTGTTTTTGTTTGGTACCAATGCTTTAGGAAATGTTTTCAGCACTGGCACTCATTATCTAGTGCCACATCATTGCCCTGTTGGCAGCAACGAACTACAACTCCAGGAAATGCCAAATTTAATATTGCTCTAAGCCATGACTTCTTGATTTCTAAGGCGTGGCTTAGAGTACCGTTTTTTATAGAATAACGGTTCAAAACAAATGCTCATTTCCTGGAACACCATTTTTTCCAATATGACACTGATGTGGTGCTGTTGCTCCAGGAAATGGCACAATGCCAAACAGACGCTTAATCATTTCAGTGATTCAGTCTCTTGTTTGTCCTTTTAGTCAAAAAATATTGACATCTATTACTCCTTTACCCCCCACCCCCGCACCTATTATAAGTTGGTAACCTGTCATGTTGAAGAACATTCCCAACGGCTGAAGTTTATCTAACTTTTGATAAGGTAGGCCGGCTCAAAAAACTTTGGTTGTTGGGAGCCTAACAGCCTATGCTATTGAGAACGTTTTGGGTTGGATATATTATCATGAGAGTGGGGTAAAATAGTAATTATTTCTATTTTTTACCAAAATATTAAACATGGGCATGAATGGGTTAACGTGTCCATACCAAAAATGCTCTTAACAGCATAGGCTGTCGGCCCCCAACAGCCAAAGTTATCCTGGCCTCTTGGGTAGGGTGCTATGGTTATCTTCTTCTTTTTCTGTTTTTTTTTTTTTTTTACTCCATGCGACTACACAACCCAGGAGGGAGAGAAGATATGGAGAATAACCCATCTCCCAAAAATTTACATCTGCACCTTACAGAGGGCACCCTACAATATATATATCCCAATTGTGTAGTGGGAACATCTCCCACTGACAATTTTTAGAGATGTTTTAAATGCATGCTGAGATGTTCATGTAGGCTTTTTGTGAGGCGCAGATGTGATCTATCCCCCAATCCCTTCCCTGGTGCAGGTGAAAATTAAACCCAACGATTAGAAGCCTTAATTGGCACCTTGTAGAGCGATGTAATTATCAATTTAATTAATTAATTAATGAAGCGCGATGCACCTTCTTTGGTGAAGTAAAGTAGCTTTTGCTTTACTAACAAGTCATCAAGTTTATACTTCTTTTTTTTTTTGTAGAATTATGAGATTTAATTGGGCACCAATCCAAAGATTCCTCTCACAAGTTCAGGATAATATGATAATATAGTCGCATCAAATAATTTTGATATTTTAGCCTAGTGGAATGAACACTTGAAAAATCATCCGGTTCTTGCTGCCATGGCACATAATCTACTAATCCCTCAAGTGTCTGTAATTCCATCAAAGTCTTGTTTTAGTACAGGCACCAAGGTGCTGGATGACAAAAGAAGCTGCATGAACGATGAGAGCATAGAGATGTGCATCTGCCTCAAGGATTGGCTAGATACAGAAGATAGATTAAAAGACAAGGGAGGGCATGATACAACACTGAACATTTCACCCGAAGCAGATGATGAAAGTCATGAATGAACGATTCATGAATTTGATTACTTATAGAATTTTTTATTTTTTCAAATTATTTGATATTTTTTTTTAATTTTTTAACAATGTAATTTTGTATTTTCAATTTGTAACCTATTGTATTTTTTATATTTTATTAATTTATTCCATTTTTATATTTCATTCATCCAAGTATGCAATGATCCAATCATTGTATTTGTAATTCACTAATTTCTACCATTCAAATTTAAATTAAATAAAATTTCTATTTTTCTTTCAATTTGTTATTCCATCATTCTTATTTCAATTTGGTTAAGTATTTATTTTTCATTTATGTATTAAATAACTTAGATTTCTCATTTCTTAATTTTTTAAAGAGTTCCTAATTCCCAAAGTTCATAGGACAGATAAATATTTTAGTTTTACAATTTTACTTAGAAAAGAAATCAAAATTTTCAAAAAAATAAAAAAATAAAAAAATAAAACAATGCAGCCAGTTCGGCCTAGGCCCAAGGCCCACTCTGTGGCCCAGCCTAGCACGGTCCAAGCCCATGGCACGGCCTGCAGCCCGGCTCGGCCTAGGCCCGCTTGGTCTAAGCCCATTGCATGGCCTATAGCCCGGCTCGTCCCAAGCCCGCTTGCTGGCATGGGCCTGCTTGGGCCTAGGCCATGGGCCATGTTGGGCCGACCCCCAGAATTTCCACTAGGGAGGATGGCATGGCCCGTGGCGGCTCGAGGGCCAGCTCGACACAGCCCACTTTACACCTCTAGCAACACCCATGAGTCCTCGACAACAAAACCTTCGCTAAACCTATACGAGAAAGTCAGTACACCTTGTGTATCCCCGCTTTTGAGCATGACTGATCTGGTGATGAGTAGTGGAGGATTGAAAATAGAAATTATAGATTGTCGAAAATAGAAAAAGACCATTTTTCCTCTAACTCACCATTCAAGGGTAATTTGGTCATGAAAATTGTTATTTATACTGACATGGACACCTCTGTTAAGAAGCATTAATGGTGCACTAATGGAAGATGAGTTTTGAAAAATAAAAACTTAATGACATGGTGAGTTTTAGACATTTTGAAAAGTTTTGGTGAATTTAAGAGAAATGTTGAAAACTCATGGTGAGTTTTAGATAATTTCCCCAAATTCTTTAGGCATGTACTAATTTATAAGTTTAAATTCTAGCAAAAGACTTCTATGTTTAAATTGATAGTAGTAGTAGTACTAAAATTATGAAATCCATTGGAACACCATTTAAAAAGTTGTAAAAAATTGTATAAGTCACATGAATGGTGTTTTGCCAATCTATTCTATTTAAAGCCTTATATGTTTTTAAATTAGTAGTGTTTAAACCATTTTTTATTACAACCCATGTTATTTTTGGTCTATCCCTTACTCTTCTAGCCCAACCTAGTCTAGGCCTGTTCGGACAAGGGATTGTCTTCCTATTTGGGGGGCGTGCATTAAGCTCAGTTTGGAAGGAGTATAAATACAAATGTGTAGAATGCAAAACCTTATATTTTGTATTATTTCATATGTATTTATATTATACATATATGTACAATACATTACATATTTGTACATATAAGGTGATCTATTCTGAGCATAGTATTTCCATGAATGAATGAAATTTCTGCGTATGTTATGTGGGTGAAGTTGTTTGGTGCATGAACAGCCAAGGCTTTTGGAAACGTTATTGGGCATGACACCTTAAGTATATGTTTGGCATCGATGCTGCAAATGCAGCAACGTTTTTCTCAGAAAACGGTACTGCTGATGTGAGGTTGGAAGCACCGTTTTCTCACCTTTATTTTTGTTTGGAATCATTGATGCTAGGTATGATGTTTCCTGGAGCAACAGCAATTTTTTTTATTTGGTACCAATACTCCAGGAAATGTTTTCAACACTGACACCCATTATCCAGTGCCACATCACTGCCCTATTGGCAGTAACGAGGTGCATTTCCAGGAAATGCCAAATTTGACATTGCTCCAAGCCATGGCTTCCCAATTTCTGAGGTGTGGCTTGGAGCACCGTTTTTTATGAAAAAACGGTTCCAAACAAATCCCCATTTTCTGGAGCACCATTTCTCCAATGTGGCATTGATGTGGTGCCGTTGCTCCAAGAAATGGCAACGATGCCAAACAGACGCTTAACCATTTCAGTGATTCAGTCTCTTGTTTGTCGTTTTAGTCAAAAAAACATTGACATCTATTACTCCTTTACCCCCCACCCCCACAGCTATTGTAAGTTGGTAACCTGTCTTGTTCAAGAACATTCCCAACGGCTGAAGTTTCTCTAACTTTTGATAAGGTAGGCCGGCTCAAAAAACTTTGGTTGTTGGGAGCGTTTTGGGTTGGATATGTTATCATGAGAGTGGGGTAAAATAGTAATTATCTCTATTTTTTACCAAAATATTAAACACGGGCATGAATGGGTTAACGTGTTCAAACCAAAAATGCTCTTAACAGCATAGGCTGTCGGCCCCCAACAGCCAAAGTTATCCTGGCCTCTTGGGTAGGGTGATATGGTTATCTTCTTCTTTTTCTGTTTTTTTTTTTTTATTCCTTTTACTCCATGGGACTACACAACCCAGGAGGGAGAGGAGATAACGAGGGTAACACATCCCCAACAATTCACATCTGCACCCCACATAGGGCACCCTACAATTGGGATATATATATATATATATTCCCAATTGTATAGTGGGAACATCTCCCACTGACAATTTCTAGAGACGTTTTAAATGCATGTTGAGATGTTTACGTAGGCTTTTGGTGAGGCGCAGATGTGATCTATCCCCCAATCCCTGGTGCAGGTGAAAATTAAACCCAACGAGCAGAAGGCCTTAATTGGCACCTTGTAGAGCGATATAATTATCAAATTAATTAATTAATTAATGAAGCCCGATGCACCTTCTGAAGTAAAGTAGCTTTTGCTTTACTAACAAGTCGTCAAGTTTATACTTCTTTTTTTTTTTTTCGCAGAATTATGAGATTTAATTGGGCACCAATCCAAAGATTCCTCTCACAAGTACTGGATAATATGATATATATAGTCGTATCGGGTACGAGAAGAATCTTACTAGCAGCTAAAGGATTTTATCTATTATTTATAGAAAGCACCAAGAAAAGCCTGCGCTAAATGCAAGTGATTAAGTTCTATAATTAAGTATGATTTTTATTTTTTAAGGGAGCTTTTCATAATAATAATGTCTTTGATTTCATTTGTTTTCAAGATCATTGCACCAGTAAAAAATTAAAACATGTTCTCTCTGAGAAGCAAAAACAAGTATGAATTGTTAATTTTAAAAAGCAATTCATCTCTTTCGAAACCATCAAAATAAAGATTTTTTAAAAAAAAAAAAACAGACATTTTCTGTTCTACAGATATTAAGATTGATTTATGAAACATGATATCACTCACCAGATTAAAACATGTTTTATGTGTATTTTGTTTGAAAAACCAAGTCTTGTTTGTTTTTGAAACTCAAACTCAAAAGTAGAAAAATCAATTCACATTGGAGAATACCCCATAATATGATATCTAATTTTGATTACCTCCCATCATCAATCACATTGCAATCAATAATAAATTCTCATTGCCTAATCTAATTTTAATTGATAAAGTTGATCCTATACACCAAATGGGTAGAGGCTTTATTCTCCTAATTTGTATAAACGGTTTCAATTCCCCATCTAATCAAAGTTTATTAGGCATAGACAATGATACGAGAAAAGTGATCCTTTGCTTCATCTTTAACCATATATATTCCCATGGAGACAAATTTTCTTCCTCTCACTTTTCACTTTTATCTAAATTCCTTCATTTTTATATTTATTCGTACATAAAACGTGGTAGGTACAGATGCGAGAGAAAACGATTCCAACAAAAAAAGTGATACCATACCATTTTGAAATTAAAGCCACCTAATTAGCAATTTTAAATGAACCATTAACTTAAATAAATAAAAAAAATGCAAAGAAAAGAAAAAAAAAAGCAAGAAAGAAAGTTAATAATATATAAAATATGCTTGTATATTATTTTTGTTTTAGGTGTGGAGATGGCTCAGGCTGTCTTCAAGATATGTCACGTGGGTTGGAATGTTATATCTCTCTAGATGGATGATGGGAGACTCGTCTATTCATGTGGAGTGGTGGAGCCTACTCCTTTGTACCATCGATTCTCATCTTCATTAGGATAAAATTAAAGCCAGAAGAATGTTAATATATAAATGAGATGGAAACCTGCCGAGTTGTTCCCTGAACAACTTTATATGAAAGTTAAAGATGTTTGGAAGAAGAAAGCAAGATTCAAGAAAATGTTGAAAAGTAAAGAATAGTCCACAATTGTCAAATGGAACATTCGATTCTGTGAATTATAGATAAGGGTGCAACTTGGGTGGATTCGGGCTGGGATTTTGTCAAATTTTCAATAAATCCATCTGGAAACGGGCCTGAAATAGTGTAAAATGTTAACTCGAATTAACCCATGTTGCATCCTATCATGGATGCTTCAGCTGCTTGGTCACTAATGTTTTGGATTGGATAATAGCCTCCAATGCCACTTTCATTTTGATTTTCATGAATTGTAGGCTTTTACCAACAAAGAAAAAGAAAAGGGAGAATTGTATTGACAAAAATGAAATTGCAATTGAACCACTAGACTGGATTTCAAAACACCAGTATTTGGTAAGGCTTTGGGATCATATTCCACTGTCACCATGGTTAAAAAAGTAATAGGTATGGGGAATGGGCTACTCCCATTGTATAGGCCCATGAAGCAAAAATAAATAAATAAATAAATAAAGAAAAATAAAAAAAGGAGAAGGAAAAAAGACAAAAAGTCTAAAATTAACAGTTTGTTGAGATGCTTAGAAAATAGTAGTCTATTAGGCTAATCCTAGTTTTTCTCCTTATACTTTTTCAATTACTACATAGATGTATAAATTGATAAATGTAAATGAATATTTTGATTATCTAAATTATATATACATATATCTATACATACATACATATATACATATATTATGTATACAAACATTATAGTGGTCCTATATACGTATATATAATTAAAAAATCATGCCAAAGTGATTCCACTCCTACTATTCATAGTACATGTGTAATTATATTACTGTCGATATTATATAAAGTGGATACTGCACTTTGCTTCAAAAGCATGCAGAAAATAAAAATATATAAAACAGATATATTTTCTCTTGTTCACTATTAAAATATTGCTAAGTACCTTCCCCACTTCATAATTTTTTTCTTCTTTTGATAGGTGCATTCGTAATTATTCTATTTGTTATGTATACACGAATGGGACAAATGCTTTGTGATCAGCAGATTCGTTCTTGTCTAATCGATACTGATAGTGCCAGAAATTGCCTTTGAGAAGTTGGAGGTGACCCCGGCCCAACATGATGGACCCATGTGAGCTGCTTCCTGTATCAACTCACGTGCATTTATGTAGAATTCACGTGACTTTGCATTTGATGTGAATTTTGGAAAGACTCCAACTCTTGATTCTTTTGGATTAATTCCTCCTCTGACTTCAATATTCAAAGGATGAGGAAAAGGAAGCGAAGGAATATTAGTGAAAGTTAACCATGAATGTTAGGGTCAGGTATGCCGGAATAAAGAAACCTCTACATTTGTATGATACCGGAGAGTCATGATATCTGAAAATCTTGTAACCAATCCCTATCATAAATGTCGTAACCAATGTTATGAAATATGTCAGACTTTAGGAAGGGTTGATTGGTCAAAGCTCTTTTCTTATTATCTTTTTGGCATTATAGATTTTTGGGTAAATTGCTGAAATCTCTTATGAAGCTTTTGGTTCTCTTTGAAATGAAAATATCTAAATTATGCATTTAGCTAATTAGTTTGACCAAACCCTTTCTATCTCTTTTCTTAAATTGATTTATTTTCTACATCTGCCCTTTATATCAATCACTCAAAGGTAAAAGGTAAATTTGTGATTTTAAATTTACTTTATTTTTTATTATTTATAAAATTTGCATTATTTTTTCTATAAAAACCAGTCTTAATACTAATTGTATAAGTATTTTGGATATTTTGTGCCTCTTGTTACAGGATTTTAAGAGAGATGATCTATTTGCAAGTATGTATAAAATTTAGAGAAGAGATTGCAATTATAAAACTTTAGGAGAGGTTTCAATAGTGGTCAAAAACTGAAGGGAGATTTCAGCAATTTACCCTAGATTTTTTTTGTTTTTCTATGAATTTTTTGTTATTTATAAAAAAAAAATGAATCGGATACCATAGCAACCCGAATCCATGTCATCGGGCCTCACCAGTTTTTTTGGTACAAGGGGCCCACAAGTAATAACATATAAAAGAAAAAGCTTGGTTCATTTATTAAGATGCCGTAAAGGTAATGATAAAGGTAATGACACCGTAACAATTTGATCAATCACAAATTCACAATACCCCGTGAGGCCGTGAATTTGGATCCATACCAGCATTTACCAAAAACGGAAGCGAATACTGAATAGGACTCGAGTGAGGTCAGGGTCATCCATCAAATCAGATATGAGTCTTCTTTGCATAAATCACATCACAGAACTATGCGCATTCACCCAACATCTTACGGGTTACGAATTCTCGCCCAACTTTTCCTTGCAGAACAGAATCCTGGGAAAAAGTAGGAACATTGAACGGCCATGATCTATCATCAATACAGCAATACAATATATGGGGTTGTGGGGTTCCAATTTCTGCTTGCTTCCTCATTCCTCCGGTGGGCCAGGGAAAAACCCTCCACTCCAATGCTACGCCCCAAGTGATATCATATACATGGGCTCCACAAATACAATGGCCCAACGCAACATTATATAAAACCCCACTGAGGACGCCAACTCCATCATCGAGTCGAGCTTAGCCTTACGCCCAGAGACAAAAGCACAAACAGTTGGTGCTTCATTCAATTCTCTCATCGTCTCTAATTAATCCAAGACGGTATCGAGATGTCTGGGGTGTGGGTGTTCAAGAACGGTGTGGTTCGCCTGGTTGAAAACCCGGCAGCGGAGCCTTTAGACGGAAGTAGTCGACAAGCGTCGACCACCCGGCGGAAGGTTCTGGTTCACACGCCAACTAACGAGGTAATGACGTCTTATGCGGTTCTTGAGCGGAAGTTGTTGGAGCTGGGATGGGAGAGGTATTACGATGACCCAGACCTGTTTCAGTTCCACAAGCCATCCACGGTTCACCTCATTTCTCTCCCAAGGGAGTTCAGCAGATTCAGGTCCATGCACATGTATGACATTGTGGTCAAGAATCGGAACAGCTTCGAAGTTAGAGATATGTAACCCGTCGTCCATTGCTAGCTCTCGATCGCTTAATTTGTCTGTGACTCCTCTCTTGTATCTATCTCTATCCATCCACCATCTCAATTACTATGTTTGTTTAGCTTGCTGGTCTCATGGGTTGTTTTGTTTTTCTTGTATCAACACTTAACCAGTCACCTGTTGGTTTTCTCTTTCTCTTTCTCTTTGTGGGTCTCTATCCTTTTAGTCTTGTACTGTGAACGTGGTGCTGGTGTATATATATATAAGGCGACTCAAGACTTTTGGGATTTGAGTTGATTGTTTGGTTTTTTTTTTTTTGTTGCAAATCTTGATAGTTTGATACTTTGATTCAGCAATGAAATATGGGTTTGGTTGGTGGTGTAATAGTTATACTGATCTGTTTTTATTAATTTCATCTATGGTTAGCGCAGATACCACTGGAAGCATCATTTTTCTCCAACTTAATTAGGTGCGGGTGTGTATATAGAGGTGTCAATCATGGTTTTTAAAAACGAACCGGAAACTGAACCGGTTAGGGGACCGGTTTCCGGTTTAAATGATTCAACCGTCCGGGTCGAACGGTTTGACCTGTCATGTCATAAATAAATTAAAAATAAAAAGTATTTATAAATAATAAAAGTTAGCATAAAATTAAATAAAAAAATACAGAAAATAAAACTATCTACATAAAAAATAATACAGTACAAAATACATAAAAATATATAAAAATAAAATACAAAAAAAATCTAAAAATTACACAAAAAACACAAAAAAAATCAAAATAAAACAAAAATAAAACAAAAAATTGCAAAAAATACAGAAAAACAACAACTCTAGAATGTTAAGTCCTAAAATGCAAAAATCCTTGACCTAAAATCAAGATTCACAGAGATAGATTCCCTTGGCACCAAAATAAAAGGGGAGAAATATGAGCATTCACTCTAGAATGTTATATTGCTATGCAACCAAGATTGATCTGTAAAAGACTTCAATACACATTAATTTTACCTAATTGATAAAAAATTTACACTAATTTACACTAATTTTTACCTGGCACCAAAAAACACTAGCCGTCGCCAGTCGTTGTTAATCACGATCGATCGATGTGTGCCACCATCGAACGCCGGAGGTGTTGGCCGCCGTAGGTGTTCGATTGCGTGTGAGGGATGGCCACCGCTACAAACTCGCTTGCCGCAAAGCCTGGAAGTAATGCAAATCACAAAAAGCGTTGGCCGCCACTGCAAACTCGCCATCGCCAGTCACTGTTAGTCGCAGTCAGTCAGTGTATGTCACCGTCGAATGCCAGAGGTTTTGGCCACCGCAAGTAGTCGGTTGGGTGTGAGGGATGGCCACCGTTGCAAACTCGCCTACCACAAAGCCTGGAAGTGCTGCAAATCGCAAAAAATGCTGGCCACCGCTATAAATTCATCGTCGTCAGTCGCCGTTAATCACCGTCAGTCAATGTGTATCGCCGCCGAACGTCGGAGGTGCTGGCCACTGCAGGTGGTCGGTTGGGTGTGAGGGAGGAGGGAAGAACGAAAATGGGGTTCTAACCCTACATTCGATTAATTGATTTGGGATGGGGATATTAAAGGAATTTTGTTTTTTGTTTTTTTATTTTATTTAAATCATTGAAAATAAAAAAGAGAATCCGCGAACCGCTACCCAAATCGAACGATTTAGCGGTCCAACTGCCCGGGTTAGCGGTTTTTTGACTTTTTCAACATTTTTTAAGATTTCCAACTTTTAGTGTAATCGAACCCAGGGGCCTGACCGGTTACCGGTTTTTCCGGTTTGAAAGTCCGGTCTGCTCCGGTTTTGAAAATCATGGTGTCAATGGACTGGTTTTGGGTTGGACCCATCTAAATCAAATTCAATTTGGATGGATTAGATCATTTGATGGACTAATAAGTCATATTGAATTGGATTAGCCCGGATTTAATTATCCAAAATATTTATTGGATTGGATTGGACCTGGTCCATCCATAATGAATTTATATTGGATTGGGTCGGATTGAATCAATATCCGATCAAGAATGCAGGTATCAATGGACCAGGTTTGGGTTGGAATCAATCTAAGTTAAAACTAATTTGAACACAATGGATGATCTAGACATTGAACTGGACTGATCCAAAATGGTCCAGAGTATTCAGTATTGGATTGGATTGGACTTGGTCCCTGTAATGGGCTCATATCGGACAGGATGAGATTGGACCAAATCCGGTCCAATTGACACTTTTGTGTATAGAATGAATATTAAGAATTAATGTTAATGATGTGGACGTGGAGATGTTGAGGTGGCAATATAATGAAACGTAGACAGATTCAGCCATCAGCCATCAGCCATCAGTTCTTAAAAGTGCATTCTGCTTGTGCTATTATTCTTTAATTTTGAGCTTGGGGCAGGGCCCAAAATCACAGAATGTAATCGGTGGGAGAGTGGGGACCCAACCTCCATAGGGAGATTCTCTTCTAATGATGGAGAGGATAAGAATGCGAGGGATTTGGTTGAAAAGATAGTGGAGGAAGAAGCAGCAAAAAGGCATGATCGTCACTTAAAGCCAATTATCAGTAAATAAAAAATTTCTTCTTCAAACATGTAATTAACTCAACACTTAAGTAAAAGTGCCAACTTCAGTGCTACCCATTAAAAAATAGCTACATCGATGTGAGATCCTGATCCTTATTCAACTTTTTAATTCAAATAAAAGACCCAAGACTTTTAATAGTATGAGTCTATTCTCTCGATGAGATGAATTATTAACTACAAATATAACCTAATATAATTTCTTTAAATTAAATTAGAAACTCAAATTAGATGTTTTAGATAAATAGTGAACCCCAAACAAAATGATAGATGCAGTTGCTTGGTATTTAGGTCCTGTTCATTTTTTGTGAAATCTAAAAGTGCAATAATTATATTAAGAGGTATAGGTGAAATTTTCTTTCCAGTGAATTCTGAATGCACAGAATGTTGTTCTGAAATTTGAAAATTATTAAATATCCATTTTGACCCCATGTATGAGAGTTTTTTGTTCCTTTTGGGGATATTATTGGAAAACAAAAAGTTGTATGATTGCACTTTAAGAGATAAGAGATAAGAGGAAACAAACGAACATTTTTCTCTTAAAATTAAAATATCCCTCTTAAGAAGTTAAGAGAAAACGAACATGCCCATAGTATGCAGTCTAGATAAAAAGATGGGTTGTTAATTTATAAATAAAACCTAATCTAATCTTTTTTACAAGGCATATACAATAAGCAACTGAAAAGAGAGTTTTGTGTTAAGGTAATATTTATAATAAAAAAACGAGAGTATACAAGGCATATACAATAAGCAACTGAAAAGGAGAGCCACCTCCATAGCTACCTCCACACAAAACCCCCCACAAAGACAATGCCTAGTCCAAAACGCACAACAACACCCCCAAAACAGGCTTGGAACCAAACCCTTTCACAATCAGGACTAGGCTCTCAACCAAGCTACAACCAAGGCCCAACAAGACCGAAACACTAACATAGACCAACCAACAAGGACAAACCAGCCTAAGTTGCCTAAATAAAAGTTGATGATCTTATTCTGCCTCTTCTAATATTTTCTTTTAGTACTTCACAAACCTCTAGTGTTAGGTTTTGCAACCAAGGTTCAAAGTATCAACACGTATTGGCCAATACGTATTATGTCGATAACTTTCTGATATGCTCCTACAAGGATTGTATCGGATCAGATCATGGTTCAAAGGGTAGTCAAGACTTAAACCAACCCCTTTGAACCAATTTTGGAAAAATAAATAAATAAAACATAAAAATAGCACCGACACAGACCGATACACCCTCGATATTTAGAACCTTGTTTGCAACCATCACATTGTAAAAGTCCTCAAGTTTCTTGGATCCTCTACATCCTAGAAGGTAGTCCAAGCTATCAAAGGAAGGCTTTATGCAAATGCTGTCGATCAACCTCCAATTTAATCTTTTAAATAAAATCAAGCCTAACTTAAATTTATTATATAGATAATGGGTGTTAAATAAAATAGCTAAGATTTTCAAAAAAAAGGAAAAATAGTTTAGATTTCCAAATTGGATCTGACAACTTAACAGATTTGATTTCTCAGTTCAATTTGATTTGTTAGGAACATAAGGGATATTCAAATCCGGCATTTGAATCAGATCATATTCAAC
Organism: Nelumbo lutea; assembly: GCF_056320005.1. Lineage (NCBI taxonomy): Eukaryota > Viridiplantae > Streptophyta > Magnoliopsida > Proteales > Nelumbonaceae > Nelumbo > Nelumbo lutea. The sequence continues at coordinate 86,999,293 of NC_142687.1, read as the reverse complement.
TTATTTGCAATTCTATAATCCCCTCTAAATAGAAGCCTTCTTTCTCAAACATGCGTCTATTTGTCTTAAGAAAAGTGAGAATAGTTAGTTACATTCTCAAAAAATGTGTTGATTTTAGACACATGACTATTATAAAAAAAATATTCACTTCAAAAGATGTAGGCCTATATTAATTTTTGTAATTAATTTCATAATTCAAATAAAATTAAATAAAGAATTGAAATTAGATATAATTATTAGATAAATAGTGAATTTTAAACAAAACGATATTATTACAAGAAAACAAAAAAAAATGATATATCGACGTGGTTGCACCATTGTTAGTACAGAGCAATTTTATTTTATTTTTTGATAAAAACAAGGTTGTGCTACACAAGCAAGGCATAGCACACCCCCACAGGTCGCTCTTACAAATAGAAACTAAATCACATGGGAGATTATTCAAATGTAGATTAACAAACCCTATGCTCAAATGGACTTTATTTGCAATTCAATCTGCCACTTGATTCGCCTCCCTGAAGACATGTTTATAAATAACAGCACCCTTACGATGATCCTTGAGCCTTAATCAATCCTGGATGATGCTCATTAGACTCCTTGGAGGAGAGACAAAACCCTTGAGGCAAGAGATTGATTTTATACTTACGGTCCATTTGATGACAACTGAAGTGGCTGCATTGGATGGTTTGTTATTGCTTTGTATGGGGATCATGAATTCTATGGCTGAAAGCTGAAATTTGATTGATTAACAAGTCATTACTGATCAACTTTGCATTGGGAACACCTCCCATACTCGGAATGCACGCTGAGATGTGCTATGGGGCATGTGCGGGGTGTACTTGGAGCATTGGGAGCATTGGGCTCTATAATATCACAACCATGACTATATTACACACACAATATAATTACAGAGTTGCAACTCTAGACTTGATTGAGATCAACCAGATGGTGCACGATCTGGTTGTTCCTAGCTGGAGGGTAGCTTGAACGTCGGTCTGGTAGGTTGGCTGGTAGAATTGCAAAAAGGTGAAAATAGAGGACCCAGGGTAGCTGACCCGATGTGGGTGCTCCAATGCTTAAGTTAGTAACTGTTTGCAAACTGAAGGTTTGTAAACTAGGAGGCTAGTGAGCAAATAATAACGCGTACCTTGTAGCATTGGGGTTGAATCCCTTATATAGGCGAATTGCCATAGGTCTTACGAAACACCCCCGAAATCTCTAGCCCACGTTATCAGGAGTCCATTTTGCACCCGAATGTGGACTTTGTGTGAACTGATAAGGCTTATCGTGTTCATCCTATTCGGGTGGGATAAGGGTAAGGCTTGTGGATGTGCGGTGTAATCCCAGAGAGGTTGGAGATAGTTGGCTAGCTTCTAGAAGTTGGCTATGTGTCACCTCGACAGATCGGGCCATCACGAGCTACTCGAACCTCGGTCCTGGCCGAGGTGCCCAAGGTACCCAAGCTAACCTGGCCTATTGAGGCGGCAAGGAATGTTGTGTCGTCATCCATGTCATCAAGTCAATCCACATGTCTAGGTGTTGACAAGTCATGCCAAATTACCCCTCATCACAACCCTAAACCAACCCAACATGTTGAAACCTCATCAACCTTAATTTGAACCCTAACCTTGCTTAAATAGGGAGTGTTTTCCAATGCAATTTGTTATTCTCGTTTTGAGTTCTAAGAACAAAACAAGCTGGATTGAACTTGAAAAACATTTTTGAGCTCTAAGGGGCTACATAATTGCAGAGAGATAACCCATATATAACTCCTCTAATCTTGATGCAAGCATGATTCAAACCCCAATTCTCGACTACAACCAACCAGAACTAGCCAGTTGTTTTTAATGGGGTAGATGGCAGAACATACTATTACTGTCCTAATTGAATCGAATTTGGCCTTGGAGTACTGTGATAATTTGGTAGAGGTTATAGGGGGTCGGTGAATCGGGTTAAGTGGTAAACCCGTGTTAGGGTCATTGAACATAGGCCTGTAAACAGATCGAGTTCGAATTGAATCAAGCTATATTCGAATTCAAAACCGATTACAAATATTGATATTTGAATTCAATTCGATATTTGATGGATATCAAATCTATCAATTTGATTTCGATTATTAAATCGAATATTCGATTCGATTCGAATTTGATCGATTGCCTGAAAAATCAGTATTGATTGCAAAGAAGGGAAAAAAAAGTTGAAAAATCTAACTCATAACCAGAAACCAAAAAACCAATAAATCATCTAAATCACCATAAAAAATTGTAATCTATTCTATCTTATTAGAAATTAGCATATGAAAATGAACTGAAAAATCTAGCTCATAAATAAATCAATAAACCAATTTGTAATCTATGAAATCTATGAAATCTATGAAAATCTAATTACCTTGAGAAAAGAGGCAGGAGATTGACGGCGGCAAGAGTGAGTTCCCGGCGGTGGGCCAAGTGTGAGTGTGTGACGGCATAGGTTGCTAGTGGTGTGAATGCGATGGGTTCCCAGAGGTAGTCGTGGGTTGCAGCACAAGGCCAATGGTGCTAGATGGTTGAGGGTTGCTTGAGCTTGAGTAGTGGCGAATGAGACAATGCTTTGAGCTTGAGCAGTGGCAAAGGGCTGGTGGTTGCTCGGACGATGAGGGGCGGTGACCAGTGATGGACTGATGGTGGTTGCTCAGGCGGCATCTGGCAACGACGAAAGGAGTAACGGTGGGTTAGGGTTTTAGGGTTTTGAAGGTCGAAACTTGAGAGAAGCAAATTTTGAATTTCGAACTCAAAAGACTGAAATGAGTTTTCAAACTTGTTTCTCATTTTCTTGTTTTTTTTCTTTTTTAAACCTTTATATACATACATACATACATACATATAGGCCTAATTTAACCAGTTTGGATATTTATTGGATCAGAACAATGCATATCCAAATTTAATTTGATTAAACCAAATCTCGGATATGAATTCAGATTTTCGAATACCATTTATAGGCCTAATTGAACGGACACGAGTAAGGCTTGGTATTACTTTATTTTGTTTATTGTCAGATCCGGTTGAACTCAGTTGGATTTGGGATGAGAAGCCTGTATCCATACCATTTCCATCTCTAGGTCCATTTGCCCACAAAAAACAATTGGGATTTGCTCTACACAGACGCACCTCACACGGAAAAAGATTATGACAAATGATGAATGTTGACGATGGCCAAGGATGAAACAAAGGCTGTGTTTGGAACTTCTGATGTTTCTCTAGTACCGTTTTTGTTGCATGGTTATGCCATTTTTTCCAAAAATGATTTTTTTTTTGTGTTTAGTACCATTGTTTTTTCAACACTGCATTAGCATAATAATAATAGAAAAAAAAAAGAAAATAATAATAGAAAAAAAAGGCATAATTTGAAAAAACATTTTTCGGAAAAACACTCAACCAAACAGTGATCATTTATTTAAAAAATAGATTGATATTGACATGGTGTCATTTTTCAAAAATGAAAAAGAAAAAAAAAACGGCATCAGCTTCAAATACCTACTTCGTGAATAACATTTTCTATTCTCCTAATGGTACAGAATGGAATAACTATATATTCTCTTTTCTCTGTTGTGCTTTTCAGCCGCCCACCTTCATTTCACGAGTAGGTACGTATCTGCACCTGCGTGAAACATTAATGCTTTGTTATTTAGAAAGAATTTCGGCCGAACAGGAGATGAATTTAGTGTTAGTGTTACTTACATTAATATTAAACTACATGTGCTTTGATTAATAAAGCTTTAGAATTTTATGCTCTTTTCCTTTCCTCACATGTTCTCTCTAACACCAACCTACAAGTTTACACTTTGTAGTTGAGGATCTACTACGAGAAGATAGTTATTGTATAAGGCCTGAGTTAATAAGGTAATTCAATTAGGTAGAGGCAGAGGTGGATTCAAGTCAAGTTGAGCCGAATACTTGATTATTTGAGCTTGACTTACAGGAATAGTATCAGCCTCAAACTCTAATTTGAGCTAGAGATTTGAGCTCGGTTAAAAGGAATAGTATCTGGCTCAAACTCTAATTTGAACTAGAGATTTGAGCTCGAGCTCGCCTCGGATGGCAGATTTTGGGATTTTAGAAGAAGGTTTAGCGTTAGTGAGTGTGGTTGGAGGTGCGATCAGAGTTGTGGTCTTGAGGTTGGAGTTCAAGACCATAAATCTTTCCTCTGAAATTGCCTAGTCCTAAGGTTTCCAGGTGTTTATCCCTCAAAGGAAGAGATTGAACGATGGATTTCACTCCGGTGGAGGAACAGGTGTAATCTGGCTGTGCGAAGGCTTGAGGGGAGCAAATTGCTTCTAATTTTTGCCTCCGAAGAAGAAGCTTGCGGTGCTTTCCACTCTCGAGCTCAAACCTTCAACGGGATGCAGTTCACTCTATCTCGCTGGACTCAGGAAGGGTGCTCGGAAAGGCAGAAAGGAGGTTATGATAAGTGGTGTGGATCAGGGTATTTGGCGTTCCCCTTTATGTTTGGTGTCCGACAATCTTCAAGGAGATAGGAGACGCAATGGGCAGCTTCATTGCTACGGATCCAGATAATCTAGCTTAGAGAAACCTCGAGGCCCTCCACCTTCTCGTTTGGAGCAGGGCAGTCCGCGACATTCCCAAGTGTGTTGAGCTGGGAGTGGAAGGTACCAGGTTTCTGTTGAGGGTTGCCGTTGAAGACCAGGAGCCCTCGGTGTTTAGTTGAACCTGAGGTCAACTGCTCCGCCTCTGTTCAATAAACCGGACCTTCCAAAACCGGATTGTGAGCAAAGAGAGTGGGGTGGGTTTCCACTGGGACGTGATTCCGTTAGTTTTCCCGTGAGAGCGCACCACAAATGAAGGAAAAGAAGGAAGCCTTGTCAACCTCCGATGACAGGGGAAAGAGAAGAGATAGTGGAAGTGTTGCAAGGGTTGCCCAGAGGATGATGTTGTAGGGGTCAATCATCAGAGTCCGTTCATGGCAGAAGGAAGGAAGGATGTTGCAATGCAAACTTTGATAGGCGCGACAACGGAGATGGTTTCAATGGAGGACCAGCCACTGGAGAAACTAGAGACGTCGTTCTTCGCAGCCCAGCGGTTTCAATCGTCCATTAACTCGATTGAAAGCCAAGATAATGTTGGGCTGGACTTGGCTGCTTCAATGGTAAAGTCCATGGTGCCTTATTCCCTATACGCAATCTCTCTCAAATCAGTTTGGCAAAGGTTGGAAGGAATTAAGAAACCTCTGCGATCAACGAATGACTTCTTTACTCACCATGAGTCTTCACCCAGGCCTGAGTTTAGCGGAGATGGGCCGCTTAGCCCTCCCGTGGAGAGAGGTAATTCCAACCCGAAGGAGGTCTTGGTGCGGGAGGCTAGGATTGATTCGCAAGAGAAAGAAGGTTGTTTGGAGTGGGAAATCGTTGAAAGTCAAGTAGAGAAATTTTTGGATTTTGGGAAGCTTCTAGGGGTATCCATCTCTGTGGAGCAAGAACCTCAGTTGCAAGAAGTTCGGAACCGGAGTCAGATTTGGAGACAAAAAGTTCCTAGTCAATTGTGTCTTCTACACCATGGGATTTACCGATCGGAAATAGGAAATCCAAACTATTGAGGGAATGTTATGATCTACTAGTTGTTACCCCTCCTCCTCGAGGAGCCTGTTGCATCAGGGGAAGGGGTAGAAGAGGTAGAGGAAGAAATAGCTTGGGCTGTTAATTGAGTGTCTGTTTGCTCTTTCTTCTTTCGGAGGTCTCTTAGGCTTTGAGTTTTTAGGCTAGCCTGAGGAGCTTGGTTTCAAATTTCCTCACTGGTGCATATTGTGTTATTTCGTGGCCTTGGAGCTCTAGGCTCGGGTTGTAAGTGGTTCGTTTTTGGCTTCTATGGGGTTTCGATTTTTGTATACCTCTTGTATATTTTTCTTTCTTTTTGAATAAATTTTACCTTAGCATTTTTCAAAAAAAATATATTATATATACAAAAAACAATTCTAAAAATTATTTTTATTTTACATATAAGAAAATAAGAATTATATAAATTATTTACTATTATAGATAAAAAATAAAAATATTATTATATATAATAAAACTATTTATTATATGTATGCATGTATGTATATAATAAAAATTATTTATTAATACTAGGCTCGCGAGCTTTACGAGCCGAGCTTTACGAGCCGAGCTTCACTAGGCTTAAGCTCGGCTCAATTAGCAAACAAGCCTACATATCGGCTCGATTCATTGCCACCCCTAGGAAATGGCGAATCGTAGGAATGACAACCACTAAGGTATCTACGAAAATTGTTTTCCATTTCCAAATCTGTTTAGATACTCTTGATCTTTGTCCAAATTTCCAAACTCCATTAAACCCAATCCATCTCAATTGATTGTCTTATAGCATTAATTAGCTCCATTAATTATCTCACTAATGGTAAAACTCAAAAAAATGCCACTAAAAATAGGACTTTTAGTGGTACTCAAGACCTGACGCTAAGACTGCCTTCTAACTACAATTGTACTTTTAGCGCAGTCGCAACTATACTGACTCTTACTATAAATTTGATGTCTTTTTTGGTACATAATTTTTAGGGCAATTAGTGTGTTTGCTTGATTCATTTTTTAAAAGAAGAAAAACAGTTCACATTGGAGAATAATTAGTTTTATTTCCACTCACTATCAACAAATTCTCTTTGCCTACTCTAGTTTTATTGATGGAATTGATCCCATATTCCAAATCTTAAAAGGCTTTATTCTCATCAGTATAAATGGTTTCAATTCTCCTTTTAATCAAAGCCAGGCATAGAATAAAATAAAATGATACGGTGACATAAGCTATCTTTTTGCTTTACTTGTAACCATATACCCTTTCAAATTATTTTTTCTTCCTTCTCCAGTTATGTTTGGCATTGATATTACAGTTGGAGTATCATTTTCTCAGAAAAATGGTGCTTTTATTTTTGTTTGGAATTGTTGTTATCAGTTAGGATGTTTCCTGGAGCAACATCAACTTTTTCTTTTTGGTACCATTGCTCTAAGAAACGTTTTCAGCATTGGTACCTATTATTCAGTGGCACATCACTGTCCTGTTGGCAGCAACAAGCTGCAGCTCCAAGAAACGCCAAATTTGGCACTGCTCCAAGCCATGTCTTCCCGATTTCCAAGAAATGACTTAGAACACCATTTTTTATGAAAAAATGGTTTCAAACAAATGCCCGTTTCCTGAAGCACCGTTTTTTCCGATGTATCGCTGATGTGGCACCGTTGCTCCAAGAAACGGCAACGATGCCAAACAGCCCCTTAGTGACTTTAAATGGATCACTGCATTGAATAAAGAAAGGAATATTAAAGAAAAAAAAAAAAAGAAGGAAAGAAAAAATAAATTAATAACATATAGAATATGCGATTATTATTATATACCCTAACTAATAAAAAAAATAATATTTATTCTTATTTAGATGTGGGGATTAGTTCAGGCTTTCCTTGGGATGTGTCACGTGGGTTTAATGTTATATTCCTATGGAGGAACTATAAGAGACTCGCCTACTCATGTGGAGTGGAGCCTACTCCTTTCAACCATTATATCTCACCTTCATTTAGGAGAATTAAAGCCAGTGGCATGTTACTATATTAAGTGATGAGATGGAGGCTTCACAATATATTCCTTGAAGAACTTTATATGAAAATTAAAGATGTTGGGCAGAAGAAAGCAACATTACAAAAAGTTGAGGGAGAGATTAGCCCCAAATTTCAAACGGAATATTTGGTTCAGAGAATTGTGGAGGCTTTAGCTGCTTGGTCGCCAATGTTTCGGATTTGCTAATGGCCTCCAATTCTCCATTCATTTTTCTTATCCATTAATTATAGTAAAGCTCCTATCCCCCACCCCCCACCCCCCTCAATAGGGAAAAAAAACCGTAGTGCAGTTGGGATTTAACCTGTTTATGGGCGATGGGCCGGGTAGCTTGATGGGTCGGCCCGAATCGATCCGATATTTTTTGGGTTTGAACAAAATTTTAAATCCATGGGTTTGGGTTCAGTTATTTTTTGAATTGGGTTTGGGCTTTTTGAAATAAGCTTGGCCCGGGTCCGAGCTTGGCCCAATACTATTACATATAATAGAAATATACATTATTTATATATAATATGTATTAATTTATAAAGTTATTATCAAATATTAATTTACTATTTAGGAAATATGAATTAATTTATTAAATTATTACCAATTTAATATAATAATAGTTTATTAAATTACACAAAAAATATGACATTTTATATGCAGATTGGGCTTTGGGCTTGGACTCATGATCTAGGCCCAAAGGTTGGGCCAAACTCGGGCTCGAGCCTAGATATTTTCTATTGATAAAGAGACAAAGCCCAACCTGGCATGTGAATAGGTCTAGTTAGGAGTGAAAGTTTTAAAAACTGACTCAGAAATAGAACTACTTTGCCCATAACTTCCAAGTAAAATGTACCCATTTGCCTACCCTTAAGGGCCCTAAGGGTGTGCATTCCAGAGTGATGATGAACATTGATGAAGGCATAAGGAAAGATGGATAACTAACTAATGGTGAAGGGGTTATGTGTATGGAGACAGGTTACCTCCATTGCATAGCCCCCATGAGAAAAGAGAAAGACACAATTTTTTTGTGTAACTAAAAGTTGTTGTTTACGTATACATCATTATAACTGGACTCTAAATTATTAAATAGATATTTATACTATATATACAAAGCATAATCTTAATTACCATACAGGTCATAAAAGTTAAATCCAAATCTATATATCTATATTATATATAATAAAATTAGATGGCCCATGTCAGCATGTCTCTCCTTTGAGAGAAGTTATTTATCTATTTTTTTTGTATTTTTTCTTATTTTCTTTTGTTTTAAAAATATAAAACAGTAATCATTGCTTATCTTGATTAAATTAAAAAAGTTGCACAATATTAGAGAGGCCCTTGGGTTTTCCGAGGCCTCTTATTTTAATGCATGTTATTATTACATTTAAGAGAGAGAGAGAGAGAGAGAGAGAGAGAGAGAGAGAGAGAGAGTAATAATAATATAAATAGGTTGAGGTTAAACAATCAAAATATTATTAATTTAAAAATCCACTAAACTTTTACTAAAAATAAATATTAACAAAACTTAGTAAATATTAAAAATGTGTTTCAATTCCACTTAAAAATCAAACTTAATAAACGCTAATAAAAATAAGAAATTTAAATATAAAAATATTAATTGATAGTTTTAATAATATTATTAGATAACTTATGAGTTGAAACCGATATTGTGCATAATGAACTCATTAAAAATAATGTAGAACCCATTTTATTAATAATATTTTATTGCAAAAATTACTGAATAATAATGAAAAATACCAACAATTAATAAAAAATAAGAAATTTAAATAGAAAAATATTAATTGATAGTTTTAATACTATTATTAGATTGCTTTGTATTAATGAATTTTTAATTAATTAATATTTTCTATGAGTTTAGACCTTTATTGTGCATATGAACTCATTAAAAATGATAAAAATTAATGAAAATTTAAAATGCATAACCTATTTTATTGCAAAAATGACTGAATAATAATGAAAAAAATACCAACAATTAACTAAAAAACCATAAAATCCTAAAAAGCTAAACATAATTAAAATACTAAAAATAATTAAAAATATTGAAAATTAAATATATTTTTATATTAATAAGGGTATTTACTGAAAATAATTAAAAGTACAATTGATATTAAAAAATACCAAAAATTATTAAAAATACCCAAGCCAAAAATGATTGAAAATTAGATACTTATTTAGTTATTGAAAGTTAGCTATTTATATATTTTAAAATTATTGAAAATTAGCTATTTATTGAAAATTAAATATATTTTTTATTAACTATGGTATTTATTTAGTTATTTAATTTATTTTTACTGAAAGCAAATGCAAATTAATTTTTTAGTGATTAATATGCAAAAATTAATGCTGAAAATACTGAAAATTATTGAAAATACTCATATGCAAAAATTACTGAATAATAATGAAAAACACCAAAAATTAATTAAAAATCCGAAAATTCTGAAAAACCTAAAGCTAATTAAAATACAAAAATAATTGAAATTTTAAATTAATTGTATTTTATTACAAAAAAATATTGAATAATAATGAAAAAATAATGTATTTTAATTATTAATAGTAATTTAATTAAAAACTAATTATTTTTAAACTTTAATTAACAGTAATTATAATTTAAGCAGTGAATAGTAGAAAATTACATTTAATTACTAAAAAGTAATATTTAATTACCAAAAAATTGCATTTAATTAGTTTTAGACAAGAAATTAGCAATATTTCTATAAATATGATAATTTCCAGAAATTACTATGTTTTAAATAAATACAGTAATTTAATAATTACACTATTTTAATAGCTAAAAATATTTTAAATAATTAGTAATAAAAAGTAACAAATTATTTATAACTTAACCTAACCCGATTAGGTATATGAATTTGCAGGATCAAACAACTATTTTCTTTTGAGTTTAGCTGAAATATGCACCATGCCCACACATTATTAAGGATAATCAGATTCAAAGTCTAATTGGTTATCAAACTTTTGGACTCTAATGATGGCTTTAGTAAATAGGGCCTAAGCTAAACAACCCCTAATAAGCTCAACTTGGAAGCTATATGCATATATGGTAAATATTATTATACAATGTTTAAATAACAAATTTTATATTAATATATATATATAGAACCCATTTTATTAAAAATACTTTATTGCAAAAATTACTGAATAATAATGAAAAATACCAACAATTAATAAAAAATAAGAAATTTAAATAGAAAAATATTAATTGATAGTTTTAATACTATTATTAGATTGCTTTGTATTAATGAATTTTTAATTAATTAATATTTTCTATGAGTTTAGACCTTTATTGTGCATATGAACTCATTAAAAATGATAAAAATTAATGAAAATTTAAAATGCATAACCTATTTTATTGCAAAAATGACTGAATAATAATGAAAAAAATACCAACAATTAACTAAAAAACCATAAAATCCTAAAAAGCTAAACATAATTAAAATACTAAAAATAATTAAAAATATTGAAAATTAAATATATTTTTATATTAATAAGGGTATTTACTGAAAATAATTAAAAGTACAATTGATATTAAAAAATACCAAAAATTATTAAAAATACCCAAGCCAAAAATGATTGAAAATTAGATACTTATTTAGTTATTGAAAGTTAGCTATTTATATATTTTAAAATTATTGAAAATTAGCTATTTATTGAAAATTAAATATATTTTTTATTAACTATGGTATTTATTTAGTTATTTAATTTATTTTTACTGAAAGCAAATGCAAATTAATTTTTTAGTGATTAATATGCAAAAATTAATGCTGAAAATACTGAAAATTATTGAAAATACTCATATGCAAAAATTACTGAATAATAATGAAAAACACCAAAAATTAATTAAAAATCCGAAAATTCTGAAAAACCTAAAGCTAATTAAAATACAAAAATAATTGAAATTTTAAATTAATTGTATTTTATTACAAAAAAATATTGAATAATAATGAAAAAATAATGTATTTTAATTATTAATAGTAATTTAATTAAAAACTAATTATTTTTAAACTTTAATTAACAGTAATTATAATTTAAGCAGTGAATAGTAGAAAATTACATTTAATTACTAAAAAGTAATATTTAATTACCAAAAAATTGCATTTAATTAGTTTTAGCCAAGAAATTAGCAATATTTCTATAAATATGATAATTTCCAGAAATTACTATGTTTTAAATAAATACAGTAATTTAATAATTACACTATTTTAATAGCTAAAAATATTTTAAATAATTAGTAATAAAAAGTAACAAATTATTTATAACTTAACCTAACCCGATTAGGTATATGAATTTGCAGGATCAAACAACTATTTTCTTTTGAGTTTAGCTGAAATATGCACCATGCCCACACATTATTAAGGATAATCAGATTCAAAGTCTAATTGGTTATCAAACTTTTGGACTCTAATGATGGCTTTAGTAAATAGGGCCTAAGCTAAACAACCCCTAATAAGCTCAACTTGGAAGCTATATGCATATATGGTAAATATTATTATACAATGTTTAAATAACAAATTTTATATTAATATATATATATAGGAATATTTTATATTTTTTATACTAGACTAGAATTAAATAAAAATTTTAATTTGTAAAAAGTTATAATTTTATAATTAACACAGGCCTCTTTATCAACAAAAAATGTGCAAGCCCGAGCCTGACCATTGGGCCTAGATCTTGAGCTCGAGCCCAGTCCTTATATAAAGCCTAAAGCTTGAGCCTGAGCCTGAAGCCCGAACTATACACAAAATGTCTTATTTTTAGTATACTTTTATAAACTAATATTATATTAATTTAATAAGAATTTAGTAAACTAATTTATATTTTCTAATATTAAATTGATATTTATTAATAATTTAAGAAGCATATATATATATATATTTATTATATATAACATAAGTACTTTTTATATATAAAATAGTATCAGGTTGGACTTATTTGAGAGCCTAAGCTCGAGCCCACGAGCTTGAAATTTTGTCCAAGTCTGAAAAATTACGAGTCAGGCTAGGCTGGGCCATCAGGCTACTCGACCCATGAAGAGGTCTTATTGTATATATAAAAAATTGTATACATCAAAAATCATATGAAATAAAAACTTAAACATCTTTTTCAATTTTTTTTTAATGGACCTCTCATAGCTTGGCTCGGTCTGCGACCTGGCTTGGCCCAAGGCTTGACCCATGACACAACAGGGCCTGTGCAGGCTCAAGCCGTGGGCCATGTCGAACCGACCCTCCAGAGGCACAGCTCAAGATGCCCCGTGAACCAACACGGCATGGCCCACAGATTGTGTGGGGCTGCATGCAGGCCAATTTAGACCTCTACTTGAACCTGCCGAATACTAGGGATGGGGTGGGGAAATTTGAGGATTCCCATCCTTGATGAGGAGTGGGGTGCCTTGCCCCTGAATTCGCCCAACATTGAGAAGTGGTTGCCTTGCCTTGAACCCGCCTAACACTGGGGGCAGGGCAAGGATGGGGTAGAGTGTCTTGACTATATGGTAGGGATAGGATGGGGTGCCCCGCCCTAAACCCACCCCATTATCATTCGTATATAATTATTAATTATTAGTGAAATTAATAAAAATGCTAGCCTTTGTAATTATTCTTATTTATTTAAAGTTAGTCAAAATTACTACAAATTATAATAAAACTAAATTTATAAAAAATATTTATTCATATTAATTATTTTCTATACATCAACATTAAATGAAAAATACAATTATTAAAATTTTAGATATTAACAATAACTTTGAATACTTTAAGTTAATTAATAATAAATTTTGAATATTAATTTAATATTAATTAATAATAAAAATTTATTAAATCTTTCATATTTTCTCGTACATATAATAACAATATAAAACGGATTTCTTATCTCTGCCGATTGCCAAATACCTCCTTTTTGGGAAGGCGACCACCAACATGACGGACCCATACGATCTGCTTCCTATGTCAATTCACGTGAAATTGCACGTGAATTTGCATTTGACGTGAAATTGCACGTGAATTTGCATTTGACATGAACTTTGAGAGAAAAAGAAAAAATCTCTCTTGGCTTCAAAATGAGAGGAAAAGGGAGAGAAAGAATATTAATAGTGAAAAGGGTTAGTGTCAACTGTCAAGGTACGACCCATCCCTTCGTTCTTCCGTGGATCAGCCGAAGAAAAACCATAGAAACCCGAATTCATTTTACGGCTCCTACTCATTTATCATGATGTGAGGAAGGTATGAATGTATGATACCGTAAGAATTTTGACCACTCAAATTCAATCCCCGGACCGTCAATGTTGGGAAAATCTAATGCGGAAAAGATATATTATGAAAAAAGTTTTGATAAAGTAAATTTTCATAAATAACACTTTATTCGCTATCACTTTTATAATTTGAATTTATTGATCTTTGTTCAATAAAAAACGTAAAAATGATAAGTAAACCAATCTTATAGTTTTATTTTATTAAAATATTTTTTATACTTTGCAATTTATTTATTTAATCTACCTTTTCATAAAAGACTATTTATTTTACCATCTGTTAGTATAGAAAGCATGAGCTCATGGTTATTTATTCCAACAAAAGCACCTTTTAACACTTGTTTGTATAGAAAATAAAACTAACCAAATAAATCCAAATAAAGTGATTGTTGGTGTCTTAATAACGGCCAAAAATAGCATTTTCTTTTTTTATTAAATTTATTAAAATGAACATTAAGGTCAAATAAGGGGTGTTTTAGTAAAATGCAAAATTGGATTGTGGGATTTCAATTTCTATCAACTTGCTTGAGTCGGGATCTCCTGCCCACCTTAATTGCAGTCATACATGAAAAATATCTCATGCTTTATATAATATTATACAAGGGGAGATGTTCCCAATTTACCCGGGGTAGTGTGTTGTGGGTAGACGTGACAAGATTCTCATGGGCAGAGATCCGCACTGGCGTTGATGCTACGTACGTTATGCGAAAACGCCCCGGTGATATCAAACATCAAGGGCTACTCCATTAGCCCAACGCATGAACACAGCATTATATAAACCCCACTGAGGTCTACTTCTTTCCCACGTCCCAGAAACAAAAACACAAACACTTGGTGTTTCATTAAATTCTCTCATCGTCTCGACGATATCGAGATGTCTGGTGTGTGGGTGTTCAAGAACGGTGTGGTTCGCCTGGTTGAAAACCTGGCGGCGGAGTCTCTTGACGGAAGTAGTCGACAAGCGTCGACCACCCGGCGCAAGGTTTTGGTTCACACGCCAACTAACGAGGTAATGACGTCTTATGCAGTTCTTGAGCAGAAGCTGTTGGAGCTGGGATGGGAGAGGTATTACGATGACCCAGACCTGTTCCAGTTCCACAAGCCATCCACGATTCACCTCATTTCTCTCCCCAGGGATTTCAGCAGATTCAGGTCGGTGCACATGTATGACATTGTTGTCAAGAATCGTAACAGATTCGAAGTTAGAGATGTTATGTAATGCCAACTGTCGTCGATTGGACCTGCTTTGTGCGCTGCCCTTGCGTTTGGTTATGTGTATGTCTTGTTGTGTCTCCAACTCCATCCACCATCTTATTACTATGCTTGTTTAGATCGCTCATGCTGGTCTCATCTTTCATATGTGTTTGTCCCTTGTTTCGTTTACTAGTCTTTCTCTTTTGCGGGTGGTCTCTCTCTCCTATATTACGTACTGCGAAATAAACAACACAGGGTTTGAGTTGAGTACTGTTTGGTCTGCTGTTTTGTGCACCTTGATAGTTTGGTTCAGCAATAAAATATGGGTTTGATTTGGTTTGGTTTGTGATGTAATTAATAGTTTATTACTCTTTTTTATTAATTTTATTAGGTATTTTCTTAGGCCACGTTCGTTTGCTGGTATTTAGTAAGGATTTATTGGTTAACCGATAAATTAATCACGATCCCCGCATTGCACAATAACAAATACCCTCCTACAGGGTGCGTAAGCAATTTACTCAGCTGTGCGCCAATAATACTCTCTCCCTATCGCCTCTCTTTACCCGTAAAATAATAATGAATGGGACCTTAAACTTAAATTTTTCATCCAAATTAAGCTACCAATGCCCAATGGACTAGTTATATGAAATGAATAATGAGCACTGTCGATGATGTGGACGTGGAGATGTTGAGGTGGCAATGACACGTGGACAGATTCAGGCATCAGTTCTTAAAAGTGCATGCTTCTTACATTATCATTCTTCAGCTATGGACTTATACAAGGTTGTTAGAACGGCCCAAAATCAAGAATGCAATGGGTGGGGAGTGGGGGCCCCAACCTCCACAAGCCCACAGGGGGGATTCTCTTCTTCCAATGAGATAGTGCTGGATTTGATAGAAAAGATAGTGGGGGAAGAAGGACCAAAGAGGCATTGGTGTCACGTGAACCTAGTTGTCCATTGACGTCCCTAAGCCACGTGTAAACATCCTAATACATTGATGCATCTAATCCAAATTCCGATTGTTTTCTTTATATTTTACTTAGGGAGTTAGGGATCCGTTTGTTGACAAGAAGTGGCTGAACTGAATGGATTAATGCTTTGAAAAGAGGCCATGAACTCTTTCACGACTGAAAACTGAAATTCGGTTGATTACTACACCTTTGACCACTAAACCATATGGGATCTCCTCCCCCAAAAACACCCTGACATAATAGCATCCACCCACATATTAAAAACGGGCTCGGATCTGCTACCCACTACTTATTCTTATATCCCTACCTATCGGATATAACAGCTAAGCATTGGGAATAGATGTCGAGATAAATAGTGGATAGCAGACGCAGAGGCATTAAAAACATCTCTCCATGAATTTAACATATACCAAGGATGGATGGAGCAGCTCCAAACATCTCAAATCACAGTTGTTAAGAGAAGCATCTCAAGAAAGGCCTAACTTGGCCTCGTGACCAAAGATATTTTGAATAACATTTCCTATGTTCTAGCCTTCTAGGGCATGTAATTGCCATACGACTGGATTGATGCTTTCAATGATTAACTTTGAATCTCCATTAATAGTGATGGATGGATGATTAGCTAATGGTATTGGGTGGCGCAGTTGGCTAACGCGTTACATTGTCTCAATCATTTTGTTTTGTGAGGTGGATAAAAACTGTAGAGAATCTATTATTTGCCTTTCCATAAAGAATAAATTTGGATTTGTTTGTGCTTTTCACTTCTATGATCTTAAATATGGGAATCTAAATATGCCTTCTTAAAAAAAAATATTAAGGTTATCTTTGGTTTGAAGTAAAAGATAAGGAAACATATACAACTTTTGTAAAGGTTTCCCTACCTTTCCCTTCATTTCCCTATTTTTTCCTTCAAACCAAACACAGCCTAAAGGGAAATCCCCAATGCCACTTTGGTCTCTGAATTTTAAAATGTGACAGTTCAATACCCAAACTTTCAAAACTTGCCAATCTAGAACCTATCAATAACCAGCCCGTTAAGTGGCAATTGAAAAGGCACAAATGTCCTTTGACTGTCATCTAATATCCTTTATCAACCATTCAAATATTAACAAAAAATGAACAGTCACAAATTCTTGCATCTTCTATTCAAGAAAGTTGGGGTCGCGTCTCAATGGGCACTCTAGATAGAGGAGTAAATCAGGCCGGGCCACCTGTGGCTTGACATGGCCCGACACAGCATGAAGGCCCACAAGCCGTGCCAGGCCCAACACAGATGTCAGCGCCATGTTCAGCCTGGGATTTGAGGTCTACAAGCCGGTACGGCACGATACAAACCGTCCGCGTGCTCATAATGGGCCACGCTTGGCCCGCCTAGAATATAGCTCCCCCCCCCCCCCCCACCACAAAGGGGCCCAATAGCTAGGCTAGTTTCAACTTTTTGGGGGGGAGGGTTTTACAGAAATACCCCCTATAAACAACCATATTAGGGGGTATTTATGTATTTTGCTTATGGGGGTTAAAAAAATGACACAAATGCCCCCCAACAGCTATATAACAACTAGTTTAGGGGGATTTTTGGGTAAAGTTATAAATAACTTTATAATGACCAAAATACCCCTCCCAACAACAAAATAACAACTAGTTTTTTGAGTATTTTGGGCAATTGAATTGTGTTCAATTCCTATAAAGAGCCCTATCCTCCACTGATGCGGCACAATCCGAGCACTCCTTGCTGGCTACTGACTAGCTCCTTCTTGGCAACAAACGACACTTGAGAAGACGAAGAGGAAGGATTCCAGGGGATTTGCCCGGCGGGAATACTCCGAAGCTTAAGTTAGAACATTGGGGAGGAAGGAAAGAGTATAAAAAGCTAAGAGTGTAGGTCGTGCAAGATCACTGTGCTCGCGAGGTCAACTCGTGAGTAAGTAAGATAATCCAAGTTCAGAGTGAGTGAATGTATCTCTCCCCTTTGCCTAAAAGGCTTTTATAGGGGCGTTCTTGTCAAATCAAGCATAATCGCCACTGGGCTCCTCTCGCAACTATTACCTGCCAGGTCTGTGCAGCTGATCGTTATAGTGTACTATCTGTTTGGCTAAGTAACACATCCCAAAGGGGCAGGCATGCCTCCATCTGTCAAGAGACGTGGGTGTAGACTGTAGAAAGGACAAGGATTGCTCCGCCAGTCGAGAGACATAGCGCAGTCTGACTGGTATGGTCTTGTCAGATGCAAGTTACTTCGTAGAGAGCTATCCTTGCCGCGAGCTACTTTGTAGCAAGCTCTTGGGGGTACTTCGAGGTGACCCTCATCAAGGTTGATCTTTGGGGCAATTCTTCTGCTCAGGTGCTGGAGCGAGCTAGTTTCCCTAGCTCGCAAGCTAAAATAGTCTTGGAGTATTCCCTTCTCAATAGCTCGGGGGACCTGGAGCTCGCGTTGTAGCGAGCTCCCCCTATAGAGAGCTATGACGTAGCGAGTTGTCCTATAGGCTTGTTACTTGGTCACGGTTAAGCCATGGTGCTAAGCTGTTGCTCGTGCTGAGTCAGGTCCATGTGTCATTATCTCAGCAGGTCGGGTCAAATCATCCTCCATCAATTGCCCCCCACTCCTCGAGCTAAGAGTGTATCCTTAGTGCGAGGAGTTCATGAAGTGTGACGGATTGATTTGACCGAAATTCAAACCTGATTGACTGCTCATATTAAATGCGTGCGCGGGAATCAAGGGATTTTTTGACTTTTCGAATACTGAAAAATGCGTTGAAGCGGCTCTTAACTCCCGATGTCGTGCAGCCATCATTACCTCAATCATGGGATACGTGCAGCCAGTACATTTCAATTTCAGAAGGCGAGCGGTCAGCTCGATTGCGAACCATTAGATCTGCCTTGATCTGGGTCATTGATTCGAAGGCATAGGGACTATAAATAAGAGGACCCCCGGGGCCTCATTTCCTTTCATGTCATATTGCCGCCTTCGGATTCTGAGGTCATGCATCCATCTAGTCTACCTAATTTCCTCAGTTTACTTCATTTCAACTCTTTCGGTGAGTCCCAATCACTGTCAATCATGTCTGGGTACCCATACCATACCTACTACCGGGGCGGTAACCAGTAGACCTATTCATGGGTCGGGCCACGTTCGGCTCGGATCGGGCCACGCTGGGCTCGGGCCAGGCTTTTACTCTTTATTAACAGAAAAATGTTAGGCCCGAGCCTGAGTGCGGCCTGACCAACGGGCCTACAACTTGGGCCTAAGCCCGGCCCTGATAAAAAGCCCGAAGCCCGAGCCCGAGCCCGAAGCCCGACCTAATAAAAGAAATTTGAATTTTTCCCTATTCAAATGGACATTATCTATTTTAGTTCAAATGTTTTTTTCCCCTATTTAAATGAACAATGGGCCTACAAGTGAATCAACAACCTTCTTAAATCAAAAAGTTTATTCAAATGGACATCACATAGGGTTTTTACTTAGGTTTAACTATAGGTCGGGCTGGGTCAAGCTCATGCCTGGCTATTTTGGCAAAGCCCGAGCCC
Source organism: Nelumbo lutea (assembly GCF_056320005.1). NCBI lineage: Eukaryota > Viridiplantae > Streptophyta > Magnoliopsida > Proteales > Nelumbonaceae > Nelumbo > Nelumbo lutea. The sequence goes on along the minus strand of NC_142687.1, from coordinate 86,979,720 downwards.
GTCCCGAGGTTAAACCCACAGGCCAAAAAGCCTGTTCAAGCCCGTCCAGGGGCCGAGCCGGCCCGTCGGGCCACCCGGCCCATGAACAGGTCTAGTAACCAGGACGATGAGGCTCCCTCGAGCTCGGGGGAGCTTGGGAGCAGGTCCTGGAGGCTCGGGAGACCTCTAGTGATGTGGCATCTACTTCCCGGGGTAGGGAGCCTGACACCTTCGGTCCTTCTTCTATGACGGCAGAGAGACTCAAGTCTCTAATCCGCTATTTTCACCTTCCTAGGGACCTTGTCTACAGTCTCTCCACTGGTAACTTAACTTGGGAGCATGGTCCTGATGAGATAGTCATCTACCAAGAACAGCTCAAGGTTGCTCTGCGTCTTCCCCTGCACCCCTTAATAGTGGAGGTGCTAAACCATTTTAATGTCACCATCGATCAGCTTCATCCCAACGCTATTCGAAACATATTTGGGACAATATCTTTATGTTATGAGTATTGTCTCCCCTTGAACCTTGACATTTTTGCCTCTATTCTTTGTATAAAAAATCCCACTCCTGGAATTCCACCAGAGAGGCATTTTTACTACCTCTCTCCCCGCCGTAGCTATAAGCTCTTGTACGAGATACCAAATAAGATTCCTGCCTGGAAGTAGGATTATTTTGTGGTCCATAACCCCAAGGGGTGTCCCTTCCCAACTTCTTGGAGTGGCGCCATCCAGGACCCCGGGGCCAAGCTGGACCCCGGAACTCAAAAAACGATGTTGTCCTGGGCATCGGTAGGCTTCCTCTGTTCGGACTACTTGATCGAGGAGAAGCTTGTGCAGGCCGGCTTGAGTCCTGGTAGGTTGTCTTTTTAGGTCACGTAGTGCCTTGTAGTAATATTGTGTATATACATATACTTTGTTCTTTACCGAATTGATATCTTGTCGTTTCTTTTTCGGCAGCCATCATGTCTGGTGTTGACTCGTGCCGCCTCCTCTCGAGCGACTAGAAGCGCAAAGTGAAGAGGTCACGCCCCGACCGGACCCCCACCTCTAGGGGTATCGAGTTTGGGTCTGCTGAGCCAGACTTCACCTCTCCACCGCCCGAAGTTCTGCCCCCTCCATCTAAAGGAGGTGCTGGCGAGGCCAGCCTCGAGGAGGGCAAGCTCCCGTAGAAAGGGGTGATCCCTCCTGGTCCTTCTCACCTGTTTCCCTACCCACGGTTCCTAGTGGGGAACTAGGAGGGTGTGAATGATTTCGTTGTGGGTCGACGGAAGAGCCAAAAGGGCGATCTACAATGAGGAGGTCGCTAAGTGGGAGGCGATGGAGCCTGGGGATCTTGTCGCGCTCACTGCCTCTCACTGTATGGTGGTAAGTGGTCCTTCTCTTATTCTCGTCTTTTGCTTCCTTTTGATGTCTTCTGACTTCAGTCTCTTGTTGGCAGGTGAACACCGCCATCCATGCCAAGGCCCTCCAGATGCACGTCCACTCCGGGGACGCTCGCAACCAGAGGGTCATCGTTCAGAAGCTCCAAGGTGAGCTCGACCGAACTCAGGGTGATCTCCTTCACACTCGCAAGGGGAGCAAGTCCCAGGAGCTACTCGTTCGAGACCAGGAGGCGCAGATTGCCAGGCTTTCTAAAGAGAGCGTGCGCTACAGAGAGGAGTCGTCGAGGTTGGCAGCGGAGAGGGAGCTCTTTCGCCAACAAGTTTGGGACTTGGAGTCCACTCTTTTGTACCGAACTCGAAACTTCGACAACATGGTGGAGGCCAAGCGAGAGAAGGCAGTCTGGGACTTCAAGGACTCCCTGGAGTATCACGACCTCCAAGTGGAGTATGGCTCGAGATCATACCGCTCTAGATTCAACCTCTGCTGCTAGTTGGTCTGAAAGAAATTTTTTGGGCTCAACCTCGACGGCATTACCATGAAGGGCCTGTCTCCCGAGATGGTGGACCAAGCAGAGGAAGAAGAGTCTGACTCCCCGGAGGACAATGACGAGGTGGAGGAGGTGGGCCCCTGAGGCTGGTGGCATTGGTTTTCCGCTCTGATTTCTGGTGGCTCTCGGGTGCCATAAACCCGGTCTTGAAAAGATCTTGTTGGGCGGTTGTGCCCTTTTTACTTTCTGTTAAACTGTCTTGAGCTGTTTAGCTCATTTTTTTTTTTTTTGAAATGGTAATGAAATTCCTTCCTTTTTTCTTCTAAGTATGGTGTGCTCCCTTTGTTTTTTCTAAAGTGATCTCATCACTTGAGCTTTTAGAGCTACATGCCAGAAGTAGGATTTTTTGGTAGTCGTTATCCCAAGCTGTGCTTTAACGTTTAAGGCATCTCTATGCTATACCGTGAAGTGATTACCATGTGTGCCTGAACTATGCATTCGTTGGTTATTCCTTAGTTCAACCAATGTACTGAGATGAGGTGCTTCATGGGTTTAAACCCAAGCTGCTTATGCCTCTGATATTTCATACTTTGCCTTCACCACTGAAGTGGCTAAGTCTTTCTTGATGTCGAGGTCTCAGTTAGCTCGGTATTTTAGCCCTTAGGCTGAGGGGGTGACTTATAGTCTACCTTTGAGGTTTTCCCATGCCATGGAGGCGACTGGGTCTTGTTGCGCCGATGTCGTGTTAGCTCATCATTTTGGTCCTTACGCTCTCGGAGTGACTCATGGTCTACTCAGTAGTTCGCCCGTGCCATAGAGGCGACTGGGTCTTATTGCGCCGAGGTCGTGTTAGCTCATCATTTTTGGCCCTTAGGTTCTGGGAGTGACTCATGGTCTATTCAGTAGTTCGCCCGTGCCATAGAGGCGACTGGGTCTTATTACGCCGAGGTTGTGTTAGCTCAGCATTTTGGCCCTTAGGCTCTCGGAGTGACTCATGGTCTACTCACTAGCGATAGGTAATATTGCCTTAAGTTGACAATATTCCATGCCCGAAGTACTTGTTTCCCTTCAAGGGTTTTGAGCTCATATGCTCCTTCCTCGAGAACTCGTTTCACTCGGTAAGGTCCTTTCCAATTCGGTCCTATCTTACCCACGCCAGGCTCAGGTACCATAACTTTTCGAAGGACCAGGTTGCCAACGCGAAGGTTCCGCTTCTTAACCCTAGTGTTATAGTACCGAGCTACTCTTTGTTGGTAAGCTGTGGTCCTGATATATGTGAGGTCCCTTACTTCATCGAGTAGGTCGAGGCTGGTACATAGCTCATCTTCATTTTCCTTGTCGTCATATGCTTCCAATCGTAGCGAGGGAACCTCAATCTCAGTTGGAATGACTGCTTCAGTGCTGTAGGTGAGGTTGAAGGGAGTTTCTTTTGTGGCAGTCTTCTCTGTGGTTCGGTAAGCCCATAGAACGCTAGGTAGCTCGTATGCCCACAGTCCTTTAACTCGGTCTAAGCGCGCTTTGAGTCCGCAAACAATAGCTCTGCTCGTAACCTCTACTTGACCATTTGGTTGAGGATGTGCAACCTAAGTGAAGTTTTGTTGGATCCCCATGTCTTGGCACTAGTTCTAGAATTTAATGTCCTCGAACTGCTTGCCGTTGTCATAAATTTACATCCGAGGTAACCCGAAGCGGCATACTATGTTCTTCCAAAAGAAGTTTTAGACATTTCGGGCTGTGATCGTTACAAGAGGTTTGACTTCTACCCACTTGGTGAAATAATCCACTGCTACCACTAAGAACTTCCTCTGGCCTGTCGCTGGTGGAAATGGTCCAAGTATATCGATGCCCCATTACGCGAAAGGCCACGAGCTTGTGAGATACTTGAGATCGGCAATGGGCTGATGGTGAATACTGGCATGTCTCTGGCACTTGTTACACTTTCTGACGAGCTCAATGGCGTCTGCTTTCATTGTTGGCCAGTAGTATACCTGTCGTAGTACTTTTCGGGTGAGGGCCTTGCCCCCTAAGTGTTCGTCGCACAGGCCCTCATGAGTGTTGCGGAGTACGAGCTCGGCTTCAGTAGGTCGCAAGCATCATAGGTAGGGGAGCATGTAGGATCTTCGGTACAACCGTTCGTCTATTATGATGTATTTGGCTACTTGACACTCTACACTTCTGGCAACGTTGTGGTCCACAGGGAGGGTCCCGTGTAGCAAGAATCTCGTGAGCGGGTCGATCCAACTCGGCTCTACTTGAATGATGGGAGCGACCTCCTTTACCCCCCGAGAATGCTAGGCCGAGGCAGGTCCTCTATGTACATGGTCCTCATGGTATTATCACCGGTGCTGGCTAATCGGGACAGGGTGTTGGCCTCAGCATTCTCTGACCTTGGGATTTGCTTGATGAAGTATGACTGGAAGTTGAACAGGGCCTCCTGTACTTTGGCTAAGTTGGCAATCATAGTCAATTTGCGAGCTTCGTATTCTCCTGTGACCTGATTGACCACCAATTGGGAGTCAGTGCAGATGATGATGTGCTTGGCTTTCATTTCTTTGGCTAGAGCTAGCTAGGCTATCAACGCTTTGTACTCCGCTTCATTATTGGGTGCTGCAAACTCGAAGCGCAGTGCGTACTCCAACTTTGTGCCACTTGGGCCGTGCAGGACAATTCCGGCTCCATTGCCCTGCTGGTTCGAGGAGCCATCTACGTGAAGGATCCAGGGCTCCTCATCCCAGTTCACGCTAGACCTAACTAGGTGAGATGGCACACTGGCTACAACCTCATGGTGCTCAGACTCAACCAACCTGGGAGCTTCGGGATCGCCTGAATTGGGGGCCTCGTGCTCAACCGGCCTGGGGACTTTGGAGCTGAAAGTGCATTCTGCAATGAAATTTGCTAAGGCTTGGGCTTTAAGTCGCAAGAAAGCTGGGTTTTGACGACCATGTCGTCTACATAACATTCCACCTTTTGGCCAATCAATGGATCAAACAGATTATTTACAAGTCTTTGGAAGGTTGCCCCGGCATTTTTTAATCCGAAGGGCATGACCTTGTAACAGTACAGGCCGAGCTCAGTTATGAAGGCAGTTTTCTCTTCATCGGCTGGGTCCATCATGATCTGATTGTAGCCCGAGTAGGTGTCTAGAAAGCTTAGCAACTCATGCCCCAAGGTCGTGTCCACTAGGCGGTCAATCCTGGGGAGTGGGAAACAGTCGTTTGGGCAAGCTCGATTCAAGTCGGTGTAGTCGACGCACATGCGCCATTTACCGTTAGCCTTTTTCACTAGAATGGGGTTGGCCACCCAGCTTGGGTAATGGACTTCCCTGATAAAATCGGCTGCAAGGAGCTTCCCGACCTCCTCGTCGACTGCCCTCCACCGCTCTAGGGCTAGGTTGCATTTCTTCTGTCTAACGGGCCTAACTATAGGATCAGTATTAAGCTTATAAGTTATGATGCTAGAGTCTATGCCGGGCATTTTTGCTACGGACCAAGCAAAAACATCTAAATTCTTAAGTAGAAAGCGTACAAGTTCGGATCGTAGGGGCTCCTCGATGGAAGCACCGATCCGAAGCATTCAGACAGGGTCTTCTGCCGAGGCTAGGATAGAGATGGTCTCCTCCATAGGCATAGCTCACTCCTCGCTCTGCTCTGTAGGTCGCTCCAGCTCGAGGTCGTCAGCCATCTTGGCTTTTCCCTTGAGGGCGACAACATAGCATTTACAAGACTCAAGTTGGTCACCTCGCGCTACCCCAATGCCGAAGTCCGTGGGGAACTTCATGGCCAAGTAGTAGGTGGACACCATAGCCCGTAAAGCATGGGTAATCGGCCCGGCCCACTATGGTGTTGTACGGGGAGGGGGATGCAACCACCAAAAAGTCATGGTTGATCCTCATAATGCTAGGCCAGGTGTCGACTTCCATAGATACTGTCACCCTTCCTAGGGGTCGAATTTCCTCTCTGCTGAAGCCCACCAGGGGAGTGTTCACGGGCTTTAGGTTGCTCTCCCGAAGCTGGAGTTTATCGAAGGCCGCTTTGAAGAGGATGTCTGCCGAGCTGCCTAAATCGACGAGGACTCGCTTGACTTCGAAGTCATTGATCTTCACCTTTATGACAAGCGCGTCATCATGGGGGTAGTGGATCTCGTGTGCGTCGTCCTCTGTGAAGAAGATGGGGTCTTCTGTCCTTGGCCGTTTTGGAGGGTTCTGCCCTTCTCTACTGGTCTCGCGAGCTGATGCTGAGGTGCAGCTTGCCACGATTGGACCTCTGACTATAACATGGATGATCCCCCAAACTGGTCTTACCTCGGGGGGCTACTTCTGCGGTTACTCTGCTTGCCTGCTAGACTCGGGGGCATCTCTACCTTGCTCCCCTTGTTGACCTGCTTTATTATTATTACTTTATACAAAATTTTGTAAATACCCACGACAGATGAGTTCTTCTATCTCATCACGGAGGGTTTTACAACTTTCGGTACTATGACCGTGATCTTTATGAAAGCTACAATACAAATTTTTATTCCGGGTGCTAGGGTCCGCCTTCAGTCAAGGTGGCCACTTCACGTACGCAGCGTCCTTGATCACCATGAGGATCTCAGCCTGTTTTGTGTTGAGGAGTGTGTAGTCCCTTTCTGCTACTAGAGCTCGGGAGGGCTGGATTGGCCTTAGCCCCCGAGCTATGTCATTTTTCTTCCTACTGTCACCTTGAGATGGGGGCTTCGGCTCCCTCTTTCTTTTTTCTGGGACCTGCTCACCCTTCTGGTTGATCTCCTCCTCAGTTCCAATTGAACTGATCCGCGAGCTTAAGGAACTCGGTTACAGTTTTGGGTTGGTTGACAACTACGTGCTACTTGAACTCCTTATGGGTGATACCTCGCTTGGATGCTGTGAGGCGAACTGTGGGATCCAGGTAAGGTATCTGCAAACAAGTATCACTGAACCGCTTGATGTAGCTCTGGATGGACTCTCCTTTCTTTTGCACTATGCGAAGGAGGCTCTCCTGAGTTCGCGGGCACCTCTTGCTGGTGACAAAGTGGGAGGTGAAAACTTGCACGAACTGCGCCCAACTTCTCATCGAGTCGGGCGCGTGGTTTTGGTACCAGGTGCGGGCCACTCTTTTGAAGGTAGTGGAAAAGGCCATGCACATGCAGGACTCGCTAACTCATGCCAGGTGTATCTGGGACTGGAAGGTGTCCACATGGTCATTTGGATCGAAAGACCCATCATACTTTTCTAGAGGAGGAAGCTTGAAATCCCTTGGCATGGGGACAACAAGGAGTTCTGAAAACAGCGGGGAAGAAACCGAGAGGGGGTAGTTTTCACTTCACTTGAGAATACCTCATCTTTTCCTTTGAGCTCGGGAGAGGCTTTGGAAGCAGTTCGGTGAGCTCGTCGGCATCTTCGCTACTGCTTTGTTGGCTCGACATTGGTGCTTGATGCTTCAGTGTCGCCGAGCTCGATAGGCTCGGACCGCTAGTGACGATGCTGGACCGAAGGGCACTGTCTATAGTCTACGGCCAGGACCTCGAACGGATTCTCTATGAGCGGGAGCTCGAATTGCGAAGGCTATGGTGACACGGGCTTTGTTGGCTGAGAGGCCTCTAACCCGCCCTCAGGCTGCGAGGCGGGGGGTAACCGACCTCTCCTTCTTGCTACGAGAAGAGGCTTGGCTCTTGGCTGGATCCTGGACCTGAGAGGCTTCTCCCTGATGAGGCCGCTCACTCTGGTGAGAGGGCTTGGTCTGCTTCATGGCTGGATGCCGAGGGGAAAGCAACGATTGAGCTTGAGGCAAAGTGGGAAACTGCTGCTGGTACTGGTGTTGGGAAACCTAGTGTAGCACTTGTTGGTAAAGTTGGAATTGTTGAAACTATTGCATTTGAGCCTGCATGGCGCGCATTCATTGCACCAAGTCCTCCAGTTGGTTCAGGTTGGCCGTTGGGGGCACAACTGAGGGTTCAACAAAGGTTGCTCCTACTATAGAAGGGAGCGGAGCAATGACAGGTGCCACTGTAAGAGGCACATTCAGACTGGGAACTCTGTCTGTGGAGAGGGGGACGATAAACTGTCCAATGCAGACAGTAGAAAGCTGGGGTTGCTTCCAGAAGCGTTCTGCCTATTGCCACATCTGGCATTGCTGGAAGAAGCCATGAAGAATGCTAAGATTTTGGAAGGAGCTGTAAAAGCTTGGAGGAAGGCTTTTAGAAGCGATTCCCACAGACGACGCCAAATGATGTGGCACGACTCGAGCACTCCTAGCTGGCTGCTGACTGGCTCCTTGTTGGCAACATACGGCACCTGAGAAGACGAAGAGGAAGGACTCCCAGGGATTTTACAGACGAGAATACTCCAAAGCTTAAGTTAGAATGTTGGGGAGGAAGGAAAGAGTATAAAGGGCTAAGAGTGTAGGCCGCACTAGATCACTGTGCTCGCGAGGTCAACTCGTAAGTAAGATAATCCTGGTTCAGAGTGAGTGAATGTATCTCTCCCCTTCGCCTAAAAGGCTTTTATAGGGGCATTCTTATCAAATCAAGCATAACCGCCACTGGGCTCCTATCGTACCCATTACCTACCAGATCTGCGCTGATGATCGTTATAGTGTACTATCTGCTTGGATGAGTGACACGTCCCAAAAGGGCAGGCATGCCTCCATCTATCGAGAGACGTCGGTGCAGACTGTAGAAAAGACAAGGACTGCGCTGCCAATCGAGAGACGTAGCACAGTCTGACCAGTACGGTCTTGTTAGATGGAAGCTTCCTGAGATCGTCGCATCACTCATTCGCAAGTTACTTTGTAGCGAGCTATCCTTGTCGCGAGCTACTTTGTAGCAAGCTCTTGGGGGTACTTCGAGGTGACCCTCATCACGATTGGTCTTTGGGGCAGTTCTTCTGCTCAGGTGCTAGAGCGAGCTAGTTTCCCTAGCTCGCGAGCTGAAATAGTCTTGGAGTATTCCCTTCTCAATAGCTTGGGGGACCTGGAGCTTGCGTTATAGCGAGCTCCCCCTATAGAGAGCTATGACGTAGCGAGCTGCTCTACAGGCTTGTTACTTGGTCGTGGTCAAGCCATGGTGCTGAGCTGTTGCTCGTGCTGAGTCAGGTCCACGTGTCATCATCTCAGAAGGTCGGGTCAAATCATCCTCCATCATCCACCATTCTCATCACACCAATTCAATAATTCTCTTAATCTCTTCTCTCTCCCTCTCTCATACTCATTACTCATACATTCTCAATTCTCTACAATCTGAGTAATTATGATTAGCTGATTGTCTGATTCTACATTCTCCAATTCTCAAGTCTCAACTTTATTGAAGTTTTGACTTTAAACAAGAAGAAGGCTTGCTCAACCAACTCAAGTATCTCAATTTGGGAGGCTTGGACGTTGAAAGGCTTCAACCATTGAAATCAAGTTGGGATTTTGAACCGACAATCTGGGTAAGTCAAATTAGATAGACTTTTATCTTTTTAGAATTAAAAAAAAAATGGCCGGCTCTTCTGAAAATCGATTCCCCAACATGTTCACCATTGATGATATTCAATCGCATCATGATAGTGTTAGCACTGATGCGATTGATGTTGATGGATGTAGAACATTCACCCCCGGTACTGATACTAGGGGAAAAAGGAGGGCCTCTAAGCTGAGTAGCTCGGTTTGGAAAATTTTCAAAGTAGAGGATATTGAGGAGAAGGGAAAAATGACCGTTTACCAAAAATGTAGGAAGGAATTTAGTTATTGTAGCAAGGTGGTATGGGTCATTTGAGCAAACATCTGCTCACACATGAAAAAGAAGATGAAGGGAGAGAAACAACCCAAACACAGATTGAGAGGGGGAGTAGTTTTGGTACTTTAAATATTCACAAGAAAAAATGAGGCAAGAACTTGTTAAGTATATTGTACATGCTAAACAATCATTTATATTAGCTGAAAATCCAAAGCTAGAAAAATGGTTGCGTAGTTTTGTAAACCCACAATATAAAAAAGTTTATAGGAATACTCTAAGAACTGATGCTTTAAATTTGTTTTATTCATATAAACAAAATTTAATTTCTTTGTAAATCTTAATTCTAAAGTTGCAATTACTTCGGATGTTTGGACATCCAAATTTAAAAATAGTTATATTTGTGTTACCAGTCATTTCATTGATGAGAATTGGCTTTTGACTAAAAGACTTTTAAGTTTTACTAGGCTTGAATGGCCACATAGTTGCCCAACTATTGATGCAAGTATTTTAAATACTTTGATAATGCCAAGAATAATGATTCTGCATAAATATTTTAAAATCTTAATTAAGATTATGCTTAAATGATAAATTATTTCATATTAGATGTGCATGTTGCATCTTAAATTTATGTATTCAAAATGCCTTGAATAGTATTTCTACTCATATTTCAAAAATTAGAAATTTATTATATATATAAAAAGTTCAGGAGCAAGAAAATAAGAATTTAAATATTTATGTCAAAATTATGGTTTAAAATATAAACATTTTATATTAGATGTAATTCCACCTATGCTTTGTTAGAAAGTTGTATTTCTCATAAAATAATTCTTACTGATTTTTATAATTAAAAATGCCTAATGATATGATAGTTGAGGAAGACCAGGAAATGGCAGTCTATATAAGAGAATTTTTAAAACAATTTTATGATACAACTAATGAATTATCTGGAATTTATTTTTCAACTAGTTGTAATTTACCTTATCAATTAACGGTAATTAGTGATTGTTTTGCAAAATATAGAAATAATCCACAATTTCAATGTATTGTTGAAATAATGAAAAATAAATTTAAAAAATATTGGGAGAACATTTCTCACCTTTATTTTTTAGCTACAATATTAGACCCTAGGATTAGGAAAGATATTTTACTTGAATCATTTTGTGAAAATATGAATATTGATATAGGAAATAAAAAAGAAGAATTTAATAATCCATTATTTGAAATGTACAGTTTTTATGAATCTGAAGTTGTAGGAAATATTCCTACAACTTGTTCATCATCTTCTTCTACTTCTGACCTTGAGCCCAGTAGTAGAAGAGAAAAACTTTTTTATTTAATAAGTAGAAGGCAGAAATCTGACAGTTCTACAACAAGCTCATTTACTGAACTTAAGTTTTATTTACAAGAAAATTTTTATAATTTAGGTGAAGGATCAAATAACTTTGATATTTTAGCCTGGTGGAGTGAACATTCAAAAAATTATCTAGTTCTCGCCGCCATGGCAGGTGATCTACTAACCCCTCTAGTGTCTAAACTTCCATTGGAGTCTTGTTTTAGTGCAGGTATCATGGTGTTGGATGACAAAAGAAGCAGCATAAACGATGAGAACATAGAGATGTGCATCAACCTCAATGATTGGTTAGATGTTGTAGATACATGATAAGGGAGGGCATGATACTACACCGGATATTTCACCCGAAGTAGATGATGAAAGTCGTTAATAATGATTCATGAAAAATGACTACTGTATAGAATTTTTTATTTTTTCAAAATATTGTAATTTTTTAATTTTATTTAATTTATTTGATATTTTTTAAAATTTTAACAATGTAATTTTGTATTTTCAATTTGTAACCATATTATATTTTTTATATTTTATTAATGTATTCCATTTTCATATTTCATTCATCCAAATATCCAATGATCCAATCATTGTATTTCTAATTTGTACCATTCAAATTTAAATGAAATAAAACTCCTATTTTTCTTCAAATTTGTTATTCCACCATTCTTATTTCAATTTGGTTAAGTATATTTTTTTTCATTTATGAGTTGGATAACTTAGATTTCTCATTTCTTAATTTTTTAAATATTTCCCAATTCCCAAAGTTAAAAGGAAAGTTAAATATTTTAGTTTTACAATCTTGCTTAAAAAAACCAAAATTTTCAAAAAAATAAAAAAAGATAGTGTAGCCTGGTTCGACCTAGGCCCAGCCCAGCCTAGGCCCGCAGCACCGCACGGGCCCGCCTGGGCCCGGGCCGTGGACCGTGCAAGGCCAACCCTCAAAATTTCAACCAGGGAGGGTGGCACGGCCCGCAGGCCAACATGGCATGAGCCACCTTTAGTGTAGGCCACCCACGGGCCGGCCCGACACGAGCCACTTTACACCTCTAGTTCTGGTGACCCAAACTTAATTTCTTGAATAAAAGAGGTAAGGATTCGGGAGTGATCATTTTTTATCAACATTTGGGTGGTTGATAAAGAATATTAGATGACACTCGAAGGACATTTCTGCCTTTTCAAATGCTATTTAATAGGATGGTTAATGACAAGTACTAGATTAGCACATTTTGAAAGTTTGGGTACTGAATTTTTTCATTTTAAAGTTGGGGATTAAAGTGACAATAAACCCAAAGTACAGCATACTAATTGTGAATTTGAAATTCTGGTACTAAAGACATACTACATTCTTTCCTTATCATCTCTTGTTTTAGATATGGCTTAATTAATTAAAGTTGTTCTCCGATCTGAACTATTTTTCTTGTTTTTTGTATTTCAAAAACCATAACCAAGGTTTAAAGTATCGATACTCTTGAGACTTTATTTAACCTCTTGATGGGTTATATTTGTCACATTAAATACTAACATTAAAAATAATTTAAACCTCCCAACTCCAGTTATTTTTCATATTAGTCACTTTGAAAACCGATATAGAATACACACTGTATTGGACATATTGCATCAATACTTTGAGCTATGCCCATAACCATACCCAAACCCGTTCCATTTGAATCGTTAGGTATGCAACTACACATTTCATCCATTTACTCATGGAAAAGCTGATAAGTCAATAATTTCTAACCAAAAGAGTGTACGAAAGAAAGAGTTATCAGCACTTGGGGGGTATTCTTTTTTTTGGATTTTGAGATGGGGGAAAGTTGGTCAATGGGATTTTGGTTTCCATTGACCAAAAACCCCCATGTTCTTTTTTCAAATTTATGTGGGGACCAAGGAAAGTTTATTTAATTTTCTAGGTATCACTTACCCATCTCCTAGGTGGTATATAACTTTTTCACCTTGGGGGAAATTTGCCAACACTTGAAAGGGACAAAAATGCCCATTGTAATAATGGGTTTTTATGGATAAAATAGTCATTGCCTTATTTAAAGGGAAATAAAAGAATTGGATAAATGCACTTACTCGGGTAAATCTTTCCTAGGAAAAAATTACCTGGGTAAGTGCATTTACCTAGGTAAGTAACTTACTGAAATGTGGATGGGGCCTTAGAGGTGTTGATCATTATACGGAGTATAATAATGGTAATGGTTCTACCACCATAAGATGTTATTCCTGGTGGACAACAGTTTCACTTCTTAGTGGCAAATTTTATGAATTGGGATCTACTCCTCATTAGAGTACTCTTCATACACCAACCTTAAAGTCACATACTATCATGTGTTGGGAATATCTCTCATGAATAATGACATACAAATATCGGAGATGTTCCCAATATGCAGCTGAAACATACTGTGAGGTCGGCGTGAGGAACAGAATTTTATCTAAAGTTTCCAATTGCAGGGTATTATCACCACTATGAGAAAAAGGTTTAAAACCGCCGCCATAGGCCTAAAGCAGCGGTCCAACACCCGCCACCTCATCACTGTCGCCTTAGGTCAAGACCACCAGCTTAGATAGACAAGACCACCGCCTTTGGTGGCCAGTCTAAAATGGTTCAAAATGTCGCTTAGTCGGCGGCTTCTCATAATTGCCCACTCAGACCTATTTAAGGCGGCAGTTTAGACCGCCCTCTTAGGTCTTACCTAACCGCCGCCTTAGGTTTGTCCCACATAAGATCACAGCCATCTTAGATCCCATTTGACTGCCGCCTTAGGCTATGTTTTATTGGTAAGCTGACGGTTATATGATGACCAGGGTAGATTTTTTATTTTTTTTATTTATTTATTAGGTTAGTCCTAACTTTTTTTGCACCTGCACTTTTATTGAATCATCACTCTACACCTACTTAATATGAATCTCATGACAATTAATATATGTAAACATAAATAAAAAATACAATGTCAAAAAATCTTTTAATTTGAAAATTAATTATTATAATATCCGAAACAAAATATTCAAAAACAATATCCAATTCCATATAAATGTACAAGGACTTAAAAAATTAAATTTCTCCAATAATATAGCACTTCTTCCAATACAAATCCCTTGGTATAATGGCTGAACCTTCAAATCATAACATACAAATTATTAGAAAATGTAAAGTAAATGAAATATTGATACAAAAAAAAATGAATAAAAAAAATACAACATTGAAGGAGGTGGTCGTGATTGAAAAGTGATTAAAAAATTAAAAAGAGAAGATGGTGGTGGTTCAACTATGTATTAACACTGTGATGAAAAGTGATTAAGAAAGGACATGGTAAAGAGTCGTACTTACTCATTTTGGGGAAGATTTCTTGTTCTCCCTCCATACTTAATGCAAAGGAACAAGCAAGATAGGCAGCTTGGATCAGATGGTCTCATTGCCTTCCCCTCAAGTATTTTAATAGGGAAAAGTGTAGGATTATGCCGATTTGAATAAGACTTTCCTTCAGACAAACACCGGGATTCTCGTATGAAACATGTTCCTGATGTAATAAAGGAACTTGGTTGATATTTATAAATGAAAATAGGAGTGAGCAAGAAAATGCATTGGATTACAATATGTGGAAATTATGTTTTTGAGAAACTAATCCTACTTGTCAAAATAAGTATACCTCCTATTTATCTAACAATAAATCAAAAAATATATGGATAAGTTGATTTCCTGGGTTAGTTATTAAAGAAAAACCAAACATTTTCATTAATTAAACCAGGATTTTAATTTATGTGTAAGTTATATGGTATCTACTCTAGGTCAGTTTCAGTCCAAGCATTCAATGAAGGAGCTAAAATATTACTTGCCATGCAACTTTTGCAACTTATTAACCCCTTCAGATTTCTTTTCTTTTACCATCAATAACCTCAAGCATAGCAGCAAAATAATATTTTTTATTAGTCTCTGAAACAATAATTGAGAACCATTTCCTTCTGTCATTGGTGCATAAATTTGGATGCTTCTTTCACCAGCAGAATTTTCTTTCCACATTTCGAAATAGAAAAGGACAACCATGTGAAGATGTCAACAAAGCATCATTCTCACCTAGGAGATCTCATGAACCAAAAATTAAATAATCTAATGGCCCTACTCAACCAGTAAATTGTATTATTTTTGTTCAGAAAGGCAGAATAACTTGGATACACAGCAATGCTTTTCACCATCATTTGACCCAGTTCTAGTCAACCTATGACATGCCATTTTTCAAAAAAAAAAAAAAAAAAGAAAAGAAAAAAGTGTTGGTCTTTTATCCTATTGACCCATTCACCAGGCTACAGGGTTTTATTTTTTTGAAAATTTTGACCTGGACAGTTAAACTGGCAACCTGTCCACCCAGAGGGAAAGTGGTTCAGCCTCTGCATTGGCAGAGTGCAAGAAAGAAAGTCTATCATTTGTTTATTTAATATTGACAATGAACAGTGGGTTGTTACCTCCTAGATATCACCGCATGCACAGATGCAAAGAAGTTCCTCATGTCTTTGTAAAAGCAAAGGCTTAAAATCTTGACAGTACTTACTAATGCAACTAGTATTTTTGAACCACTAGTTACAACTCAAAAGAAAATGGGCAAGGTTCTAACTCCCATCAAAGGCAACCATGTAAAAACAAATTAATAAATTAGGCAAAGTTAAAGTCCTAAATATATGGTGAATTATGTATACCTTGTTTTTTATGTCCTTTAATTTGCAAAATCTGTCACATATATTGCGGAATTTTGATCACTGGCAGACAGTTTTATATCCTATCTCCCCTTGCAAAAATTTTTCACTTTTTTAGTTCACGTTTTTTCGTATCTAACCAATCCGTGCTGGGCCACATTTGATTGACTTTCCAAGAGTCATTTTCGTCATGATTCTAGGAGGGTTTTTCACGTCCAAAACCTCTCATAGATCACGCCCAATTGAAACACGATCAACCATCTAAACCTTGATTTTCTCCATTATTTTTCTTCATTTTTTTCTCACGACCAACACCTATATCTCTTTTTCTTTATGTTCCATTTTTCTTTACGTCATACCTTTCACAGTGGTGGGAATAACTCTATTCTTGAGAGAGAAAAATAGGGGGAAACGACACAAAACAGGTAAATTGCTTCACCATCTCCTTTCTTCCTTCTCTATTCCGAACCTAGTTTAAGTTTTATTGTTTTCCTTTTCACTAAAAACAAGGGGTGGGAAGACGCTATTTTGGATGAAAAATAGAGGCAGAACTACTCTTTTTTGAACAAAAGAACATGGGCGGAACTCCTCTAATTCATCACCCAAACAGGTAAAACACCTACCGCATCTCCATTCTTTTTTCTCTGTTACCAATCCATATTAAATATTTTTGTTTTTTGACTAAAAAAAGGGGCTGAAAGACATTGTTTTGGCAGAACACCACTAGGCGTGAACAATCAATTTTACTCTTGAATTCGGGTATTTTTATCCATCTTTTTGTATTGAATATATAGTGAAAACACTATAGGATTGATTAGTAAGAGAAAACATTAAGAAGAAAATAAAAGAAGGGGGGAATGCTGTAAGATAACCCTTTTTCTACAATTGGGTGAAGAAGACAACCTAAAACAGGTCAGCACTGACCCGTTTCCGATAAATTGTGTAACGGGTCAACAACGACCCATTTTTTATCCAGTAGTTTATTTATTGTGTCATACATGGTTGTTAGATTTATCGTGTATGGCACGGTGACATAATAATAATTTTAACTATTATTATTATTATTATTGTTTATGTTAATAATAATAATTTAATTATTATAACAATTATAGTAATAATGATTAACATTATTGTATTACGATTAACATTAGTAATTTAATGACATTAAATTTTATAAACTAATTTATTAACTATTATGTTGCGGGGGAAATGTTGTGTTGAAACTGGATATGGCCAAAGCTTACGATCGGTTGAATTGAGACTTCCTCTTCAAAGTCCTGAGATGGTTCGGTTTTAGTGAATATTGGATTGATTTGATTAGAAAAATGGTTGCGAATTGCTGGTTTTTAGTTCTTTGGAATGGAGGAGTCAGGATTTTTTCAGTTCACCAGAGGTTTGTGGCAAGGGGATCCCCTTTCGCCATATTTGTTTATCATTGTAGAGGAGGTACTCAACAGAAACTTGTCCAAGTTGGGCGTACAGTATCCTACAAATGCTTATGTGACTCACAGGGGCTGCCCTCCTATCACCCACAACCTCTATGCTAATGATACCATTATCTTCATACGAGGGTCCAAGCAGGTGTTAGAGAAAGTAATGTCAATAATCCAAAGGTATGAGAAATGTTTGGGTCAATTGGTGAACAAGACGAAGAGTTGTTTTTTCACTTCAACACAAGCCTCTCGCAGCAGAATCCAAATCATAACTTCAGTCACGAGCTACGTGCATAAGTCTCTCCCGTTCACCTACCTTGGGATCCCCATTGGTAAGGGTCGGGTGAAAGCAGAAGCATTTGATGGGATTGTGTAGAAAGTGGAGAAAAAAATTCGAGATAGAAAGAGAAAATAATTTCAACGTGAGGTAAGTTGGTCTTAATTAGACATGTTTTGAACAGTATTCCGATATACTTGATGTCGACAATTGTAACTCCCAAGAAGGTAATCAAACACCTGGATCAATTGATGAAAAGATTCCTTTGGTCTAATTTGGAGGTAGTCATCACCATTGGATAGCTTGGAGGAAAATCGTGAGACCTTTTTCTAAAGGTGGGGTGCACATTAAAAGCTTATTTGATGTACAAAAAGCACTCAAGTTAAAAGCTTTGTGGCGAGTGTTGTTCTAAAATTCGTTGTGGGCATATTTTTTCAAAGCCAATGTGCTAAAGGGTAGTCATTTCTATACAACCATTCTTATGTGCTATACTTCTCGTGCCTAGAATGTGAACATGGAACTAAGAAGTGATTTAGTCATTCTCTCGAGGTGATTAGTAGGAAGGGGCGAAATCAACTTCTGGTTGGATAATCGGACCAAGGATGGTCCTTTAATTGAGAAAGCCATTCAGCTTGATGGTTTGAATTTGCAGTTGAGAGTTTGTGATGTTGTTGATGATGCAGGAATTTGGAGTCTGGATCCGATTAGGGGGTCTCTTGAGGATGAGACTCTCCAATAGATTCAGAGGTTAGGTGTGAAGCTCTCTAATAGCCAAGACAAGATAGTTTGGCTTCTTGAAACGAAAGGAGAGTTCTCTATTAAAACAGCTTGGTCCTTCTATAGGGATGCTCATCCTACGGTGGATTGGTACAAGGAAGTTTGGAATGCTCCATTGCCCACCAAGATAAGCTTCTTTGTCCGGAAACTTATGATGGGGAAGGTAAGGGTGGACTCTGATATAAAGGAGCTGGGGGTCCCATTTGTATCCAGATGTGTCTGTTGCCTTGATCACTCAGAGGAGAATGTTAATCATTTGTTGGTGCATGGCTGTCTAGCTCAAAAAGTTTGGTTTTTGTTTAGCAAAATGTTTGGGCTTCCCTTTAGGGGTAATGGGAGTATTAAGGAGCTCCTCTCTATTTGGTTTTCAACAACTTCAGGAAAAAACCAATGGGCTGTTACAGTTGGGCTGATTGCTTGTTTTGAAGTCCAAAAAATCTGGAAAGAAAGAAATAGATGCAGAATGGAAAATAAATTTAGATGCTCTAATATGGTGATTTGGGTAATTGTGCGATGGATTCATGAGGCATCATCTCCTCTACGCTTCACCCATAGAGTGAGTTTTACTCAACAACTCTTTTTACAAGGTTTGGGGTTGTGAATTCACCCAATTAAAAATAGGTACATCAAGGTGGTGCATTTATTACCAGTTCCAGAGGGCTACTTTAAATTAAATGTTGATGGTGCTTCTAGAGGAAATCCTGGTCCATGTGGTGGAGGAGTATCATCAGAGATGGAAGAAGTGGTTTCATTAGTGCTTTCTCTAACACCTATGGTTTATACTTCAATTAAGACACAGAGGCTATGGCTTTGTTGGATGGCTTACACTTGGCGGTTCCTCTTAATCTAGAGAAGATAATGGTGGAATCAGATTCCCAACTTCTAATTGATATTCTCAATGGTACATGTACAACCCCTTGGAACTTTGGTTTTGGTTGTCTTAGGTTCAGGAGCTTAGGAATAGATTGGAATTCTTTTGTGTCCATATTTACAGAAAGGCTAACCAACCGGCGGATGCTCTTGCAAAGCTAGTTTGCTTAGAGTCTTAGAAAACTGTTTATGATTGCATAGATACACTTCCTTCCCACGTAGCACTTGATTACAGCAGATAGTTTAGGTCTTCCTTTTTTGAGAATTCATTGATTTTAGGTTGCCTGGACGCTTAATGTTTATATGAGCTAGACTCCCTTTTTATAGAGCGAGGGGTAAGGTTTCACGTCCCCTCCTCCATAGTTTTCTTCATATTAATAAAATTTTGGTGGCAACACTCCACCGAGAGTAAATTTTGGGGCTCAATCTATATATATATATATATATATATATATATATTAACTATTAACTATTATAATAATAATTGTTAATGTTAATAATTACTAATATTAATGATTAATATAGGGCATAAATTAGTAAAAAAATAGAACTCTATCAATAATTTAAGAATTTGTCATAAATTAGTAGAAAAATTTATCAAAAATTGTTATAAATAGAAACTTACCAAATATACCAATATTTCCAAAAACACTATGATTATTTGTAGAAGTCAGTAGAAAAAACCCTAGCTGAAATCAGTTATTGTTCTTTTTGTATTGTAAAAATAATTAAAAGTAGCATATAATATATATATATATATATATATATATATATGTATAATATATATCACTAATTATTTAAAAGTTAAAAAATAAAACAATTGTTTGCTCTTCTGTATTTCTACAGTTTAGCTTTTGATTAAGAAAGTTTGTGCATCACACGGTTTCTCCCTACTATTACATTAAGCCAAGGGAATTATGTCATTATGTGCGCTTTTCTCCCTTTCCTTTACATGTTCCCCATAAGTTCGAAACACTAACCTTTGTACAACATGGTGTGAATAAACAAGGTGATTCAATCAGGATTGGTGGGTTGATATTTTTGCTTATTTTTAAGTTTACATTGGGCCTTAGTCATTTTAACTAGCCCAACTGAGGGGAGCATGTGTGGCCCCATGAAACCTAAAATAAATAAATAAATCTCTTGATATGACTTTATGACCAACCTAACAAGCTGGTCTTAGAATGACATGAGCCCAGTCGGGGTGTTCACGATTAGATTAACCGAATGATAGGGTATTTTTTGAAACTAAATTAATACTATCTGTTTTTTAAAATCTATAAACCAAAACCAAACTGAATCAACCGATTAATTAGTTGACCAGTTAGTTTTTTTGGCTTTTTATATTTATAATATATATTACAAATAAATATATAATAATCTAATATTATATTATATTATAAATAATGTAATACATAATGCATACAATGTATATGCATATATATATATATATACTAGTAAATATACATGTGCATTGAATGTAGCAATTTCAAATAACATTAATAATTTCAATATCCTCATTATAACCATTTAAAAAGGATAAACAATCAAAGCATGGTATGCTAGTGGATTTAGATTTTATATTTCATTTTCATTATTAATAAAAAACTTCTTATTTATTATATTTATTTTTTTAATATGATAAATATATAATATTAGAGATGTACACAAATTTTATACACAAAATTTTGTCTTTTCTATATTTTTATTTCAATTTATTTTTAAATTTTTTTTATATAATTATAGCATCATGTTCTGGCCTATTTGACTTGAAAATAAAGCAATCTCATTTTTTAGCAACTTTAAATTTTTTATTCCACTTACATAATTAATTGTAAAAATAATTCTTGTTTATAACACTTATTTTTGTTTGGTATGATAAGTTTATAATATCTATGTTGTGTCAAAATTTTCTATAAATTTTATTTAGTTTTAAATTTTTATTATTTAATTATGACAACATTGGTTAATCTATTTACTCAAATGATTGGACCATTATGGTGCAAGTCAAGTAGGTTGTGCTGAATTTAGTATTGACTCTAGGAATGGCAATGGAGTGGGGCACCCCCTCCCTGTCCTCACCCCATAGCCAAAATACCCTACCCTATCCATGGTGGCATGATGTGTTCGAGGCGGGGCACCCACTCCCCATTGGGGATGGGGAATCCCTAAATTTTCCTCACTCCAATGAAACCACCTAAAAATATATCTTATTGATATAGGAATTTGGGGTATTTTAAGAATTGGATTATGACAATTTGGGAGTATTATAAATATGAAGTTATGGGATCCTAAGTTTTTAAAATTTTGGGAGTAACTTAAAAGTATTTTAAAAATTAATACTAAACCCATGAATATTTTACTAGTTTGACATTGAGTTTGGGGCGGGTTCAGGGAATTATATGCAAACCCCATCCCCTCTCCATCCCCGGTTTAGGGCAAGAATATTTTCCCCATCTCCGTTTAAGATCGGGGTTTGGAGCGATGCCCCGATTTCTCGGGGGAATTCCATCCCTACTTAACCTAGATATAACCCTATGCATTGGGCCTAAGGCTTTAAACTAAAGTCAAGCCTAATTTGTCCAACTTGGGCCCAACTTGTATTGAAATTTGATGCATTTTGATTAGTTTTAGATTTGGTTCTATCAATTAGCCCCATGACAAAATTTGACATAAAATGTATGTGTATAATTGCATGTATATGCATGTGTGCAAATATGTGCTATATATGTATTTATGATTGTATGTATATAATCAAGCCTGACTTTAGCTACATAAGGGCTAGGTTTAGGCCCAACCTAAAAAATAAAAAAGTCTAAACTTTTGAGCCTAGGCCTGGGCCCAAGTTGATGACCGAAAATCGAAGCTAGCCTGTATAAAATTATGAACTAGTTCAATTCGAGCTCAAGTTAATCCCACCTAATTTCTCTTTCTATGGATCAATGACCACCAATTTGATGCAAAAACAATTTTCTTTTTATGTTAGTTTACTTTTTAATTCTATTTCTATCATTAATAAAATTAGCTCTTATCTATCATACTTATTTTTGTTTAATGTGATGAATACATAATATTAGAGATTCACCCAAATGTATTTTTTTTACAAAATTACTATGTTTTTAATAATTTGCATGCCTCTATCTTTTGTTAAATTTGTTATTAATTATATCATCGGTTGATCCATTTGACCTAAAAGGTTGAACCATTGACCCACCTCTCGAATAGGAAAATGGTTTCATTTTGGTGTCAATTATAAATCTTGTATTCCATTTCCATCGAATAAAAATACTTTTATTTAGCTCATTTATTGTTGTTTGAAATGATAAATAGATAATATTAGAGATGTGCCTAAGTTTTTTAATTTCACAATTTTTTTATAATTTTTGTAATATGTATATTTATATTTAGTTTTAATTTTTTATTATTTAACTATGAAACATTGATTAACTCATTTGACGTAGATGGTTAAACCAATTACCTACCACTTAAACAAAAGTGTGGTTTATTAATTATTTTCCATGTTGATTTTGAACATAGATTTTACGTTATTAAAAATATTGGATATATAATTAATTTGTAGAATTTATTGTTGAGAAACAAAAATACTTCAAATAAAGTATCAAAGGAGAGAGAATGAAAATTAATATCTTAATGAGAGGGAATTTGATGAAGTGGAAATTAACAGTACTTTAAATTACATTTTTTACCTCCATATATAGTAAAAGAGGGACTAAAATCATAAATAGAGATGTCCATAAAAGTGTTGGAGTCAAAAATCAAATTCTTAGATTAATTGGTATCCCCCCGCCCCCCCGGTATAGTTAAATTGAATATAGGTGTCGATTCCAAAAGGAAACCTAGGCCTGGGGGGACGGGGCATGATAAGAGACATTGAGGATAAATTTCTTGGTGGCTTTGCCTCCTATTACAATGCTTAAATCTTTGTCTTGAATCTATTGGACTCATTGTTAGTTGAATGGGACAATAGAATTGTCATGTACATGATAAACGAACACATTATTGTTCCTTGGGAGATCCACTATCAATTGCAAGAGGTCTTTTTGTTGATGGCGCAAATGAATGTGTCCATTGCCTATGTGTATAGGGAAGCTAATAGATTGGCAGACTCCCTAGCTAATCGAGGTATTGATTTAGGCTCTAATGTTGTATTTATAGTTTTCTCCCAACTGCTAATTCAAACAAAGTCTCTAATTTAGGATGACTAATTAGGTTTGCCTATCCCTAGACTGGTGTAATACGTTGTATTGGTTTTCTTTTTCTTGGGGTGGGGTTAAGATTGTCACAGAGAGTTCATCTTATTAGGCCTAAAGCAAGGTGGGTTATGTCCTGTCCTATATTCACTTTTTCTATGATGCATAATAAAATTTTTAGATGCCCCTTCCACCTAGAATAAAATTTTATGATGAAATAAATACAACAATAACTTTTAGTAATTACGTTTATCAGAATTTTATTTGAATTCTTGTTATCATTGCAAGAATAAACTTCTATATGATAAATCCAACTTTAACTCCTTCAATGGTTCAGGCTTTAAGATAAGGAAAACGAAGAATTAACCCAACATATGGTGGGAATCAAGAATTGAACTAGTGAAAATAAGTCAAAGATATTTAAAAAAAAAAAGAAAGTAGTTCAAAGAATAAATTGTTTGTCCATTTGCAAGTTGGGAGTCTCCTCATGATGGTTAATATGGCCCAACATTGGCTATGGAGAAAATAAGATGTACTTCCAAGCCTTTTTTTTTCAAATTTAAATAAATGAAAAGGTAAAATGCTAAAACTTTCCCTAAAATTTCTTATCATTGTTGAAACCTCCCCTAAAGTTTGGTAAATGTAATCATCTCCCATAAACTTTTTGACATAATTGCAAGTAGACCCCCTCTATTACAATCCTCTAACAAGAAGCACAAAATGTCCATAATACCCATGTAGTTACTTTTGACCAAAATGTTTATTTTCTAAATGTTTCTTCATATCAACCACTACCCCAAGCCCTTTGAATCTCTTTTTCGAAATTGATGTATTTTCTAAATTTTCCCTTTAAATAAATTTCTCAAAGATAAAATTACAACAAGGGATGTCCACGGGTTGAGTTGGTTCAGTTTTACATGTTTTTGTCAACGAACTAGCTCAAGTTGACTTATAAACCAATTGAAATTGATCAAAATTAAGAAAAAGTCAAGTAAAAATTAAAGGGAAAATTCCCCATAGGTACCTTATAATTTAGGTCGAGTGCCAATTTAGTACCCATACTTTAAATGGCGACAATCTAATACCTGAACTTTCAACTTGCAATAATTGGGTACCCGATGTTAAATTCCTGTTAGTTAAAGGACTCACGTGATATCAAGTGCGGGTTAAAAATTTTGAAATGCCAAAACTACCCTTTACGAAAATATAAGGACCTTTTCTCTTCATTCTGGGTTCAACGAACGAAAGAGGAGAATAGAGCCGACCTTCCTCTTCATTCCTAACACTTCCATTCCATAGTACCCATACCCTGAAAACTCCCATGCCAGAGCCACACACAGATCTGATGGGTATGAAAACTCCCATAACAGAGCCGCACACAGATCTGAACTGATTTCATGAAGGTTTTCCTCCAACTATGTTTCAATTTTTATCTTTCTTTTATTCCTAATTTTCTTGAATGAAAATGAACCTATCTTCTCTCATTGGCATTTGGCTTACCCTACAACGAACACTAGACAAGATGGCTAGAAAGTCAAAGAGAGGGGAAGAGACACACGTTTAGGGATAGAGAGCCACTGTGAGAGAAAGAGGGCAATGGAGATGGAGCGCCTGCTATCTCGCCTATCTGGAGGAACCGATGCGCATCTTAGGCGGCAAGGCTTCTTTCCTTTAGATGCCGAGGAGACGAGATGGTTTGGTGCCATAGGACGAAAGAATGTGGCATTGGAGAGGCTGCTAAGGCGAACGCTAGTCGGAGTCATTGCCATGTCAAAAGAACATTACAATCGTTCCGGATAGCTCTGATCTGTCTGCTATTCTAAAATATGGTTGAGGATAGCGGTAAACCGAGGTGTCGTCGGGAAGAGACAAACAGGTGTCTTATCCGTTTATAGCCCGGTCGCGTGGTTGTTAAAGTAAATAAACATACCCTGGTCGTCTCTTCCAGCGCCAGCAACAAGTCATCTTCTCTCACAACGGTTGAGTAAGTAGTGGGCGCAATAATGTTCCAGCGATGGGCAACAGGAGTCGTCCTCCGACAATGGCACTGGATTCTTCGACTTCGACTTTTCTAGCATCGTATACGATTGTCGAAATCAACTTTTCCGACAGCGCATTCGCTGGACACCACCGATGTGAGGGAGTTGCTTTTCGGATTCTCTATAA
Source organism: Nelumbo lutea (assembly GCF_056320005.1). Taxonomy (NCBI): domain Eukaryota; kingdom Viridiplantae; phylum Streptophyta; class Magnoliopsida; order Proteales; family Nelumbonaceae; genus Nelumbo; species Nelumbo lutea. The sequence goes on along the minus strand of NC_142687.1, from coordinate 86,954,394 downwards.
ATGCAAGTATGAACAATGGTTCCCACTTGCATTGGTCGGAATAGATGATGGGTTATTTTTGTAATTTTAATTAGTAATTCATTCATTATTCGAATTAATTGGGGGTATTTAGGACTTTTTATCTTTTAATTGATGGGTATTTAACCCCGGGTATCAAATTTTAGCAAATTGAAAGTTCAGGTACTAGATTGTCGCGATTTAAAGTACGAGTGCTAAATCGGCACTCAGCCTAAAGTATAGGGTACCTATCGAGAATTTTTCCAAAATTAAATGTCCCTAAGGTTGGTTTAATCACTTTGAAACCGAAACGACATTCCCATTTTTTTAAACACCAATTAAAAGGCCTTTTTTCAATTTCCACATATAGCAAACCATCATTCTTTGCCAATGTTCAAAATTTCGCAACGTATCAGCCAATACGTATCATATCTTTAAGGGGTCGGCACAGGAAGTGCTACAAAATCATTTGTATCGGGTCTTTTAATCATGTCAGCCCCATATCGTGAACGTATCAATGCGTATCAGGGGCATATAGACCTGTGTCAGGGCATCTTGGGACTGTATCATAGTTGTATCAGGGTGTATTAGCTGATATAGTACGATTTCCTATAGGCAAAAATGAATTAAAAATGTTTGAGAAAAAAGGTTTCTAACTCTCTACAAAAGCCTTCTTTCTCTTCCAAACCCACCAAATCATCCCTACAAATTCTTCGATAGTAAAATCTTTAGAAAAAAAACCCAAAAACAACCTCCAAAGCTCAAGATTTTTAAAAATTTTTCAACTTTTTATACGAATTGCAAAAATAAATATTTTTTCAATTTATTTGATAGTATGTTACAATATTTTGTTTTTTTAATGCTTGGAAATGCTTTTATACATACATATATATGTATATATATATATATATATATATATATATATATATATAATATTCACTTTATTATTTTTTATAGTTTTTTGAATAAAAATATTTATCTTTTCATTTTTAGTATGAAAAATTATTTATTTTTTTGGTAAAAATAAAAATATTAATTTTTAAAACTTTTTTTTAAATTTAGAATAATTTTTAATTTTTAATTCATATACCTATTGAAATTTATTGTAAAATATTTATTTTTATTTTTTGTAATATTTATTATTTTTTCTAATTTTTAGTGTAATCAAACCATAATATTTTCCATGTTATAAATCTATGGATGATCTATCACATCCATAAAACTATTTTTCATCAAATAATTATTAAGCTTATATTTTGTAGTTATAACCTTATTAGAGAATACCCTTACGTTTCCATATGTTGATTATGATATATCTTGTCATAAAAGTTACTAAAAGATGTGATTTTTACATATATATAGTTCATTTAGGCCCTATATATAATGTTGTGGATGTATATTTATGATTTATTGGAGTCTTTATAGTGCTTTCTGTTAGATAGTTTTGTATGCCCTTAGCTTCAATCAAGATGATGTACTTTATGAGTTTATTGTAAATGAATAAAAGTACATATTTGATTCATGTTCCCTTGGTATGTTTCTGTGTAATACACTTAAACTAGACACTTAATGAGACTCGTGTTAGTTTAGAATGTTCACAACCAGTGGGTCGGTCTGGGGAGACCTATTCTGACAAGGCTGGCACTGTGGTGCCACCAAGTCGGTTGGGATGGCCTGTCTCAACTGCCAGGGTGAGACCCTAGGCACATATAGTGTAGGATTAATTGAATCTTTGAACTGGACCAGATTTTCAGTATTGCCTTGGACGTTGGAGATTGATGGGCAAAACTGAAAAGTTACACCCGACCCCTAGACTCGATTATGATACTGCACTAGGTGTCGGATTGGATTGTCTTTGATATACCAATCAGTGAGATCCTTAGCGGGGGTCAAAACCTGGGTATGTTGAGACTGTCTGAGAATTCATCTGAGTGGGTGATCAGAGTGACAGGATCAGCCCATTTGTCGGACAAAGGTAATGATCAGGGAAGCACTCTCACTGATGGAAACCAAGATTGCTAGTAGCCGATTTCAATCGTTGAGACTTGTTTTGCAAAATATATTATATATAAAAGTATATATTATGGTTTCGAAATGATTTGCAAAAGGTTTTAATTCCCGGGATCCATATGAGCAAAGAGTGCAACACTGTTCCTTGCAGCCGAAGGAGAGGTCCTCTCTTGTCAGGCAATGTATGATCATTATGGGCTGAGAGGTTAAGTGTAAGATCATTGAGGATAATACCTGATGGGCTAATCTTGCATCTGCCCACAGTCCCTAGGTGTTACAAAGTGGCTTGGCCCAGAGACCACTTATGGTAAGTGTTGAGCCCATAGAGCCCATAAGATGGGTTTCAGGGGGTGCATTGTCCATAACAGTGTATTCGGCCAAGCCTTGTAACAAAGGCTGGGCTGAACCCATTTGGCTAATGTGTAGATCAATGTTTGGGTCCCACACCATACAAGGAAGCCCAACTGGGCAGTAGTTTGGAAAGCTAAGTGAGTACATAACCTTAAATGGGCCTTAAGCCCATTTCGAACTGGGCTGATTTGATCAGTCAATTAAAAGGGACGAATTCTGAGATGGATCTACTGATAGGATTGGGCCAAGACCCTATTCACTTAGAGAGTCCCAGATCTAAATAAGATTTAGATCTGGAAGCCTTCTAATTAGATTAGGAAATGGCTGATCTGATCTACAGATAAGATAAGGGTTTATCCCTATCACCTAAAGAGAGGTCTTATCCAAATATGATTTGGATAAGCAGCCCCTAATTGGATTAGGAGATGATCTTTTTAGGTTAACAAAAGAAGGAGGGGGCAGCAGCCTTTAGACATGCAACCAACATACTCTTGTCTTCAGTGCTGAAATCATAAGAAGAGAGAATTCTACACCCTACGAATACTCTTTTGCCGCCTCCTTCCTATAGCCGCCGCCTCCAGTAGTTCGATCTCCTACTCTCTACAGGAGTAATCAATATTTGATCTTGATACCAATCTTTTGGAGAAAAGATTGATTGGAGCTGTATTCACAAGCCATCCTATTGATTCTTGTGAAGGGTCAAGTTCTTTTGGAAGAACACTACTGATTTTGCTCCATCCTACACTGCACCATCTTCAGTGGGAGCAGATTTTGGATCCTTCCTTCGGCATGAACACCTCCATTGGGAGATACTGTTTCTCCGTATCAGGTATAATCCCTTCCTACTCCTTTTGGTTTAGATCTGGTTCAGTTTATGGTTCAAGAATGATCATTGAAAATATGATTTTCTAAATAGGGAATGCGATTCCCAGTTGAAGGAAGAGAAAAATTTTTGAAATTCGCCCCTTATTCCTCAATCTTTGGGTGTCCATGTGATGGATATCCTATCCCTTCAGTGGTATTAGAGCCATGGTTCAAATCTTGAACCAATTTGTTTCATATATGAATCTGCGCAAATGGGCAGAAGGTGTTCTACCCGATTTGCGCAGATATGGGTTTTGGGAAATTTGTTCCCAAAATTGATGGGCAAATAATCTGAAATTAATTTTATATAAATCTAATTATTTTTTAGAATATTTCTTTATGATTTTCTTGATTTATGGGTTGTTCGTACAAGAGGAGATCGAATTCTTGGTTTGCACAGGGAACCTACAGGATTTGCAGTTTCTTGATTTATTCATTGCATTTGGTCTGTAAATATTTTTTTTTTTTTAGACTCTATGTATTAGGCATTCGATCTGATGTAATTATAATAGAAATTAGGTTTTCTATTTCTATTTATTTTTGGGTCGAAGATGGCGGCGCGTGGAAGGATATTTCGCAGATGAGACATTGGCTACCTGCGATTTACAGTTTGTGAAACTGCAATCTGTGATCTAACCTCTGTTTTGCAAGATGGATTGTGCAAACAACCTTTTTTAATTGATTCTTGATTTTGTTTTGTCAGTTCTTTAATTTCAGAGTATTTTCTTGAATTAAAGATTTAATTAAAAATCAAACCCTAGACCCATTCGAACCAAGATTGGTTCAAATTGTTTGGACCAAATCTAGGGTTTAATCAAGGCTGAAAGTCAGCCCTAATTTTTCCACTAATGGGCCTAAGGATTGATATTTAATTAAATGGTTAATTCGGCCCAACCTGTAAAGGCCTAGTTTTAAATAGTTAAAACTGTGAAAAGCCCATTTCAAAGGATAAAGCTATGTGGGCCAAACTGGGTAACCCTAATTCAGCCCATATACCTAGATAATATTAATGGTTAATATTATGGATATAAAACGGGCTTCCAATGGGGCTTACAGATGATTAATTGATTGAATCAATTTATCGTTGCATGAGATGTATGGATGTGTGATGTGCTACGTACATGGGCCATAAGTGCTTGGCTCATGCTTAACCGATAGTGGCTCTTGCGCACATCATGGCTGAATGCACATTATTGCCATGGTGTCCCTTTTGGTCATTGGATGACCTCCCTCAGTGGTGGATCCCACACCTCATCAAGAGGTTATGTGCGAAACCCTAGCCGATTAAGGCCCACCGAAATCTGACTTTATAAAAGTTAGTGGGAGCCACTTTGGTTTGACCTAAATCAAACTAGGGCGTAATAACTGTTCCCTCCAGCTGATATGAGTGCATGTGATAGGGAGATTCATATGATGAACTCTCTAAAGGCATTCCATCACTAGCATTAGGATGGGTCCTTCAGTAATGAGGAAACGCACCAGAAAATGGGTTATCCATTTGCTGTTGGGCTTGTCTGAGTGTTTCATAAGATGATAGGGGCGTCATAGACCGATGTGGGAGGGGTTTCACCAGAAAATGGGAACTCTTTCACAGTACCTTGACGTTCACAAATATGATGGGTAAGCACTCATTGGACATAAAGGTTTACCTGAAAACAGCTCTAAACCTTGTCTGACAGGGGCCAAAGGGAAAACTCATATGATGAGTGGATATGATCCTTCACAGAAAGGTGGTGGGGTTATGCAGATGAAACAGTTGGCTCCATGCACCCTATGTGATTTCCTACATTTCCAGAGACAACCCGTAGTCTCCTTCACTGAGAAATGAGGGAAATCTCAGAGATGAATGAATGGAAATGGATCATAGATTAAAATCCATATCTATGTAATGAACATGAATCAAATTAGGTTGTGGACTGATGTTTGCTCTTTTATCAAAAAATGACAAACGGATCATTTGCAAAGCTTCTTGACGACAACAAGCTTAAGGGCCCAAACTATGCCGACTGGTACAGAAACCTTATGCTGGTCCTAGCTTCTGAAAAGCTAGACAAAGTGGCAAAGAATCCTGCCCCGGAGCATCCGTGCAATATGGTTTCTGAGGCCCAAAGGAGACACTATCAGGAATGGGAGGAGAAAAACTCCCTTGCCCGGTCTTACGTCATTGCCTCCTTGGACAACCCAATACAAAGGCAGTTCGATCAGATCGAACTTGCCAATGACATATTGGACAGTCTCAGGATGATGTATGAAGAGCAGAATCGTTCTACTCGACAAAAGGTCTTGAAACAGTTCATGAACGCACAAATGACCAAGGGCCAACAAGTTCATGACCATTGCCTTCGAATGATGGGATACATCAACGAAGTGGAGGCTCTTGGATCCAGGCTAGACCTTGCAACCCAGATAGATGCTATCATTAATTCTTTGCCTCTTTCCTTTAATCCGTTCATTATGAACTATAATATGAACAAGCTGAATGTCAGCTTGCAAGAGCTCAGCAATATGTTGCAAAGAACCGAAGAACTGATTAGAAAGGATGAGCCTGTAGCTATGCTTGTTGAAGCTAGCAAGATAGGCAAGAGAAAGAGGAAGGCAAAGAAGCCTCAGAAGAAAGCCACTAAGGGTAAGAAGCAGAAGAAAGACAAAGCATCGGATGCCTGTCACTTCTGCAAGAAGACCGACCACTAGAAAAGGAACTGTCCTGCCTACCTGGAATCCAAGAAAGGTAATTTCGAAACTTGTGTTATAGAAACCAATTTATTGGTAGCTTCTGTGTCCTGGTGTATTGACTCCGAGGCTTCAACTCATGCGTGTAACTCACTGCAGGGGTTCAAGGTAAGCAGAAGGCTGAGTGAAGGAGAAATCACACTCTACTTGGGGACTACTGCAATTGTTGCAGCCGCGGCCATAGGAACCATGGAGTTATTTTTTAGAGAATGAATAATTGTATTGAAAGATTGTCTTTATGTACAAAATTTAAGGAGAAATTTGATTTATGTCTCAAAACTATGTGCAGATGGTTATTCTGTCTTCTTTATTAATACGATTACTATTAAAAGAAATAACAGATTCATCGCATACGGGGAACTGGAGAACGGTCTTTATGTTCTACATCCTTCTCTAGAAACTAACATAACCGAAATTACGTCGGTTGAAATCCCCAAGAAGAGAGCTCGTGATACAGTTAATCCCACTTGTCTGTGGCATTACCGACTTGGCCACATCGGTGTTGGCCGAATCACAAGGTTGGTACAGGATGGCCATTTCGATTTTCTAACTATAGAAGATCTTCCCACCTATGAGCCTTGCCTATAAGGCAAGATGACGAAACGACCATTTAATGGTAAGCCTGAAAGATGTACAGGCACACTTGACCCAATACATACTGATGTATGTGGTCCCTTGAGTGTTAGGACACGAAATCAACACGTGCATTTCATCACCTTCACATATGATTTTTCACGATATGGTTACGTATACCTAATGAGACACAAGCCTGAATCCTTTGAAAAGTTCAAAGAATTTAGACAAGAGGTCAAGAAACAGATAGGGAGAGAAATTAAAGCCCTTCGATCAGATCGAGGTGGCGAGTATCTCTCTGACGAATTCAGGGACTACTTTAAGGACAATGGGATAGTATCACAATTAGCTCCTCCTGCTACACCACAACTTAACGGTGTTTCAGAGAGGAGGAATAGGACCTTATTGGATATGGTCCGGTCGCTTCTCATACACTCAGAGTTACCCACATCCTTTTGGGGTTACGCATTAGAGACAATGATTTACGTGCTGAATCGGGTTCCAACCAAATCGGTTCTGAATACTCCATATGAACTTTGGACCGTAAAGAAACCAAGTGTCAAACACTTGAAGATTTGGGGTTATCCAGCACGCGTTAAAAGAACGAGTGTAGACAAGTTGGAATCCAAGACCAGTCGTTGCCTGTTTGTGAGCTACCCAAAAGGCTCTGTAGGTTACCTATTCTATGACCCAAGTGAGCAGAAAGTGTTCTGCAGTCAAAATGCACAATTCTTGGAAACCGATTCATTCTGGACACCCATCATCAGGAAGTTGTTCTTGATGAGGAGAGCTTAGGAGCATTGGGAGATGTCCCACAAGTTCCAGGTAGTGACCAATCTAGAAGATCCACTCAGGTATCCAGGCCACCAGTCCATTATGGTTATGACAAGGATAGTACCTGGTGGAAACCTTAACTAGTGAGGAGGATCCCGTGACTTACGTGGAAGCTATGTTGGACATAGATTCCCAGAAGTGGGTGGAGGCCATGAGAGCAGAGATGGACTCAATGGAGACCAATGGACTCTGGACTCTAGTAGATCCACCCTCTGGGGTAAAAGCAATCGGTTGCAAATGGATTTACAAGAGGAAAAAGGGCCCCGATGGTAGGGTTGAGACCTTCAAAGCTTGTTTGGTGGCAAAAGGGTACACTCAGAAAGAGGGCATCGATTATGAGGAAACCTTTTCGCCTATAGCCATGCTTAAATCCATTAGGATTTTGCTAGATGTAGCAGCATACCATGATTATGAGATTTGGCAGATGGATGTCAAAACTGCATTCCTGAATGAAGATCTTATTGAAGATATCTATATGCAGCAGCCGCAAGGCTTCATTGCTACAGGTCAAGAAAACATGGTATGTAAACTTAATTGATTCATTTATGGACTTAAGCAAGCTTCTAGAAGTTAAAACACTCTTTTTGACTCTGCTGGCAAATCATTTGACTTCGAGCAGAATCCAGATGAACCTTGTGCCTACAGGAAGTACAATGGAGATAAGGTTACCTTCTTGGTTCTGTATGTAGATGACATTCTACTCATTGGGATTGATGTAGGAATGTTAACTATGGTGAAAGTATGGCTTTCACAGCAATTCTCCATGAAAGATCTTGGAGAAGTCTCCTATATACTGGGTCTTCGACTCTATAGAGATAGATCGAAGTGGATAATAGGATTATCCCAATCTACCTACATTTACAAAATAGTCAAAAGATACAGCATGGAAAACTCCAAGAAAGGAAATGTTCCTTTCAGGCACGGAGTCACTCTCTCCAAGAAGATGTCTCCCAAGACTTCTGAGGAGATTGATGGCATGAAAGACGTTCCCTATGCCTCTGTCGTAGGAAGCATCATGTATGCCATGCTGTGCACTCATCCTGACATTGCTCAGGCAGTGAGTGTGGTAAGCAAATTTCAGGCCAACCCAGGGCAAGAGCACTAGACTACTGTGAAAAACATACTTAAGTGCTTTCGAATGACAAAAGAGTTTTGTCTAGTATTCGAAGGTAGCTCACTACAGATCCAAAGGTATACAGATGTCGATTTCCAATCGGATCCAGATGATAGAAAGTCTACATCTGGATATGTTTTAACTATAGGATTGTGTGCTGTTTGCTAGAAAAGCAGCAAACAGGGGTCCACTTCAGACTCCATGACCAAAGCCGAGTACATTGCCGCAAGTGAGGCTGCCAAAGAAGCCGTGTGGATGAAGAAGTTCATTCATGAGTTGGGAGTAGTTCCGTCCAACACATCACCCATCCCATTGTTGTGTGACAACAATGGAGCCATTGCTCAGGCTAAGGAGCCACGAGCCCACTCGAAGTCGAAGCACATCGAGAGGAAGTACCACGTACTGCGGAAGATTATTGGCAGAGGGGACGTCCTGATTCAGAAGGTAGCGTCAGCGAAAAATGTAACAGACCCATTGACAAAGCCACTATCACAGAAAGTGTTTGAGAAACATGTGGAAAGCATGGGACTCCAACTTGTACCTGATTGGACCTAAGTGCAAGTGGGAGCTGTTAGACAGTTTTGTATGCCCTTATCTTCAATCAAGATGATGTACTTTATGAGTTTATTGTAAATGAATAAAAGTGCATATTTGATTCATGTTCCCTTAGTATGTTTCAGTGTAATACCCTTAAACTGGACACTTAATGAGACTCGTGTTAGTTTAGAATGTTCACAGCCAGTGGGTCAGTCTAGGGAGACCTATCCTGACAAGGCTGACACTGTGGTGCCACCAAGTCAGTTGGGGTGGCCTGTATCAGCTGCTAGGGTGAGACCCTAGGCACATACAGTGTAGGATTAATTGAATCTTTGAACTAGACCAGAATTCCAATATTGCCCTGGACCTTGGAGATTGATGGGAAAAACTGAAAAGTTAAACCCGACCCCTAGACTCGATTATGATATTGCACTAAGTGTCGGATTGGGTTGTCTTTGATATACCAATTAGTGAGATCCTTAGCGGGGGTCAAAACCTAGGTATGTTGGAACAGTCTGAGAATTCATTTGAGTGGGTGATTAGAGTGACAGGACCAGCCCCTTTGTCGGATAAAGGTAATGATCGGGGAAGCACTCTCACTGATGGAAACCAAGACTACCAGCAGTCGATTTCAATCGTTGAGATTTGTTTTGCAAAATATATTTTATATAAAAGTATATATATTATGGTTTTGAAATGATTTGCAAAATGTTTTAATTCCCGGGATCCATATGAGCAGAGAGTGCAACATTGTTCCTTGCATCCGAGGGAGAGGTCATCTCTTGTCGGGCTGTGTATGATCATTATGGGCTGAGAGGTTAAGTGTAAGACCATTGAGTGTAATACCTGATGGGCTAATCTTGCATCTGCCCATAGTCCCTGGGTGTTACAAGGTGGCTTGGCCCAGGGACCACTTAGGGTAAGCGTTGGGCCCATAGAGCCCATAAGATGGGTTTCAGGGGGTGCACTGTCCATAACAGTGTATTCGGCCAGGCCTTGTAACAAAGGCTGGGCTGAACCCATGTGACTGATGTGTAGATCAATGTTTGGGTCCCACGCCACACAAAGAAGCCCAATTGGGCAGCAGTTTGGAAGGCTAAGTGAGTACATAACCTTAAATGGGCCTTAAGCCCATTTCGAACTGGGCTGATTTGATCAATCAATTAAAAGGGGCGAATTCTGAGATGGATCAGCTGATAGGATTGGGCCAAGACCCTATCCACTTAGAGAGTCTAAGATCTAAATAAGATTTAGATCTGGAAGCCTTCTAATTAGATTAGGAGATGGCTGATCTGATCTGTAGATAAGATAAGGGTTTATCCCTATCACCTAAAGAGAGGTCTTATGGATAGTGCACCCCCTGAAATGCAGCCAACATACTCTTGTCTTATGGACAGCTCCTAATTGTATTAGGAGCTGTTCTTTTTAGGTTAACAAAAGACGGAGGGGCCTTTAGACATGCAACCAACATACTCTTGTCTTCAGAGCTGAAATCACAAGAAGAGAGAATTCTACACCCTACGAATACTCTCTTGCTGCCTCCTTCCTGCAGCCGCTGCCTCCAGCAGTTCGATCTCCTACTCTCTACAGGAGTAATCAAGATTTGATCTTGATAACAATCTTTTGGAGAAAATATTGATTGAAACTGCATTCACAAGCCATCATGTTGATTCTTGCGAAGGGTCAAGTTCTTTTGAAAGAACACTGCTGATTCTGCTTCATCCTGCACTGCACCATCTTCAGTGGGAGCAGATTTTGGATCCTTCCTTGGGCGTGAACACCTCCATTGGGAGATATTGTTTCTCCGTATCAGGTATAATCTCTTTCTACTTCTTTTGGTTCAGATCTGGTTTAGTTTATGGTTCAAGAATGATCCTTGAAAATATGATTTTCTAAATAGGGAATGTGATTCCCAGTTGAAGGGAGAGAAAAATTTTTGAAATTTGCCCCTTTATTCCGCATTCTTTGGGTGTCCATGTGATGGATATCCTATCCCTTCACTTTCATGTGTTTCCATATGTATCTTAATTTTTCATCTATATCTATGCATATCCCGATATGTCTCTTAAATTTGGATGTCCGATACACTTCGCATTTTTGATATTTTGAACTTGTTCTCTGTGTCAACTTTTTACCTGTAAATTATTATTATTATTATTATTATTATTATTATTATTATTATTAACATCTTTTTTTGGCATTGACAATAAATATATTGTCAACCCTCATTCCTGTAACCTCACTTATTTTATTAAGGACATAAATAAATGATACTTATCTTATTTAGAATATAAATGAATGACAGGTTGGTGTAAGCATTTGTCAACTTTCTATATTTTTAAGGTTTCTCTATAACTTACATTATAGAGGAGATGTGAAAAGCATTGAGGAGAAAGAAGGGCTAACAACTACCATAAGTATATATGTATATGTGAACATCCAAATTGAACTTGGGTTTGGGGTTCACTCCATGGCTGAAATGGTATGGAGCCGCCACCCGTCGATACAAGGAGTATGGGAGTGATGGGCCTCCCAAGTTCGAGAATCAAAACAAGACTCTCATGTGATCCCAAAAGAGGCTATTCTAGGTAATTTATAGGGGAGAGAGGGAAGGTATTAGGCACCCCTCTCATACTCAACATGTAGTACCATTCTCCTAATTTGGTAAAGAACAAATAAGAACAAAAGAAAACAAAAAACTACAACATTTCTAGCAACCTTGCCCATCAAAAAGGATAGTCTTGGTAAGCTTGTTTCCGAAGTGATTTAACCCTCTCATTCTCTTTTTGGGTGAGGGAAACCCTTAAAGGAGCCAAGGATTAGGCAACTACATGCATCCTCCTTCTTTATCCAAGGTTCCCCTCATTCATACTAGGATAATGAGAAAAAAATCAAAACACAAGGGAACCAATCCCCTATTAACCACCTCACTCAAGGCTCACTAAGCACAATCTACACTTACGGTTTAAAACAAAAAAAAAAAAAAAGGAAACAAAACAAACCGATAAACAAGATAGAAAAACTAACTTGAACTAGAGTTTAACATGGAGTCGAGATACTATTAAACATGTATTCCAACATTCAAATAAAAAATGATTCAATATGTATAGTCATTTAACTAGACAAATCTGAATTTAAATACAATGGGAGAAGAAATTTCAGCAATGATATATATTCTAATTATGTTAAATAACTAATATATGACATAGAATGTTATCCAAATCAGTCAACAAAGTTTTTTAATAATTTCTACTCCAAGTCAGCAAGAAATTAACTAAAAGGAATAACAAACATCATCCAATAAAAGAAATCAATGCTGAAATGAAATGAAAAATAAAAACACCTAGAGCATTAAGAAGATTCAAGAAAACAAAAAAAATACTAAAATAAAACAAAAATAAAAAATAAAAAAAGATGAGGTGAGGGGCTCACCTCTTTGTGGCCTTTTGACATACACTACAAGATAAATGATTGAAATTGTTGACGTCTCTTTTTTTAGGTCGAGCTTTGCTTGAATCGAATGGGTAGAGGGGCTACTTCTCCAAGGTTGCTTTGAGACTTTTCTTTTTTTTCTTGGATTGAATGATGATGGAGGATAGGTTCAGCTAGACTCTTGGAAGGGAGAAGGTTCAAGGAAGAAAATGGATTTTGTTTTGGGGTTAACAGAATTAGGGTTTCGAAGGAGCTAGGCTTTGGTTTGGGGTTGAGAAGTATAAAGAAGAGGGTGATGGGTGAGTGAGTGGAATTTAGTTAGGGGAAATAGAAGGGTAAAGAGGGATATCAGAGAGAGAAAGAGAGGGATTTCGGTGAGAGAGAGATAAAGGGAAATCGATTCTTTACCTTGGCTGAAAATAGTGAATGGACTTGCTCCTTTCCTTTTCCTCTTTCCTCTCCTCCTCTTTTTCTTCTTCTTCCTTCTTCTTTGCTGGCCGAATGGAGATCCCTTTCTATTTTTCTTTTTCCTTTCTTTCTTTTGTTTTTGGTTGGGGTGTAGAGATTTGATGGTGGCATTTCAGTTGGGGTTTAGGTGAAAGGAGAGGTGGAAGAAGATGATGAGAGGGAGAGTTTGGTGGTGCTGTGTTGGTAGAGGTTGAAGGAGATGGAGATTGGTAGGTCCGGTTGGTGAGAGCTTGTGGGAGTGAGGGAGGGAGGAAGAAGAAGACGGTTGGTTTCGGTGGTGAGAGCTTGAGTGAGTGAGGGAGAGGAAGAATGTGAGAGAGAGTTCAGCAGTGAGGGAGAGAAAAATGAGTGAGAGAGAGGAGGAAGGTAGAGATCGGTGGTGAGGGAGAGGAAAATGAGTGAGAGAGAGAGTTCTGTGGTCAGGGAGAAGAGATGAGTGAGAAGGAGAGTTCGAATCTCGAACAGGAGATGAGAAGGGAGGAGGATGAAGATGGTGGTTCAATTGCTTGGAGAGAGTGTGAGAGAGAATCCCCCCCTTTTGGTTGGTTCAGTTTTATCCAGGTTTTTCTCTTTTCTTTCATTATTTTTCTTAGGCCTTCCTTTAGAACCGGATGGGTTGGGCTGTTTTGGTTCGGTTTGGACTAGATGGGTTGGGTTAGGACCGAATGGAGGGGGGTTTAGTTAGGGTTAGTTGGGTCTTGGATAGGGTTTTTTGGTGTTTGAGTGTGAGGCTTAAAAAGATGGAGGGTTGAGATCTCATTGTGCAAATCTAAGGGATGGTGGCTTCCTAGATTAATCCTTTGCCTTTTGACCAAATTTAAGGCAAGGAGACAACTTCCCTTGATTTTCTCCCCCTTGTCCCCTTTCCTTTAATCCTTTAATGCTTAGAATGGGGAGAGTTTTAAATTTAAAATTTGAATTTGAGGGGGAATGGATAGGTGGCGGCTAGGGTTTTTGGGTGTGGAAGTGAGGGTTAGGTCAATCATAGGGTAGAGAAACAAGGTGGACTCAAATCTAGGGCTAGGATTGATTCTAAGTTTAGTGAAGGCTTTGGGGTGATTTCTAGAAATGTGAAGGGCCTTTAGTGAAAAAACAAAAAGGGGTTTTTTTGCAATGAGTGGGGTGTAATGTGCAGGATTCAAGGGCTGAGATTAAAATTCAAGATATTAGGGTTTTTCTCAACCAACGAGATTGCACAAATTGGAATCTTCATTGATGGAGGGGTAAAATGGGGAATTTTGTAATGAAAATTTTCAAGGGGGTTTTAAGGTGTTTGATAAGGGCAATGATAGGGTTTGATGGCCCTGAGGGGTGTGTCAGAGTGAGAAATCATGATTTGGAGTGTGTTGAGCAATGTGGGTCATTGAATTAGGTTTTTTCTTGATAGAAGGGTAAAATGGTAATTTTGGGTCTAAAAATGGAGGATTTATCCTGGTGTCTAAGAAGGTGATGATGTGGTCTAGTTGTATCAGAGTGTGTATTTCAATGCAGATCTTGAAATATGAGAAGTGGGTTATAAAGGGGACAAAGCAAAAATTGGGTACTTACAACTACCCCCCTTTATCAAAGTGCGCATGATGCTTTATTATGTTCAAATTATTGATGCAAAACATGAAAGAGGTCAACAAGGGCCGAACCACTTTTGAATGCATAGCTTGAGAAGGTCGAGTCACTTTATTTGATGAATGTAGTATTTTATAAGGTCAAGTTGACCTGTTTGATGAATGTAGAGCTTGATAATGTCAATTCGCTTTATTTGATGAATGTAGTGTTTAATAAAGTCAAGTTAACCTTTTTGATGAATGAAGAGCTTGACAATGTCAATTAGCTCTATTTGATTATTGTGATTCTTGATAAGGTCGAGCTGACTTTTTTGATAAATGAAGAGCTTGACAAGGTAAATTCGCTCTATTTGATGAATGTAGTATTCGATAAGGCTGAGTTGACTTGTTTGATGAATGAAGAGCTTGACAAGGTCAATTTGCTCTATTCAATGAAAGTAGTCTTTCATAAGGTTAAGCTAACCTGTTTGATGAAAGGAAATTTTGTGTTTTCTAAGTAAATCTGAGTAAAAGTGTGTTGAATGATAAAAACCTATGCTATGTGAGCAAAGGTGTCTGAGTAAAATTTGTACATTCTAAGTAAACTTGAGTGAAACTGAATGAAAAACCATTGCTATTTGAGCAAAGGTGTCTAAGTAAAATTTGTGTTGATTGAAAAAAAAAAAACCATTGTTATCTAAGCAAAGGTGTCTAAGTAAAATCTGCTGAATGAAAAACCATTGCTATCTGAGCAAAGGTGTTTGAGTAAAACATGTGCATTTTGAGTAAATCTAAGTAAAACTGAATGAAAAACCATTGCTATCTGAGCAAAGGTGCCTGAGTAAAATTTGTGTTGAATGGAAAAAGAAAACCATTTCTATCTGAGTAGTGGTGTTTGTGTAAAATCTGTGCTTAATCAAAAAAAAAAACCATTGTTATCTAAGCAAAGGTGTCTGAGTAAAATCTGTGCTGAATGAAAAACCATTGTTATTTAAGTAAAGGTGTCTGAGTAAACATGTGCATTCTGAGTAAATCTGACTAAAATTGAATGAAAAACCATTGCTATCTGAGCAAAGGTGCCTGACTAACATCCGTGCTTAATGAAAAAAAAAAAAACCATTGCAATCTAAGGAAAGGTGTTTAAGTAAAGTCTATGCTAAATGAAAAAGAAAAACCATTGCTATCTGAGCAAAGGTGTCTGAGTAAAATATGTGCTGAATGAAAAAAACCATTGCTATCTTAGCAAAGGTGTTTGAGTAAAATCTGTATTGAATGAAAAAAACCATTACTATTTGAGCAAAGGTGTCTGAGTAAAATCTATGTGATCTGAGTAAATCTGAGTAAAACTATGTTGAATGAAAAACCTATGCTAGGTGAGCAAAGGTGTCTGAGTAAAATCTAGGAAATCTAAGTAAACCTAAGTAAAACTGTGTTGAATGAAAAACATATGCTATGTGAGCAAAGGTGTTTGAATAAAATCTAGGTAATCTGGGAAAAATCATTTGAGTAAATTCCGTGCAATCTGAGCAAATCCGAGCAAAATGTGTGTTGAGTGCAAATCTAGGTATTCCAAGTAAAAGCATCTGAGTAAATTCTATATAATCTGAGCAAATCTAAGCAAAATCTGGGTAGTTTGAGTAAAAGAATCTAAGTAATTTTGTGCAATCTGAACAAAATCTAGGTAGGGTGCAAATCAGGGTATTCTAAGTAAAAGCATCTAAGTAAATTTTGTGTAATCTAAGCAAAATTTGGGTAGTCTGAGTAAAAGCATCTCAGTAATTCTATGCAATTTAAGCAAATTTGAGCAAAATCTGGATTGAGTGCAAATTTGGGTATTTTGAGTAAAATCCGTGTTGAATGAGAATTTTGTGTTACTTGAGCAAAAATTTTTTTTTTTTTTTATAGCTTAGTGTCTTGGGGGACTTTGGAAAACTTTTTTTGTGATTGACATCTGAATCTTGGGTGAAATTTCAGCCCATGTATTCTAATAAAACTACTAGAAATTTCAGCCCATGAAATTTCAGTCTTCATGAGTGTTACCAAAGTTATTAGCAGTTCTAGAAACTTCAAGCTTCATGCAAGCAGCAAACCTATTTTCAGCCCAAAAAAATTTCAGCCTTCAAGCAAGCAAATAAAGCTATTAACAGTCCAAAATTTTCAGACTATGTTTATGCAAGTAAACTATTAACATTCCCTACAACTTTCAGCATAAAAAGCATGCCAATCTAACCATTAGCAATCCTAAAACCTACCATTGACAGCCCATAAGAATCAGACCAATGTGAATGCTAATAAAATCATTTATAGTCCTAAACATGTCAGCCTATGTGCACACTAACTAAACAATTAACAGTCCTTGAAAATGAATGCAAATGAGACTCTTAATAGTCCTAAAAATTCAGTTTTTATGCATGCTTATTAAACCATAAACAGTCCTAAAGATGTTACATATATACATGCAAAACCTAGCATTAACATCCTACAAAAATTCAGCCCATGTGAATGTTACTAAATCCATTAACAGTCCTAACATTTCAGCCGATATGCATGCCAAATTACACACTAACAATCATAAAAAAAAAAAAAAAAAAAAAAAAAAAAAAAAAAAAAAACTGTTTTATGCATACAAGCGAGACTTTTAACAGTCCAAAAAAAAAGTCAGTTTACATGCATGCCTCCAAAACCATTAACAGCCCCAAAGAATTCAGCCTAAGTATATATAATTGAAGTCATTAACAATCTATAAAAAATCAGTTTACATGCATGCAACTAAAATTCTTAATAGTCCTACAAATTGAGCCTATGTGCATGTCATATAACCATTAATCAGTCCTAAGAACATCAGATTTTGTAAATGAAAATTAAACTTATAAAAGTCCTAAAAAATCAATTTACATGCATGCCTACATGACTAATAACAGTCCTAGAAACTCAGCTAGTATCCATGTAGCCCTAGGCATTAACAATAACAAAAATAAAAAGTAGATTATATGCACTACAACATAAGCATTATTAGTTCAAAAAAAAATCAGCCCAAAAGAATGCAATCAAAGTAATTAACAATCCAAATAAACTAGCATACGAACAAGCAAACAACACCATTAGCATCCTAGGAATGTGAGTGATTTACCCACTCAAAGGGGAAGAAGGGAATGGCATACACAAACCTTCTCATCTCCAGTGGAGTCGTCATTCTGTGAACATCCAAATTGAACTTGGGTTTGGGATTCACTCCATGGCTGAAATGGTATGGAACCGCCACCCATCGATACAAGGAACATGGGAGTGATGGACCCCCCAAGTTTGAGAATCAAAACAAGACTCTCATGTGATCCCAAAAGAGGCTATTCTATGTATTTTTATAGGGGAGAGAGGGAAGGTGTTAGACACCCTTCTCTCATACTCAACATGTAGTATCATTCCTCTAATTTGGTAAAGAAAGAATAAGAATAAAATAAAATAAAAAACTACAAGATTTCTAGCAACCTTGCCCATCAAAAAGGATAGTCTTGGTGAGCTTGTTTCCCAAGTGAGGGAAACCCCACTCATTCTCTTTTTGAGTGAGGGAAACCCTTAAAGGAGCCAAGGATTAGGCAATTACATGCATCCTCCTTCTTTATCCAAGGTTCCCCTCATTTCTACTAGGCTAGTGAGAAAAAATCAAAGCACAAAAAAATCAATCCCCTATTAACCACCTCACTTAGGGCTCACCAAGCACAATCTATACTTACGATTAGAAAAAAAAAAAAAAAAAAAACAAGAAACAAAACAAACCGATAAACAAGATAGAAAAACTAACTTGAACTAGAGTTTAACATGGAGCCAAGATACTATTAAACATGTATTCTAACATTCAAATAAAAAAGGATTCAATATGTATATTCATTTAACTAGACAAATCTGAATCTAAATACAATGAGAGAAGAAATTTCAGCAATTATATATATTCTAATTATGTTCAATAAAAAAATCAATGCAAATGAAATAAAAAAAAAAAACACCTAGAGCATTAAGAAGATTCAAGAGAACAAAAAAATACTAAAATAAAAAAGGATGAGGTGAGTGGCTCACCTCTTTGTGGCCTTTTGACATACACTACAAGATAAATGATTGAAATTGTTGATGTCTCTTTTTGAGGTTGAGCTTTGCTTGAATCGAATGGGTAGAGGGGCTACTTCTCCAAGTTTGCTTTGAGACTTTTCTTTTTTTTTTTTCTTGGATTGAATGATGATGGAGGATAGGTTCAGCTGGACTCTTGGAAAGGAGAAGGTTCAAGGAAGAAAAAGGGTTCTATTTTAGGGTTAATAGAATGGGGTTTTGATGGAGCTAGGTTTCGATTTGGGGTTGAGAAGTATGAAGAAGAGGGTGATGGGTGAATGAGTGGATTTCAACTAGGGTAAATAGAAGGGTAAAGAGGGATATCAGAGAGAGAAAGAAAGGGATTTCGGTGAGAGAGAGATAGAGCGAAATGGATTTTTTACCTTAGCCAATAATAGTGATTGGACTTGCTCCTTTCCTTTTCCTCTTTCCTCTCCTCTTCTTCTTCTTCTTCCTTCTTCTTTGCTGGCCGAATGGAGATCCCTTTCTATTTTTCTTTTTCCTTTCTTTCTTTTGTTTTTGGTTGGGCTGTGGAGATTTGATGGTGGCATTTCAGTTGGGGTTTAGGTGGAAGAAGACGATGAGAGGGAGAGTTCGGTGGTGGTGTATAGGTAAAGGTTGAAGGAGATGGAGATGGGTAGGTTCAGTGGTGAAGGAAGAAGGCAGAGAAGAGAGGAGGAAGGTAGAGTTCGGTGGTGAGAGCTTGAGGGAGTGTGGGAGGGAGGAGGAAGAAAACGGATGGTTCCGGTGGTGAGAACTTGAGGGAGTGAGGGAGAAGAAGAAAGTGAGAGAGATCTCGGTGGCGAAGGAGAAGAAAATAAGTGAGAGAGAAAGTTATATGGTTAGGGAGAAGAGATGAGTGAGAGGGAGAGTTCGAATCTCAAAGAGGAGAGTAGAAGGGAGGAGGATGAAGATGGTGGTTAGGTTACTAGGGGGAAGGGGGAATGGAGAGAATGAGAGAATGGAGAGAGTGTGAGAGAGAATCCTCCCTTTTGGTTGGTTCGGTTTTATCTAGGTTTTTCTCTTTTCTTTCATTATTTTTCTTAGGCCTTCCTTTAGGACCAGATAGGTTGGGCTGTTTTTGTTCGGTTGGGACTAGATGGATTGGGTTAGGACCGAATGGAGGGGGTTTAGTTAGGATTAGTTGGGTCTTGGATAGGGTTTTTTGGTGTTTGAGTTTGAGGCTTAAAAAAATGGAGGGTTGAGATCTCTTTGTGCTAATCTAAGGGGTGGGGGCTTCCTAGATTATTCCTTTGCCTTTTGTGCCCTTGTCCCCTTTCCTTTAATGCCTAGAATGTGGGGAGTTTTAAATTTAAATTTTGAATTTGAGGGGGAATGGATAGGTGATGGCTAGGGTTTTAGGATTTAGGGTTTTTGGGTATGGAAGTGAGGGTTAGGCCGATCGTAGGGTGGAGAAACAAGGGGGGCTCAAATCTAGGGCTAGGATTGATTCTAGGTTTAGTGAGGGCTTTGGGGTGATTTCTAGAAATGTGAAGGGACTTGAGTGAAAAAACAAAAAGGGGTTTTTTGCAATGAGAGGGCAGGTCCAAGGGGTGTAATGTGTAGGATTCAAGGGCTGAGACTAAAATTCAAGATATTAGGGTTTTTGTCAACCAACAAGATTGCACAAATTGGAATATTCGGTGATAGAGAGGTAAAATGGGGAATTTTGTAATAAAATTTTCCAAGGGGGTTTTAAGGTGTTTGAGAAGGGAAATGATAGGGTTTTTTGACCCCGAGGGGTGTGTCAAAGTGAGAAATCATGATTTGGAGTGTTTGAGCAATGTGGGCCATCGAATCAGGATTTTTCTTGATAGAAGGGTAAAATGATAATTTTGGGTCTAAAAATGAAGGATTTATCCGAGTGTCTAGGAAGGTGATAATGTGTTCTAGGTGTATTAGAGGGTGTACCATAATGCAAATCTTGAAATATGAGAGTAGCAGCCAATGAAAGCCATTGATTTGGAATCTTTATAGATGAGGGGTAAAATGGTAATTTTAAGGCTTGAGGTTTAACAGATCGATGATCGAGAGGTTTTGATTGGGTTTGGAGGTGTCAGATGATGTGTGATGATGGATCTTCAATTTGGGGCATATCGAGAGATGAGGATGATTTATTTGGAATCATTTTAAGTTAAGGGTAAAATGGTAATTTTAGGGTATGAAATGTGATGGATCATCAATCGGGAGGTTTTTATGGGATTTGGAAATGATTGGGTGGTGTATAATGATGGATATCTTTAATTTGGAGAGTAGTAGTCAACAAGGATTGTTGATTTAGAATCTTTTTGGCTGAAGGGCAAAATGGTCATTTTAAGGTTTGAAATGTGATGGATCACCATTCAGGGGGTTTTGATGGGGTTTGGAGGTGTTGGATGATGCGTAACAGTGGATATCTTAAATTTGGGCAAATCGGGTGATGGGGATAGTCCATTCAGAATCTTTTTAAGTGAAGGTAAAATGGTAATTTCAGGGTAGGAAATGTGATGGATTGTCGATCGGGAGGTTTCGATGGATTTGGAGATGTTTGGATATGTGTATTGATGGATATCTTTAATTTAGAGAGTGGCGTTCAACGATAATCGTCGATTTGGAATTTTTTTTGGATGAAGGGCAAAATGGTCATTTTAAGGTTTGAAATGTGATGGATCATCAATCAGGAGGTTTTGATGGGGTTTGGAGGTGTTGGATGATGCGTAACGGTGGATATCTTAAATTCAGGGCATATCGGGTGATGGGGATAGTCCATTTGGAATCTTTTTAAGTGAAGGGTAAAATGGTCATTTTAGCGTCTTAATTGTGATGGATTGTTGATCTGTGGATTTTGATAGAGTTTGGAGGTCCTGGATAGTGTGTTGCGATGGAAATCCTGGATTTGAGGAGCGACGACCAATAAGGATCGTCGATTTAGAATCTTTTAAATAAATAGCAAAACGGTCATTTTAAATAAATAGCAAAATGTCCATTACCCCCACCCTGCATTATCCTTGACTCTCTCTCCTCTCCCCTTCCCATCTCTCCCATTAAGCCATGTCACAATTCCCAACCCAACTACCCTAAAATATTCCTAGAATCTCTCCAAAGGTATCATGTTACCCCATTCCCTAATCAATTCTTAAAATCTCTCTCCCCAATCTATATCCACTATCTCTCATTTAAAATATTCATATGAATTAATAAACAGTTAAATATAGTTAATGTTTAATCCAACCCATATTCAATGAGTATTAAATAGTGTTATTACCAAAAATTAATAAATACGGTTAGTAAATTACCAAAAATTAAATATTCTTATTAGTACAGTTAGAAATTACCAAAAATTAATAAATATTGTTATTAATTAAGTCATCATGTGACTTTTTAAAGGGTAAATACTCTTATATTCATGTAAATTAACAACGTTTTATATATAGAAATTGAAAACTCTTAAACTAATTTCTATAAATTTGAGAATTATCCTTAACAATTATCAAAAACTATAAAATTTTAGTTATTGCTATTATTATAGTTAATAACCGATGCAGATGGGGGAATAAAATATTATAATGATGGAAAATGAAATTATTAATTAATTTACATTGGAAAATAAAATATTAGTGTAATTTTGTTAGTAAACTACCTAATAAAAATAAATATTTTATAATAAAATTTTCAAATTTTTCATAAAACTATATTTTCATAAAAGAACATTTTGGAAACTAAAATATATAAAATTTTTGAAAGTTTATTTAAAATGTTTTAAATAATATTGAAAATTATTAAAGATAAATGAGTATAGAAAAGGGAAAACAATAATTTGAATCAATAATTACACAAATTATTAAGATAAATTAGTATGATATTAGAAAAAGGAAATTATTGATTAGTTTATATTAGAAAATATAAGATAAATTAGTGTAATTCTACAAGTAAACCATTTAAAAAAATAAATTATTTAATAACATTTTAAAAATAAATTTGAATAAATTACACAAATGTGCTAAAATTTCCAAATTTTTCATTCAATTTCAATTTTGAAAATTAAAGACAATTTAATGTACTTTTAGAATTTTACCATGTTGTTGATACTCAGTACATCATTTTGGTCATTTTTGTCGTCAAATTGAATATTAGGTTTACGGGGAGTGGGTACCTTGCCTTGAACTGGCCCAAGGATTCCCCATCCTTCATGAGGAGTGGGTGTCTTGCCCTGAACTCGCTTGACACCGAGGACGAGCTGGGGAGATTCGAGGATTTCCCCGTCCCTAATAGGGAGTGGGTGCCTTACCCTGAACCCACCTAACACTAGGGATAGGATGGGGATGGGGTAGAGTGTCTTGACTATAGGATGGGGTGTCCCGCCCCAAACCCGCCCCATTGCCATTCCCGTATAATTGTTAATTATTAGTAAAATTAATAAAAATGTTAGATTTTGTGATTATTTTTATTTATTTAAAGTAAATCAAAATTTTATTTAAAAATAATGAAAATAATAACAGTTATTAACAATAATTTTAAATACTTTTAATTAATTAACATCAATTTTTTTATTATTAATTTATCAATTAATTAATAGTAAATAAAATTATTCAATCTTTCGGATTTTTCCATGCATTGCATGGGTCCCTACTTGTGTGTTATATTTTAATAAAATAGGCTCAAAGCCCAACCCACCATGAGTTGCCAACACCATGGTGCACGAAATGGCCACCTCCCCAACAAAATTCTTGGTGATTTCGTATGTGATTGAGAGAATAGATTATAGATGTCTAATGTGAGTCACCCTCAATTGGAAGAGTACAAATGCAAATATGTAATGCAAAATTTTGTATTTTATATGTATTTGCATTTGTACCCTTTTCATCAAACTGAGCCTATTGTTGCACTTGGTTATAGTGAGATCACGATTATTCGCCTTTTTGCCCCCATAGGGGCCGTAATTCAATTTCCATGGCATACTACCACACTTTTTTATCTAACAACATTATACTCCTCTTAAAGGTGGATTTGGAGCCATTAGTGGTGGGGCTCCGAGCCACATCTCATTTGGGGCTTACCCAGTTACATGCCAACCAAGCCACCACTCGGTTGACATAGTGAAATCTCGTTGGGATGGACAATTTGTATGTAGTTCAATTTTGCTTTTATTTGTTTGTAATTATGGTTTGTATTTCTATTTCATACCAAATTTGTCATTTTTGCACTTGTTGGCAATGTAAATCTTACATCCCAAAAACTGACTCAAATTTGCATCATGCCACCTTGTTCCTACCTCATTTTTTTCATAATAATGAAGTGGGAACCACATCATAATCTTCTTTCATTTAAGTGAACGGTCATTTCATGGTACGTAGTTCCTATTTTACTTCTGATAAATAAACAAATTAAAATATGAAGCAAACCTACACTCAGCCCATTTGCACTTCCACACATTTACATCAATACAAACAAATTTTGCACTACAAATTAAAACTAATTAGATGAACAAACACACAATTATGATAAAAAAAGAGATGAAAAAAAAAAAAAACAAAAAGCAAATGCAACATATAATGGAATCATAAGATATTTTTAGCTTTTCTTTCTTATAATACGATCTTACCCTTCATATTCCATGATGCATGATGCATACATTATATATTATTATTGTTAACTACTCATATAAAGCAGATACCAAACGTTGCAAACACACGAAGAAAAAATACATATAAAATGGTTCTACTAATTACTCCTGTCCATTTCTAATACAAACCGCATATGCTACAACAAGTGTCATAGCACTTGCTGAAACAATTAAATCAAAACCTTTTATGTGTTATCATGACCCCACCTTAGAATCGGGATCTGCTTTTTACAGAGCGCTCCTTGTATTGACCTGACAGTCATATCCCACCGTTTATTAAATACAAGTATGAAAGATGTTTATGATGTAGAGTCAGCACATGCTGTGAGGTCCATGTGAAGAACAAATCGAAACTCTCCGACATGAATTAAAAGTGAGATTTTGGTAGAGCCATTGGAATACATCTAAGGTCACGGTTTTTAATTTTATCCCTCTGATTTGTGCAAAAAACTTGTCCGTGGGACTGGGACCCCCAACACATTGGAACCGTACGATTCCTTTTCGTGTATTAACCCACGTGCAATGCAAGTGCCTTTGCATTTGATTTTGATTTGGACGTGAATTTTGGAAAGATACCCTTTCCTTGGCTTCAAAATGGGAGAAAAAAAAAGGAAGAGAAAAAGGAATATTTATCAAACTGTCAAGTAGGCGTATGGAAAACAGGAAACCCCCCAAATTTGTTTTTTTCTGCTTCGAAGTAGTTGTTACTATCATTAAAAAAGTAACTATAAGAACCCGAATCCCCTTTCATGGGTCCCACCATATATAAAAGCTTGATAAATTTATTATCATGCCGATTCCGAAACAACTTTAACCAATCACAACCCCCGGTACCATCTGATTAAATACTATTTTAATCTTATGATACCAATTAATTGATTGGTTATCAGTTTCTCAGGTGTCATGCCTAAAAATCACAACCGAGTATTAGTTTGGATATTCAAGGAAAATTTTATGCTGATTGAGAGAGATATGATACCGAAACTCTTCAATGAATTTGGATAAAATATATACCATCTAAGTGGTTATCGCTTACTCAAATCCTTGTGATAAAAATATTGCATGATCAATATTAAGCTTTTAAGTTGGGGCATCCATCAAATGCGATATGGCACAAATTACAGTACCATAGGTTCAGTTTAGAAGGAGCTAGTATAAATACAAATATGTATAATAATAAATGCATACAAAATATAGAGTTTTGTATTCTATATATTTGTATTTGTATTCCTTCTAAATTTAGTCTTATGAATATCACCATATTTGTAAATTTTTATACATGGAGAGATACTCTCATTGTAGAATTGCAAGTGGCTGTGAGTATGGTGTGAACATGGCCTATTGAGGACTGAATCCGAGTTCAATGATCTATTGCAAATTTGCAACAATGAAGACGACTTACATGCAAAATACAATATAGGGGATTGCCAGCTGTGGGGTTTCAATTTATATTTGCTTCTTGTCTTTCGAGGTTGATGTGTTCTTTTAGGGTAGACCTGTTCATGGACCGGTTTCATGCTTAGCTTTTGCCAAAATTTCGAATGGGTTCAGTCCAAAACCTAAGCCTAACACAGTGTGTAAAGTGAGGCCTGAAGATAGGCCTGTAAATAGGTATATTTTGGGTATTTGATTCATGATTTTGTCTGTATTTCATCTGGTTTAGAAACACAATCAGCTATCTGCATGCTATTTGTATGATATTTGAGGGTTTTGGAATCAATAATACCTTTTCACGGATTCCATAAAATATATGGCTCATTCACCACGGCAGATTTAAGGGTGTCAATTGGACTGGATTGGTTCAATCCGATCCAGTCCAATTCAATCCAATGATATTTTAGACCAATCCAATTCAATATCTGAACTGTACAGTCTGTTTAAATTTGTTTTAATTTAGATTGGCTTTAATCCAAACCTGGTCTATTGACACCTACAGGCAGATTTATGATGTCTCTCTCATACACCAATGTGGCTCCCATCATGTCTCTATTGTACACATGAATCTTGCAATCAATGAGGTATCATTCAGTGTATGGTTTCACAAATTACATTGTATGGTTCAAAAAAAATTGTCAATTTTCAAAAGAGAGAGAGAGATTAATGTGATTCTGAGCCATACCACCCTTTGATAAACCTATGAACCGAATTCATTCCTCTTGTGGACCAAGAAGACACCCTATTCCAATAATGCTGCGTCATTCAATAGGTCCCGGTAATATCATACTTGGGATCCACTCTATATTAGCTATAAGCCCAACGCAACACAAATAAGGCAGGCTCAATACTATATAAACCCCACCGAGGCAAACTTCTTTCCACACCATCCAGCGACCTTACGCTCAGAAACATAATCACAAACACTTTGTGATGTCTGGGGTG
The DNA here is from genome assembly GCF_056320005.1 of Nelumbo lutea. NCBI lineage: Eukaryota > Viridiplantae > Streptophyta > Magnoliopsida > Proteales > Nelumbonaceae > Nelumbo > Nelumbo lutea. The sequence continues at coordinate 86,927,864 of NC_142687.1, read as the reverse complement.
TGGGTGTTCAAGAACGGTGTGGTTCGCCGGGTTGAAAACCCGAAAGTGGAGTCTTTAGACGGAAGTGGTCGACAAGCGTCGACCACCCGGCGGAAGGTTTTGGTTTACACGCCAACTAACGAGGTAATGACGTCTTACGCCGTTCTGGAGCGGAAGCTGTTGGGGCTGGGATGGGAGAGGTATTACGATGACCCAGACCTGTTTCAGTTCCACAAGCCATCCACGATTCACCTCATTTCTCTCCCCGCGGATTTCAGCAGATTCAGGTCCATGCACATGTTTGACATTGTTGTCAAGAATCGGAACAGCTTCGAAGTTAGGGATATGTGACCCGTCGTCCATCGATTGGCTGGTGGTCTGTGTCTGCTCTGTTAATTAACTTGTATCTCTATCCACCCACCATCTCAATTACTATGTTTGTTTAGCTTGCTGGTCTCATGGGTTGTTTTGTTTTTCTTGTATCAACACTTCACCAGTCACCTGTTGTTTTCTTTTTCTCTTTCTCTGGGTCTCTCTCCTTTTATTGTAAAGGTGGCCTGGTGCTGGTGCATATATATATAAAGGAAGTAATTAAATACATGGAAATTAAGGTCTTAGCTTATTGTTTCGCCTGTTGTTTTTGAAAATCTTGATGCTTTGATCCAGCAATGAAATATGGGTTTGGTTTGTGGTGTAATTAATAATTTATTTTTATTAATTAATTTCACGTCTGGTGATTAGGCCTTTCCTTAAGGCAAATGATTCTCAGGTAAAGATTTTGTACATGTTTGACACTGATGCTGCAGATATAGCACCGTTTATTCAGAAAATGGTGTTTCTAATGTGTGGGTTGGAAGAAAATGATGTTTATAAGTTTCTTGGAGCAACAACAATTTTTTCTGTTTGATACCAATGCTCTGAGAAACGTTTTCAGCACCGGTATCCATTATCCATTGCCACATCACTGCCACCTCACATCCCTTTTGACACCGATTTCAAGACATGTCAAATTTGCCGTTACTCTAAATCATGCTTTCCTGATTTCAAGACATGACTTAGAATACCATTTTTTATGAAAAATAGTTTCAAACCAACGTCCATTTCCTGAAGCACCATTTTTTCCAACATAACACTGATGTGATACTGTTTTCTGGAGCAACGGCCACGATACCAAACAAACGCTTTGGTGGGAGATTTTAACGTTTTGCGCGGGTGGGGTAAATAATTTAACCACTCCCAGGAAAATCCACAGGAAGAAGGCCTGAGTATTCAACTAGATCAAGCTACCATATTATCTCATGTTTAACTGAGCCTGTTAAATGAATAATGCGCATTATTGATGACGTGGACGTGGAAATGATGAGGTGGCAATGACATGTATCAGGCATTATTAGCTCTTAAGAGTGCATACCCTCTTGTGTTATTATTATTGTTGTTCGGTTTTGGGCTTGAGACACACGGCCCAAAAATCACAGGAATGAAATGGGTGGGGGGCAACCTCCACAGTTGCCCGCCCATAGGGGATTCTATTATAATGATGGAGAGGATGAGACAGCGCAGGATTTGATTGAAAAGATAGTATAGGGTGGGGGGAGAAGCAGCAAAAAGCGAGCTATTAGTGTTGCTTAGTATTAACGTCCATAAGCCACGTGGCTACATCCTAATAGTGGTTATCTTATCCAAATTCCGATTCTTAAATATTACAATTGATTTTATAGATAGAATAGGTTTGATGTCAGCTGAAGTGATCGAACCAGTAAACTTAATTTGCTTTGAAAAGAGGTCATGATTATTAACTCTTTATCGCCAAAAGGAAGGAATTTAGATCGATTCTTCACATAGTGATGAGGAGATGTTCTCAGGTGGGATGGGATGTGAGGTTGATGTAAGGTGCCTCTGTGAGAGCAAATCTCAACTTGATTAGAAGTTGAAATTGGGTTGATTACTATGTGTTTAAATGCTTTATTGCTTAATTATTTTATTCAATTAATAGATAAAAATAATGTCATTCAGTTCTACCACCTCAACCATTATCAAATAACCTTTGGTCATAACTGACCAAGGGGTTGGGTTAATGCCAAGGCTACTCAGAGCAAATTGGAGCATTGGGCTCTTTTATGGCACAACTACAAACGCAATACAGATAAATAGCAAATTGGACCTGGCTGTCCAACCCAACAATTAGATCGGTTCTAGTTCTAGGAACTAGAATTAATGGATCTGTTCCGGTTCTTGATATATTGTCTCGATATGTATAATATTAAATAAATTAATATTATATTATTTAATATTTTTAATAGATTTATTATAATTGGATTCATTTGGAGAACCGATCAGTTTAATTCTGGGTTTAAAATTGCAGACCCTATTAGGTTTGGCTCGATTCTAAATCCCTGATAATTTCTTTTCGGGTTGGGCCTGGTTTTACTTAAACCCAACCCATTGGATTAGCCCTTTAAATACCGAGATATTCTACAGTTAGGAGATCATTTTCTTGAACAAGCATAGTTTGCATTTTCTTGGAACAAAGAAAGATGGGTTCTCTAACAATGACGAAGGGTAGAGCAGACCCAAAACATCTAATCTAGTATAAAATTTTCTGAAAATGCAACTTGTGAGACCGGTCCAAAAGCCTGATTTTAATATAGTATAAAATTTTCAAATCAAGTATCCAATTTACACCCCTATTATAAAGAGAAGCATCTTTAAAATTTAACCAATGTCCAGACATATCTTGGATAATATTTGACTCATGCTGTCAATGACCATGGATTGGTGATTTATCTCTCCCTAGTGGCTCCGTATTTCGCTAGCTATTAGGCCTCATGGCAGGGTTTGCGTCTCACGCCGACTTCACAACACATATCATCCGTGCATTTGAAACATTTTCTCGTGAATTAAAAATTTACAAGTAAGAGATGTTCAAGGTGCGCGATTGATGTGTCCTGTGAGGTCGGTGTGAGGCGCAGTTTGTGAGGAACGCATCCTATCTCCTCATTGCAATCAATTACAAATTACATTGCGTACAACTCTTCTACTTGGGGCGGATAAAAACCGGAGAGAATCTAATATTTTGTCTTTCAATAAAGAATACATTTGGATTTATTCGTACTTTTCCATTTCTTTAATCTTAAATATGGGAATCTAAATATGCCTCCTTCTATAAGTGAACACATACTACGCACTATCCTCATCGTCTATGCCTTAGGTATGTGTTTTTTTATTGTTTCCAAAGTGGACTTCTTCAAGCTTGGCCTTTACCAAAATTTTAATGGGCCTAGCCCGAAGCTTGAGTGTGAGATAGTATAAAGTTGAACTCAAGCCCAGTCATTAACAGGTCTAGTTCCAAATTATATATATGCTTATGTTCCAAAATCGGGAAAAAAAATACATATTCTTAAATTTCTAGTTTAAAGAACAGTTTGAACCACTCAATCCATTCATCTTAAATTTAATCATACCTAATGAGGGCAGATTTGGCCCTCTAGTGATAGTGGGCCATGTGGCTATCCTAGAACCATAATGACACTCCAATACCATGTAGGCGATGACTTGCCTTATTCAAAATAATAGAGACCTACTCGGAACCACATTGGATGCGCCTCGCATGCCCTGAGGGTTCTTAGTCACCACCTCACCATGGCCGACCTGTAAACACCTTGTTATGATCGGGGCGACCACCTTAGGACCGATCTTGAGACCTTGGAACAAAGGCAGACCTCCCACCGAAGACTCACCGATCAGACTAAGGTCCAGGTAGCAATCTACATGACATGCTAGCCAACCTGCCTACACCTACGCCGACTTGACAGAGACCTAGCTTACGACCTACCACCGTCGACCTGATAGAGACCCAACTAGCGACCTACCTTCGTCAACCTAATAGAGACCCAACTAACGACCTACATCTGCCAACCTAAAGGCATAAGGTCTCGACAATACTAGGTCAGCAAAAGAGGCAACCTACCTCCGCCGACCTGAAGAAGACTCAGGTGGCTACCTCATCAAGGTCGAGCTAGGGACCTCGGCGTTAGGGGCGACTTGACTAACATGGAGACCGGTCACTTCGAAGTGAAACATCATGCCCAACTCCTATGGGATAATGTCGCTTGATCGTTAGACCCATCTCCCCACGCCACCCACTTCGAAGTTAATCTATGCAGATTCCATTTCTGACTAAGAAACTACTCTCGAGCATGGCGGATGACTTATCGAGGATCTTGGACGTGCTATGGTAGCCTCCTCCTGGAGATCTTGGACGCACTACGTTTACAACGACCTATGCCTATATAAAGTTTTCTCCTTCATTCAAAAGAGGTATGTGTGATCTAGCTCTCACACACTCTAGCTTTTTCACATTATCAATTCACTGACTTAAGCATCAAAGTGCCCACCCCGGGTAAAGCAACCCAAACACTCTAATCACTTCTTTCTTGCAACTCAACTAGGTAACCTATGCAATTCGACATCCAAGTTGTCTGCCAGTAGGGAGCATCAAATTGTGCATCATCAATTGGCGTCGTCTGTAGGAACACACTACACAAAAGCTAAGTTCTCGCCCATTCTTTGAGCCTCAAGTAATGGAATCCTCAAGCAACAATAGCAACGCCTAGATCAAAGGAATCCCCATAGGGGGCAAAATCAAAATGATCATCTTGGATAGAATCTCCTAGCCCTAACTGTGAGGCTGCCCTCACAGGTCGAGTCCTCCATAGTTCTCGTGTGAGTTGACGGCCAACAGACTGTGGAGCTGCCCTCGTAGGTTAGCCCTGTATGGTTTCTATGGGAGTTGACAGTCAATAAACTGTGGATCTGCCCTCGTAGGTCAGCCATATCAAGGTGACAAGGTGTGTGTAGGCCAAGGTGCTAAGATCAAACTAACCTATTAATATTTCGGTAAGGTCATGTTAACGTAAGAGGTAACCTAATTCTACCAACTTGATTGAGACCCGCTTTGGTGACTTGGACGAGTCAACTCGTGATACACGCACTTTTGCAAAAATCTACGAATGAAAAGCCAGACCACATTTAGCATTAAGGCTCCCTCAAGCTGACCTATTTGAAACACAATGACAATTGATAACTGACATGCGCTAAGCGCACGACTACAAGCTCAAAGATGCAACACCGTCCTTATCCTCATCAACAACACCCTCGTTGGCATCATTCTCGTTGCCCTCTCCGCTATCCTCCACTTCAATTTTGGGCTTTGCATCGACCTTGTCGGCCACCCACTTGAGGACTGGCTTGAGGGACACCGTGTAAAAGTCTGTAAGTGGAGCGACCTAAGGAAGCATGGCATAGTTTGAAGTCCTTATTGAGGGTGGGCACGACAACCTCTACTCTTGAGGTACTCAGACGAATGATGGAACTCCTTGATGGCTACACCCCTAGCTCGGCGGATGCCCTCGGATTGCCCGCTATGCCTCTCCTCATGTTTATGAGTTCGCTCCCGCACCCAGTGGTCAAGATGGCGATATTCTACCTAGTGCCACATTTAGCCCTTAGACTCTTTTAGCTCAGACAAGCAAATTGGATTAGTGCAAAAAAAGAGAAAAAAATATTAGCTAAACTGTCACTTTGGGCCAGAGATGTGCAACAAACTACACCCTTTGTCAAGCTAACCTTAACTTGGGAGTGGGGCAGAATTGATGAGGGAAGATTTGGCCCTCTAGTGACAATGTGCTATGTGGCAATCCCAGAATCATCGCATGACACCCTGACACCACGTAGGTGATGACTTGCCTTAGCCAAAATGACGGAGACCTACTTAGAACCATGTCACATGCGCCTCGCACACCTTGAGAGCACTTCATCACCACCTCACCATGGCCGACCTATAGACACCTCATCAAGATCAGGACAACCACCTTAAGACCAAGCTTAATACCTCGACACGAAGGGAGACCTCCTGTTAAGGTCTCATTGACCAAGCTGAGGTCCAGGTAGCAACCAGCATGATGTGGTGGTCATCCTACCTTCCTGCACCTTCGTTGACTTGACAGAGACCCAACTAGCAACCTACCTCCGCCGACCTACTTCCATCAACTTAATAAAGACCCTCTAGCGACTACCTCTACAGACCTAATAGAAACCCATTTATCGACCTACCTCCATCAACTTGACAGAGACCCAGCTAGTGACCTTCCTCTATTGACCTAATGACATAAGATCTCAACAGGACTAGGTCGGCAGAAGAGGTGGCCTACCTTCGTTGACCTGACGAAGACTCAGCTAGTGACCTACCTCCACTAACCTGACAAAATAAGATCTCAATAGGACTAGGTTGGTAGAAGAGGCAACCTACCTCTGCCGACCTGACGAAGACTCGGGTGGCGACCTCATCATGACTGAGCTAGGGACCTTGGCATTAGGGGCGACCTCCCCCGAGACCCTACTGACTTAACTAGGACCTAGTTGGTGACCTGCCTAACGTGGTAACTAGTCACTTCAAAGTGAAACATCGTGCTCGACTCCTACAAGATCATGTCACTCGATCATTAGACCCGCCTCCTCGTGTCGCCGTTTTGGAGTTAATCTACACAAGTTCTGTTTCTGACTGAGAAACTGCTTCCGAGCATGGTAGACGACTTCTCGAGGATATTGGATGCACTATGGCCACGACCTCCCGAAGATCTCGGATGCATTAAGGACACAACCACCTACACCTATATAAAGGTGTCTCCTTCAATCAGAAGAGGTATGCGTGATTTAGCTCTCACACACTCTAGCTCTCTCGCATTCTTACGATCACATTATCAGTTCGCTGACTTAAGCATCAGAGTGCCCACCTCGAATAAAGCAACTCGGACACTCTGATCACTTCTTTCTGGCAGGTCGACCAAGCGACTTACATAGTCCGGCGTCTGAGTTGTTTGCCAACAAGGAACACCAGATTGCGCATCATTAATACCTATTTTATGGTGCAAATGATCGAATGAGGACCCAATCCAAAAGTCCAATCCTATTTTGTTAGATTTGGATTACCCTCGCCCTCCCTTGTTTGATGTTTGGATCGGATGATAGGATCTAACTAAAAATCGGATCAAATTTGAATCACCCCTTATTATATTTAACTAATTTTATTAATATGTTTATATTACATTTTTATAATTTTAATATTACATTTTTTATAAAAACATGTATATATATATATATGAAGAAAATAGTTGAAAATTACTTGTAGTTTTTGTTTTTATTTTATATAAGCTGTTATGTTTTTCCCTTTTAATAGTTTATTAAATTTTTTAAAAATTAAATTGGATCAGATCAGATCATATTAGATTTACATACACCTCAATTCAAATTCAATCTTGTCCATTTGTAACCCTAATATCCACGTGTAAATAAGGGTCAAATGACCCATTATGGTCAAGGGAAAAGGATCAAGTAGAGGTGCATTTTCATGTTGCCTACATTGTAGCAAGTCATGTTAGAATATGACCTGTGAAGGTTGGGGGTGGGGCCCAACATGAGCCTAGGCCAGCCTGCATTATTCTATTTTCAGATTTTAAATCTTTTTTTGGTTTTCACTAAAAAAAACTAAAAAAAATATAAAATAATAATGAGAAATAGAAGAAAATTTGGTAAATTCAATGATAGCAACAACAATTTGAATAAAAAATCATCTTAAAATGTTATTCCATATGAATAATCAATTCACAAAAAAACTGTTTACAAAATATTTGATAATATGATGTTAAATAAAGTCTATCAAATAAATATGTCAGAAAACAAAAATATGAACAATGAAATAATTATTTTAGTAATTGAAATTAAAAGTTTTCATATGATATGTATCTTAGAAATTTTAACAAATTTGTGTGTGTGTGTGTGTCTATATATATTAAAATATGTATGTACATATATGTAAATATGTATGCAAAATTAACATATATACATATGTGTATAGTTGGGTTGGGTTCAAGTAGACCTGTTCATGGGTCGGGTAGCCCAATGGCCCGGTCTCTGGATGGACTTGGACATGTTTTTAAGCCCGTAGGCTTGACTTCGGGCCTAAAATCCCAACTCGATTATATTTTGGGCCAAGCTTGGGATATAACAAAAAAGCCCGACCTGAGCCCAACCCATCCTAACTTTTTATATAATATAAAATATACAATTATTTTTTTATAATTTCTAAACCCTTTCCCTCTTTTTAGCTTTCACCGATCTCACTTCTCACTCTCAATCTCTAGCTTAGCGAACCAACAATAGCTAGGAACCACCGACGCCACCAAAGAACCAGCAATCTCTAGCAAGTCGGAATCGAGCATAGGCTAGCAACGACATGCGACAACCATTTTTTTGACATTACCTTCTTTGACGAACTTAGGTAGTAGAGAACTAGCAACCAAATCCTCTTGTCAATTGTCATTTTTATCATTCTCTAGTGAGGCGGCAACGAACTAGGCTAGTAGCAGCAGCCGACGATCGACCAGGTCCTCTCTCTCTCTCTCTCTCTCTCTTTCTTGTTATCTTCCTCTCTCTCTCTCTGTTCTGTTATAAGGAAGTCCAAACTCTATTTTTTGAGTTCATCATCACTGTAACTCATTAACTATGTGAATACCGATCCGGGTTAGATTTCTCTTTTCCCTTTTCTCTTTCCTGGTTCTGGGCAATCTTATTTGCTCCTACAAGATTCCACCAAGTTCTTTAATTGACTTGAAATTTTAATGTCGAATATCTCTTAATTTCTTGTTTCTTTTTCTATAAATCAATTTGTTGAGAATTTTCACTTCAAAGTCTACCATTAATTCTATTCTGGTTATGGGTTTTCGATTTCTTCTTTTTTCTCATTTTGGGTTAGTTCTAGCGAGACCCATAAGAATCTATACTAAGTTTGGACACCATCATGGACCAAAGATCTGATGATCATAAGAGTATCATCCTCAGACCACAGCAGGTCTGAAGTCTTCCACAAAATACTTTGGAGCTTAAGAGATTTGCTATTGAAAAAGTAATTGTAGTAATTGGGGGGAGTCTGATTGTATGAAGTCCAAACATGGTTTTGCCTAATAAAAAATGGACTCTTGTTCTATGTACATTGGGTCATTAACCCAAAGTCAACGAATCAAAAGAGATATACAGCGTTAACCTAACATGTGAGATCTACGTATATGATCTAAAGTTGAAATTGAGTATACTCTAGTCACTTTACTATATTTTTGAAGTAATATAGTTCAACAACTTAAGATATTTATCAAAATTAACACAAAGGCTATCAAACAAATTGATTGAGGTATATTTTCTATGTATAGATGTTATAATGTAAGAACAAATAAAAATGACTGATAAGGGATATTTGACTCTATTTTTATTTTAGTTTTTTTTAATATATGCTTGTCTTATTGATAAAATTGGAATGTATTATGCAGGTTATTTCATATTTAATAATTGACATGACATATGCTTGTCTTATTTATAAAATTGGAATGTATCATACAAGTTATTTCATATTTAATAATTGACATGTCAATGGCAAGTGAAAGTGTAGTTTTAGGAGTAGATATGGTAGATGATGACTATCAAGAGTATGATCAGACTTCTAATAAGAAAATATTGACATCTAAGGTGTGGGAAGAAATGGAAAAGATTAATTCGGAGAAGGCATGGTGTAAGCACTACAAGAAAATCTTACAAGGTAAATCAAGTAAGGGAACTGCTCACTTAAAGCATCATTCACATCGGCTATGTGAGAGAAAGAGAGAGAGAGAGAGAGAGAGAGAGAGAGGTGTGAAAATTGATTTGTCTAATGCACTTGGTTGAATTTGTTTAACTTCTGATAATTAGAGATCTGAGCTCATTGATGATGAATTCATGTGCATAATTGTTCATTGGATTGACAACAATTGGAAGTTACAAAAAAGAATTGTTCACTTTAAAGTTTTGACGCCTCCTTTTAATGGACTATCTTTAGCAGATGAGATGGCCATGTGCTTAAGTGAATGGAATATTGATCAGAAAATTTTTAATGTCACATTAGATATTGCTAGTTACAATGATATGATGGCTTTCTAAGATCTTCAATACATAAATCTTTGGTGTGTAGTGGTGATTTTTTTCAAAGTTGGTTGTTATAACCATATTTTGAATCTTATTGTACAAGCTGGTTTGAAACTTGTTGATGATGTTGTTACTAAGATTCGTGATGATGTGAAAAATATAAAGAAATCAGTTGTTCGAAAGCATAAGTTTTATGAACTTTTTGAAAAAGGTTTTCACTTGAATACAATTAAAAATTTGAGGTTAGACATGTGTGTGAGATTGAATTCAACTTATTTGATGCTTGAACATGCCATCTATTATAAGCAAGACTTACAACAATGGGGGCAAATGGATAATATTTTTGAAATATTTATACTTTTAGAAGAAGAATGGGGAAAGGTGGATAAGCTTTATAGATTATTAAAGGTTTTTAAGATGTTATTTGCATGTTTTCTACTACTAAGTACCCTAATTCAAACATTTACTTCAAGAAAGTGTGAATGATACATAGGTATTTAATAACAATGAGTAAGGAATCTCATAATTTTATAACTGACATGGTTAGATATATGAAAGAGAAATTTGATAAATATTGGGTTGAATATAGTATGATTTTGTCTTATGTTGCTGAGTTGGATCCTCATTGCAATGTTAGGTTAGTGGAGTGATGTTTAAATAAACTTTATGGTGATGATGTCGAGGACCCTGTTAATGATATAATTAGAACCCTTCATAATTTGTTTGGTAAATATAAAGACAATTTTTCCTCGACCTCCTTTGTTGGATTTTCTAGTCAAATTGACATAAACGAAAGAAATGATGATGGTGATGGATTTGAGGATTATGAGCAATTTTTCAGTTCAAAAAAAAAATTACAAGATGAAAAAACTTAGTTGGGCTTTTACTTAAAGGATCAAAACCTTGATATCAAGACAGATGTTAATGTATCCTGAGTTGGCATTAATGGCTCGAGATATTTTGGCAATTCCCATTTTCACAGCTACATCTGAATCTGCATTTAGCATTGGAAAAAAGGTGATCAATCCTCGGAGAAGTTCACTTAAATCCAAGACAATTCAAGCTTTAGTTTCTCTTAAAGATTGTCTCTGTGCACAAGGCTTTGTATTAGGTAACTTTTTTATCTATTGATTATTAAAATATATGACTTCATACTTCATTGAATTTATTCTAATAGTTTTTCCAATTGTATGTAAGGGGATCAATTTTGTTAGGGGATCCGTCAGGATCTTCAAGTTTGTTAGAATATGATGAAGGATCAAGTAGTGATGATGATAATGAAGATGTTGAACTTGATGATATGTTTAGGTATTATACTAACATATCTTTCCGTTATTTGTTTGTTATTTGACATGATAACAAATTGCATATGTGATATGTGCAATGAATTTGTCTCTTATTTTATCTTTTAGGATGGTTTGGAACTTGAGAGTTGGAATATTCTATCTTGTTGGTGAATTTAAGCATGGATGGAGAACATGTTTTGTGGATTTTGTTTGTTTTATTCATATATTTTTTATGATTTTGGAGAAACATGAAGTTATATGGATTTAGTTTTAGTGTGTTGTGCTATTTGTAGGAATATGAAGCTATATCAATTTGTCTCATGTGTTTTATTTTCAGGTTTGACTTGTTTGCCTTCTCTCATGTGTTTTATTTTCGAGTTTACATTGGTTGTATAGAAGCAATCGAACAATAGGGAACATATTAAACAACCTTAAAGGTTGTTGAAGATGCGGTTGCTGATTATAAGAAAAAATGGAATTAAAGTGGAATGTGAAACAATTTCTTTGTAAGAATTAAAATGGATTATGTCAATTTGAGCAGATTTTACGATTTAAGAATGTTAAATGGTTGCTCTGTAGGTGGTGATTGGTGAATGTGTGCCCTAAAACGTAAAAGAAATCATGATGAAATCTTTAATAAAAGAAAAAAAAAATCAATCATTTTGTTAGGTTAGGCTTTGAGCCCGGGCCCAGGCTTTAGGCTTTTTATGAGGGTTGGGCTTAGGCCCAATAGTTAGGTTGGGCTTAGGACTGGGCTTAAATAAATTGTTAATGAAGAGTGAAAGCCCAATTTGACCCGACACATGAATAGGTCTAGGTTCAAGCTACCCAAGGGCTAGGCCCAGGACCAGCCCAAAAAATAAAAAAAGCCCAATTTCTTGGGCCCGAGAATCGAAAATCTAAGCCTAGGCCATGTAAATTTTTGGGCAAAGCAGGTTCGAGCTTGGGTTGGGCCCGTCCAAGTTGCACCCCTATATCTATCACTACCCCAATATCTATAATTTACCCTAGTTTCTAACATAGGATAAAGCATAAGTGGAATTCCACAAATATATGTTTTTATAGGGAAATTTCCCAATTAGTACCCTGTACTTTTGACTTAGTGCCACTTTGGTCCTTGAACTTAAAATGTGACAATTCAACACCCGAACTTTCAAAACATGTCAACCCAGTACCTATCGTTAACATATCCATTAATCAACCATTAAGTGGAATTTAAAGACACAAATGCCCTTCGAGTGTCATCTAATTTTCTTTATCAACCATCCAAACATTGATAAAAAATGAACAGTCCCAAATCCTTACATCTTCTATTCAAGAAAGTTGGGGTCACGTCTTAGCAAGCATTCTAGTGACCCCAACTTTCTTTAATAGAAGAGGCAAGAATTTGGGACTATTAATTTTTCATCAACATTTGGATGGTTGGTAGAGAAAATTAGGTAACACTCAAAGGACATTTGTGTCTTTAAATGCCACTTAACGGCTGATTAATAGACTGGTTAATGGCAAGTATTGGATTGGCATGTTATGAAAGTTTGGGTACTGAATTGTCACATTTTAAAATTCAGGGACCAAAGTGACACTAGTCCCAAAGTACAAGGTACTAATCGAGAATTTTTCCTTTTTTATATTTTTTCTATATTGATTATATGGATATTTATTTGGGCAAATTTCTTAAACTAACCCTAAGGTTTAGGAAATTGATTAACTGTACCTTTACTATTTCAATATTGTCTTAAAGTACCCCTATTGTTTCTAACAATTGACTAAATCTTCCTTACCGTTAATGCCTGTTAACAGGAGGATTAAAAAGACTATTTTGCCCATCACTCAAAAAACTCAAACTCTTGGTTCAATAGAAGACATCGTCGGTGATTTTCAAGCTCTTTGGTTCCGATAAATACTGAGGATTGACTAGCTTTGAAATCTCATGGGTCTTTAAAGAAAGATAGGGAACAAAGATCTAAGGCCAAGAGAGAGTTGGTAATCGAAGGAAAACTTTTACAAAAAGACAAAAAGTATATCCAGAAAATTCAAAAGGCTTATTCTGGAGGTGTTGTTGTATGCTTGCTTCCCGAGCTTCATAGATCATCATAGAAAACTCGTCATCGTCTCCATCACTCTTACAAAATGCAGAATGCCTCGGATCACCAACTCTACGCTTCATCGATGCCTAGAATTTCCCTTCTCCTTTGTGTTTTGGATCAACCAAAATCATTACCACTGCCTCCACCCCCTTCTCCTTTGTATATGTTTGGATTGACTAAAATCGTTGCCACCACTATAACTCCTAGCAACAGCGATGTCAGCACCCGATTTTTGCTCGGTCTGATGCCTGAACCTCCAATTCACCCCAAATTCCCGATCAGACACTCCCGATCTCTCTGAAACACTCAAAACCCAAAAGTCTCTAGCTTTCAACCCAAAAGCTCCCAAATCCACCATTAAACCTCTCTTATTCCAATCCAATGGCCCCGATCGACCCCCACTTATGCCCCAACCATTATATCAGACGCAACAATCAGACCTAGGACCTCCAAATACCCACCTGTGAAATCTCAACCCAAAATACCTTCATTTACCCTTCAATTGCACCAAGATTCCATTTCAAGGCCCTAGATTGATTAGATTTCAAATCTGCCCAATCTGGGCCTAGTTAACCTAATCTTACCCTGCCAATCAACCCAGAATGCCTGAAAACCCCACCTTGTAAAATTTCATCCAAAAATACCCTCATTTACCCTTTCATCCAAAAAGATTCTATTTCAGTCAATTTTGCTAGCCCACACATACAAACCCACTTCTTGTGGTTAAACCCATCTCAATCCTCCATTTTAACCAAAATCTCAGACATCCATCCAGAACCCCAGTTTGACCACCGTTTGACCTGTTTTGACCAGAATTTTTTGAAATTACGAAAATACCCCTACATCCCATAAAAATTTAACCAAAACTGTGATTCGCCCTAATCCGAAATTTTTTGAAGGAGAGACTATTCACTCTCTTCCCCCTCTCAACCAAACAAAAAAATTAAAATAAAATGGGGTGGGAAAGGTTAGTATTTTTCTTTTGGTTAATCAAGATGAGAAAGGTGGTAATAGCACAAATACACATAAAAATAACAAAAAAATAGAGAAAAAGGAAAAATATAAAGATTGAAAGGGGATTTTGTTTTAAGAAGAGAAGAAAAAAAAGGAAAGAGAAAAAAAAACAAAGACCAAATAAAAGGAAAAAGTAAGATATAAAATATAAAATAATCCAAATTATGAAAAGTTAAAAAAATTATTAAAAAAATAAACATATGAAAAAACTCAAAAGAAAAAGAAGAAAAGAAAAAAAAAAGAGAAAAAGGAAAAAAAATGATTACAAATGCCACATCCTGCTCAATGCTACCCTTTAAATGGTTAAATGGTGGTTGGGTCTGCTGTAAAAGTATCATAGAACTGGTTGGGTCTTTTGCAGGGGAAGGAGTCCCATGGAAGATTAGAGGAAGCTGCTATTGACGGCATTTCAACTTTCTTTAAATGGTGGTTGGTTGTCTCAGTGATCCTAGCAGTCTCAAAATTTTGAGTGACTTTGATGAGGGCCTGGAGAGCCCAGAACTGTTAAGAAGGTCATCTAATGGAGATGACCCATGTAGCCTCCCCTCATGGCCTTATGATTTATGTTCTGACGACAGTGTTTTACAGACTCAGATCCAGGTTTTGGGGTTTGAGTAGAGTTTGGTTGGACCATTGCCGGATTTCCTAGCCCAAATGGCGTCTATCCCTGTCTTGGACTTTCCTACAACAATCTAACTGACAAAACCCAGCAATTTTCAACCAGCCACAACTGTAAATTCTGGGTTTGAATAATCACAGTGGTGACATGATGACTGGTCTAGTCGATGAGTTTGGAAACATCCCCTTTGCGAACATGGCCATGGTTACTGGGTCGATCCCAGAGAACATCGGGCATCTAGTTTTTCTGATAAATCTTGACCTTAGTGGTAACCAACTCGTTGGGCTTATCATCCAAAGCATGACAAGTCTGCAACTTCAGAGGTTGAACTTAAGCGACATCATATCCAGGGGTCTATTGCTGAACCAAGTCAAAAGATTTTATCTATGATAAGGGTACCAATCTATGTTTTGAATGGTTCCCTGAAGTAACAACATTATATAATTGTTTGTCTGATTCAACCTTAATGGCACTCTCGATCCCTGATTAATGAGGCTGGATTTTATAAATGAAATCGGATTTGCTGGAAGCCATCTAACAGGTCCAATCCCAATTGTTTGACTGCCCCCAAAAGCTCCACTGGGAAACTCAAGGATCCGTCTAGACTTGTCACCAGATAGGAGAAAATTAGCTGGAATGATCCCCTTTAAAGCTCCTTGACTGTATCCTCTATTTCTTTTCCTAAAGAGACCTGTTCGGATTTCCAGTAGTGCACTTACTGATTCTGTTTTCTTCAATCAGTATTATGGGCTGTTGATCAGTTCACTGTTGTGAGTATTGTTATCCCTTATGGCCTTGCGGGTCTTTCCGTCAGTTTCCCAAACAATTTTTATTCAAGAATAAGCGTTGGAAGATTGCAACATTGCTGGTCCATGCTGGCTAAGTCACCATAGCATAACTAGTTTACCTTTTCTACTCATTTGCGTTCCCTCCGAACATAACTTCGATCCAGGACATTGCACTCAGCCCTCTTATTGTTTCCTTTGGTCTGTTCAGGCGGAGGATGTCTGCGACAGTAATATGGAAAGTCGATTGAGAATTCAGTTCCATTCTTAGAGCATTGCACCTTCAAGTAGGAGACTTTTCTTGTTTATGACTACGTGGAGAACAGGAGCCTTGACCTGTAGCCGAAGAGATGGCGGAAGAGGCGGACGGATGTTGTTGGGTTACTTGGATGGCCAACTTGTTTTAGGATCTGTCTAGGATAGCCGGGAGAACTAAGATATAAAAAAAAATGAAAAATAGAATCATAAAAAACATAAAAGACAAAAAAGAAGAAAAATTTAAGAAAAAAAAAAGGATAGGAAGTTTATGCACAAATACACATATAAGGAAATAAAAGAAATTAAATTCAAAAATTAAAAAAAAATAAAAAAGAGATAATTAGAAAATAAAAGAAAAAAGTGCAAAAAAGTACAAAATATATAAAATTATCAAAATTCCCAAAAAAATAATAAAAGTCAAAAAATGCATAATAACAAATAAAAAAATCAAAAGAAAAAAAATTAAAGGGGAAGTTTTTAAAGAAGAAAAAATATATATAAAAATGTCAAGAGAGCATAATAAAGAAAGAAGCAGTTGCTAGCTGGGTTATGTTGACAGGAAAGTACCATTGAGAGTCCATGCCCAATTCTTCATCAGATAGTGACAAATTAGTTACCAAGTCATGACACAAAATCCTTTCCAAAATCTTGCAATCACTTCTCAGATAGCAAATTTGACTGTTTCCTCCTTAATAGAGCCAAGGGTGTCAATCTTAGTTCCATTTTTGAACTACGTCCAACCTGATCCCTTTCAAAGGGGTACGTAGAGCAACCCGTCTCATGGGTCTGGCCACTTCTATAAATAAAACATTATTTTCCCCCATTCCTCTTTTCCTTGCCTGAGATGCTTACTTATAAGAGAGTGGTTAGATCATTTAGGGTTGTCTACTTGTAGAAGAAGGCAATGCTTGTCCCCTTTCAGAGTCCCAAAATCATGTATGAGGAATGTTAGTTGTTGATCAAGAGCTCTATAGTTGAACTTCTTTTGACCTCCCAACCCGTAATAAAGTCATCATCTTTGTCCAAACTAGGGCAGAATTGCAACTGCCAAAGAATGCTACATTCCCTTTGAATAATGCCTAAGCTGACATAGAATAAAGGCACCATCCTAAACTAGTGCCCTATCGATTAATCAAAGAAATAATTGGAGGCCATCCTCGGCCATTCCTTTTCCCTCAGTGATCCCTTGAATTCGCGAAAATCGCTTGTTAGCTAGTTGAGCTCATGTACTAGACCTTTTTTTGGCGAGCTAGCCAAACCCACAAGATGCACATCAGGGATCTTCAAAGGGCTAAAAAAGAAAACAAAAAAAAAAGAATAATAAAAAGAGAGAGAGAAAAGAAAAAAACAAAGAGAGAAAGAGAGAGAGAGAAGAAGGAGAATGCCCAAGGGGGCTTTGCTCGACATATACTATGATCAACATGTACTTCTTCAATATGTGATGTACATTAAATAATGAAATGAAGAGAGGCCATCCTTCGCCGCTTGTTTGATTTTGTGCATTCAATCCTGATAATATGTAGTAAAATCCCTTAATTGACCCTTTGAACCTTATTGTTAGGCCCTGATAATATGTAGTAAAATCCCCTAATTAAATATGCGGCCATCCTTGGCCGCTTGTAGTAAACACTTTCCAATGAGTGGGTGTCAAAACAAGCAGAATGCAATTAGGGCAATCGAGCAAGAGTTCAAAAAAAGGGAGAAAATAAAGAAAAAAGGAGAAGTGAAAGCTAAAAGGAAGAAAAGTGTGTAAAAGAGCAAAAAAAAAAGAAAAAAAAAAGGGAAAATGAATGAGCTATCAATAACTTTGTGGGGAATGAAATGCTCAAGTAAAGTGGGGCAATTATTAAGGAAGATCAATGCCAAGGTGAATTACCAAACATAGAATCAAGAATTAGACACAAAAAATAAAATAAAACGAGGCAGTTAAGATGATTGTATCATTATGGGAGCTTTTATGATGACACCCACATGCTAGTTTTGATTTTCCCTATTCATTTACATTTCGTCCCAAAATAAAGTCCTCCCTTATCAATAAGAATGCACGATTCATGTTGATTTAGAATATGAAGAGCAATTTCCGTCCATATGGCTATGAATAGAGCCTTGATAAAAAAAATAAAAATATAAGAAAAATAAGAAGAAAGAGAGATGATGAAAATATAATGATGAGAGCAAACCCTGAATCAAATTTCTCAAGAGGTGGTTCATGCATCTGATGCCTCCCATCAATTTTTATTTGGGCCTTTTAACCTATCATTTGTAACCTTCATCCTAGAACATGTTCGGTCCTGATGAGCAAGACCTCCTCAATCTTTGAAAATTCAGTAAACCAGCACTAGACAGACTTATTTGCCCGGCGATGAAGGATCATATCTGTCACTCACTCCATTTAAGTATCAGCTTCATAGCCAACCATTGTTGTTAACCAAAAAAAAAGAAAAAGAAAACTATGGCAGACCCCCTCTAGTAAAGCCTTTCTTACAATAACTCCCTTGTTCAACAATTTACAATTCCATCGCGCATGCTTTTGAATTCAATGACTTTTAAGTAATGACCTTGAAAAGATGATGCACATTCTCACCCGATGCGACTCGAAGTAACCCATTTGGACATAATCACTTTCATATGAGTTGAGATTGAAGGCACTTTTACCCTTGAGTTTCGAAGATTTTCCATCTTATTATTCCCATATTTCATGTCCCTTGTGCATTGCTTGATATTTGAATACACTTTGTACCATAGTTTGAGGAGATGTTTTGACCTTTTTAGTACATACCCAGTTTCTATCTTGGCTCTACATTCACATCATATCCTTTTGCTTATATGTTGGTTATTTTGAGCTCTTTCGTGCAAACTATTGCTCTATCTTCCAAAAATCCCTCTAAGTGTTTATCTCACACTTCAGTGTTCTACTTCTACTTCTTTAGTTCATAATTTTATTGAAGATTTGTCAATTAGAGTATCTAAATCCCAACTTCATTGTTGGTATTCACTTTGAATTTTGTTGGTCATGTCAGCCTCTATGCTTTGGCCTGCGTTTGAAAATCCATCGGTCATGTCAGCCTCTATGCTTTGACACACGTTAGAAAATCCTGTTGATCATGTCAACCTCTTTGCTTTAGCCGGCGTCTAAAAATCCGTCGGTCATGTTAACCTCTATGCTTTGACCCACGTCAAAAAATCTCGTTGGTCATGTCAGCCTCTATGCTTTAACCCACGTCGGAAAATCCCGTTGGTCATGTCAGCCTCTATGCATTAACCCACGTCGGAAAATCCCGTTGGTCATGTCAGCCTCTATGCTTTAACCCACGTCTGTCTTCCGTTGGTCATGTTAGTCTCTATGCTTTGTCCTGCGTCAGAAAATCCGTCGGTCATGTCAGCCTCTATACTTTGACCCATGTCAGAAAATCCCGTTGGTCATGTCAACCTCTATGCTTTGACAAGCATTTGTCTTCCGTTGGTCATGCCAGTCTCTATGCTTTGGCTTGCGTTTGAAAATCCGTCAGTCATGTCAGCCTCTATGCTTTGACCTGTGTTTTTCTTCCGTTGGTCATGTCAACCTCTATGCTTTGGCTTGCGTTTGAAAATCCGTTAGTCATGTCAGCCTCTATGTTTTGACCTATGTCAGAAAATCCCGTTGGTCATGTCAGCCTCTGTGCTTTGACCCACGTCTATTTTTCACTGGTCAGGTTAATATCTATGCTTTGACTCGCATCTATCTTCCATTGGTCTTGTCAACCTCTATTCTTTGACCCACATCTGTCTTCTATTGGTCATGTCAGTCGCTATGCTTTGACCCACGTCAGAAAGTTCCGCTGGTCATGTCAGCCTCTATGCTTTTTGACCCACGTTAGAAATCCTGTTTGTAAGTCTCCTTTATTTGACTGACATTAGTATTTTAACTGAGTAAATAGAGATGATATAAATGATAAGAAAATTTAAAGAAAAGAGAGAAAATATAAAAAAAAAAACAATGAAAAAAAAAGAGAAAAAAAAGAATGAAATGGAGGATAAATAATGTCTGAAACTCTGGAATAATTATTTTACATTGTGTTATGTCAAAAAGCAAATACGGTGTATCAATTTCAGAACATCTATTAAACTTGAAATATGTTATTAAAATCTTTCAAAATGTTCTAAAAAATAAATAAATAAATATATTTATTGGTGTTTTATGATTATGCTTTGCAAGAATTTTGAACCTTTTTGTCCTGCCTAGTCTTGATGATTAATCTATTTGTCTCTAACATGATTTTTCTTTACAACAAATGTACCCTGATTTTGTAAGGTTTCTGATACCTAGGAGGGGTTACTTTGCCAAAGGTAATTGATTCTAATATTATAAGTTACTTTCATTATAGTTTTCTACATATTTTCTTTCCTCTACGACAAATATACCCTAATTTCGTAAGGTTTTTACTTAGGAGGGGCAGTTTTATAAAAGAATTGCAGTTTTCATCGAGTTTACCCTAATTCCATAAGGTTTTTACCTAGGAGGGGTAAATTTTCTAAAAGAATCACAATTTTCATCGAGTTTACCCTGATTCCCTAAGGATTTTACCTAGGAGGGGTAGTGTTCTAAAAGAATCGTAGTTTTCATTGAGTTTACCTTGATTCCGTAAGGTTTTTACCTAGGAAGGGCAGTTTTCTAAAAGAATCGTAATTTTCATCGAGATTACCTTGATTCCGAAGGGTTTTTACCTAGGAGGGGCAATTTTCTAAAGAATCACAGTTTTTCATCAAGTTTACCCTGATTCTGTAAGTACCTAGGAGGGGTAGTTTGCTAAAAATCACAATTTTCATCAAATTTACCTTGATTCCGTAAGGTTTTTACCTAGGAGGGGCAATTTTCTAAAAGAATCATAGTTTTCATCAAGTTTACCCCGATTCCATAAGGTTTTTACCTAGGAGGAGCAGTTTTCTAGAAGAATCACAGTTTACATCGATTTTACCCTAATTTCGTAAGGTTTCTGATACATAGGAGGGGTTACTTTGCCAAAAGTAAATGGTTCTCACATGATAAGTTGCTTCCATCGTTGTTTTGTACATGTGTGCTTTTCTTTACGACTAATGTACCTTGATTCCATAGGGTTTCTAATACCTAAGAATGATCAATTTGCTAAAAGTAATTAGTTTTCTCACGATAAGTTGCTTTCATCACCGTTTCTTATTTGTTTTCTTTCTTTTACAACAAATGTACCATAATTCCGAAGGTTCTTGATACTTAGGAAGGGTCACTTTGCCAAGAATAAAATGACCTAAACATGATGAAACGATGTTGCATGGGAACTCCTTTTCGTCTCAATCCTCCTTCCTTATCTTGCTCCTCTTCCAAGCTTACCCTTCGCAAAAATCTTTGTGTGCTTTTTTTTTGTCTTTGTTGTTTCGTAGTTTCCCACCTCACAATAAAAAGGGGTAACTATCAGCACCCGATTTTTGTTCGGTCTGCCACCTAAACCTCCAATTTACCCCAAATTCCTGACCAGACACTCTTGATCTCTCTAAAATACCTAAAACCCAAAAATCTCCAGCTTTCAGCCCAAAAGCCCCCAAATCCACCGTTAAACCCCTCTTATACCAATCCGATGGCCCCGATCGACCCCCACTTACGCCCCAACCATTAGATCAGACACAACCATCAGACTTAGAACCTCCAAATACTCACCTGTGAAATCTCAACCCAAAATACCTATGTTTACCCTTCAATCGCATCGAGATTCCATTTCAAGGCCCAGGATGATCAGATTTCAAACCTGCCCGATCTGGGCCCAATTAACATAATCTTACCCTTCCAATCAACCCAGAATTCCCAAAAACCCCATCTTGTAAAATTTCACCTAAAAATACCCTCATTTACGCTTCCATCCAAAAAGATTCCATTTTGGTCAATCTTACTAGCCTATACACACAAACCCACTTCCTTTGGTCAGACCCATCTCAATCCTCCATTTTTTACCCAAAATCTCAGCCATCCATCTAGAACCCCAGTTTGACCACCCTTTGACCCATTTTGACCAAACTTTTCTCAATTTATGAAAATACCCCTACCTCCCATATAAATTTAACCAAAACTCTGATTCACCCTAATCTGAAAATTTTTGAAGGACAAACTATTCACTCTCTTCCTAAGGGTGATCATTTCAGCCTGGTCTAGCCCGACCCATACAAGCCAGGCCTAGGCCCGAGCCCACAGTAGGCCCACAAATTTTAGGGCCGGGCTTAGGCTTAATACTTCAAGCCCAACCCGACCTGCATATATTTAAGATTACACATTTTGTGTATAATGTATACATATGTATACATGTTATTTTATATTATATTATATATTTTGTACAAATTTTATAAGATGACATGTATAATTTATATTAGGGAAAATTCTGGATAGGTAACTTATACTTTAGGCTTAGTGTCAATTTAGTATCCAATCTTTAAGATGTGACAATATAGTACTGAAATTTAATTTTGCAATCTAGTACCGGGCGTTAATTCATCGTTAATTGTCATGAAAAAAAGACACAAATGCCCTTAAATTTATCTAATTTTTTACTGTTCACCATCGCTGTTCATCGTCTCGTTCAACACCGCCACTGTTCCCCGCCACAGGAGAAAACCTGAGAAAGAAAACCAGTGTGGTTCCAGTCTATGAACACTGTTCACCGCCACTGTTCCCGCATTGTTCATCTTCTTCACAAAGAAGCAGAGCGGCGGCAAAGAAGCAGAGAGAGTCAACTCGATGCAGAACGGGTTCAAATCTGCCGCCGCTCTACTTCTCTATGAAGAAGATGAACACCGTCACCAAGTTGAACTGTTCATCTTCTTCACAGAGAAGCAGAGCGGCGGAAAATCTGATCACCGTCACCAAGTTGGAGCGGAAGTTGGACCATCGAATCAACTCTCTTGAGCTTGGAGCGTTTGGAGTCGTTGGTGCTGAACCCTGTTCCCGCATTGTTCACCACCACCATTCGTAGACCTTGGCTTTCCACTCTCCAACGGTCTCCGTTCTCTCTTTCCTTCTCCAGTTTGTTCTCCCTACCAGCTAGCCTTGGTAACGTCCAAGGCGCTAAACACTCATCTACGAACAGCCCATACCCAATAGGAGGAAAGAAGTTGTCTCTGTTTCGGTGGTCGCCAATCCTTGGGAGGAATTGTAGGTGCAAAGGAACTCGGAGGTGGAGGGTAAGAGCGTTTGGACTCCTGCTTCATGCCTGGTGTTTGGAAACGCTCAGGAGTTGGGAAATGCCGCTACGGGTTTCGTCGGAGTAGTAGTGGAGAACCTCTACTGGAGGGACCTCGAGGCCGTGAAGCTACTGATCTGGGCAGGAGCACCGCATGAGATACTTAAGGCTCTAACAGTGGAAGTTCTCGGGGAAACCTTCGTTGTTAGCTTCGTGGTAGAAGGTCTGGAGTCGCTGGTCTTGAGACATTCTTTAGGGCTCCGTTGGATTGAAGTGGAAGAAGAATTTAAAGGTTCAGGGCAGCTAAAGGCGGGCGGTGGCGGTTCTGGTCTTGGGGCTCAAGAGGGGAGAGAAAGACCTCAGGTGGCTGAAAGAGTAAGGGGAAGATCCCATCGGCGTTGGAGGAGGAGACGTCATCGATTTGGTTCGGGTGTTTCCAGGTGCTCTTGCCTAGCCGAGAATGAAGATGGGTCATTGCTGTTGTTGGAATTAAGGGAGGTGTCAGGTGCGTATAAACTATGAACAGTGTGTTTTGTAAGGGTAATTTTGACATTTTAAATTTTTTTAAATCGGATAAATGACAGTGGGTAATAGATTTCGGGTATTACATTGTCGCATTTTAAGGTTTGGATATTAAAGTGGCACTTGACGTAAGTAAAAGGTATGAATTTTTCTTTTATATTATATGTAATATTTTATATTAATAATGTATAAAATAAGTATATACACATGTTATGTCATTTAATATATAGATATGTAATGTTTTATATACCAGTGACATTGGCCTGGAATCAGGCTCGACCCAGTTCGGGCTCGTATAGACCTGGGTTAGGGTTTATGCTTCAGGCTTGGAACCCAGGGCCGAGTCGGGCCCAGGCCTAAGCTATAGCCCTTATCATAAGGCAAGCTTCTTTCGGCGACCGGCGACAAAAGTTGAGTGTTTTTCTCCTTGTGGTGGTTCATCTGCAACTGAAACCCCAAAAGACAAAAGGCATCAACGGCTTCATCTGCAATTTTGTGCTTCTACAACTTCATCTACAATGGCTATCATTTGCGGTGGGCATCAACGGCTATATTTTACTTTGGTATATCTTAGAACAAAACAATAATAAAATCATTTTTGGGTTAATTTTTTTCTCTTATGTAAAATCATTTCTGGGTTTTTTTTTCTTTTATTTAAAATCATTTCTGGGTTTTTTTTTCTCTTATAAAATCATTTTTGGGTTAATTTGTTTCTCGGTTATTTTTTTCTCTTATGTAAAATCATTTTTGGGTTAATTTTTTTTCTTCTCTTATGTAAAACCAGTTTTGGGTTTGTTGAATTCCCCACTCTCAAAATCCAAAAAAAGAATGTCCCTTCAAGTTATAAAATTCCAATAAAGAGATAAGATTTAAAAAGAAAAGAACAAGCCCTAAACATCATATTAATTTCAAACCACCTATTGTTATATCATATGATCCATCTATATTTATCTCTAACGTCACCTGTACAATTTATGGTATTCAATGGTGGGGTGATTCAGACAACTTGCTGCTCAATGGTGGGTTTGAAGTGGGACCAGCTTTCCCCAATGATTCCACTGAGGGGATTCTACTTGATGCAGAACCAAGTCTCACTCTATCAGCATTACAACAATGGTTTGTGATAGGGACAGTGAAATACATAGACTCCAAAAACTACCAAGTTCCACAAGGCAAAGCTGCAGTTGAGCTTGTTTTGGAAGCTTCAGCTGGGATACAAACAACAACAGAGATCAATAAGGGTACGACCTAAAACTTGGAATTTGTACTTGGAGATGCTTGTGTGGGAAATTTCATTGTGAGGGCACAAGCAGGATATACGTCAATGAACTTCACGATGCAGACCAATGGAACCGGCTTGGCCTAAAGCTTCCTCATGACTTTCAAGGCAGATTCAGTTCTAACAGACATCAGCTTCGTTAGCCTAACCACGAGTCAGACAAGAGATTTTGTGTTTTGTGATCCTGTGATCGACAACGTGGTACTCCGTGCTTCATTTGGGCTCAAACCACAAATGCAGAGTTGGGTGCTATTTCTATGCTTGGTTTTCCTTGTAGATGTTGTATAGATTATTGAGAAGTAGAGCCAAATCTGAATCTGTTTTACCACTTATTATTATATATATTACTGTTATTTTTTTTAAGTTGTTCCTTGTAAGTTGTAACTGAATAATTTGATTTTGAGAACTTGGGTAAAGAATAGCTGGCCTGATTCCTTCGCCTGTAGAGATTGATTGGATCTCATAGGTCCAAAAACTTCTTATAAATTGCACTCCTTCAAAGGTTCTGATGGATTGATTGAAAGAGAATGATTGGTTTAGCAATTGGCTAATGGACTTTATTCAATAGTTCTGGGTTTTGGACAAAACAAGTTTTGATAATGCGTTAATGTGGATCAACGAGGTCCCCACTGAAGGAGTGGAAGGGCAGGGTATTAGATATAAATGAGTAGTTCTATACATTGAGACCCTGTTTGGGTACCAATAAGGAAAATCGTAATGTTCTTCAGTTTCAAACAAATCTAAAATCTGAACTAATTTCATCGCACGGTTCTGTTACCAGTCATAAGAGGATCCATCTTCGATACTGAATCTATGGGTTATAGGAATAAAAATCATTTCGTTTCATGTAGCGCCTTAACTCTAAACAATGTGTGCTGAAAGCCTGAAACAGGGTGGTTATCTTCCGTTTCAGAATTTTAGGGACCATGAAATTTATTAGAGAAAAAATGAGGGGATAAAAGAACGATGATTCAATTATCTGCTCTCTCATTAAGTCATGATTCATGAGTGCACTACCCTATTTATTAGTTGACGGAGGGTGATTTGCCCCGACCTCATAGCACGGGTGCACGTGGGCGTGACTTTGTTCAAGCGATGACTCAGCGTGACAGCACGGCAGGCACAGCCGCAACTCGATGGGAAAGTCACACCGAGTTCAGTCCAGAAACTCGGCGGGATAGACTACTTGTCGGGAGCTGCCTAGCCCGCACCTCCTCCCCGGGGCTAAGGCACCCCGAGCTACCTCCGAGCTCGGGGCCCCCTGACCTCTCCTAATTTCCGAGCCCCACCAATGGATCTCAGGCCACTCCCAAACAGGAGCACACCGACCTGCCTCTAGATGCCCCGAGGTGAAGACACCTCGGGTCAGACAGCTCGGCACAGCTTGCCACAGGCAGCTCGTCGCTTACGGGATAGCCCGGCACAGGGTAACTCATGAAAGAGTAGTTTGGCATATCGCAGGAAGATCTCCTGCCCGACCACCGTACCTGACAAATCTGGGGATAGCAGCCATGTCCCTCGTCAGACAGTGCCATGCCTGCCACCTTTAGAGGGTGTCTTACACCTAATAGGCACATACCCTACAATGACGGCCCTACGTGTGCCACCTCAGCCCTGCCTGTAATGGCTGCGGCAGGCTAACAGTGGCGGTTATACCTGCCCTGTCAGAGACTAGTGGGCTTGATGCAACAGAATTATGTTATAAGGAGCCTATTCTCAAAGAACGAGGTATCTTCTATCACTCGCGCTATCTGCACTCTTAGCCTTCACCTTCTCCTTGCTTCTTCGACAGAATACTAACTTAAGCGTCGGAGTGTTCCCACCAGGCAAGCCCTCGGGGATTCTTCTTTCTTCTTCATCTCAGGTACCTTTCGGGAGCCACGCAAGTACCTTTCGGGAAGTGGTGATTGCGCTTGTGTCCAGATCGGGGTAGAGGTGCCTGATCAGCCACCGGCTGAGCTTGAAGCCCTTGCGGTAGGCCTCGATCATCACATCGTCAAACTTCGACGACTGGACATAATCAATAGCAGCCTGTACCTTGGTCTCCTGGAGGGCGTCCTCAAAGATTTTTGTCTTCTCCTTGATGTCAGCTCGGAGGAACTCCACCTCGCGCTCTAGCTTTCCTTTGGCCTCCTTAAGGCCCTGCACCTCAAGCTTTAGGGTGTCCCAGTCTGCCCTGAGCCTATCCCGACCTACCCTGAGGCTGTCCCGGTCTGCCTTGAGACTGTCTACCTCGAGCCTCAAAGCTTCCTGGCCGACCTTGAACCCGCTCACTTCAGCCCTCAATCTGTCGTTGTCCCGGGCCAGCTCGTTCTTCTCCACCAACAGCACCTCAATAAAGCTCTTCTGAGCTGAGGTGTCGTTCTGAAGGCAGTGGATCTGACCCCGAGCTGCTGTCAGTTCAGTATGGGCTTCACGGGATGACTTCTCGGCTTCTAGAGCCTATCTCAAGTGCCGGTTGGACTGGAAGGTCAAGGCACGCACGACGGAGTTCACCTACAAGAAGGCAAGACCAGTTAGTAAAAAAAAGGGGGGGAGGAAGAAGGGGGAGAAGAGAACCCTTCACGAGAAACTCACCACCATGGTATGAGAAGCAGCACAGGCACCGAGCTGACCAGGAGTGAGATTAGCCCATTCTCTGACCTCCTCCAGGTACGCGGCCTCTTTGCTCCTTTGGAGACTACACCGGAGGTTCAAAATGCTTTCACCCCCTAGCTCTCCGAGCTAGATGTCGTCATCTCTACCGCATGGGCGGACTCCTCGGATGCCTCGGCGGTGGGACCAATTGGGCAGGTCTCGGCTGTAGCCCCTGCAGGGCGTGCCTTAGGAGCGGCTTCTGTAGCACCTCTGGCAGCTGTCTCGACAGGCTCAGTGGTGGGCTCTGCCACTGTCTTGGGTCCCGGAGGCACCATGTCCTCCTCCAAATCAATGACGGGCTGAACGCCAAGGAGCTCGGGCTCCGGAGCTGGAGCCTGTGAAGGCCGAGCCTCGGCGGAGGCCTACGGAGACTCAACGCGCGCCTTCTTGGCCACGCGCTTCTTTCTCTTCATTTGGCGAAATAGCCTCTGGCCGTCAATCTTCTCCGCCTCCATGAGGCCTGCAGTGAAGCTCGGCGTTAGTAATCCCAAAGTAAATATGTGGACAAAAAGCCGAAGTAAAGGAAAACCTACCCGGGCTCAAGCCGACCTGGATGAGCTTCTCCTCAACTGTGAAGTCTTTGTAATTTAACCCGAGCTGTGCCAACGACTGGAGTGCCTTCTTGGTCTTCCCATCTAGGATGACACCGGGGTCTTGAATGGCCACCCTCCAGTCAGTAGGGAAGAGCCACCTCGTGTTGCTCCGAACTACGAAGTAGTCCCACTTCCAGGCTGGGACTTTACTCGGGAGCTTGTGCATGGGTTTGAAACCCGGGCGGGGAGACAGATAGTAAGACAATCTGTGCCCGGGGAGAGTGCCCGAAGCACTCTTCTTTATGGCCAAGATTGTACTGATAATGTCCAGGTCAATGGAAAGAGATCGGTCAAAACAAAGGGAAATGGTCCCCACCACATTCTGTATGGAGTTTGGGTGAAGTTGGTCCAAAGTGATGTTAAAGTGCACCAGCACCTCAACAATTAGGGGGTGAAGAGGAAGTCGGAGTTCGGCTATCAATTGCTCCCTGAAGACCACAATCTCGTCAGGACCGTGCTCCCATGGGAAGTTGCCGGTAGGAAGACTGTATGAATATTTCTCAAGGAGGTTGAACCTCTGTATGAGGTCCTAGAGCCTCTCTGGGGTCATGGTGGAAGGGCAAACTGATATAGCACCCGACCTCGGTGGGAAGTGGATGCTAGATGACCCGAAGCCGCCCATATATCGGACGACTGGGCGGTAGAGAAGCCACCCTGAGCCGAGGTACCCACCTCGGGCTCGTCAATAAGACTATCTACGCTAAACGACATTATGAGACAAAAAGGGAAGGATATTCATAAAAGAAAGAGGAGCTTGGGGACTCACCACAGGAAACGCGAACCGAGCTAGAAGACCCGAGCTAGGAACCTCAGACGCGAGTTCAACTCTGATGATGGAAGACTTTGTGGCAAAGAAATGGCCAAGGGTCCCCCACTATTTATAGCCATTGCGCCCGAGCATTAACGGTCACGATCAAGACGATCTAACGACTTTCAGAAAAACCGGCTACGGGTTCCTCGAGGTGAAATCAGTTTAGCGCGTTTTTTCGAGTCCGCAAAGTCCAAACCACATGACTTCCGTGCAAAAGCTGAACATGACCTGGGTTCCTTTTGAATGAGCCGGAAACTAGACCGGTCCAGCTGGGCAAAACGCATAACGAAGTGGCATGAGTGCCGAAGCCAAATCCACCCAACGTAACATGAACTCCCTGCACTGGGTCAATACCGCCAGCACAAGGAGTGGGAGGCAATTGATGGAGGGTGATTTGGCCCGACCTCGTAGCACGGACACACGTGGGCGTGACCTTGTTCAAGCAATGACTCAGCGTGACAGCACATCAAGCACAGCCGCAACTCGATGGGAAAATCACATTGAGTTCAGTCCAGCAACTTGGCGGGATAGACTACTCGCCGGGAGCCGCCTAGCCCACACCTCCTCCCTGGGGCTAAGGCACCCCGAGCTACCTCTGTGCTCAGGGCCCCCTGACCTCTCCTAATATCTGAGCCCCACCAGTGGATCTCAGGCCACTCCCAGACAAGAACACACCAACCTGCCTCTAGATGCTCCGAGGTGAAGACACCTTGGGTCAGACAGCTCGGCATAGCTTACCACAGGCAGCTCGTGGCTTACGGGATAGCCCGACACAGGGTAACTCGTGAAAGAGTAGTTCGGCATATCGCAGGAAGATCTCCTACCCGACCACCGTACCCAACAAACCGGGGGATAGCAGTCATGTCCCTCGTCAAACAGCATCGTGCGTGCCACCTTTAGAGGGTGTCATACACCTGACAGGTACGTACCCTGCAATGACGGCCCCGCACGTGCCACCTCAGCCCTGCCTATAACGGCTGTGGCAGGCTGACAGTGGCGGTTATATCTGCCCTGTCAGAGGCCAATAGGCCTGATACAACGGAATTCTGTTATAATGAGCCTATTCTCAAAGAAAGAGGTATCTTCTATCACTCGCGCTATCTGCACTCTTAGCCTTCACTTTCTCCTTGCTTCTTCCACAGAATACTAACTTAAGCATCGAAGTATTCCCGTCGGGCAAGACCCCGGGGATTCTTCTTCTTCTTCGTCTCAGGTACCTTTCGGGTGCCACGCAAATGCCAGGTAGGAGTGACCGGATTGTGTACCATCATTACTCATTAGTTAGATAATTAAGACAAATTCTGGAATTTCATTCTTATTATATGAACCCATATCCTCTCTGCACTTGCTCACCCCTTCCATCAACTTGCTTTCGCTTCGCTTTATCGTGTAGCTCATTGATATCTGCACACACGACCAGATCAGACTATCTCAGAGATAGATTTTCAGTATGTTGCTGCCTGGACATCCACCTCTTAGAATTTATGAACTTATTGCATCTGTCGGTTACTTTCATGATCATGGGTATAAAAATTTGCATCAATATCGAAATGATCGAGTAACAATGAATATGATGGCATTGGAGCTCGTCCTCTGTCATTATACTATTATAGCACCCAGAATTCAGATCGCTGTTCACAATACTTATTGGCTTTAACTTTCCCAAAGGAAGTTGGTAACATGCTTGGCATATGGCTGTCAACCAAAGCCAAAGCTCTTATTTGGCACTCTGTAACACATTGCCAGATAGATGGCAAATTAAGCAAAAAGATTTTAGCAATAATAAAACCACAAACAAATTAAGCAATTCAACAGACCCAGAAATTATTTTACATAAGTGAAGAAAAAATAATTAACCCAGAAATGACTTTACATAAGAGGAAAAAAAAAACTCAGAAACAAATTAACCCAGAAATGATTTTATAAGAGAAAAAAATAGCCCATAAACAAATTAATCCAGAAATGATTTTAAATAAGAGAAGAAAAAAAAATAACCCAGAAATAATTTTACCTAAGAGAAAAAAATTAACCTAGAAATGATTTTATTATTATTCTGTTCTAAAATATACCAAAGTAAAATGTAGCCGTTGCAGATGAAGTAGTTGATGCCTTAAAATCACTCAGATGAAAGCCATTGCAGATGAAGCCGTAGAAGCACAAAGTTGCAGATGAAACCGTTGATGCCTTTTACCTTTTGGGGTTTTAGTTGCAGATGAACCACCGCAGGGAGAAAAGCACTAAACCTCTGTCACCGATCACCGGAAGAAGTTTGCCTTCGCCAATTATGCCTTTGCCTTTTGGGGTTTCAATTGTAATTGTAGATGAACCACCGTAAGGAGGGAAACATTAAACCTCCGTCGCGGGTCGCCGGTTGAAGAGAATAGCATAACGAAAAGTTTGGGTGAAGAATAGAGAGACGCGAACAAGAAGATAAGAACACAAAAATACTTTGAACGAGAAATGGCTAATGGCGTTCATGCTAAATGCCCATTTACCATTCCCGCATGAATGAGGAATGCACGCGTGTCAGTCTCTCATAATGTTCGAAGAGTGTTCGAGCCATCACTCTTCGATTGATGCCCGAACCCAAACAAAGCGGCGGCAAAAAAGAGAAGCAACAAATCTGCCCTTCCCTCCTCACATCACTCGATCTCCTTCTCTCTCCTTTCTTCTTCTCTTCTTCTTCACTTCCCCCGTTCGCTCTCTGTGTTTCCGTCACCGCTGCTGCAACTCACAGCAGCGGCGATCTGCTTTCTCTCGTCCGTTTTACCTCATTAACCCCTCCGTTTTCATTGTTCCTCTTATTGTTACTTATACCAGGCGATTTCGGTACTCCAGCTTCCCTAGCACATCATCGCTCCCCTGTTTCCACCTTCGTGTATGGCTGGGATGAACGCATTAGCGATATCTCCTCGTTTGAACGCATTAGCATTTAAATCGATATCTCCACTGTCGAACCTCTTGGTCACAAGCCGATCCGGCATTTCAATTCGAAGAAAGCAACCTAGAACGAAGGTAACTCGAAATCCCATTGCGGCACCCAATCTTAGGACAAATCCGACACTGTAGTCACTCCACACTGCTGTAGTGGTTAGGTTTACTAGTTTAATATTTGGATCACTATTGAATAATAGCAAAAATTGGGTAGCCGAAGCTAGCGGTGAAGATCCTACCGAACTGGTTCTGTGAAGTCTAAAACCAGTTTAGATCTGCCATGACATTGTCATTCCATGCTATAGAGGTCATTTATCGTTTTTTTTTTTTTTTTTTTTTGTTTTGCAAGAGATGTCCACTTTGATTGTTTCTACCCTTTCTCATTATGCCTTTATTTTCATAGAGATGAGATTTTGACTTGAAAGGTGACATTAATGAATTTCAAATTTCAGTGCTGTTTATTTTGCATTACCATTCCATTATTTGTTGTTTGTTGAACTTGTCAAGTGATTCGAAATTAGACTGTGTGAAGCTTGATCTCAACTGTAGTTTCGTTCAGACATGAAAAGGTTGTTCACTGTTGCTCAAACTGAAGGGCTGTCAGGGATGATTTCCTAGGGACTGTGGCAGAAGAATTGATACATAGCAGCATTAAAGGTGAAGGGCTGCGGAGAATTGTTAACCAATAAAAGATAATAAATAAAATAAAAGATAAAAATAATAATAAGAAATAAAAAACAAAAAAAAAGAAAGGAGAAAAATAAATGAAGCAATTAACAAACTTGACAGTAGAGGTGAAGTGGGTAGATTAATTTTTCTACATTCATGCATACTTAGTTAACAAGGGGGGAGGATAAATCCCTGAAAAGGGAAACAACAATAAAATCTGAAATAAAAAAAAAGAGACATTTGTAAGTCGGGTTGATTCTCTAGATTAATTACTTGCTTGCATATTTCCTGTTTGTGCTTATTTGGAATACCATGTGGGCCCCACCTATTGGACCCGGGAGAGGGGTGCCTAACCCCTTCCCTCTCCCATCCGAGTCTTATCCGGACTGGTTAATCGGTGCTTCCGCCTTTGGAATTACTAATAAATCAAAAGCGCTTTCCGATATAAATCCCAGAGGTCCTATCACCGCCTTTTCGTTCACTTGATGGGTAGCGATTATATTTTCAGCCTAAGTGGCAAGTGAGTTGTTTTTTCGACGCTCACAGGCAATGATGTTCTTTTTCTTCCACCCCTTCACCTCTATTTATGGAAAGAGTAAAAATAGTCAGTTGTGGCTAGATAAAGTGCAAAGGTTGAATACAGATCTATGGCTCATAGTGTTTTAGAACTATTTTGGGTGAGTATCTCTATTGAGTGAGATTGGAATAAAAGCTAAGGAACCCATGATGTTATATTGTGGCAACTAAGCTGCAACCAATATTGCTCACAAACCAATTCAGCATGACAAGACTAAACACACTAGGTTGATAGGCACTTCATAAGAGAAAGGGCGGCAACTGGAAAAATCTGCTTGCCTTATGTCTCTTCTGAACTATAATTAGTTGATGTCTTCACCAAAGGGGTTGCAAAGAATAAGCTTGAATACACAATCTATGCAAGTTGGTAATGTGTGACATTTACTCCCAACTTGAAGGGGAGTGTTGAGGTTTTGGACAAATCGTGTAGTCTATAGTGGTAGTTTTTTTATTATTTATTGTTTAGATAGGAAGTGAGGACCATAGCACTCTTGTTGGGTTCTTTTTGAGCAGTTATTTTAATTCTTTTATGTGTTAGCCACCCTATAAGGGCATATTTGTCTTTGTATTCTTTATTATTTCATACTATAAATAATAGTGAAGGGTGGCCAACATCATTGCTCTCTTTTCTCTCTCTCAAATCTCTTCTCTTCCTTCTCTCCTTTCTTCTCTTCTTCTTCTTCAAGAAATATTCTTTAATTATTTTCTTTTACAGATTTTTATTTTAGCACCTTTCTATTAGAATAAAAAACAATAAATAAAAATAATGATAATAAGAATATATGTGATAAAAATAGAATAAATAAATGGCTAATGCCGCTAGGGGTGAGCAAAAAAGACCGAAAAACCGAACCCCAAAAAAACTGATCGAAATCGAATAAGAAAATTGGTTAACCAGACTGGTCGGTTCGTTTTGGATAACCAATATAAAAAACCGGTGGTTAACCGAACCGACTGGTATACATGTATTTCTATATATTATATATATTTATGTATATTATATAATATATATATATATTATTTTTATGTATTATAAATTAATAAATATGTATTATAGATATAAATATATATTTATAATATATTATATTATTATTTATTATTTAAAATATAATATTTTATTATATATTTATATATATTTTTATAATATATATTGTTAAAACTAAAAAATCGAAAAACCGGTGAACCGAATTGGTTAACCAACTAGTTTTGGTTCAATTCTGGTTACCGATTTTCCAAAAACCAGCACTACCGGTTCGGTCCAAAAAAATGCCCCACGGTTTAGTTAACCGAACTGTGAGCACCCCTAAATGCCGCTAATCCAATAAAATAAATAATCAATAAATATACAAATAGGGTTCCATAGGAAAACAATAATAAAATAAATAATTGACAAAATTAAATAAAAAAGAGAAAATAATAAATAATGAATAATAAAAATGAAGATATATATATATATATTGTATAGTAATATTAAATAAAAAATAATAAAAAGATAGGGGGACTCTCTTGTGTTGGTTTGTTCTTGTCTTGTTTTGCTTTATTTATTATTAATATGTTCTTAGTTAATTCATTTATCAAAAAAAATATGCTCTTAGTTAATTGAAGAATTGCTTGTGTGATGGATCATTTGCATATCAATCTCACAAATTTTACTTACCATAAAAAACCATTAAAACATATAAATAGGAATTGTTTTATAAATTTTGACTTTTTTTAATTTTTTGAAAAATCCATGGATCTACTAATACAAGTAAAATTATCACAAATTTAATAAGAAATCAACATATCAATGCATTTTTATACATCCAAATACATCATATCGATAATTTGAAATCTGGTTCTGCAATGAAAGATCTTTTAAAAACAGGAAGCAAGTTGTCATTGCAAGATGTATCAGGTTTCACTGTTCACATTATGCAATAGCAAATAAGGTTCCAAATATCAATACGGGTATATCGGGCGATGCCAATACTTTTTTTCACTTTTTTAATTTTTTTTTTCAAAACTAGTTCAGGAGGATCGGTTTAAGGTTCCTCCCCCGTGAACCGGTCAGAATCCTGATATCGATATGGGTTGATATGTGTCAATACCTTGAACCTTGCCTACAAGAGCCAAATTAGTGAAGACCAACTTAACCTTTGGGAAGGAATCAATTGAGAGAATGAGAACAGCAATGTTGCACAAAGCTCCACCTAAAATAGATAAATATTTTAACTCAAACCGTAAACAATGATAATCGGGACCTACTGGGTACTGGGTACTTTTAACAAGACCACCATTAGCTTTCTGACTTCTAGACTGTTTTATTGGTTTTAGAAGATTATTTTCCACCGCCACAAAATAAATGCGTTAACTGACGTTCCACTAAGATATGCTGAACATTGATCTTCCATTAAATTTATTATTTGATATTTTAGTGCCGGAGCTAAATATTCTGTACATTAGCTCAAATCTTGCAACACTAAAGTGAGAACTCCACTCTAACTAAGAACCGTTCACAATTGCACAGTAGTACGTAAGGAAAAAAAGCAACAAACAAAAAGGAAAACCCAGCATATCGTTTTATTATTTGACCATTAAATAAATGAACAACCAAGTTATGACTCCACATTTACAATACTATCCCCGCTTCAGACACACACTAGAAGAAGAAGAAGAAGAAGAAAACCCCATAGCTTAACCAATGTTGCAATGCTTCTTATAGAGTTCTGTTAATCACCCTCAAGCTGCTCTTTTTTTCCCTACCCTCTGTTGAGTTCCAATCATTTTGATTGAAGCTTCATACACATAATTGAAACATGTGCATCCAAAGAAGTATTAGTTGGTGCAATCGAATCCTTGGCAAACAGAAACCCAGATAATTAGGACCAGAAGCAAGAGTATTCCAAGAACAACCAACTTTATTTTCATGTTTTGGAACCACATTTTCCGCCGAACTTGTGTTCCTACTTTCTTGAATTCTTGGGCCTGTAAATTTCATCCATTATAATTGTTCAATGCCTGTATAATGCACTATAGTATAAGAAAATTGCGAGCTGGTTTACATTTACCAAGTGAAATGGTTAACCCACCTGAGAATGCAGATCTTCTGTTTTGTCCGCAAGAATATCTAGCTTCTCTCCTCTATCAAAAGCCTGAAAAGGAATTCATCAGGTCAATAAATGACGAATAACTGAAGCAAAATAATGTTGAGGTAGGAAAACCACCATAGCATGATGACAACAAACAGCACTATATAGACATTTTAGAAGAATCTGTCCATAAAAAGAGCCTTCTGCTCAACTAAAACATTTCTATTGTCTAAAAATTATAGCTAATTGAGCCATTAGCTCTATATGGGTAACACAATAATCTCCCTCCCGCACCCCCAATATCCATTTTTCTGACGTTAAGTTGAATTTGAAGTTCTACTGTACAGTAGATCACTTCCCTAACTAAATTTCTTGGATACCTGGTCATCCACCTTAGTTGTAAATTCTTTTGATGGATGATTTAAATTTGTACAGCGTGTGATCAGAGGTAGGGTGGGAAGGGAGAGATGAACATGGGATTGCATCAAGTTCCACAAAGGGCACATATACAATGTCATTTCAAATAAAGGCTATTACCCAATGCTGGTCCTAGTTATCTGGGGTCTTGAGAGGAGTAGACTGGATATGGTCCTAACTTTCGGCATTTTTTTTTGTTCACATAAGCCTGTGATCTCATGCACAACTAATTTCAAATAGTTGTATATATACATAATCAGTAGAGGTGCGCATATTAGTTTTAGGACAGAGTAAAATGCCAGTAAATATACCTTGTCTATATTTTCCAGCATAATACTTTTCACTTCTGAAACCTGAGCCTTCACTTTTAAAAGCTTCCCAATCTCTTCAGCATGGTCAATGATATATTGCATGTGCTCTTTCATAACTGGGCTGCAATTTCAGAACCATTTTCCACTGGTAATTATTGTTATACCCAAAAAGAATGGAAGAATATGAAGGGGCTATAAACAAATTTCAAAATTTGAAGCAATTCATTATGTTTGAAATAGGATAGTACAAGACGAAATAGAGAAGATATAGGGAGGATAAAGATGAAATAGAGAAGAAACAGGAAAGGGAGAGAAAAAGAAAATAAAAGGGGGTAAGAAAAAGACATTTTCACTTTCCTTTTTATGATTAAAACACTTGAAAACTGAAGCTGAAAACTGAAACAGAGAAAACTGAAGCTGAAAACTGAAACAGAGAAACCTTGGGTAAAGATGCAACCTATTCACAAAGGTGGTATCTCTTGAATAAACATACCCAAACTCCTTGTTAAGACTCTTGGCAACGGCTGTATCAGCTTTACCCCCACCATATCTCTTTTTGAAGTCTGCTTTTATGCGTTCAAGAAAAGCTATAGACACCTGTTTCCCAATGGATTCTTTGGCAACAACACAATATGCTATGACATCCAAAGAGCATCAAGATGTGAGAAGGGTGTGGCAGAGAAAGTTCTCCCTGTCAAACTTAATCATCAAGACCACATTAACCTTAACAAACAAAAGATAGAAAGGAAAATATTCTATCATCCTTGCACTGCATACTTAACTCTTTTAACTCTTGAGCACTTGAATTGTAACCACAATATGTGGAAAGGATAATTGCATTAGGTAAATATATGTGCATTATATAGTAGCATTACCCCAAACATGCTTGACGATCACCTTAATAAACCAATGGTTTCTGTAGACATATGCAGTGAACATAAAGCCAAAGGCTAGGCAAATTCCCTGTCCATGAATGGAGCAATACGATTTGCACTTTGCAGGTATGAATCAACTGTTATTTTGATCGAACATACCCTCCACAAGGTTTGAATTTGTCCCAAGAGAAAAAAGAAGAGGCAAAGGAAATTTTCATTCTCATCCTAAGAAACGTCTGAGAACGTTTTTCAAAAGAGAGACCCTGGAAATCAAAGGCTTCACCAGAAAATAAAGCATTTTCAGATTGGTTTCTCCATCCAAGTCTGTTACTACTTCTTTCATGCTAGTTCTAACTACTCTTCAGGTTCTTTCCCTTATAAAGGAACTCTAACCAGTCAATTACATCAATCAAAACCCTCACCCTCACCAAGGCCAATTCATGCAAGTCTAGAGAAAAACACTCCAATTTATAAACAAAAGGCATGATAATTCCCTATAAGATTAAAAGTTGAAACAATACCAACTACGACAAGAACAGCAATTTTTCTTGTTTCTTTTCTATAAGTATTCAAGTTCATGGCGAAGAAGCATATAAAGTTCTCTGGATCGGTTAGGTCATGAGATAATCCTATTATATCCATTTCAAGTTGTCTAAAAATTCTAACTTGAAATCAACTACGATGGATAGCAAACATCAACCAACCATGATGGAACAACTAGCGTCACTAAACCCTATATCTACTAAAAAATAAAGAAAAAGTGAAGGAAGAAAAGATCTGCAGAAGCAAGCAGTGGAATGAATACCGTAGCCGTCTTCGACGAGGAAGTTGAAGGTGTGGTGATCGCAGTTGTAGGTGAACTTGTTGTTGGAGGAGGGGAGCTTCTGAAGGCACTGGGACGCGATGGCAGGGAAGTTGCCAGTGAACTCAGTGTACTCAGCCAAGATCATCGTCCCTCGAGCCACGAAGCTGTAGATGAACGATTCCTGCTGGCTCATTTTCGAGTGGGCCGAGAAATTGAGGAGGAAACAATACCAACTCACCGCCGGACAACTCTTCTTCACTGGAGAAACCTTCTCTTCCTCCTCCTACTCGGTAAATCAAGTAATCAACTTTTCTATTTTCTCAGAAAACTCTAGAAGTTGCTGGGTTGGTTTCTGAAATTCGGCGGGTCTCGCTTTAATCCAAAAAAGGGGGAGAAGCAATGCCTTTATTTACAGAGCAAGCAAGGTAACCAAATTACAGAGCATCTATTCAGACAAGTCTAAGTGAGATTTGATTGAGAGAGAGAGAGAGAGAGAGAGAGAGAAGATACAGGGATGGAGTGTGGTGATGGGTTTGAGAAAATTCATTCATATATTCTGCTCTGCTCTCTCAGCGCCAGAACGCAAATGGCCAAGAATGGCGGTGAACCTTCTTTTACGTGGCCCGGTCCAAGGGCTTAAAATCTCAGCAATCGGATCGGATCGAATCGGATATATGGTACACCAAATCATAGACGGATCGAATTCGGATTACCCAGTCAACAAGAACTGAAGAACAAACAGTTATTACCTTTATAAATCCAAAACCCTTTGATATATGATATCACTGTTGAATTCCTTACGAAGCTGCTGCTTCCATTGTGGAATTCTCAATGCAAAAAACATAAAGGTGATGTGATGTCACTGTTAAACAGGGCGATTGCCCATGTTCCTTTGCTGTGTTCTTGTTCTTTCTGGTTATTTGCAGGCATCCTTTTTGCTCGATGTTGCACTATATTTTCTGATAATTGAGTCTGTTGGTGGGGTTGTGACAAGGTTGATCCCTGCAACACTCTGGTTTTGAATCTCCGTCCAATAAGTTTCAAACAAGAGACTGTGTTGATTCTGTGCTTAATTTTGATTTGTTTAGAGGGGTTTTGCTTTTTAACGTATGATAAGAGGTTTGATGTTGATGCAATCATGCACGCGCTACAGTGAGTGCTAAGAAGGCAGAGGACAAGGCTTCAAACAGGGAAGAGTGGAATTATATTACGAATGATGTCTGCAGTCTTAATCAGGAAGGGATTGAGATGATGGTGAAAGAAGCAGCAGTCTTTGTAGAGGAAGACAAGAACGTTAAGGAGAGGATCGATCGATGTCGAGAATAGGTAGGAGTTTACGACATCAACAGCATCACCATTGACAGAGAGAGAGAGAGAGAGAGACAGAGAGAGAGAGAGACAGAGAGATGATGTGAAGCAGATATTTTAATTTCAAATCAATCTGATTGAAGATGATATTAGTAGCTACATCAACAGTCACAATGTTTGCTTGATTGAAAATGTAACTATTAGACACATGAACAGTTGGATGAAAGCAATTGAATACCCAGAAAAAGGTAAAAAACAGAGATCTCATACAAAAAGTCTATACATTTATAATTATAAACCTACAGATTGATATTATCTATCGGAAAGGAGCCACAGAGTTTTGACCACTTGGGGTCTTCAAGCTTCTAAGCTCTTTACAGACTTCATCTAACATAGCCAGGAAGTCTCCCACAATCATAAAAATCTCAAGTGGATTAGCTTCATGTTTGCCCACATCTCCATGAAAATATTCTGTGATGTCTCTCACATGTGATAGGACTCGATCTTCATCTTCCTGTAACTCTTTGATACTCTTCTCTGCATGATTCAGGAAAGATCTCATAGAGTGAATGAAATTCTCACTTTGAGCATCCATAGACAAATCCTTGTGTATTAGATGTTGCAGCTTGATCGTTCCATCTGATAGGGTTGTGATTGAGCTCGCCAGCACATCCCAGTCTATGGTGGCTGTCTTCTTCACATTGCAGAGTTCAGCACTCATGCCTGAAACAAGATCTAAGCCCATTCTTCTGTAATCTTCTTCCCTTTCATCAATAGTTTTGTTCTTAACTTTTGGATGACTCTTCTTTGTACTGATCTCAAATTCTCTAATTCCTTCTGAACGATTCATTTCTTGGACAACAAAATGGAGTAATGTGGTCTTCCCATCAGTTCCTTTCACATCTGCAAGTTTAAGGAGGGCATCTAGTTTGAATGCTTTGGCACCCCCCCTGATTGTTCCAACATTCATCCTGTTTCCTGTTTTAAGTACAGCTTCAAGTAATATCAGAAATATCTGGCTTGA
Source organism: Nelumbo lutea (assembly GCF_056320005.1). Taxonomy (NCBI): domain Eukaryota; kingdom Viridiplantae; phylum Streptophyta; class Magnoliopsida; order Proteales; family Nelumbonaceae; genus Nelumbo; species Nelumbo lutea. Next base: position 86,886,821 of record NC_142687.1, on the reverse strand, counting down.
TCTGAGTTCCTTGCAGGCTTCCTGAAAAAAAAAAAAAACACAGGAGGAACTCAAATGGCAGCCATGCCAAATGACTGGTTCAAAATTAAAATAGCTTTGCAGTATTAGATTTTTTTACCTCTAGAATATCAAAGGACTTTCTGAGATGAACCACCTCATCTTCAAAAATTTCTCTATAGAGCATGGCCTCAATCCTCCGAAAAGCGAAGGGTATTCCAAGCATCATCTTCACAAACCTCTCTGCTGGCCCCAGGTCATTGACATTTCCTTGATAGTTTGAGAGCTTGGCCTCTTCTTCTTTGGTTGGTACCATTTTCAATAGTGCCTCTAGTTGCTGTAAGCGCAATCCATCCCCTGCTTTTATCCACCGAAAATATCAAATAATTGGCACAAACAGAATGATTAATGCAATCTTATTTGTTTCTAGTGACTTTTACGATCTAGGTACGATACCTTGCACAAGTGCATAACAGACTTGCTCAATAGTCGCATTCAAGGTTTTCAATAGTATGGTGATGTTCTGCAATCTCTTAGGCTCAAGAATGTGCCTACTTGGGGATGAACTCTTGCTCATACCTTCATCATTCTTAATTGAACTTTGGAAATTGTACCCAAAGAGTGATTCAATCATTTCCTCATCTAACCTGTTTCATTGCCCCACAAGATGGTTCAGTCTAAATAGAAAATATATTGAAATAGAAAGAAAATGACAAAAGACAGTGTTAGCTTACTCGAATGAGCTTGATCTCAGCTTGTCCCACACCATGGAACGATCTGGGGCAGCTCTTACTTTATCCCAGTGAAGTGGTTTTAGTTTTGGCAATGGCTCTCCATTCTTTCCAACTGGTGTAGATCGAGGAAGTACACATTGTGGGGGTGGCGGTGGTTGGCCCTTTTGAAACGGAGTTGGCAAGAGAGGTGGCAAAGGTGGGAATGGTGGGGGAGGAATACTTCCATTACTACCCAATTGGGTTATTGAAGACTGAATTGGTGTAGGAATAGGAGAAGAAGTCCCATATTCAGTTGGGCCTTGATTCGATCCTGAAGATGAATCTGAATGCCGAGGTGAATCCAGAAAAATAGGTGGTGGTGGTGGAGGAGGAGGAGGAGGAGTTGGTGGTGGTGGTGGAGGTGGAAGTAAATCTTGCAGACAATTGAAAGAAGGGGATATTGATGTTCTTTGCTTGATTTCAATTGGAGATTCAGGAGAAGAGTGCAAATTTGAATATAGAGATGGTTCTAGATCCGGTGTCAAGGGAGGAGTTGGTGAGTGGGGCAGCGTAGGCTCTCTTAAACAGTGGTTGGGTGGGTCACTCAGACCACCTTCTGAAGCATTGGATAGCCTTACATTTGATGAATATGAATCACAAAACGAGTGAAATGATTCATCATCAAGAGACAGGAGTTCAGGATGAATACTTCCATAGGTAGATGAAGATTTACTACTACTCTTGATTGGTTCTACACGTGCGTGGACAGAAAGAATTTCCTCAGCAGAAGAGCAACTCACATAATCACATTCTGCATTCGTCGATTTTCTGCATGATCCATCTACCTCATCTGACAAAGACTTCAATAGTTCTTGTTTGGTTGATATGGCCAAAGTTTCACAAGTGTGATTTATACATGATGCTTCTAGCTCTGAAACTGGAGCTAATGAATCTAAATAAGAAAGATCTGGGCCTGGAATAGAACTTACCTTGATTATTGAATTTGAGGAATTCTCAAATTTTGATCCCCTTCTAGATACCATTCTGCTTGCATATCTCCTTTGACAACATGTTTTCAATTTCTGCAAGGCCAAGATGAGCCCAAGAACAAATAGAACCAGCGTTGCTCCAATGGATACAAGAATTGCTATAACAATTCTTCTTTTAACTCTAGCTTTATTCCCATTCCCATATTGAGCCTTGTTAGGTGGCTGGGCCGGACTTGGATGAAGTGATGGATGATGATGATGAGAGTGTACAGGAACTGGAGCTTCAGCTTCAATTGATGATGCTGGAGAAGGTGCTGAGAACCCATGTTCAACGTGATCATGTTTTGGACTTCTTAAGTGGACATTGTTTAGTCCAAGCAATAATCTGAACTTCTCTAAGATCAAAGCCGTCTTCTCTTCATTCTCATCGTTTCCTGAGACCTTTCTAATCTTAATCTGGGTTTCTGAACTATCTTCCACCCAGTAGAACTCTTTCATGCCACGTTCAACAGAATTATTTACTGCACTCAATGAAGCACCTGACATCAAAATCTGGTAGTTGAGAAATGAAATGAGTACAAAGATGAAGAGGATCGCACAAAAGATCTGATGACTATAACCCATGTTCTTCAGCTAAAAATCATCAAGAGATTAATAAACTCTCTGCTTCATCATTTTGTTTCTTTTTCTGAAGAAATTTACTATTTTTGTACTGGGGTGGTGAGGGTTGATGTAATGGAGAAGATCTAATACAAAGGCTTTAATGTTACTCCAAGTAACCCCTGAACCAGGTAGTTTCAGTGGTACTGGGCCTTCTTTACTCCTTTGGCTCATGCATTCTGATCTCTTCCTAACCTCACAAATCTTTCCTCCAAAATACGGTTATTTCTCTAAGGAAAAAGCTCCTCATTTTTTACCTAGGATTTCTTAAACTTGGCTCTCTTTTATATTTCTGTTAAGAGGAAAAGCTGAACATGTATGCTTTTCTGCTACTCAACACCCATCTCCAGAACAATTTCTGAAATTCTAGTGTTGATTTGGCTGTCCAAGAAAACCTCAGCTTAACACTTGGATTCATGAGTGTAACAGTTGAATAACGCTAATGGATATAAAAGTAATCAAATAATGTAATAAAATTGTCTCAATCACTGACGGTGTAAGTTTTCTCCAACCCCCCCCCACCTATCATTAAGACGTAGAGAAGGGGGGAAGTGGTCCATCACTTTCTCATTAGAACACATAAAAGTCTTGTCTAAGCCGAGTATAGAATGTTGATTTTGAAGTATCAGAGGATGTAGACTGGATTAGTTGCTTGTCTCTTTCCCACCCTTCATTGCTTAATTCATGCAATAAGCCATAAACAATGGTTCAACTGCTGAGCTTCTGGGCACAGCAGTTTGGTAGCTTGTGTCTTCTGGTGTTACCTCACCTAATCACAGAGAGAGAGAGAGAGCATAAAGCAGATCTATCTATAATGTTCCTTGTTGTCTGGACATGGGTATTGTTTGGAAGTTGGAATACCATGATAGAGAACATACAGAAGATCTAAATTATTGGTATTGGCATGACTTGGGTGGGTTGTCCCCTATTTTTTTATGTAAGACAGAAACTTGTGTTCCTCCTTCCTCTATAGATTAATGAAAATCTAAATAGAAAAGAAAAAAAGAAGTCAGCCCCACTTTGAGTAGTCTTTACAATTCTTTGAAGGTAGTTCATTCCAATTAGGTTCTATCAACAGGCTGACTTGGTCTAATCCCGTGACTTCTGCTGGCAGAGGAATCCCTATCTAGCTCAGCTGGACAACACATTCATCCAGCTTGACAAATAATGCCCCATCTTATAAGGCTAATATATATATATATATATATATATATATATATATATATATATATATATATGTTTGGTTTGATAGAAAACAAGAGAGATTCCATAGCTTTCTGTTTCTCTCTTATTTCCCATCAAACCAAACACAACCCAAAGTTGATGAATTGCCTTTTTCCCACGACTAATTAAGGAGCTGTTTGTGCATGATTTTGTTTTAATTCATGCATATATGCAAATACCCCACCCCCCTAAATCCATTATTTTATCTTTAATGATTTTGGGCACATCCAATTTCTGATAAAGGGGTACAATGGCTATGAATTTTGTCTTTTCACTACGAAAATGAATATGTCGAGATCAATATTCTTTTCCACCCTACTAGCAATGCAAAATGATGGTGACATATGCGAAAAAGTTGGGATGCAACTTTTTGGATGGGTTGGGTCGGGTTTGAGACCAAACCAAGCTAGATTCTGAACTGGGCTTGGGCTATTGGGCAAGCCAAGTCCAAGTTTTCAACCCAATCGGTGTAAAGGCATAGGTCGAGTTAGGTTGGGTTCGGGCTTAGCCTTGGGAAAAGCCCATGGGCCATTTAAGGTTGCCGCCTCTGTTTTTTCTATTGTCAGATTTGTATATTTTCAGCCTTGTGGGTTTAGGGTTCCGTGAGTTTGTACTCTCTCTATCTCTCTGTTTATGTGGATTGATCTGTGCTTGAGATTGGACAAGACCTAGCTGAACCTAGTGGCAAGTCATTCATTTTTTCTCAATCCTGTTTTTGAACTGTGTTTTTGTTTGGAGAAGTAAAAACAAGTTGGTTGTATTTCAAAAAAAAAAAAAATCATTTTTTGCCATCATCAAAATTATGGCTTTTAAAACAAACAAATTTTGAGTACAGATATTGTATGATTTATGAAAGATATTTTGGATAAGTGAAATGCATGTAAGTTTGTACAATTAACGTATGAATCATAAAACTTATAGGTTAATATTTTGAGAAAAAGAGATCAATAAAAGACAGATTAAAGAGAAAAAGAAAGAAACTTTACTCACAGGGTTCACCCATAAATTTATGGTCCTGATGTGTACCATGCATGTATAGCCACATAATCAGCAATCTCTGAATATTCTTTGGCAGTGCCTTTTTAATTTGTACAATATTATATCCATGTGTAAATGTTTTGATTCTACATGTAATGGAACTGTAACTGAGCCAGCTCATCTTATGGCTCAGTTCATGAAGACTTAAATGGATTAGGAAGTGTGGTTTTGATAATCCTCCTAGATGGTTAGCAAACTGTGGTGTTTTTTTTTTTTTTTTGATTAATCCTTTAATATAGTATTCTTTTGATCATTCATCAAAATTAAAAGGGTGAAATGCAGAAAATTATCTGTAGTTGGGGAGTTCAGATCTGCGCCCCACAATGTCCCACAGCACATCCCCGTCATGTATTGGGAATATCTTTCGATAATGACATCATCATTTCTGATACTATCATCGGGGATGTACACAATGGGGATGTGCTGTGGGACGTCGTGGGGCACCCCTTTGTGGGTCGCAGATGTGAACTCGTACTTTGGGGTACACCGGACTTCCATTTGCGATAGAGGACTATCCTGTATCTTCAGATCTAACATTTTGCTCCTGCCTTTGGTATTCCATCTGTTTTGAACTTTTATGAAACCATTTTTCCCTGTCCTTTACTATTGATTGTAACCAACAAAGATAGTGGGTTTCAACTTTCCTCTGTTCTCTCTTAAACAAAAGAGAAGAAAAGAATAAAGATGGGAAAAAGTGTCATACTTGGATTTTGGAAATGCAATAAATGAGAGGGCAAAATGGCCTCATATATGTCTAAAAGTGTCATATTAGATTTGCAAATAAAATGCTAAAGACAGGAAGGAATGGAGTGTTGGAATATGAAAGTAACAGTTGCTCTTGTTGGAAATGAAAGTTCAAGGACCTAAGTGAGTAGTAGTTCACATTATTGGGTACGATATTTTACCCAAATTATATAAAACTCATGACCTTACCCTTTGAAAACACATTATTGGGTATGATATTTGACAAGAGCCCCATTCTCTTCGGGGCTTTATATTGGGATCTTACATTTCATCTTAGAAGCAAAAAAGGTACAATTTATAACAGCACAAGGTGCAACCTATATAACAAACAAGGAAAATTTTATAATATTATATAACCAAGAAATAAAATATTGACACAATATGCCCAATATAGGGTATATACCGCATTGGTATCGATGTATTCAGATATATACAAAGATTTGTTTTAAACAACTACAACTTTAAAATGATAAATAGAATTCTCTAATAACTATAAAATAAAAATATAACATATTGACCATATTGATATTGTGCACTAATACCCATTTAATTTAGGGTATTGGGTATCAATATTTTAGTCCTTGCATATAACCATAACCACCACCACCACCCATTCTCTCAATAAGTACATAAATAAATAAATAAATGAAATTGTTCTGCAACAAAGAAATTGGGAATTTTTAATAATACAAAGATGATATATATTTGATTACTATATTCCATGACAACTGTGCAGCTTCTCAAAACATTTGTTATGCAGACGCTTTTGATAAGGAAAAAAAAAAGTGTGCAACTCTACAATTTCTCCTTGCAAGAATCACAATGTACTATTTTTTTTTTTTCTCTTTTACATGTTTTGGATAACCATTCACTTGTCCCAAGCACCAAGAAGATAATGATCTTATGAGGAGACTCGAAAGAGCAAATTGCTTAGACCTTTCTGATCGAAGGGTGACGACATTGAAAATTTTCTGAATTCTGCTCTAAATCAATCTTGTAATGTTCTTCAACTATTCTCATCCTTTTCCTGTACTTACAATGTAGGAGAAGCTGGAGGATGCCTAATGGGCAGCCTAGCAGATTTGGGGACTGCAGAACAAAAATTATAAGACCTGGTTAGTGGTTACTAATGGAGGTTTATACTCCCTAGTACTTCTCTAGAGTTGAAGGTGTTGAAGCAGATAAAATGAAGTCGATGTCAATTACAAACCGCTAGCAGAAGATCAGGGCCAAGTAGACCATATTCCATCCAAAGTGAACTTGTGAGGAATGAAAAGAAGGACAAGTAAAAGGGCATAAATTCCACACTCTCTGTTTGGATCACTTGCTTCTGTATTTACATTTTACATAGTAGAGTTAAGAGTTCATTCGGAAAAAATAATAATAATAATGATTGATACAGTGAAATAGTCATCATATCATCAGAATATCCTAAATAGGGGTGAGCAAAAAAAAATCAAAAAATCGAATCAACTAAAACCGGACCGAAAAATCAGTTAACCGAATTGACCGGTTCGGTTTCAGTTCGATGTTTTTAAAAAACTGAAGGTATTGGTTCAGTTTTGGTTAATTAATATAAAAAATCGGCAGTTAATCGAATTGACTAGTATACATATATTTTTATATATTTTATTTTACATATATTTATGTATATTATATATATATTATATATTTTTATATATTATAAATTAATAAATATGCATTATATATAAATATATATTTATAATATATGATATATTATTTATTATTTAAAATATAATATTATATATATATATATTTTATAATTTTTATTATATATTGTAAAAATTAAAAAACCGAGAAACCAACGAACCAAACCAATGGTTAACCGAACTGGTCAACCGGTTATTGATTGGCTTTGGTTCAGTTTCGATTATTGGTTTTCCGAAAACCGGTAGTACTGGTTCAGTTACAAAAAAAGGCCCGCCGACCGTGAGCACCCCTAGCCTAAAAATTGCATTCCGGATTTTGGGATTGAACTGAGTTCCTAATTTCAGAATAATAATGGATAAATTGCATTAATTTATGGGGTGTTTGTTAATATGTATGATTTTATTTTTCAAAACAAAAAAAAATTGCTGCATTGGAGCATTATTAATCATATTGCTTTTATTATTATAGAAGTTTTGGTTTTTTTTTTTTAATAGCAAAAGCATACAAACACCCCCTTAGTAAATTCTGCATTTGAAGAATTAACTTGGGACAATAAGGATGAACTAGAAGATAATAGATAGAGGATAAATTAGACAGAAAAAGAAAAAGAAAATGACTCACCACAGCCACCAGTGGAGAATCATACATTGTAATAGAGAGCAGTAATCCCATACCCCCAACAATGGCTTTGCGGTAATGGCGATCATGCAATGCAAAAGTCAAGACTATCATACCAGAGCAAAACATGATGATGGCTGGTAGCATTATCAAACAAAAAATATTCTGCACCATTAAAATAAAATTCTCATTAAAACTTAATATTGGAATATAATTAACATACGTATATATACATGCAGGCAGCAAAAGTAATTGATCATGTGAACCAATGTTGTAAGACCCAGCCCAGGTCGGATGGTTGGACCATAAAAATCGACGATCGGTGGCCCTTAAATCATGGTTTTTATGGAGTTAATCACCAACCAATAAAACCGGGACCTATAGAACATTCTGGTTTTTAGTCTGGTTTGAGTCTTACAACATTCATGTGAACAATTCTAGTGTGTATAATTGAAGAGAATGCTTAGTAAAGAAACAAGTAGTAGTTGCCAAAACACATTATGAACTCCATGGACTTCTCTCCAATCTAATCAGATAGAAGATTTGGTCTGATACAGAAACATGTATTGCCAAAGCAAGTAGAGGTTTGTAAATTTTGATCGCTTGATCGAGCTGTAATTAATGTTGCGCTAGTGTGTATAAGGCTGTCAAAGGGTCGGGTCCAATCCAATAGATGCAAATCAATTGGGCCGGTTCTTATTCCACGATCTGCACCGATGAGTCAGTATTGGTTCCTAAATTATTGTCCCAATCCTTATTACTTTGGAACCAACTCTACCCAATCCCAAATCATCATTATACATATATACATACATTATCAATCAGTTCCGTTCTGGATCATTATTAGTTTTCAGTAATTTTATTATAATTGAATCAGACCTGATTGTCCAACTAATCAATCAATCCGGTTCTGGGTCTAAAATCATCAAGTCTGATTCGATTCCAATTCCTTAATTTTTTTGTCAGATCGGTTCTGATTCTATCCTGTTTCAACCCGTTGGCAGCCCATTGGTTGCGAGTTTTGGGTTGATTAGGGTTTTCCAAAACCTCAACCCGAAGTTAGGGGTGGCTTCATATTTTCAATTTCAACCCGGCCCATGTTTGCAGTGGGATGTGGGTTTATCACCAGACAGGTCCATTGGGAGAAAATAAATGGAGGTAGGTAAGGAATGGGGTTTCCAAGTAAGAGTGTAAATGGATGAATTTGAATTAAATCAATAATATTCAAATCGGAATATGATTAGAAAATCTGATATTCAAATTTGATTCAATATCCGACAAATATTGAAAATTAATATCCGAATTTGAATTTGATTAAATATTCAAATACTTGATTCGATTTAAATTTGATTATTTAATTATTTTAGATAATTAATAAATAAATAAAATAAATATTTTATTGATATAAAATATATAAATATATAAACTATTTATATAACTTAATTATTATATATAAATTATATAAAATATTTTAGTAAATTGGGTCATGAAGCTAGAAACTTGCCCTTTCTCTTGTTGATGAAAACCAGAAGTAAATGAGGACAAAAGAGATCTCGAAAAGAACCCGACGCCGTTGATGGTGACAACTGGGAGATTTTCCCACTGGTGGCTCACCACCGGCAAACCATACCACGTATAAACTAAACAGTTCAACAGGGTGGCGATGTATGGAATGCAGGAAAAGTCTTGTGTGCTCTTCTTCTCTATCACCCTCTTAAAAGTTAGTCTGCAGAGTGAAGACGAAGATGCAAGAGAATAATTATTATCGATCAGGCGAGAAATACTGATCAAAATCATCTAGTAATTATCATTTAGGGAACTGGGTTTAGTCATCTGATTACATGGGTGCCGTGTAAAGTAGTAGAGAAGCAGCATTCCCTGAAAGAGAAATTAACTACCCAGAATTCCAACCACAAAGCGCATAACTCTGATATTTTCGTCGGAAAGAACCCATGGTGTAGATGAGGCAAAGGGAGAGATACCGTCCATCTCTGTGTGGACTGTGGTGGATGTGGATGTGAATTGTGAAAAATAAATTAAAGCTGGAAAGCAAGCATATTGAATTAGGTTTTCTTTTTTTTTATGCTTCAGTGCTTCACAGCTTAAAAGGGCGAATTGTTTCATTCACAGTTCTGTGGTTAACCTGGGTCCACCACAACGGCCACTCATCTCGTCTGTCATCCTACTATGACCCAGCTCAGCATCCAACTCTCTGTCACAAACTCTAATCATATCTGAAGCTGGATTGGGAGGTTTCCTTTTTAATTCGTGTGTAGACGGTAGTTTGTCTTTGGATAACGCTGTAATTGGGTTGGATATGGATCGGATCCAGAATCATCCGAATCTGATCCGAAATTCGATATTTTATATTTGGATAGTTTGAATTCGTTTTGTTGTGTTTAAAATAAATAAAAAAATACTATACATATAATAAATTTATTTTTTAACATAAATATAAATATAAAATATTGAATTTATATATTTTTTAAATATATTCAACTTATATAATTATGGGCAATATCTATCTAAAGCCATCCATAGAAATCTAGGAGTAGCTCTAATAAGTGATAAGATGAGAGAAAAGTTTAGGGGCGGATTAGAGCCAAGCCGAGCCGAATAGCTAATTATTCGAGCTCAGCTAAAGTCAAAAGCTCATAAGCTCGAGTTCAATTTGAGAAATGTTTTATAAAAACAAAAGAATTATATTTAATATTTAAAAAATTAAGAATTATAATAATTAGTTATTATTATATGTAAAAAATATATTATATATATAACATTTTTATTATATATTATTTATTATTATTATTATTATTATTATTATTATTAGTGTATGTGTGTATGTACGTAACTATTTGAGTGTGACTCGATTAATAAATGAGCCTATAAATTAGACTCGAGCTCGATTAAAACTAAGTCGAAACAAATTTTTTATGAACCCATTTGGGAATTGGGGTGGCTTCACAGTTTTCTATTGAGGCCTACCTTGCGATGTTAACCAACTGAGCTCAATTGATAGGATCTCTACTTCGTTATAGCAGACCTGACTTGAGATCAAATCCTGCTAACCTCCAGGGTTGGGGGTTAAGGGGAGGGGGATGGACTACCCTGCATTGTATAGCCTCACGAAAAAAAAAAAAAAAAAAAAAAAAAGAAAATGGATGAACTTAGATTTTGTCAAAATTTGAATGAACCTGACCCTGAGCCCAAAACAGTGTGAAATGTTAAACTGGCCAACCCGAATTGCACCCCTAATCGCTGATAATGAAGATTAATTCATTTAAGAATACATACTATATATGAAATGTTTAGTACCCTAGGTGTTTTTAAGTCAAAACGTTTCAACTTAAACCATCAGAAATGGGCAGGGCTTGGTCTGGTCTGGGCGATTGGGCGTATAGGGGCTTAACCTAGGCCAAGGGCCTGGCCTGACCTGCATCATGGGCCTGAAATATAGGCCCAGACTCTGTCCTATACTGCTATACAGGCCCAGGCCATTTTTTCGGGCTGGGTTAAGAATGATCATTGATCATCCTAGAATCTAGCTAAGCAAATCCTCTCCTTCATGCCCAACATCACGCGGAGTCCATTCATGCATTTTGAGAGAGAGATGGCATGAATTAGGGGTGTTCATTATACGGTTTAAACCGTAAAACCGAATCGAACCAAATTAAATTTACAATTTGGTTCGTTTTACACCTAAAAATGGTTTAGTAGTTTTCTAAATTAGGTTTACGGTTTCGGTTTGGTTTATTGGATTTTAAATCAAACTAAACCGTAAACCAAAATTATATATATTATGTAAATGTATAAATATAATATGAATATATATGATGTATAAATAAAAGTTTAAAGTTTTAATTTTTAGGGAAATTATTTGGACTTTCTAATTGCATTAAGCCCAAAAAAATCATAAAATGGTCTAAATTCTCAAACCTTATTAAAAACCATACCTAACCGTAATAAAATGGTTTCATCTGGTTTGATTCCATTTGAAAATTTCTTAAACCGTAATCCATCTGTTTTGTCTGAGATTTAAGAAACCGCACCAAACCAGACTGTGAACACCCGTAACATGAATTGATCAACTTGACTAAACCGGCATTGGCGACCAGAGTATCAAAAATCAAAAACAAAAAATTATATAAAAGCAAATACGAGACCCCAGCATCATCCCAAATCAAATATATATATAAAAAGAGCAAATACGAGGAAAATAGAAACTTTCCCCTCACCCCACGTGTTTTGGGAGAAGAGAGGTAAGGTGGCACCATTAAAGTAAAGACTGATAAATGAACGGAGTCACGGACATGGATATGGACAAAGCTAAGTCTGCTTCAAACAAGACGTGTACAACGGACTGAGTAACCCAGTTGTAGCAGATCGATCCATGTGATACAGATAATGGTTATAACTCAGTCTGAAAATTGAAATGCTAGTACTGTCAGTCGCATGCAATGCTGCAATCCATGGTCATTGACTCATGGGCATGCCGATTCCTTCCTTCACTCGTTTGTTCAATATTGGTTCCTCTCTTTCAAGCTTGGCTCTATCTGGGATACGTGTGGATCACTGAGTTTGGCAATTTATCTCAGCGCCAACGCATCTCTCTGCTAGAGCGGCAAGCTAGCTAACTATGTCAGTCGTTGTAGGTTCGAGTTCGACTGAACACAAAAAAGGTTTGCCAAGCCCAAGTCTCTGTTAATGCGTCCCTACCACTTTCTGCTCCTTCTTGCTGTTTTTAATATAGCCCAACTGACACTGCAGTACTGCACTAAACAAGCATCCAGATTGAAAAACAAGCCCACCCCACAAACCCCACCAGAGCCCATATTCTATAATCTATACACTTGGGCTTCTCCTCTTTTAGATGCAAGCCAGGCCCCCTCTCTGCAAATTCCCATCTCCCTTCTTCAAAACACTAGTGCTCTTTCTACATCCAAGGTTTGTTCTTCTTGAATACTTGATGTGTATTAAGGGGTTATTTGTTTTTGTGTTTTTATTATGCGGATCATTTGGATTGGTCATCTGCCCACCGCCTAGGAGGCCTGTGGACGTGCCATTTCAGAAGAACTATGTACCCACTTGGGCTCCTGATTACATTAAGTACATCAATGGCGGTTCTCAGGTTCAGCTGGTTCTCGACAAATACACAGGTATACTTTAATTATCTGAAGACCCTTGCTCCCAACTCTTAAACTTGATGCCAGTGTACAGGGTTGCTGATGGAAGCCAAACTCTGTAGCCTGTGCTCTACACATAAGATTGGACACGTATCAAACATATGGCAGTATAAAAAATGGACCGTCTACATTTTTTTATTGTTCTATTTGAGACTATAATTTCCATCTTGTGAATTGTGTGTGACAAGGCACCGGGTTTCAATCAAGAGGCTCATTCTTGTTCGGGCATTTCAGTATGAGAATGAAAATGGTTGGGGGTGATTCCGCTGGAGTTGTCACCGCTTTCTATGTAAGTTTCAATTTTTTTTTTATCTTCAAAGGTGAAAACTTTTCAGCAGGAGTTCACAACATCAGATCTCAGGTCTGAGATGACTGAGCTAATATATAACTTAAAGCCTAGTTTCAATTTAATTATTTGCTGCCTCATCAGTCATCAGGCTCAGGCTTCTAGGTGATGGATATATTTCCTAGTTTCATTTAGTGATGAAATCCCCAAGCAATCTCATCATCATTTTCAATACTAATTGTTTCTGGAACTGTTACATTCTTATTAATTTGGCAGCTCTCGTCGGAGAAGTTAGAGCATGACGAAATAGACTTTGAGTTCCTGGGGAACAGGACGGGCCAACCATATATTTTGCAGACCAATGTGTTCAGTGGAGGGAAAGGAGAAAGAGAGCAAAGGATCTACCTCTGGTTTGATCCCGCCCAGGACTTCCATACCTACTCTGTCCTATGGAATATGCATCAGATTGTGTAAGTTCATGATCACATTCGCACCTCTTTCATCTTCTTCATGGAGGCTGTAACAACAGCTAAAACATGGTTAATTACTTTGTGTTAAGTTGTTTATATATATTCAAGTGAGGCGCCATGACTACTGAAGATATAAAACATGACAGATTCTTTGTGGATAACGTGCCCATAAGGATATTCAAGAACAACGGAGACCTGGGCGTGAGATATCCATTCAATCAACCCATGAAGATATACTCAAGCTTGTGGAATGCTGATGACTGGGCTACAAGGGGAGGACTGGAGAAAACTGATTGGAGCAAAGCACCCTTTGTTGCTTCCTACTCTTCCTTCCATGTAGACGGTTGTGATGCCTCTTCACCTCAGTCTCTGCAGTTCTGTGCTAACCATGGAAGAATGTGGTGGGATCAGATTGCCTTCTATGACTTGGATGCCCAACAATACAGGAGACTTCAATGGGTCCGAAAGAAATTTACTATCTATAACTACTGCACTGATAGGTCAAGGTATCCTACTATCCCTCCCGAGTGTGCTAGAGACAAAGACATCTAGATTGCACAGTTAGTTAGTTAGTTAATTAGTTAGTTAGATTGATAGATAGATAGATATAGAGAGAGAGAGAGAGAGAAAGAGTGAGAGAGAGAGAGATGTGTTAGTAGAGTTGTAAAGAAGTATGATTTGCTTTTGTTTATCCAATGTACAGATTACAAGAAGGCCTCCTCCTTTCAGACAATGTAATTACGCCTTATTAGGAAAAATGGTTCAAACAAAAAAAATCAAGGGGTGTGTTCTGTAATATGTATGGTTTTGCTTCGTAAGACAATAAAAACAGCTTCGACATCGGCAAAAGTGTTTTGGAAATCAAAACCAGACATGATAAGCAAACACACCCCAAGTATATGCTCATGTGAGTCGGGGTCCCATATCCTAAATATGTTGCTATCTGGATGTGGGTCCCGTGCCAAAGCAATGGGTACTGATAAGTATAGGCTCGTTGAAAACGGTACCCCAAACTGCAATTTGTTGGTAGTGTGTAGTTTGTGTTCTCAATCATGGTTGACCTGGATGGTTCAACCGAGTCAAGGGAGTGGTTTAGGCCAATCACGGTTCATAGAGCCAGAAAAAACTTTGACTTGGGACATCGATTTTGGTATGTCATAGAACAAATTAAAAAGAGAAATGTTAGCTTTTCGACTTTAGAGCAATATTTGACTCAGATGGTCAGACCAAATGAAACCGGTCAGTCAACTAGCTCTGTCAAAATTGTTGACTTGGTCAGCAACCCATTGATTCAGGCTGTCGAATCATTAATTTGTTTAACCCAGACAACGGTTTTTGGCAACGGACCATCCGCTCAGACCGAACGGGTAAAGTGCTGACCCAGAAGCAGAAATGCCGGTCGGTCTGTAAAACATGGCATCAAACAACAAAGTGGTGGATGGATCTCCTTATTGAGAAGGCAAAAATCAATGAATAGAAAGAAAACAGTCTCAGTTTTTTGGTTGGTGATTGAGAATTTGAGAGGAACGACTGCAATTTTTCTTCTTTGGTTCGCATCTTTTAATTTATATGTTTTGATGTCCTTTTCTTCTACCCGACTGCAAAATGAAGAAAAATAGAGTCTTCTTCCACGGGTCTAAGGGCTTCATGTCAACGTGTTTGTGAGAGAATGGGAGAGAATAATTTGGGAAGATGATTCCGCTAATGAGTAATCATCTCTCCGAGAAAAGAAAAAGAATATCGATGGCCGCTGCCAGCTCAATGCGTTCAAACATCAGTGACGATGCCATTGGATAATGTTTTTCTTTTCCTTGGTACTGTTATTTGACAACGTGGAGAGATTGCTTATCGATGTCCACCATTTCATTATTTTATTGCACTCTCCTTTCTTTGTTTTCTCTCCATCTTCCCATTTGCTCCAGTTCAATTGTTCTGGGTGGAGGGATGGGTAAGGTTGTTTGGGAGAGCTAACATGGAGAGTTGCTGCCTCTTCTTCTGAAACATTGAGCTCAAATCTATTTGAAAGCGAAGAACTGTTTGGCACATGGTTTTTAAAACTGACTCGGTGACCGAATCAGTCGGGTCCGGTTACCGGGTCAAATGATCCAATCATTCAAATCAAATGCTCGGCCCATTCTGACAAAAAAATAAAAAAAATGGCCAAAACCGTTTGAATGGTTTGAACAATTAACCTCCCGGTTCAGTGGTTCGCTAACCAAAATCAACGGTTTTTGGGGAAATCCAGCTTTTAGGGAAAATGATGATCGGTTCCCGGTTTTTCCAGTCTGACCATCTGGTCTGGTCCGGTTTCTCCTAAGCCCGTATTTCAGGCCTGGGACTAGAATTGGAATCAGAATTGCATTCTCCCACCAGTTTGATTCAGATGGAAATTAGAATTGAACTTCATTTTCAAGAAGAGTTGGCATCAGATAAAGAGAAATAGGGTCTGGGGGGTTTAAGTCATGAGACTCTTATTCTCAGGGGAGGCCAACGGGAGGCCAAAATGATCATTCTCTTAAATGGATCGGGAATGCCATTCCACTAGGAATGAGAATATTCCCACAAACCAAACGAACACTCAACAAGTTCAGAGGTGACTTAAATAAGAAAAAAATGGGAAGAAAATAAAGAAATTAGTTATATAGATGGAGACCGTGATTAGAGTATAGAGAGATGAACAAGAATATTGATCAACCATTGATTAAAATAGAAGAAGTTGACAATTATTCTTGCTCTCTACTTCTCTAAAATATTTCCTTCAAACTTTGGGATCCCTTTATTCAATATTGCATCGCAATGCCTGGTTGGCAGCCCACGGCTTCACATATAATTTATCACTTGCACTAATTCTTAGCCCATCAATAAAATGCTCCAAATTACTCGTAGATATCACATTATCACCAACCAATTACACGGAAACGTACGTTGACACCACTGCTATTTGTTCATTTTAGTTTACCCTTTCTTTGGCTTGCGTACTAAACTATCTCAATTGCTCCTCATTAGTTGTTGGTCCAAAGCTTAATAACATCAAATTCCACTAGTTCATTAATTAATATTCCTGTGGAAAGCATATCAAGACAGAAATTTGTGACGTTGTATTGGGGCCTCACCGTCCCTGGTTTTGTTGAGACTTTTGGAAAGTGGAAGCCATCAAAGCATCCAAAACCCACAAGGGTCGGGTCTCTTTTGTTGGGTGGAATCAGAAGCTAGTCCAGTTTTATTTTTAGTGGAATGGCATTTTCCCATTTAAGGGTACTAGTAGAAGTGCACGTATGTTGTATGTGGCATTTCTCCATTACTGGTTACTGGTTGAATCATTAATCTATTTAAGCAGGAAAATGGACTATGATTAAGACATTAATTCATTTTTTTTCTTTGTATTTTAGTCATTTCTATCTTTACTAACAATAATTCTTATTTTTCAAACATATTTTTGTTTAATATCAAGAATATATAATATTAATGCATGTTCAAATTTTTCTCTAAAATTTATAAAAAATATATTTTTTTTATTTTTTATTATTTAATTTATGGAATAATAAAAATTACTTATTTACCAAGAGGAAATGCAATTCCAATATATTGTTTAAATATTGGTTTTTAATATTGTGGTCAAATCAATTATATATATATATATATATAATAAGTTATTTATTATTTATTTATAAATATGTTGTTTATATTGCATTTTTGTAAACTTCTTATATGATGAAAATAGTTGACAAAATACTTATATTTTTTGTTTTTCTTTATTTCAACTATTATATTTTCTTTTCTTTTTAATAATTATGATTTTTTTAAATTAAATCGGATTGCATCATATTCGAATATCCAATATCTTGATCGGATTCATATTCGAATAACTATTTATGAGATTCGATAAGATCTTCATATTGAATCTAATTCGACTATACCATAATTCAAACTCGATCCAATCTGTTTGCATCTCTACCAAACCACTTGCCTACAATGACCTAAGTAATTAAATCATTAAACCATTTGACATGGTTAGTGGGGTCATGTGTTAGACATTAATGTTCTTTATTTTATATCCTAATTTTTATCTCATTTATATCATTAATGAAAATAATTCTCATTAATCACATTGTTTTTATATGATGAATATATAATATTATAGAATGTACCCAAAATTATCTACAAACCATTTGACACTGGTTGAACCACTAACCTACCACTATGATGGAAAAATCATTTTTTCTTTTTTGGTTGATTTTAAATCAAATATTATATTTTCATCATCAATAAAAGTAATTTTTATTTTCACATTTATTCTTGCATGTGGCAATATCAAATGATGATGATGATGATGATAATCAGCAACCAAATGACCTTACTGGTTGAATCGTTAACCTATTTAAGCAGGAAAATGGACTATGATTAAGACATTAATTCATTTTTTTCTTTGTATTTTAGCCATTTCTATCTTTACTAACAATAATTTATATTTTTTTCAAACATATTTTTGTTTAATATGAAGAATATATAATATTAATATATGTTCAAATTTTTTTATAAATTTTATAAAAAAAATCTATATTTTTTATTTTTTATTATTTAATCTATGCGATAATAAAAATTACTTATTTACCAAGAGGAAATACAATTCTAATATATTGTTTGAACAATGGTTTTTAATATTGTGTTCAAATCAATTTTATATATATAGTATTTATATATAATATATATGTTATTTATTATTTATTTATAAATATGTTATTTATATTGCATTTTTGTAAACTTTTTATATGATGGAAATAGTTGAAAAATACTTATATTTTTTTCTTTTTTATTTCAACTATTATATTTTCTTTTTCTTCTAATAATTTATTATTTAAAAAAAATTAAATCAGATCGTATCATATTTATATATCCAACATCTTGATCGGATTTCGTTTCGAATCAATATTTATGAGATCCGGTTGAATCTTTGGATCATATCATATTTGAATATACCCTAATTTAAATATGATTTGATCTGTTTACATCCCTACCAAATCACTTGCCTATGATGACCTAGCTAATTAAATTACTGAACCATTTGACATGGTTAATCAGGTCATGTGTTAGTCTGTTAGACATTAATGCTCTTTATTTTTTATCCTAATATTTATCTCATTTCTATCTTTAATGAAAATAATTGTCATTAATCACACTTTTTTATATGATGAATATATAATATTGTAGAATGTACCCAAAATTATCAATAAATTTCTACATTTTCTAGAATTTTATTATTTAATAATAACATCATGTGTTGATCCACTTGACATTGATAGTATAACCACCAATCCACCACTTGGATGAAAAAACCATTTTGCTTTTTTGGTTAATTTTAAATCATGTATTCCATTTTCATCATCGATAAAAAAAAATTCTTATTTTCACATTTATTTGTTTAATATGGTGAATATATAACAATAGAACTATATCAAAATTCTTTATACAAAGCTTATATTTTTCTTTGAATTTATATATGTACGTATGTATGTATGTATGTATGTATGTATGAATATTTAATATTCATTACTTAGTTAATACATCATAGATTGACTCATCCATGGAAAAATCACTAACCTACCTCCTAGATAGGAAGATAGTTTAATTTCCCATTGGTTTCAAGTTGTATATTTGATGTCCATCAATAATAAAATTATGTCTATCTTATCATACTTATTTTTTAATATGACAATTATATAATAATGGAAACGTGTCCAATTTTTTTCTATATTTTTTATATTTCTAAATTTGTATTATTTGTTTATGACATTATGAAATTATCTATTTGACCCAAATGGTTGAAGTACTTACCCACGACCTAGATGGAAAATATAATTTCATATCTAGGTTTATTTTAAAATATAATATTTCATATTATTAATAATTAGGGTAAATTACAAAGACCCCCTTGTACTATGGGGTTAGTGACAAAGTCCCCCCTGTACTTTTTTTTTGCAACAAAGACCCCCTGAACTTTAAACGTTAGACAAAGACCCCCTTCCGTTAACGTTCTGTTAGTTAACTTCGAAAAAAATTTCATTCGATTGTTTAAAGTTTTTTAAAATATCCAAACTACCCTTTTTATAATGTTCATTGTCTTCTCCATAGAACCTCAAAACTAACCTCAACCACTCTCACAACGTCCTAAACCCGACCATCGCCAGCCAGTAGTGGCAAGACCTGTGCCATTCTGGGCCTCTTAGTTCACTCCGAAAGAACATAACTGTCATTGGCAATCCCATTCTGGCAAAGACCTGTGCGACCCATCTATTGTTCTCTGGAAGTGAATTGAGAGGCCTTGATATGGATGGATTGGTGGTGGGCCATGACTAAGTCTGAGTGTCCTGATGGTTGAAGCAAGTAGAGTGCTAATAATCCCAAATCGGATCAGATTAAAAGCCTCTTGCAGCATCGTTGCTCAAGCCAAATTTTTGATTCAAGTATGTCTCTTCTCCTCTATGATTTCCCCTTTTTAGTTTACTAGTAATTAAGCACATGCATTGCATGTGAGAAATTTTTCTTCATATTAATTACTTGAATTTTAGATATATCATAGTTAAGATTAAAAATTAACAAAAGTAACAATATGATTAAAAATAAACTTAAATATTTATTATTCAATTATGACATCATGGGTTTCTTTGAAATGTTGGATCACTGACCCACCATCTAGATAAGAAAATAACTTTGCTTTTAGATTAGTTTTAAATTAGGAACTGGCTCTACATTTCAAATTATAAAAACACTTGCCATGTCATCAAAGGCTTATGTGGTTTCTCACACACACACACAACACACATGCACGCACACACAATCTCCCTCACACTCAATGACTGTGATTTGAAAATAAATAAAAATGGTTTTTGATTTCTATATTTACGTTCTCAATATGGAATAAATTAAAAGAAAATTGAGTATTTTAGTCAAAAACTCCACAATCAATTAATATTTTAATAGTAGTGTAAATATAGAATTATAAATGTATTCAATTTTTCTATAAGTTTCGTATTTATATTTTTTAAAAATAATTCTGATATATCACTCTTACTTTTTGTTTAATATGATAATTATATTATATTATACATGTGCCTGAATATATTTTGCAATATATATATATATATATATATATATGTGTGTGTGTGTGTGAATAATTGTTTGATTTTATGTATAATATTATATGTGTCTGTGTTTGTGGTTCATTTTCATTATTAATAAAAATAATTATTGTTTATTACACTTATTTTTTATTTTAATTAACAAAAATATTATAAATGTGTCTAATTTTTTCTATATTTTTATATTTATTTTATTTTAAAATCTTCATTACCTAATTATGACTCCGTAGGTTGATCAATTTGATTCGGATGGTTGAATTTCCTAGCCACCATTTTGATAAAGAATGATTTTATTTTTTAGCCTATTTTAAAATGCATGTTTTTATATTGTCAAAAATATTGACATGGATCTAATTAATAGCATTTATTAGTAAAAAAGTAACTTACTAGGATTTAATAGGAGAAAATGAAAATATCTTAAGTATAAGACTTAAGAGAGTGGACTAAATGAGGTGGAAAGTTACATTCTCAACTCTAACAATTAGAGATGGACTAAATAGACAAATATGGACATTTTAATAGCCATTAAAACTAACATTAAAGATATAATAAAATGAATTTTATACCTTTTTTCAAAACAAAAAATAGAGGTTAATTTTAATCCAAAAAAATCCACTTTACATTCACACTTTTAATATATACTAGTAATTAAGCACATGCGTTGCACGTGAGAAAATTTTCTTCATATTAATTACTTGAATTTTAGATCTATCATAGTTAAGATTAAAAATTAACAAAAGTAACAATATGATTAAAAATAAACTTAAATATTTACTATTCAATTATGACATCATGGGTTTCTTTGAAATGTTGGATCACTGACCCACCATCTAGATAAGAAAATAGCTTTGCTTTTGGATTAGTTTTAAATTAGGGAAAATTATAGTCAGAGACTACTTTACATTTAAAATTAGGCTACAAGTTGGTCCATAAACCAACAAACTTCTCACAACCGGCTGTACATTTCAAATTATAAAAACCCTCGCCATGTCATCGAAGGTTTATGTGGTTATTGCCAATATGGGACTCTTAATGCATGTTGGGCACAACAAAAAGCTTATAATGTGTGATTGGAAAATTAAAAAAAAAAAAAGGTTTTTACTCTCTCTCTCTCTCTCTCACTCTCTCACTCACAGTCATCTTTATTTGCTTAATGTGTATGTGATTTGAAAATAAAAAAAAAATGGTTTTTGATTTCTATATTTACGTTCTCTATATCAATTTCTCTCATTCTCCCTCTCTACCTATCATTCCCCCTCAATCTCTCTCATTCTCTTTCTCGATCTATCCTCTCATTGTCCCTTAATTTTTATCATTGTCCCTCAATTTCTCTCATGCTCCCTCTCTCATTTTTTTTTTAATTTTCCTACACACTTATATGGTATTAATCAAATCATATAAAAGAACACGAGACCAACTTGGTATGGTTTAAAGATTATTAGACCAATTTGATAAAAAGTCACAAGAAGCTCCTGACTATGAATTTTACACCAATTGGAGAATGATAGAGATTGAGGGAGAAGGAGATATTAACCGAGAGGGAGAGTGGGGGGAAGAATGAGAAAGATTGAGGGAGAATAATAGAGAGAGAGAGAGATGTTTTGATTTGGCTATAGACCGAAGCTGAGAGAGTGGGAAAGACAAAGGGAGCGGGAGATCAAGAGATGACTATGAAAGTGAGAGAGATGGGAGGGAGATCGAGAGACAGAGGGAGTGGAAGAGAAACTGAAAACCTATTTTCGGTATAGGTTATTTTGTTGTATCCAACATGGACTAAGAGTCCCGTGTTGGCAACAACCACATAAGCCTCCAATGACATGGCGGGGGTTTTTATAATTTGAAATGTAGAACCAACTGTCGGAGTTTTGTTGGTTTCTGGACCAACCAACAACCTAATTTTAAATGTACAATTGACTTTGGCTATACTTTTCCCTTTAAATTATATATTTTATTTACATTATATAAAATATTTTTTACTTACCACACTTAATTTTTGTTTGTCTATGGTATCATTTGATTCAAACCACTAACCCACCATCTAAAAATAAAAATTGTTTGATTTTAGGTTGACATTAAATTTTGTATTACATTTCCATCATTGATAAAATTATTTCCTATAAAACTTTTTTTTTCATTATAATGAATGCACAATATTAGAGATGTACCCAATATTTTATTTTTTTATAAACATATAACATTAGATATGTGCCCAAAAATTTTTCTATCTTTTTTTTTTCATTTTTGTGATTTTTTGTATTTTTTATTATTAAAAATTTTATTATTTGACTATGATATCATTTCATTTATAGGTAGATTTTGAATTTGGCATTCCTTTTTCATCATTAATAAAAATACTTCTTACATTTCATTGTTATTTATTTTAATTTTGTATTATTTAATTATGGCATTATTTATTAATCCATTTGGCCTTAAATGGTCAAATTGCTTACCCACCACCGGGAGGGAAGAAAATGGTTTTATTTTCAAATTACTTTTCAAAATATTTATGTTTATACGACTAAAACTAATATTGTGGATTTAATTACAACAATTTAATGATGAGAAAAATATATCTTAGATATAGAATTTAATGAAATAGAATAGTAAAATATTTTTATTTTCAATTGGTTTTAAATTTTACATTTCATTCCCATCATTAATAAAAATATTTCTTATTTATCATACTTATTGTTTAATATGTATGTTAAAAATATTCCCAATTTTTTTAATTTCTATTTCTTTCATTTTATCTATTTTTTAATTTTATTATTTAATCGTGGCAACATGGATTAACCCATTTGACCCAAAATGATTTAATTTCTTACCACCACCTAGATGAAAACACTATTTTTGCTAGGTATATATTAAAAGTATAAGCTTTTATGTTATTGGAATTATTAATTTATTAAGTATGGATTTAATTAATAGAACTTAATGATGAGAAGAAACAAAAATGGCTTAAATATATGATTCAATGAACATGAATGCAAGTTAATCAATTAAATGTTGGATTTAATGAGAGAGAATTGAATGTATTGAATATCTTTAAATTACCTCTTTTCAAATCATTTAATATCAAGAACTGACTACCCTATTTGTCCTCATTTTTTATCAATAAATTTAAATATAAAGAAAGGGGTAAATTTTATTCTTATAAAATTCTAGAAATATTTTTGAGGTCATTCTTACTTTTTAAAGTAGTATAAATTTACATATTTCATTGTATTCTTCTCATCCCCTGCTGATCAACATTCGATCATCAGCCATAGAGCCGACCTCTATAAAATCATTGTTGGCAACGAATCCAATGGTCACGATATGTGTTTGTTTGCCATTTGAACTATTGGTTTTGTTGCTCCAAATGCTCTTTCCCATGTCTCAAATTTCCCGATTCTTGTTATTTACAATTAAATTGATCTATTATTTGCTTAGAATCAGTTTAAGTTTCGTTCTGCATCACTTAATCGTCTACTCTACATGGATACAGTGTTCACCGTAAGTATATGCGTAATTGCTGCTTGATATACCTGCCATATATCTCTTTGCTGCGGTGTGTTGTGCTGTCCTGCGAGATGGACAGAGCGGGAAGGATCCCCAATCCGATCTTTTGGGTTCGCAACGGGTTGAACCTACATGTGTTGTGCTAGTTGAATTCTGTGAAGGTCACGGGTGTGAGACTCTGGATTACCTGAGCTCATAACACGAAGAGGGTTAATTCAGTAAGCAAAGCAAAAGAGGGGAGGGGAGCGGAGCGTTTACGAGAACCAGAGCCGACTCTAAGGAACTGAGAGGCCGTGGGATTGATCATTTGATCCTAGGCTTTCTGGACTCCCTCACTGTGTTGACCGGAATCGTTTTTCTCTCTGTTCAAAACACAAAATCTAAATTACAACCATTGAGAACTCCATAGGAAAAAAAACATAGCTTTTCCGATTTTCACCCATAAATAGTTTGGCGGAGAGAGTGGCAAACGGCATAAGCCTGGAGGGAAGACGACGGCCATGTGCACGTTAGAAAAGCATGGTAACATTTTCCTTCTAACTCTAGTCGGCGACGATGAGCACCGGTTGAACCCCAGCCTCATTGGCGAGATTCGGTCATCTCTAATCCAAGTCCGTGCCCTGGCCAAGCGCGGTTCAGTCCTGGTCACCACTGAACAGGGTAAGTTCTTCTCCAATGGCTTCGATCTCGCTTGGGCCGAGTCCACCGGGTCCAGCGGTTTCCTCCACCGGCTTTAGCACATGGGCGTCGGCTTAAAGGCAATCATGGTTAACCCACTCTCCCTCCCTATGCCCACTATAGTAGCGGTATCCGGGGCACGCCGCTGTTGCTGGGTTCATGCTCGCGCTTAGCCACAACTACGTTTTGAAAAAGATAATACCTCATCATTCACACTTTTATAAGTAGTATAGATATAGATAGATATAAATAGCCAATTCCTTCCCTTTTCTTAGTAATGAAAATTCATTCTAACCAATTCTAATTTCAATTCCGATTAAAGTTTGAACTAAAAAGATGAGGAAAATAAATCATTCCAATTCTAATTCCGACCATCAACCGACACACCCTAAATTATATACAACGAATAGATGCTTTTCCAATTTGCCGAAGAGGAAAACAAATGCAAGATTACAATTCCCCAAACCCCTATCGTTAAAATGAAAGTATGATTTCTATGCGGAATTCAATTCTATTATGGCCTGGCCCTGATAGGAAAGGGTTGAAAAGAGATGGCCCATCCCAATGGACTGGCCTCTCACATGGAGCTCACTTTGGTTTATATGTTAAGGGTGATCCATGTCAGATTAGATGGAAACTTGATTAGAAACAGGCTTTTGTGCCAAAGACTCAAAATTGGTGTCTCATCTAACCCACTGTTTTCAAGCTGATCATTGATTCGGATGGTTAGACCATCTGAACCATCACCCAGCCCCTTTCTAGATCCCGTTTTCTTGAAACCTACAAATTGGTCAAAAATCATCCATTTGGATAGAGATAAGGGTGTCAATTTGACTGGATTTGGTCCAATCCGATCCAGTCCAATATGAATCTATTTACAAATAGATTGGACTTAATTCAGTCCAAATCCAATCCAATTTATTAAAATGTAAATGGACTGGATTGGATCCAACCCAATCCAATCAAACTTTTTTATATAATCCAACAACCATGCTAGTCGAAGTTCAAATTAAAATTATAAAAATATATTAAAATAAAGAAAATCTAAAACACTAAAATCAAGGTTTTTAAAACTAGACAGGACAGGAAACCATTTTGGGGTTCGTTCTCTAGTCAAACGGTCCAATCGTCAAGTCCAAACAGACAACCCGCTCTAACAAAAAAATTTAAAATTTAAAAAACAACCAAACAACTATTCCTGGGTCGAACGATTCGACTGCTCGGGTCAGTGGTTCGTTGACCAAATCAATGGTTTTTGGCTAAATAGCGGTTTTGGGGTAAAATGGAACTGGTCAGGTGACCGATTCTCGGTTTCATGTCAAACGGTCTTACCGTCTGGTCCGAATGGACAACCCACTTTGACAAAAAAAAATTAAAATTTTAAAAAATCCAAAAACAACCAAAAACCATTTTGGGTCAAATAGTTCGACCGCCCAAATCAATGGTTTGCTGACCAAATCAACGGTTTTTTGCCAAATAACAGTTTTGGGGTAAAATGGAACCGGTCATCCCGGCTTCCCAATCCGAATGAACGACCCACTCTAACAAAAAATAAATAAATAACCCAATCAACGATTCGACCACCCGAGTCAAAGGTTCGCTAACCACATCAATGGTTTTGGAGTAAAACGAAACTGATCAGGTGACTTTTCCCAGTTTTTCCGGTTTGATCGTTCGGTCCGATCCAATCTTAAAAACATTGATTAAAATCAAAGCTTCTTCACAAAATGTTTTTTTTTTCATTTTATAGAATCTTCTTCATGATATACTATTAATCTTCTTCATCTCACAAAGCTCTTTTTTGCAAAATTTCCCCCACATATCCAATTTGATTGGAGTTTACAAAATTTAAGTCCAACTCAAACCGATAGGAGTTTGGACGAATTTATTTAGATTTAGTCCAACCCAATTTCTTTACTGGGCTGTTCAAATCCAATTTGGTTAGTTTCGATTCGGATTGGATCTAATCCAAAACCGGTCAGTTGACACCCCTAATTAGAGACCCTCGAACCAAGTGTTTATAATAACCCATTACTTGGTGACTCGGTCAAATGGATCAATAGTTTAACCACTTTCGTCAGAGGGTTAGGGGTTGTCTGTGTTGACATTCTCTGAACTCGACGATGAACCTTTGACCATAGTTTTCAAAATCAGATTAAATCAGACGATTGGAGTGGAAAAATCGGGAACTGTGATCAGTTCCATTTTACCCTAGATATTTCCCCCAAAACCGTTGATTTGGTCAGCAAATCGTTGATCTAAGCTCTCAAACCATTCGAACCGTTCAATTATTTGACCAGTTTTTATTTATTTATTATTTTTTTCAGAACGGACCATCTGTTCGATTCTAACGGCCAGACCATTTGACCCAGAAAACCAAACCCTTAACCAGTTCATTGTCTGGATCGATTTTAAAAACCACAACCCAGAGGCACAAATTGTTCAACCTCTAATCTTGTTGTTGGCTCTACCATTAACTGAGGACTCTGTTTCTTGTTCATCGTTACTTCCCCCTACTCTAAAGTGGACCACTCTTTGACAAGGGATTAGGGCTGTTCATAAGAAGGCCCAACCCAGCCAAACCGACCAACTCGGACCGACCCAACCCGAGTCAGTCGGGTTTTCATTAGCATAGGTCGGTTTTGAGTTGTGCAAATTCCTAAACCGATGATTCAGATCGGTTTTGGTTTTCACACAAGAAAACCGAAACTGACCAGACCCGAACCGACTTAGTTCCTAGTTCAAACATGAAGTTCCAAAGCCCATTATGCCACCTAGTTTTTGAATGGTTGCAATAAACTTTAGATTAGTGAATAGTGATTAATGAACAACTTTTGTGGTTAACTTTTCATTTAAATTTTATCATAGGAGATGGCTGAAATGATGTTCAATTTATGACTATTTTTAAAATTAGCAAGATTTTATCACAGGGATGAACTTAGAACCGAAACTGACTCAAACAGACCCAACCCAACTCAAACCGATCAAGTCGGTTTTGCTTAACACTTGATCGGTTTCGGTTTCTATATCATGTAACCCGACCAGGTCGAACCGGTTGAAAAAACCACAATAAACCAACCCAACCCGACCCATGAACAGCCCTACAAGGAATCAACTCATTTCTTGGCTGAAGAAATAAAAATGAGAGCTGTGAACAGAATTGAATTGATGATTTCTTCAAGTTTGTACCTTTTCATATATGAATCATTGAGAAACGAAAGAAAATAATCCAACTCAATCAGATGAAAAAAGGGACACGTAATTTAGTCATATACTTTTAAATTTTAATCGTCAATTGCTGGAATAGCTCAGTTGGTTAGAGCGTGTGGCTGTTAACCACAAGGTCGAAGGTTCAAGCCCTTCTTCTAGCGAGTAGCTTGGTGAAATTGAAGATAAATTGGCATCTATGCTGCAGATACAACACAACTTTTCTTTGTTTGAAAATGTTGTTGTTAGATAAGACATTTTCTGGAGTAATAGCAACGTTTTTTGTTTGGTATTAATGTTCTAGTAAATATTTTCAGCAACTCATCAATAGATCTGTTCATGGGTCGGGCCGAGCTTTCACTCTGTATTAACAGAATTTTCTAAGGCCCAGCCCGACCATCGGGCTTATAACTTGGGCCTGAGCCCGGTCCTCATAAAAAGCCCGAGCCCAAAATTTAGCCCATACTATTAGCGGCTAAAGAGAGAGAGAGAGAAAGAGAGAGAAAGAGAGATTATAAAGAAAAGAATAAAAAATGTATATATTAAATTATAAATATATATTTTAGTAAATATTATATTATTTATATATTTTATATAATATATACATTACATATTATATATTTTAAAAAATATATAATGCTGAGTCAAACCGGGCTTTTTTGATAAATCCCGAGCCCGGCCCGAAACACAGTCGGGCTTACTGTGTTAGGCCCGAGGTCAGGCCCGCGAGCCTAATTACATGACCAATCCCGATTGGGGTGTGGGCCGGGACATCGGGCTACCCGGCCCATGAACAGGTCAGCTCATTAATAAGTGATGTGATGCTTAAGACTATGTTTAACATCTATACTGCAGATACAACACAACTTTCTCATGCTGCTATATGATGTGTGGGTTGAAAGCATCGTTTTCTAGGAAATGTTGATGTTAGGTAGGACGTTTTCTGGAGCAATAGCAACGTTTTCTGTTTGATACCAATGCTCCAGGAAACATTTTCAGCACTGATACCTATTATATATCTAGTGCTATGTCATGTCCCTGTCACTGCAGTTCATGTCCCTGTTGGCAGCAATGAGCTGCAGCTCCAGGAAACGTCAAATTTGGCATTGCTCCAAGTCATGCATTCCTGATTTCTAAAGTATTGTTTGAAGCACTGCTTTTTATGAAAAAATGGTTCAAAATAAATAGGCGTTTTTTGGAACACCGTTTTTTTCAATGTAGCGTTAATGTTCAGCCGTTTTCTGGAGCAACAACATCGATGTCAAAGAAACGCTAAGTTTGTATTGTTATAGTAATCAAGGATACTAATAATATATTAGAGGAGATTGTGTTGGATGGATGAAATCTATATCTTGATTTAGATACAAATTATGGTTTATTGTTTTGTTTCAAAATTTACTTATTTTGTTTTATTTCATTGCAGTGCAGTTCTCTCCCTCATGATTTCAATCCCACGCAAGAAAGGTGGACACAATAATATGAAAATAAATCAAGAAAATTCGAATGAAAATAAACCAAGAAAATCCGAAAAAATTAAAATCAATCAAGAGTTATCATAAAAGAGATGACCAACCAGGTGGTATTCATTAAAATTCAAATCATATAATAATATCAAATGTATCACGTTGGATAAGGAGACAGGGACCTTTTTTTTATCTATAAACTAAATAAAAAAGATAAAGTGTCAATAATTGGCGTTTGGTGTAGAAAAGGAATAATAATTAGAAGAAGACAAATGACTGGACAGAGTGGTTGAATTGAAGTGGTTTCTAACAAGAACAAGATGCCTCAAGGCGACTGTTCATGTGATGGCATCCTTCTTTTGAATCAAAATGAAAGAATCTCTCCTTTTTCTTTTGCCACGTGGAGAGAGGTCTTTGGGTTAAAACTTGTCACGTCATCTTGACTAGTTTTTTGCCTCTTATGGATATAGAACAGAATTGTACTAAACGAAATGATAATGTATATAGAATTTCAATAAAGGCAGGTTACAATTAGAGCTGTTTTGAGCAAATTGAAGTTTAAAGCAACTTATCCAATCCGAGATTCGATCCTACTTTGTCGAATTTGGATTGCTCTTATTCGGATCTTTGGATTGGGTAATAGGATCTGGTCAAAAAATTGGATTGGATTTGGATCATTCCTCTATCCGATTTGATATATATTAAAATATTTATAAATATAAATATATAATACATATATATGTTATTTATTCATTTTATATTTTTATAAATTTGTTATATTATTTATTTTTTATAAAAAACAAGTATATATGATGAAAATTGATGGAGCGCGATCCGGCTGGTCTTAGCTGTCCGCTGCCTTGCTTCTGAACGGGGTAGCAGGGAACTTGAAACGGAAGAGATGGGAAAGCTCCGGGGGGAACCCGGTGTAGAGGCTCCGAAGCTCAAGTTAGAATCCTTCAAAAGCAAGGTAATACCAGATAGCGCAAAGTTTGCATACCTCCGTTGTCGGGGGTATGATTACCCTTGTGCTTGTCAACTCAGCCGTCGTCCTTTCTGCTGAGACAGAACCATCACTGCCTAACCGTCTAACTGGAGATGGCGGCGTCAATGGCGGTGGCAAGTGGCCGTTTAGAGTGCTGCTGCTAAATGTCAGATCCCAAGTCAGTTAGGCATGGCGCCCTCGGGCACGGACTTCCCTAGTGTCAGGCATGGTACGACTTGTTTGGCTTTGGTGCCCAGAAGATGATGCAAAGTGCTGAGCGAGGCGGTCTTGAGCTCGAAGGTATCCCGAACTGTTACAAGGTGAGTCAGTTCGGCGAAGTGTATCCCGAGCTGTTACAAGGTGAGTCAGTTCGATGAAGTGTATCCCGAACTGTTACAAGGTGGGTCAGTTCGGCGAAGTGTATCCCGAGCTGTTACAAGGTGGGTCAGTTCGGCGAAGTGTATCCTGAGCTGTTACAAGGTGGGTCAGTTCGGCGAAGTCTATCCCGAGCTGTTACAAGGTGGGTCAGTTCGGCGAAGTGTATCCCGAGCTGTTGCAAGGTGGGTCAGTTCGGCGAAGTGTGTCCTGAGCTGTTGCAAGGTGGGTCAGTTCGGCGGTGTGTCCCCTTCCCGCCTAGGCTTGGCCCCTTTTGCCGAGTTGTCGTTTCTGCCACGTGTCACATAATGAAGAGGTTGGGCCAAATCTTCCTTCATCAATTGCCCCCCACTCCTTGCGCCGAGGGTCTTGCCATGGTGCGGGGAGTTTTCGCGAGGTAGCTGGTGGATTTGTCTCGTCCTTCAAACCTTCACTGTACGAGATGCTTTTGCTAGGGTTCTTTCGGTTTCCGAGGAGGCTGGGAACGTGCTTACTCAAGAACGCTGGTGGTTGTGACCGCGCGTTTTAAATTTCAAACCAACTCGCGCCGCTGGGACGTGACAGCGGGTCATTTCAAAAAGGGACGCCACTGCTGTATGTGCGCGGTCGACTGTCAGGGAGACGTGCGGCGCGTCAGTTTTGAAAAGATGCGTGTCGAAGCGACGTCGGTTTCAAAAAGACGCGCTGACGTTTCGCTTTTTTTTCGAAAAGACGTGCGCCAATCACGTCTCGACCTTAAGGGTTGTGTGGCCGGTAAGAACGTGAGCCATCGGATCATCTTCGGTCTGCACGGTCGATTCTTGGTTACTGTAGCTATAAATAGTGGGGGACCCTGGTTGTTGTCACTTCTGCGATTTGTCTATTGAGTTCGCATCCAACCCTTCAGCTCGCGTCCAAGTCTTTTCCAGCTCGCGTCAAGGCTGGTTATACAGTTCACGGTTCTTTGGTATTTCTTCAAACCTTCCGGTGAGTACTTTCTTTAATTCTTTTCCCCAATGTCTAGCTTTGATAGCTCAGACGATTCTTCGAGTAGGGCCGATGTAGGTTCCACCAACTGAGCCGTGTCCCCAGACTGCCTCAGTGATCCTGAGGTGGAGTTTGAGGACTACGAACCAGTAGGTCGAGTCACTTCGGGCAGTTTGGCGTCTACCTCCCGCCGAGGTCGGATGCTAGACTGGTTTGGCCCTTCGACCATGACGCCTGAGGGGCTTCAATCCATACTTCTGTCTTATAATCTTCCTGGGGGGTACACATATTTTATTCCTTCAGGTAGCTTTCCTTGGGAACACGGTCCCGACGAGATCGTGATTTTTCGAGAGCAGCTTGCTACAGGGTTGCGACTTCCTTTCCATCCCCTTCTCGTCGAAGTCATAAACCACTTCGGTGTCACCATTGGCCAGCTTCATCCGAACTCTATTCGGAACCTAGTGGGGACAATTTCCCTTTTTTGCGAGCAGAACTTTCCCTTAGACTTAGAGATATTCTCCTCTATCTTGATGCTCAAGAGACAGGCAGGTTCTCTTCCTGGGGGGAGACGGGCGTATTACCTTTCTCCTCGCCAGGGTTTCAAACTTCTGCACGATCTTCCTAATAAGGTCCCGGCTTGGAAGCGGAACTACTTCGGCGTGCGAAGTGCACAAGGATGGCCCTTTCAGACCGGGTGGGGTGAGGCCGCTCCCGATTTGGGCGTAACTCTTGATAAAGAGACAGTGAAGGGTCTCCAGCAATGGGCACGGCAAGGCTTAAAGTGCCACCACTACTTAACGGAGGCTAAGCTTTTTGCAGCCAGCCTGAGTTCGGGTAGGTTTCTGGCTATGCGGCTTTTTTTTTTTTTGATGTCGAACTCGTTTCTGTAGGTGTGATGGATGCGAAGAGAACTCGTGGGGGGCGTTTGTTCCAAGGTATGAAGAGGAGAAAGCGGGTCGCCAAGCTAACTCGTAACGAGCTGCCCCAGGATGAGGAGCCCCAAGCTCCAGACCATACGCCAGAGGATCTGCCCAGGGAGCCCGAAGTGACTCCACCGGTGCACGAGACTGCCGGGGCGCCTTACGCTGAAACCACTCATATGGGTGCTCCTGCATACTCAAGTGCTCCTGCTCACTCTGGGTCTGCTCATATGCGGGCTGGGCCCTCAAGCTCGGGAGCTCAAGGGGAGTTTAGGAGCGTGTTGACGCCAAACTACGCTCTTCAGAAGAGTAGGGATGCTACTTTCCCCGAGGAGGTCGCGGCGTGGACCGATCTTCCCTTGAATCAGGTCGCTTGCCGCGCCGTAACACATGCCATGGTGGTAAGTTAGATTCTGTCTTCCTTTTTTATTCTGTTGCTTCTGCTGTCATTTTGCTCACTTGTTTCTTTTGGTAGGTGAATTCTTCGATTCATGCCTTGGCGGCCCAAGTGGAGAGGAGCTCACGACAGGCGCGAGCTGCTGAGGCTGCCGCTCATGCTGCTGAAGAAGCCTTCCGTGCTGTAGAGGCAAATACCCGGTCTGCGGAGGCGGCTGCTTATGCTGCTGAAAAGGCTGCTCGCGTTGCGGTGGCTAGACAGGCGAGGTCTCAGCGTGACACCGAGACCATGGGGGTAGTTGTCAAGCATATGGCGGACTTGAAGTTGGATTTGCAGCATCAAGTCGAGTATCTTCAGGAGGACATTAGGGAGAGAACACAGATTTTTTCCCAAGGCATTGAAGACGCCAAGAAGAAGGCAATTGAAGACTACATTGCCTCCCCGCATTTTGACGATCTGATGGTGGACTCTTATAGGAGGGGGTTCAAGTTGAGCCGATGGATGATCCGGAATACATACCCCGACCTCGATGTAAGTGCCATAACCACTTCGCGTATAACTCAGGAGATGGCCAATGTTGTCGATGGCGAGCCGGGCTCTGAAGGAGAGGCAGGGCCTTCGGGTGTTGTTGAAGTGCCTTCCGATGGCGAAGAAGTGACTCCGGGCATGTAATTTTTTGTTTTTTGCCAGTGTACTGTTTTTTGCAATGGAGTGTCTTTTTCCCCTTGCTCATCTTCCCCGAGCTGTTTCTTTGCCGGGTTTTTAAATTTCCGTGGCCTTTTATGCCGCGAACTGATTTTTGACGAGCTGATAATGTGCTGAAGTTCCTCGGCTTGCCTTGTGGCACATGGCCTGATTTCATCCACTTCGCTAGGTGGTTTATAGGTAGTGTCGCCTCAAGTTCACGATGTTCCACGTTTGGGGTACTCGTTTGCCTTCCAAGGTTTCGAGTTCGTATGCGCCCCCGAACGCTGTTTTTACTTTATAGGGCCCTTCCCAATTAGGTCCAAGCTTGCCGATGCCGGGTTCGGGCACCATAATCTTACGGAGGACCAGGTCGCCAACTCGGAAGCTTCGTTGCTTTATTCTGCAATTGTAGTAGCGAGCTACCTGTTGCTGGTATGCCGCTGTTCGGATGTGCGCGAGGTCCCTTACCTCGTCCAGTAGGTCGAGGTTAGTGCGTAACTCGTCTCCGTTCGTCCGATTGTCGTATGTTTCTAATCGCAACGTTGGTATTTCGATTTCCGCCGGGATCACCGCTTCAGTGCCATAGGTGAGGTTTGAAGGGGGTTTCTCCCGTGGCTGCTTTTCGGTCGTTCGGTGAGCCCATAAGACACTTGGTAGCTCTTCGGCCCACAATCCCTTAGCACGATCCAGACGTGCTTTCAGTCCGTGCAGGATGACTCTGTTCATCACTTCTGTCTGGCCATTTGCCAGTGGGTGCGCGACTGACGTGAAATTTTGCCGAATCCCCATGTCTTGGCACCACTCTTGGAACTTGATATCCTCAAACTGTTTGCCGTTGTCGGAGATTAGAACCCCATGTAATCCGAACCGACATACTATGTTCTTCCAAAAGAAGTTCTGTATGTTTCGGGCCGTAACAGTTGCCAGAGGTTCGCCTTCTATCCACTTCGTAAAGTAATCTACTGCAACAACTAAGTATTTTCTTCCGCCTGTTGCTGGTGGGAATGGCCCTAGGAGGTCGATGCCCCATTGTGCAAAGGGCCACGGGCTGGCAAGGTATTTGAGGTCGGAGGCAGGTTGATGGTGGATGTTAGCGTGCTTCTGACACTTGTCGCATTTTCTGACGAGCTTGACAGCTTCTGCCTTCATCGTTAGCCAGTAGTATCCTTGTCGAAGTGCCTTTTGGGTGAGTGCTCTGCCCCCCAAGTGTCCGCCGCACAAGCCTTCATGAGTGTCGCGGAGTACAAACTCAGCTTCGGTAGGTCGCAGGCACCGCAAATAGGGGAGTGTGTACGACCGTCGGTATAACCGTTCGTCTATTATGACGTATTTGGCCACCTGGCGCTGCACCCTCTTGGCCGCATTGCGTTCTGCAGGGAGGGTTCTGTCTATCAGGAAGCTCGCGAGTGGATCGATCCAGCTCGGCTCTGCTTCTAAGATGGGAGTGACCTCCTCTGTCCCCTCGAGAATACTAGGCCGAGGTAAGTCCTCTATGTACACAGTTCTCATATTGTTGTGACTCGTGCTGGCTAACCAGGACAGGGCGTCGGCCTTAGTGTTTTTGGACCTCGGGATTTGCCTGATGATGTGTAACCGGAAGTTGAGCAGGGCTTCTTTTACTTTGGCCAAATATGCGATCATGGAGAGATCGCGTGCTTCGTATTCGCCGGTAACTTGGTTTACCACGAGCTGAGAATCGCTGCAGATGACCAAGTGTTTTGCCTTAACCTTTCGCGCTAGGTCCAGCCCGGCGATCAGTGCTTCGTACTCTGCCTCGTTGTTGGATGCCGCGAACTCAAAGCGTAGTGCGTACTCTACTTTTGTGCCGCTCGGGCCGCACAAGACTATTCCAGCTCCGCTGCCCTGCCGGTTCGAGGAACCATCCACGTGAAGGATCCAGGGCTCCTCATCCCAATTCGCTCTTCGCCTGATCAGGAGAGATGCCACACTGGGTGCTACTTCACGGGGTTCGAACTCTATGGGCTCAGGAGCTTCGGGTTCGCCGCAAATGGGGACCTCGGGCTTGACCTATGGGGCTTCGTGGCTGAAAGTGCACTCGCCGATAAAATTTGCCAAAGCTTGGGCCTTGATAGCGGTTCTCGGTTTGTACTGGAGGTCGTACTCGCTGAGTTCGATGGCCCATTTCGTCAGTCGACCGGAGACTTCGGGTTTGAGTAAAACCTGTCTAAGAGGTTTGTCAGTTAGGACGATGACGGTGTGAGCCTGGAAGTACGGGCGGAGTTTACGAGCTGCTATTACTAGGGCATATACTAGTTTTTCTATTTCCGGGTACCTTGCCTCTGCTCCCTGCAAAATTTTACTAACATAATATATGGGTCGTTGGACCCGGTCTGTTTCCTTTATTAGTACCGAACTGACCGCCTCGTCGCTCGCCGAGAGGTACAGTTGTAAGACCTCGCCCACCTCGGGCCGGGCTAAGGTTGGCACACTAGCGAGGTAACCTTTTAGTTCGTCGAACGCGAACTTGGCAGTCCTGGGTCCATTCGAACCCTTTACCTTTGACTGCCTTGAAGAAGGGTAGGCAGCGGTCTGCTGACTTAGATAAGAAGCGGCTTAGAGCGGCTATGCGGCCGTTTAGCCTCTGAACCGCTTTTACTTTCCGAGGTGGTTTCATATCTAGAATGACTTTTATTTTGTCCGGGTTGGCCTCAATACTACGCCGATTGACAATGTAGCCTAGGAATTTGCCCGAGGTGACGCCGAAGACACATTTGTTGGGATTCAACTTCATGCTAAAGTTACGCAGGATTTGGAAAACAGAATCTAAGTCTTGTATTAATTCTTGTGAAAACTGAGTCTTGACGACCATGTCGTCTACATAGCACTCTATCTTCGTACCAATCAGGGGCCGAAATAGCTTATTTACAAGTCTTTGGAAAGTTGCCCCGGCGTTTTTTAGTCCGAAGGGCATGACTTTGTAGCAATACAGGTCGAACTCGGTTATGAAGCTGGTTTTTTCCTCATCGAATGGGTCCATCCTAACTTGGTTGTAGCCCGAGTAGGTGTCCAGGAAGCTTAGCAACTCGTTTCCCGAGGTCGCGTCCACTAGGCGGTCAATTCTGGGGAGGGGGAAGCAATCTTTCGGGCAAGCTCGGTTCAGGTCGGTATAGTCGACGCACATGCGCCACTTGCCGCTTGCCTTTTTTACCAACACCGGGTTGGCCACCCAGCTCGGGTAGTGGACTTCCCTTATGAAGTTTGTTGCGAGGAGCTTTTCAACCTCCTCATCGACCGCTCTCCAGCGTTCTGGGGCTAAGTTGCATTTCTTCTGTCTAACGGGTCTGACTATAGGGTCAGTATTAAGTTTGTGAGTTATTAGTCCGAGGCTAATGCCGGGCATGTCAGCCGCGGACCAGGCAAAAATATCTAAATTTTGAAGTAAAAAACTCACCAGTTCGGCTCGTAGGGGGTCTTCGATGGAAGCTCCGATGCTTAGTGTGTGAGCTGGGTCCGTAGCTGAAGTCGGGATTGCGACTGTTTCCTCCATGGGCGAATCTCGCTCCTCACCTTGCTCCGCCGGCCGCTCCAACTCGAGTTCGTCGGCCGCCTTGGTTTTTCCCTTTAGGGCGGCAACGTAGCACTTGTGGGACTCGAGCTGGTCGCCCCGCGCTACCCCTATACCGATGTCCGTAGGGAACTTCATGGCCAAATAGTAGGTGGAGACCGCCGCCCGTAGGACATGCGTGATCGGCCGCCCTATTATGGCATTGTATGGTGAGGGAGTCGCGACTACCAGGAAATCATGGTTGATTCTGACCGCACAAGGCCATGTGCCGACTTCCACAGGGACAGTTATTTTTCCGAGGGGCCTAACTTCCTCTCCGCTGAAACCTACGAGGGGAGTGTTCGCGGGCTTCAGCTCGCTCCTCTTTAACTACAGCTGGTCAAATGCCGATTTGAAGAGGATGTCCGCTGAGTTGCCCGAATCTACGAGTACGCGCCTGACCTTAAAGTCGTTGATCCTTAGCTTAATGACAAGCGCGTCATCATGGGGGTAGTGGACTCCTCGCGCGTCGTCCTCCGTGAAAAAGATTGGTTCTTCGGTCTTTGGTCTCTTTGGGGGGTTCCTTTCTTCGAGGGCCGCTTCGCGAACTGAAGTCCGGGCTGCTGCCGAGGTACACCCCGCTACCACCGATCCTCCCACTATTACATGGATGGTTCCCCGAACTGGCCTCTCTTCCGAAGGCTGCTTCTGCAACGGTTCGGCAGGTCTGTTGCTAGACTCGGGTGCATCCTTTTCGTGCTCCCCTTGCCAACCTGCTTTATTGTTATTGTTATGCTGTACAAAGTTTCTCAAGTATCCGCGACGGATGAGTCCCTCTATCTCGTCCCGGAGGTTATTACACTGTTCGATGCTATGGCCATGGTCTCTATGGAAACTACAATACAAATTCTTGTTTCTATCGTTCGGATTTCCCTTCAGGCGAGGTGGCCACTTAACGTACGGAGCATCTTTGATCGTCATTAAGATCTCTGTCCGCCTCGTGTTTAACGGCGTGTAGTCCGTCCGAACTGCTAGGGGGCCCGGAAGAACTGGTTCGGCTTCGGCTCCCGGGTCGGGTTTTTTCTATTCACCGGGTTGGAGAGCTCGCCTTCTCTCTTTCTTTTCTCGTTCCCGCCTTCGGTTCGTTGGTTGATTTCTTCCTCTGTCCTCATGAACTTATCCGCGAGTTTGAGGAATTCGGCCACGGTCGGGGGCTGGTTGGCCACCATGTGCCATTTGAACTCTTTGTGCGTCACCCCTCTTTTGGCCGCCGCAAGCTGCACTGCGGGGTCCAACCGCGGTATTTGCAAGCATGCTTCGTTGAACCGCTTGATGTAGCCCCAAATAGATTTTCCTTCTCTTTGGACCACTCCGAAGATGCTTTCCTCTGTTCTGGGGCACTGTCGGCTGGTGACGAAGTGTGTGGTGAAGACTTGCATGAACTGGGCCCAGCACTTTATCGACCCGAGGGCCAGGTTCCTGTACCAAGTGCGGGCTACCCCCCTGAGGGTGGTGGTAAAGGCCACGCAGATGCACGATTCGCTAGCCCTGGCGAGGTGCATTTGCGACTGAAAGGCGTCAACGTGGTCGTTGGGGTCGAAGGACCCGTCGTACTTGTCCAGAGGTGGGAGCTTGAAGTCTCTGGGTAAGGGGACCGCCAGGAGTTTCGATGCGAGGGGGGAAGGAATGGAGAGAGCCGGGGTAGCCTCTACCTCGTTCAAGCTCGTGGCTTTGCCTCTGAATTCCGACAAGGCGCGGGTGGCGGTTTGGCGACTTCGCCGGCGCCTTCACCGTTGAGCGGGCCTCGTGCTGGCGCTACTGGCCTCCGTGTTACCGAGCTCGATGGGCCCGAAGTGCTGGTAGTCTGCCACCAGGGCGCTGAATCGATTTTCGGTGAGCGGGAGCTCGGGCTTGGAGCGCCGGGGTGCCGACCTCGCGGGCGAGGTTCTCGACCCATCCGCCGGTTGCGAGGCGGGGATGACATTTTTCTCTCTTCGGCCTGGGGATGAGGCCTGGCTGTTGGGGTGGTTCTGGGGTCGGGAGGCCTTCGCCTGGCGGGGGCGCCCATCCTGCGGGGAGACCTTGACCGGCCTCGGAGCGGGGTGGCGAGGTGGAAGTAGTGGTTGGTTCAGTGGCAGTTGGGGGAACTGCTGTTGATAGTGATACTGGGAGATTTTGTGCAGCACTTGGTGCTGGTGAAGCTGGTGTTGCTGGAACTGTTGCATTTGGGCTTGCATTGCCCGCATGCACTGCATCAGGTCCTCCAATTTGGCTAGCTGCCAGGGGGACGGCAGTTGGTTTAGTGAAGGTTGTCTCAATGGGGAGAGGAAAGGGGACGTTTGTGGTAGGAGGGTTTACGGGTGCCACTGCTTGTGGCGTGTTCAGGATGGGGATCCCATCCGCCGAAAGGGGGATGGTGAACTGTCCAACGCACACTACGGAGACCTGAAGTTGCTCCCCAGTGGTGTTTGTCTCCGTGCCACGTCCGGTGTTGCAGGAGGAGGCCATGAGTGTTGGGTTTTTTGAAGAAAAAAGGGGGTGTCGAAGTTTGGAGGGAGGCTTTTTGAAGCGTTTTCCCACAGACGGCGCCAATTGATGGAGCGCGATCCGGCTGGTCTTAGTTGTCCGCTGCCTTGCTTCTGAACGGGGTAGCAGGGAACCTGAAACAGAAGAGATGGGAAAGCTCCGGGGGGAACCCGGTGTAGAGGCTCCGAAGCTCAAGTTAGAATCCTTCAAAAGCAAGGTAATACCAGATAGCGCAAAGTTTGCATACCTCCGTTGTCGGGGGGCAGGGGGCTCTTATAGTCACTTCGTGTACTCGTCCCGAGGCCCTTGTCAGATCGGGTATGTTTACCCTTGTGCTTGTCAACTCGGCCGTCGTCCTTTCTGCTGAGACAGAACCGTCACTGCCTAACCGTCTAACTGGAGATGGCGGCGTCAGTGGCGGTGGCAGGTGGCCGTTTAGAGTGCTGCTGCCAAACGTCAGATCCCAAGTCAGTTAGGCGTGGCGCCCTCGGGCACGGACTTCCCTAGTGTCAGGTATGGTACGACTTGTTTGGCTTTGGTGCCCAGAAGATGATGCGAAGTGCTGAGCGAGGCGGTCTTGAGCTCGGAGGTATCCCGAACTGTTACAAGGTGAGTCAGTTCGGCGAAGTGTATCCCGAGCTGTTACAAGGTGAGTCAGTTTGGCGAAGTGTATCCCGAGCTGTTACAAGGTGGGTCAGTTCGGCGAAGTGTATCCCGAGCTGTTACAAGGTGGGTCAGTTCGGCGAAGTCTATCCCGAGCTGTTACAAGGTGGGTCAGTTCGGCGAAGTCTATCCCGAGCTGTTACAAGGTGGGTCAGTTCGGTGAAGTGTATCCCGAGCTGTTGCAAGGTGGGTCAGTTCGGCGAAGTGTGTCCCGAGCTGTTGCAAGGTGGGTCAGTT
This sequence comes from Nelumbo lutea, assembly GCF_056320005.1. Classification (NCBI taxonomy): domain Eukaryota; kingdom Viridiplantae; phylum Streptophyta; class Magnoliopsida; order Proteales; family Nelumbonaceae; genus Nelumbo; species Nelumbo lutea. Next base: position 86,845,982 of record NC_142687.1, on the reverse strand, counting down.
CGGCGGTGTGTCCCCTTCCTGCCTAGGCTTGGCCCCTTTTGCCGAACTGTCGTTTCTGCCACGTGTCACATAATGAAGAGGTCGGGCCAAATCTTCCTTCATCAAAAATAATTAAAAAATGCTTATATTTTTGTTGTTATTTTATTTAAATTAGTATATTTTATTTTTCTTTTAATGATTTATTAAACTTTAAAGAAAACAAGTCGAATTGAATAAGATCTGAAGATCTGACTTATTGATTCGAATTCAAATCAAGTCTTATCAGATCTAATTGAATCTTTAGATCAGATCCGACATGAACAACATCGGATTGAATTCAAATATATCTTAATTCAAATTTAATCCAATCCATTTACATCTCTAAAGAGATATATCTAAATTAGGCAAAATGTCCCTAGTTATCTTTCTCCTCTTCAACAATTGGACTAGAATACATGCAACTGATCTATCCACATTGGGAACATCTCCCATACAGCTGTAGTGAGGTGTGGGTAAGTGTGCATAAGGTTGTTGTGTCTAACACCCCGTAAATTGTTTACCTAATTGCATTGGCCTTAGTCTATATTTGGTCTGATAATTAGTAAGAGAGAACAAAGAGATTGGTTTCTCTCTTATTTTCTACCAAATAAAAAACGACACAATTTTCTCTTTCCACATTAAAATCTGTCTTTCCTTCTTTTCTTACGTATTTAACACAAGATATTAATAATTATCGAAGGTGCATGATTCGATTCCGCACATCCATTAGAACTACTCAAGTACAACATACCAACTGAACCACCGCTCGATTGGTTGATATGTGTTTGTAGAACACATGAGCCATGTCAAGAGAGGCATAATTAGAGAGAACGCCTTCAACTTTGACTGGTTTTAGTGAAACCCAGAGGAAGAGAAACCAAGACCTTGGTAATCCGTCAAACGTCCACACCAAAAACCAAAAAGGAAAGAGCACAAAATTTTCCGATTCCGACGGTAGGTCTCTTTCACTCTCTAGACTCGATTAGACATTTCTCTTTCCTTCTAACATCAACGATAAGGAGAAAATTGAGTCGAGCAAATCAAATCAGGTCAGGTTCTGGGTCCATGAACAGATCCTTATTTCTTTTACTAGTTTATTATTTACTAATTATTAAACTAGCTACATGTGCATGATCTTAATGTGCTTTTTTTCTTTTTCATTAATTGTTGTTTATTACTTTATTATATCACATAAATTAAAAAGGATTATCCATATGGGTTGGTGGGTGGGGTCTATATGCGGTAAAATCGCGAACCGGTTTAAGATTGTATTGGCTACGATATAAATCCGGGCTAATTAAATTTAATTAACAGTAAATATTACGGTTAATAGAAAATTTAAGTAAATCTAAATAGTTATTGTTGATTTGCATTAATTATGATTTCTTTTATTTATGGTAAATGATCTAAGGATTACACTTCTTTTTTATCTCTTTGTCATTATACTAGTAGGAGCCCATGCCATGCACTGGATGGGGTGCCCCTTCTTATCCCTCGCCCCTTAAAATCAATACACTCAACTCCATCCTTGTCCCGACCTCAGTGGCAGGGTGGGTTCGAGGTGAGACACTTATTTTTCATCAAGGATGGAGAATTCCCAAATTTCTCTACCCTTAAGCAACCACCTAAAAAAATATAATTTATGGATAATTTACAAATAGAATTATGGGAATTTTGGGCATTTTAAGAATTGGATTATGACAATTTGGGGGTATTTTATAAATAAAATTATGAGATCCTATGATTATAAGAATATGAGAAAAATTTAGAAATATTTTAAAAATCAATATTAAATCTACAGATATTTTACTACTTTAACATTGGGTTCGGTGAATTATATTTAAACCCCATCCCTAATTTGGGGCACAAAGACTTTCCCTGTCCCCACCATGTCTATGTCATGTCCCCGTTTAAGATTTACGAAAACTTGCCCCATTTGGGGCGGGGTAGCGTAGGGCCCCAGTTTTATAGGGAAAATTGTCATCCCTACAATTATAATAATTTTCTATAAAAAAATTAACTAAGAGTAAATTAAATAACACAAATTACAATATTTTATTATAATTCCCAAAAAATTATTGAAATTTCTATTGATTAGTAGTAGTACATAGTGACGATGCGCAATCCGGTCGGTCCTAGCTGCCGGTTACCTCGCCTCTGACGAAGTTGAGGGTGCCTGAAATAAGGAAGAAACTAGAGACTTCCGAGGAGGAACCTGGTTGGAACACTCCGAAGCTCAAGTTAGTGCTCTAGGGAAGGCAAGGGAAATGAGGGACTTCAAGACCAGAAAGCACAAAATTCACATACCTCATTCTTTGGGGGGGGGAAGCCTTTTATAATCACCCATGTACACTCACTCCCATACCTCTGCCAGATCAGGTATCATCACCTCTGCCAGTTCGGGTGTCATAACCTCTGCCAGATGCCAGTTCGGGTGTCATAACCACCATTGTCTTCCTTGTTAGGGCCGTCTCTGCCACGTCTGAGATGGCGGTGGCAGGTGGCTGTTGGAGGGCGGTTGTCATGTGCCGGACCCCTAATCAGTCAGGCTCGCCGCCTCCGTGTAGGAGCTTCCTTGGTGTCATGTATGGTTCTTCAGTCAGGTGACATGGAGCCGAAGTGGTGTACGAGGTGAAGTCTTGAGTTCGGATAGAAGTGTGGCTCGAACTACCCCGAGGTGGGTCAGCTCGGGTTTTTGCCCTTTGTGCTCCTCATAAGGCTCAGGGCCTCAAAGGGAGAGCTCGGGTTCTTGCCCTTTGCACTCCTCGTAAGGCTCAGAGCCTCAAAGGGAGAGCTCGGGTTCCTCCTTGGGGAGCTCAGGTCGTGGGTTCCTTTTTTGGGGGAGCACGGGGCTCCTTTTCTCAGAGCACGGGTCGTGGGCCCGCTGCCGTGCTGAGCTGGCGCTCCTGCTAGGTCACTCTTGATTGCTGGGCCAAATCTTCCTCCACCATTTGCCCCCCACTCCCCGTGTCTGGGGTCCTGACCCGGCGTGGGGAGTTCACGGGATGACGGGTGGATTTGCCTCGCGACGCTTTGGCCTGGGTTTGGAGCTTCTCCGGTCTGACTTGCTTGTGCTTTCGGCCTGATCAGGGTCAGCTTGGTTCGACCAGGGGTCAATCCCGGGTTGCGTGCAGCTCACACGCGAACATCAAACGATTATAAATTTTTGAACATAAAAAATCCGCGCTAAACTAACTTTACCTCGGGGGGCGCATAGCCGGTTCTGTTGGGAGCCATTGGATGGTTTTGATCTTGGTTGTTGATGCACAAGTATAGTGGCTATAAATAGTCGGGGGGGCCCTGGTCACTTTCCTTTGCCATTCTTCAGCATTCGTTCCTTAAGCTCGCGTCCAAGGCTGTCAGCTCGCGTCATTCTTCGTAGTCCGATAGATTTTCCCCGGTGAGTCAGCCTTCTTTTCGATTTCAATGTCTAGTTCGAGTAATTTAGATAGTCTTCTGGTGGGTCAAATGCTAGGTCCATGAACCGAGCTTCTGCCCCTAACAGCCTTAGTGAGTCCGAGGCAGGGCCCGAGGTAGAGCTCGAGGAAGAGCTCGAGTTCGAGCCCGTAGGCCGAGTCACCTCGGGTAGCTTGGCATCCACCTCCCGTCAAGGTCGGATGCCAGATAAGTTTGGGCCTTCCACTATGACGCCCAAGAGACTTCGGTCCCTTATTGCTCAGTATAACCTGCCCGGGGAGTATACTTACATTTTACCCTTGGGCGACTTCCCTTGGGAGCACGGTCCAGACGAGATCGTGATATTTCGGGAGCAGCTTGTTGCTAGGCTGCGCCCTACTTTCCATCCTCTTATCGTCGAGGCCATGAATCACTTCGGCGTTACTATCGGTCAGCTCTACCCGAACTCCATTCGTAACCTTGTTGGGACCATCTCCCTTTGTTGCGAACACTGCCTTCCATTGAAACTAGAAATCTTTTCTGCCATTCTTATGCTCAAGAAGCTAGCAGGTCCCCTGCCCCGGGTGTAGGCGGGCCTACTACTTGTCTCCTCGTCCGAGGTTCAAGCTTTTGCACGATCTTCCGAATAAGGTCCCGGCATGGAAGCGGAACTATTTCGTGGTTCGAAGTGCTATGGGATGATCGTTTCCTACCAAGTGGGGATTGGTTGTTCCTGACCCCGATGCCACGTTAGATGAAGATACGGCAAAGGGCCTCCAGGACTAGGCTCGGCTTGGGCTTGATTACCAAGTCTACCTAGCGGAAGCCAAGCTTATTCAGGTCGGTCTGAGTTTGGGTAGGTTTCTTGCTCAGAGGCTTGCTTTTGCTTTGTTTTTTATTCTTGTCTTTTGATGCCGAGCTCCTTTTTGCAGGTGTTATGGAGGTAGAGAAGACTCGAGGTGCGAGTTTGTTTGATGGTATGAGGAGGAGGAAGCGAGCCGCTAAGCCGGTCCGTGCCGATCCTTCCCAGGTTGTGGAGCCTGAGGCACCAAGAATGGAGCCTCTTGGGGAGCCCAAGGTGGACCCTCCAGTTCAGGAAGCGGCAGGGGTCCCCTATGCCAATACTACTTATACCCGGGCTGTGCCTTCAAGCACGGGAAGTCAGGATGGGGCTGGGAGTGTGTTGACGCCGAGCTACGCTCTCCGAAAAAGTAAGAAGGCTATTTGCCCTGAGTAGGTCGCGGCGTGGGCCGATCTTCCTTTGAAACACATAGGCGCATGGTGGTAAGTCGAAGTAGTTTTTTTTTTTTTTTTTTTTTTTTTCGGGTTGATTTGTTCTCGTTTTGGCAAGTGAACTCCTCCATCCATGCTCTAACAATCTTGGCGGAGAGGGGTTTGAAGTAGTGCAAGCTGCCAAAGAGGCTTCCCACTCTGCGCGAGTCAAGCTAACGAGGTCTCGGAGGGACAACGAGGCCTTAGGATTGGTGGTGAAACACAGGGCGGACCTGAAGCTAGACCTGGAGCATCATGTCGGGTACCTTTAGGATGATATCAAGGAGAAGACTGAGATCTACTCTCAGGCCATCGAGGAGGCGAAGGTGAATGCCATTGATGATTACATTGCTTCGCCACGCTTTGACGACATGATGGTGAGCTCGTACAGGAGGGGTTTCAAGTTGAGCCGATGGATGATAAGGAATACGTACCCCGAGCTCGACATTAGTGCCATAACCACTTCGCGCATCACTCCAGAAATGGATGCCGCTACTGATGATGACGTAGATTCCGAAGGCGAAGCGAGACCTTCGGGTATTGTCGAAGTTCCTTCCGAAGGCGAGGAAGATGTACCTCCGGGCCTGTGAGCTCATCACTGTTTTTTTTCTTTTGGATGAAATGCAAGCAAAATTATTTTGCAATGAATAGTCCCCTTTTTAGGTTAAGTGTTAGGTAGTCATTTTCTCTTTTCGTCGAACTGACTATGTTGCCGAACTGCTAGACTTAGGTCCCGAGGTGAGTTAACATAGGCTATACGCCCGATCTGTTCTCCGCCTGGGTTAGTTAACATAGGCTAGAATTGGGTCCTGGGCTATGTACCTCGGGATCCATACTCGTGCGGCCTGCTTTGTTGATGAGGTGCCAAGGTCATTTTCAGCTCGGCATTCTAGCCCTTACAGTGTCGAGGTCCTTGTTAGCTTGGCATCCTGCTTATTTTGATAATTTATAGGTAATATCGTCTTAAGATGGCGATGTTCCATGCCCAGGGTATTTGTTTACCCTCTAGGGTCTCGAGCTCGTATGCTACCCCGAGTGCTCTCTTTACTCGGTAGGATCCTTCCCAGTTTGGCCCAAGTTTGCCAACGCCGGGCTCAGGTACCATGATCTTGTGGAGAACCAAGTCACCAACGTGGAAGTTTCATCTCTTAACTCTGGCGTTGTAGTACCGAGCTACCCTTTGCTGGTACGCTACGGTCCTGATGTATGCGAGGTTCCCCACCTCGTCAAGTAGGTTGAGGTTGGTACGTAGCTCGTCGTTATTAGTATTGTCGCTGTATGCTTCCAACCGAAGTGAGGGAATTTCGATTTCGGTTGGGATGACTGCCTACGTGCCAAGGTGAGGTTGAAGGGAGTTTCTCCGATGGCGGTCTTCTCTGTAGTTCGGTATGCCCATAGGATGTTGGGCAGCTCGTCTGCCCATAACCCTTTAGCTCGGTCTATCCTGGCTTTTAGTCCGCGGAGGATAGCTCTGTTCGTGACTTCTACTTGACCGTTTGCTTGTGGGTGCATCACTGACGTGAAGTTTTGTCGGATTCCCATACCTTGGCACCACTCTTGGAATTTGATGTCCTCGAACTGCTTGCCATTGTCGAAAATCAGCACCCGAGTTAGCCTGAAGCGGCAAACTATGTTATTCTAGAAGAAGTTCTGGACATTTTGAGCTGTGATGGTTACGAGAGTTTCAGCTTCAACCCACTTGGTGAAGTAGTCTACTGCCACTACTAGGAACTTCCTTCCTCCTGTTGCTGGCGGGAATGGCCCGAGTAGGTCGATACCCCATTGTGCGAAGGGCCATGGGCTGGTGAGGTACTTAAGGTCGGTGGCGGGCTGGTGGTGAATATTGGCATGCTTTTGGCACTTCTCGCACTTCCTGACTAGCTCGACGGCGTCTGCTTTCATTGTTGGCCAATAGTACCCCTGTCATAGTGCTTTTTGAGCGACGGCCCTGCCCCCCAGGTGTCCGCCACATAGGCCTTCATGAATGTTGTAGAGTACGAGCTCGGCTTCGGGAGGCCGCAAGCAGCACAAGTAGGGGAGCGTCCTAGCGCTCTACACTCCTAGCGGCGTTACGGTCTGCGGGGAGGGTTCCGTGTAGCAGAAAGCTCGCAAGTGGATCAATTCAGCTCGGTTCTACTTAGGCGACAGGAGCGACCTCCTCTGCCCCCCAGAGAATGCTAGGCCGAGGTAAGTCCTCTATGTATACAGTTCTCATGGTGTTGTTACTAGTGTTGGTTAGCCGAGATAGGGCGTCGGCCTCAATGTTCTCTGACCGCGGGATTTGCTTGATGAAGTGTCATTGGAAGCCAAGCAGAGCCTCTTTTACCTTTGCCAAGTAAGCGATCATAGTTGGCTCGCAGGCTTCGTATTCCCCTGTAACTTGGTTGACCACAAGCTGGGAATCATTGCAGATAACTATGTGTTTAGCCTTTACCTCTTGCGGCAGGGTTAGCTCAGCTATCAACACCTCGTATTCTGCCTCGTTGTTGGATGCCACGAACTCGAAGCATAGCGCGTACTCCAGTTTCGTGCCACTCGAACTGTGAAGAACTACACCAGCTCCGCTACCTTGCTGATTTGAGGAGCCATCTACGTGAAGGATCCAAGGCTCTTCATCCTAATTCGTGCTCGGCCTAACCAGGAGAGATACCGAACTGGGTGCAACCTCACGGGGCTCGGACTCAACCGGCTAGGGAGCACCAAGCTCACCCAAACTAGGAGCCTCGTGCTCAACCGGGCTGAGGACTTCGGAGTTGAACGTGCATTCTACAACAAAATTCGCCAAGGCTTGAGCTTTGATAGTGGTTCGTGGCTTGTACTAGAGGTCGTACTCACTGAGTTCGATGGCCCACTTCGTCAATCAACCTGAGACCTTGAGCCTGAGTAATACTTGCCTCAAGGGTTTGTCAGTGAGGACGATGATGGTATGGGTTTGGAAATACGGACGGAGTTTGCAGGCTGCAATGATTAGGGCATAGGCTAGCTTTTCTATCTCCGGATATCTTGTTTCTGCTCCTTGCAATATTTTACTAACATAGTAGATGGGTCATTGGACCCAATCTGCTTCCTTTACCAGTACCGAACTGACCACTTCGTCGCTTGCCGAGAGGTATAGTTCTAAAACATCGCCCTCTTCGGGCCGGGTCAATACTGGGATACTGACGAGGTATCTCTTGAGCTCGTCAAATGCGAGCTGGCATTCCGGGTTCCACTCGAACCCTTTGCCTTTTATTGCTTCGAAGAAGGGCCGGCAATGGTTTGTTGATTTAGACATGAAACGACTTAGAGTGGCTATTCTGCCGTTTAGCCTCTGAATTTCCTTCACTTTTTTCGGGGTGGTCTCATATCTAGGATGGCTTTTATCTTGTCCGGGTTGGCCTTAATACCGCATCGGTTGATGATATACCCTAGGAACTTACCCGAGGTGACACCGAAGACACACTTATTTGGGTTTAGTTTCATGTTAAATTGACACAGAATTTGAAAGACAGAATGCAGATCTTGTATCAATTGATACGAAAACTGTGTCTTGACAACAATGTCGTCTACATAACATTCTATCTTTGTGCCAATTAAGGGTTGAAACAGCTTATTCACAAGCCTTTGAAAGGTTGCCCCAACATTTTTCAGTCCAAAGGGCATAACCTTGTAGCAGTACAGGCTGAACTTGGTTACGAAGGCGATTTTTTCCTCGTAGGTTGGGTCCATCCTGACTTGGTAATAGCCCGAGTAGGCATCCATGAAGCTTAGCAACTCATGTCCCGAGGTCTCGTCCACTAGGTGGTCAATCCTGGGGAGGGGGAAGCAATCTTTTGGGCAAGCTCGGTTCAGGTCGGTGTAATCGACGCATATGCGCCACTTGCCGTTTGCCTTTTTTACCAGAATTGGGTTGGCTACCCAACTCGGGTAGTGAACTTCCCTTATGAAGTCTGCTGCGAGGAGCTTCTCGACCTCCTCATTGACCGCCCTCCAGCGTTCTAGGGCTAAGTTGTGTTTCTTCTATCTAATGGGTCTAACTACAGGGTCAGTATTGAGCTCGTGAGTTATGAGTTTAGGGTCTATGTCGAGCATTTCTGCCATGGACCAAGTGAAAACATCCAAGTTACTGAGTGATCTGGCGGGGTCTTCTGCCGAGACAGGGATGGGAACAGTTTCCTCCATTGGTGCAACTCACTCCTCATTTTGTTCTACCAGTCTCTCCAGTTCGAGGTCGCTGGTTACCTTGGCCTTTACCTTGAGGGCGGCGACGTAGCACTTGCGAGACTCAAGCTGGTCGCCCCACACTACCCCAATGCCGAAGTCCGTGGGGAACTTCATAGCTAAATAGTAAGTGGACACCACGGCCTTTAAAGCATGGGTGATCGGCTAACCTACTATGGCATTGTAGGGGGAGGGGGTTGCAACCACCAAGAAGTCGTGCCTGAGTCTTATCGTGCTAGGCCACGTGCCGACTTCCACAGGTACTGTGACCTTTCCCAGTGGTCTGACCTCCTCTCCGCTGAAGCCGACTAGCGGGGTGTTCGTGGGCTTTAAGTCACTCTCTCAGAACTGGAGTTTGTCGAAGGCACTTTAAAAAGGATGTCTGCCAAACTACCAGAGTCAACGAGTACACGCCGGACTTCGAAGTCATTGATCTTTACCTTTATGACAAGTGCGTCATCGTGGGGGTAGTGGACCCCGCGTGCATCATCTTTGGTGAAGAATATGGAGTCTTCCATCCTAGGCCGCTTTGGGGGATTTTGTTCTTCTCTGGCGGCCTCCCGGGTTGATGCTCTAGCTGCTGCTGAGGTGCATCCTGCTACGATCGATCCTCCAATGATCACGTGGATTGTTCCTCGAACTGGTCTTTCCTCTAGGGGTTGCTTCTGCGGTTCGACTGGCCGGCTGCTGGACTCGGGAACATCTCTACTATGCTCTCTCTACCGACCTGTCTTATTACTATTATTGTTATTATTATTATGCTGTACAAAATTTCTTAAATACCCGCGATGGATAAGTTCTATCTCGTCACAGAGATTATTACAATGTTCGGTTCTATGATCGTGGTCTCTATGGAAACTGCAATACAAGTTCTTATTGCTCTCGTTCGGGTTTCCCTTCAGACGAGGTGGCCATTTCACATACGGGATTGTCATTAAGATCTTGGCCCGCTTCGCGTTTAAGGGCGTGTAGTCCGTCCGACTTGCTAAGGGAGCTCGGAACGGCTGGCTTGGATTCATCCCCCGAGTTGGGTCTTTCTTTCTCCTATCATCTGGGTTGGAGGGTTCGCCTTCCCTCTTCCTTTTTCGATCCCGCTTTCAGTCCTTTGGTTGATCTCCTCCTCTGTTCTTATGAATTTGTCCGCGAGCTTGAGGAATTCAACTACAGTCGCGGGGTGGTTGACTACCATGTGCCACTTGAACTCCTTGTGTGTCACACCCTCTTTGATGCCGCGAGCTGTACTGCGGGGTCTAGGCATGGTATCTGCGAGCACGCGTCATTGAACCATTTGACATAGCCCTAGATGGCTCTCCTTCCCTCTGGACTATTCTGAGGAGGATCTCCTCGGTTCGGGGGCACCGCTTGCTAGTAACAAAGTGTGCGATGAAGACTTGCACGAACTGGGTCCAACTTCTTATCGACTTGGGGGCCAGGTTCCTGTACCAGGTGCGGGCCACTCTTCTGAAGGTGGTAGTGAAGGCCACACACACGCAGGACTCACTGGCCCTCGCCAGGTGCATTTGGGACTAGAAAGCATCGACGTGGTCATGGGGGTCAAAGGACCCATCATACTTGTCTAGGGGAGGGAGTTTGAAATCTTTGGGCATGGGAACCGCAAGGAGTTCTGATAATAGGGGGGGAAGGAACTAAAAGAATAGGGGCAACTTTTACCTCGTCCAAGCTTATTTCTTCTTTACCTCGGAGCTCGGGCAGGATGCGGGTGGTAGTTCAGCGACTTCATCGGCGTCTTCGCTGCTGCTTAGAAGGCCTGGTATTGGCACTACTTGCCTCGGTGTTGCCGAGCTCGATCGGCCCGGACGGCGCCAATACCAGGCCTTTTGAAGTCCTCCACAGACAGTGCCAAATGATGATGCGCAATCCAATCGGTCCTAGCTGCCGGTTATCTCGCCTTTGATGGAGCTAAGGGTGCCTGAAATAAGGAGGAAATTGGAGACTTTCGGGGAGGAACCTGGTTGGAACACTCCGAAGCTCAAGTTAGTGTTCTAGGGAAGGCAAGGGAAATGAGGGATTTCAAGACCAGAAAGCACAAAAATCACATACCTCCTTCTTTGGGGGGAGGGGGCCTTTTATAATCACCCCTGTACACTCACTCCCATACCCCTGCCAGATCGGGTATCATCACCTCCGCCAGTTCGGGTGTCATAACCTCTGCCAGATGCCAGTTTGGGTGTCATAACCGCCACTGTCTTCCTTATCAGGGTCGTCTCTGCCACGTCTGAGATGGCGGTGACAGGTGGCCGTTGGAGGGCGGCTGTCATGTGTCGGACCCCTCAGGTGGCCGTTGGAGGGCGGCTGTCATGTGTCAGACCCCTAATCAATCAAGTGTGCCGCCTCCGTGTACGGGCTTCCTTGGCGTTAGGTACGGTTGTTTAGTCAGGTGACTTGGAGCCGAAGTGGTGTGCGAGGTGAAGTCTTGAGTTCGGATAGAAGTGTGGCCCGAACTGCCCCGAGGTGGGTCAGCTCGGGTTTTTGCCCTTTACGTTCCTCGTAAGGCTCAGGGCCTCAAAGGGAGAGCTCGGGTTGTGGGTTCCTTTTTTGGGGGAGCTTGAGGCTCCTTTTCTCGGAGCTCGGGTTGTGGGCCCACTGCCGTGTCGAGCTGGCGCTCCTGCCAGGTTACTCTCGGCTGCTTCCACGTGTCGCGCGGCTAAGGGTTTGGGTCAAATCTTCCTCCATCACATAGTAAATTAATTATTTACAATAGTAATAAATTAATATAAATAATTTACTATTAATAAAGTAAAGGTAATTATGGTAAATTACATTATTTTTAATTAAAAGTAAACCATTTGTTGTTAATTAATGTAAACTAGGTATGGCCGATGCTAACCAAGTGGTCTATATCAGTGTGGATAGACTTAATAATTTCCCTAAATTATTTAATAATTATTTATTGAAATAAGAATAATAATAATGGATTGTTATTTAAACAATTATGAAACATTTTTTGATAAATTAATTCATAATTTAATTCTCCTAAATTTTTAATAATTATTTAGTTGAATAATAATGGATTATTATTTAAATAGTTTTGGAGAATTTTTTTTCATAGATTAATTTCTTAATTTTTTTAATTACTTATTTAAAAAATAATTATGGAATATTAGTTAGTTTCTCTAAATTATTTGATAATTGTTAACTATAATTATTGATTTTATAGAAATTAGTAAATTATGCTAATTAGTAATATCTTTTATCAATAAATTATTAGTGTAAAAATTTAATTAAATTTTATTAAATTACAATGATCAACGTAAATTATGCTAAACATTGAACTTTTGAACATTTATTAATAACCAAAAATTATTAAATAATGGATTGTTTATTAATTTTTGGTATATTATTAAATTATTTAATATTTTATAAATAATGGGTCATTTTTTAAATAATTATTTCATAATGTTTGGTGGAATATTTTCTAGAAAATTTTAATAATTTTCATAACTAATAGATTATTTAACAAGGGATTATTATTTGAGAATAGATTATTTAACAATAACAGAAGATGCCATGAATATGTAGGAAACATGGTACTCCCCTCATTCCCCTCTCTTGGCTTAAAATCAAGTCTATAGATATAAATTTTGTTTGATTTGGGAAACCAAATCTTAATAAACTATGGCCCTATTTCTATGGGAATAGAGGGGAATTAGATATAGAAGTAAAGGAGAGTATAACACATATATTGAACTAATTGTGGAGGAAAAGGAAAAATTAGGTTGTTATAGAAAGTGAGAGATGTGAGTTGTGGGGGGAGAGAGAGAACCCAATGGGCAGGGAGAGGAATGAAGAGAGGTGGTGCTAAGATGGAATATATATATATATATATATATATATAGAGAGAGAGAGAGAGAGAGAGAGAGAGAGAGAGAGAGAGAGAGAGAGAGATGAGGTAATAAATGATAATTGTTTATTAACTAACATAAGCTATTATTATTTAGCACTGGGAAATTGTCTAAATTTCACCATGGGTTTTCAGCATTTCTCTCTTAAACTGACCACAACTTTTCAAAATGTCTAAAACTCATCATGTCACTAACTTGACGTTAAACAGACTAACGGTGTTAATATATTACTATTTTAACCTTCATAAAAAATATGAAATATATACAAAATAAATTAACTGGTGTTAATATATTACCATATTAATATTTAGACATGCATGCAAAAAAGGAAAAAGTTCAAAAAAGTATTTTCAAATATAAAATACATAAAAACATAGAAATAACAAAATATAAAATTTTATAGAAATTGCAAACAAAACAAAAGTTATTTTCAAATTATAGAAACTATAGAAATTGAAAAACAAAATCAGAAAATAAAAATTGTAGAGAAAACACCAAAAATTATAGAAAAACACAGAAATTGTAAATAAATAACAAAAATACAAGAAAATTTATAGATTATAGAAAATAGAAGAATTGTAAAAAAAATAGAAATTATAAAAACATTGGAAATTATAACAAAACACTAAAAATGCAAAGAAAACAAGAAAATTGAAAAGTGAAAAAGACCATTTTCCGACTAACTCACCATTCAAGGGTAATTTGGTCATGAAAATTGTTATTTATGCTGACATGGACACCTCTGTTAAAAAGCATTAACGGTGCACTAATGGAAGGTGAGTTTTGGAAAATAAAAACTTAGTGACATGGTGAATTTTAGACAATTTCCCTTTAGTAATTTCAGTAATTTCCATTAAATATCTTGCAAATAATACTTAATATTATATTACAAAAAGTAATAATTAATATTATATTAGTATAATTAAGTAAAAAGTAACTATTCAGTAATCGTTACTTATTTTAAATATTTGTAAATATTTAGTTACGAATTAATAAGTATCTAGTTATTAATTAACTATTTAGTAATAAATGATGATTATTTATTAATTAACATAATTAATAGTTATTAGTAATTTCAGTAACATAATGATTATTAATTAAATAATTAGTAATTAATAAAACCGGCCTTGCTCGGTTTTAAATAGCATTCCTTTGTTATTAATGATTAATTATTAATTGAAGTAATTAATAAAACCAGTCTAGGTAGGTTTTAAATAGAAACCCTTGTTATTAATGATTAATTATTAATTAAAGTAATTAATAATTGTTTTTATTAATTAACATTGCAATTACAGTGGTTTAAACCGGGCCGAATAAAAACCCAACCCCATCATCTTCTCAACCCAAATGCGTGCACGAAAACGGACCGCGGGGGGGGGGGTGTAATTGAGATTTCTATCGTATTCACCCACAAATACGTCGGAAAAAGTCGCCGGCGACATTAGAAGTTGACCGAAAGTAAAGTTGGTAAAACTAAGCCAAATATAGTGGCAACTGAAGATGGGCTCAGTTTTTGCGTCCATTTCAGTGCCAAAATACGTGGGAAAACGTCTCCGGCAAAAATAGTTATGACTGAAAGTCTCCGAACGAAAAAACAGGTTGAAAACACCTACTTGCATCTGAATAAGACGCTGTAACCGAGGAAGGAGAGAGAGTGAGACTCAAAGGAGAATGTAGGGTTGGGTTAAGCATGGTGACGTGTACTCTTTTACTATATAGAGATAGAGATAGAGAGAGAGAGAAAGAGCGAGATTGGATATTGGGTTTTTTGGTGCATTAATTGCATGGTCCCCCGCTAGTATACTGTATTATACCCAACAAAATACAATTTTGTGGTGGTTTGCAGGTGGGCCATGTTATTCTTGTAACATGAGGTTTGATGTGAAGAATATTATAAGAGGAAGAAAACATCTGAAATCAGTGGAGAAAGCTGAGCTTTTTGCTATATATCAAGGAATTGGTCAAGCACTTTAACCAGAAAAATCTATATTCATTGATCTGCTCAGATTCCCAACTGACTGTCCATACACTTCAAAACAAAACTTCTTTACATTGGTCATCTTTGGGGCTGTTAATTCAAACAAAAATCCCCTTTCGCTTTCTAATTATTAATAAAAGGTTTAATGTTCCTGCTCATCAGATAGCAAATCGGAACAATCATTTTTTGTTAAATTATTATCCTCAAGCTATATACATATACAAAACTATGTATTTTGTTCCTTTAGTTAAATTATTAATTTTATCGTAAAAAAATACAAGAGAAGGAAACTAAGGACACAAGTAACCGTGTTGGATGAATAAGTTAATAGTAATTTATTAATGGGGGATGCCTGATACCTTATTTTAATACGGACACTCTATCCCTACCGGCTAAATATTAACTGAGCATAACGATGTTCATATAAAACCGAAATACAATAGAATATTGACGCATGCACCGAATCCATATTGACTTACTCACCTAATCCATATTTAGTTAACGATCCCAATATCTAAACCCAAACCTTCACATCAACATTAGTTTTACAAAATATCTATATCTATATTAGAAAGAAGAAAGAGGAGAGGTGAGGGGTACTCTAACTATAAAGTTTGCCAGCGCTTTCTATTCTTTTCATTTTTCTTTTCACATATGTGGTTATCTATTTTTAAATAAATTATAAAAAATATAAAAATGTTATAAGCCTAATCGAGAATCCATTTGGTTTGCAGTCGGAATTGGAATGGAATTAAAATGATTTGTTCCCATAATCTGTTTGGTTCAAATAAGAATCAGGATGGGAATTGAAATCAGTTTGAATGAGATTTCATTCTCAAGGGAGGGAGAGGGAATGGCCTTTCCAACAAATGAAGTGGAATGAGAATAGAATTCTGATTCTGCCCAATCAAACAATTGGAATCGAAACGATCTATGTCCTATTTTTTTTGGTAATAAATAGGAGCTACACAAAGCAAGGGGAAGCTGGACATGAAAAAGGAAGATAAGAAAAGGTGAAATATATGAAGGGGAGAAATGGATCTAGACCCCTATTCCCATGAACCAAAAGGAAGATCAGAAGGGGTGAAATCGATCCAGACCCCTATTCCCATGAACCAAATAGGCCCTAAATTTCTATTTACTTGCTAGTTTTAAGACATTTAAAAGATGAAATACATTCCTTTTTTCTTTTCTTTTTTTTATTTTGAAGCCTGAAAAGGCAAATTTCATTCATCATGCACTTTCAATACAGTCTTATTAATGCAAGATAATAAAAAGGGCAATTTTTTTAAACTACCCTTATGATTTAGCTAATTGACTAACTCTACCCTTATTGTTTACATATTAATTTAAAGTACCCGGACTGTTTCTAACAATTGACATCATTGCTAAATACTAAAAGAAAACAATGAAATATCAAATTTATCCTCCACTATTACTCAAATTTTCAAAATAAAACCCAGCCCATTGGATGAAAATGGGTTTTTGTGTGATTTCAATGCACAAAAACCATTGAAACTTGCCTCAAATTTACCCTCATAAACTCATTCAATCTCCATTGCCCCCTATTCTTTCTCCACAATCACCATTGAAACTGAACGAGAGCAGCCACCAATCCCCACAGTAAGTCCGCTTCGCATGAAGAAACTGCTACCCCTTCTTACAGTAAATCCGTAATGAGCTAGATGGAAATCCTTAAACATTCTTACATATAACTTCTTGGTTTTGTGAGGTTCAACCATAAAGAAACCACTACCCCTTCCAACTCCTCTGCAGCCTCATCAGTCTCTGGCAGAAGAACAGGGAAGAACATTTTTCAGGGGGGAAAAACTGAAGAACCTACCAATAAATGAAGTTGAGAATATGGGTATTGATATATTTGACATTTAGGCATGAAGTGAAGAGGGAGCGGATGATTCTAGAGGTTTTGTGAGGTTTCCTTCTTTCTAGGGATGTTCACGGGTTGGGTTGGATCGGTTTAATAGATTTTTTTCAATCGATATGACCTGATCGGATTACTTAAAGAGCAAACCAAAACCGATCCAAACATGAAGGGTCAGTTTGATTGGTTTGTGAACAGCCCTATATTTGGTCTAAAATTTCTTACTAAAAAATAGAAAACAATCCCAAAGACAAAAGTAATTCTCATTTAACTAATGTTTTATTGTTCCTTAATGTTAAAAATAAGTAACTAAATAGAAAGAATAAACTAGGATAAGGATTACTTAGTTAGGGAAAGACTAGAAAATTAGAAACTAATAAACTTGGTTCGGTTTAGTTTCGATTTTCATACATGAAAATCAAAACCGAACCGAATTATCGATTTATCCCTCTTCATAACCCGAAACCAAATGATAGTAAAGAAAAACCAACCAAATTAGGTTGGGTCAAGTCGGTTTGGCCGATTTGGCATTGTTTACGAACAACCCTACTTCTTTTTGATGTTTGCTCATTGGTATTAATTGTTTTTTTTTTTTTTTGTTTGTTTATTAATTGCTTGACAATCTAGAATATGAACCAAAGTTCAGACGAACCCAATACGAAAACAGATTCGGAGGAGGAGATAAAGTTAGAGACAAAGACATGATGGAGTCAGAGCAGAGATGGAGATAAAGATAGAGACGAAGATTGAGATGAAATGGATGGGTATTTTAGTAATTTTAAAAAATAAATCAGTTACATAATGCTACATATGAATAAAGTGTAAGGAAGAATTAATTATAAGGAAAATTTAAGACGATTGCAAAAAAAAAAAAAAAAATTGAAGATACTTTAAAACAATATATAAACAAGAGTGAGTGAATAAACTAATCAATTAGCTAAACCATCATCGATAAGAATAATTTAAAAAATCAGGGCAATGCAACCATGTCTCAACATCAACAATAGTTATCAAATGAAAGAAGATGGAGTATCTGTCACATCGAAACACGATCATATAACCAAATTTGGGTATTTATTAGATGCATGGATATTTTCATCGTTCCGCGGAAGATGACATTTTACAATCACAACAGTTCATCCAGAATGCGTCTTGTGCCTTGTGGTACCCTTTTTCAAAGCCTCGCAAGCCTATAAGGGGCCACATTGGGCCCAAACCACGTTTGAGTTTTGACAAGTAGAAGATTCGTTGGATGGTTGGTTCACCCTTATTTGCTAAATGAGTTCCGATCGACTAGCTAAGAGTCCTAGAGACCTGCTCCCGTACGTCAATCAAAATATCCTTTTATCATCTGGTACCGACTTACCGGCGGCCAGCTTGATGCCTTGATGCCTCACCATCCTTTCTCCTGTCCCGCTTCTCTGCTGCTGGTTTCAGGGATCACGGGCATACTTTTTGTTTTTGTCTTTGGTAGGCAAGGTAGGACAAAGCTCGGGTCCTTTTGTGTGGATAACACTGTAGAAGCCCAACCGGATCATCAAGTCCATATCCGATGTTTGGATCGATTTGATTTTGGTTTAAACAGAAGTTTCATATTGAACTGTTTGGTTGAGTATCCATATTATGGATAAGTTATTCATGTTAGGTCCTATTCGTTTTCATTCACTTGGATATCTATTTGATTTTATCAGGGCAAGTGTTTGTCAGGTTTCAATTGTTAGTTCCAGTCAACAGTATGGTTTTTAAAATCGAACTGGACCAGAAAAACTGGTAATCGGTCACTTGATCAGTTTCATTTTTTCTCAGAATCATTTTTTCCTCAAAACCGTTGATTTTGGTCAGTAAATCGCTGACCCGGCCGGTTAATTGTTTGAATCATTTGAATTGTTTGAACGATTTTAATCGTTTTTCAAAATTTTCAATTTTTTTTACTATAACAGACTGATTGTTTAAGTCAAACAGTCAGACCATTCGAATCGGTAACTGAACCCCTGACCGGTTCGTCACTGGGATAGAGAGACCATTATCGATGTATCGGTAAATAATGTACCCACCTTCCGAGAGGGTTATTTGTTATTTGAATAACTGATACTCTGGAAAAATAGCTTACCGTGAGACCAAATATAGCATCGTACGAATATGGGATCATGGTTAAATACCGATTGACCAATTTATCCCCGCAAGATATATACCAGCAAACGAATGGGAATTTACAATTACACTTCTAACATTAGAAATGACCATATTGGCTTTGATTGTAATTAGTTTCTGCACGGGGCCTAATTGGTTTTACACAATGTTTTCAAAATCGGATTAGATCCGATGGTCCGATCGGAAAAATCAAGAATCAGTGGCCAAATGGATTCCGTTTTATTCAAAAATCACTGTTTGGTTAAAACCATTAATTTGGTTAACTAATTATTGACTTAGGCAGTTAAACCATTTGACCTAAAAATAATTTTTGATCATTTATTAAATTTTTAATTTTTTTTGTCAGAATAAATCGAACCGAACCTAAAACGATTCCCTACTCGATCCGATTTTAAAAACTTTGATTCTACGTTTTAAAGCAGCTTTGAGGAAGAAGCATCGACACTCTGCTGAGGTGGCCGATCTCTGACAAGGCTAGAGCTTCAAAAAAAACACAAACGCAAGAATGTCAACAAAATGGAACTATAGGCTCAAATGGTTAAAGGTGACTCACCTCCACATAATTTATATCAACTAATGTACTTACTTCATGATTTATGCTACCTGCTAAGATTAAAGAAAGGGAGAAAAAAGACATTAAGTCATGTTGGACCAGAAACGTAGGCACGTAGCGGGACTTACAACTCCAATAAGTAAGCTTAGATTTCCTCAAGTTCCGGTTTGTGATGTGTGACGTGGTGGTGGTCAATGAAGCTGGATAGTGCGTCATGCGTCGTACCAACGCGGACGTGTAACCCACATGTGTGGCTAACTGACTTTGTCTACAAAGTCCAAAAACACATAAATTAATTAAGGGTGTAAGGTAATTAGTAGGTGTGAGGTCTGTATTACTTACAACTACGAGTAGTTGTTTATTGGAGGGTCGGGTTATATTTGTAACCGCCCGACCCAGATATGAACTGAGTTGGGATTATAATAACTAACAAGTTACAACTTACAAGGAAGTCAACCAAGGCATACCCGAGTTTACATCTCCGCCCCACAGTACATCCTGTCCGTGTATTGAAAACATCTCTCGACCATAATACTTGTTCTATGATGTTATCATTAGGAGATGCTCTCAATACATGGTGGGGATGTGTTGTGAGGTAATTCCTGATGGAGAGGAGATGTGATCTTGATGTACCCCATAAGCGCACTGTAAACCTAGGCCGTGGGGCTGAGTTTGGATCTTCTACCCATAATAACCTATCCACGCCTCACTACTCACTACAACTGTACATTGAGAATATCTCTCACATTTGTATGTTACCATTTATGGAAAGATATTCCCAATAGACAGCTGTAGTGTCATGTGGGTAGAATTCTTGTAGGTATGATATCTGAATTCCATGGGATCAACATGAAACAGCTGCATTCCAATTGTTAGATTGGATAGAATTGGAAGTTAATTTTCATCTTTGGTGAAATGACATTCTTCCATTTGAAGAATGACGATTTTCTTGCAAAATGAAATTTTGACATTCTTCCATAAACCAAACGGATCGTAAGAATTTTTTCCCTGACGACTAATTTGTTTAGTTGGCTCATTGGGTGCTACATTTCAAGGTTGAAGCATAACTATTTCCACAGCCCCAAAAAATACTAGCCAGCAAACGGGACCAAAGTGCGCCCCTGGATTCTCTCTTTCTTCCTCTCTCTCTCTCTCTCTCTCTCTCTCACAGTTTTGACTTCCGCCTATTCCCACCCACCCACTCCATCTATAAAAGCCTCCTTCAGCCCTTCCAGAGACTACAATAACTCCTCCCAAGTCCCATCTTCTCTGTGGACAGGTCGGCCGGCTGAGACATCTTCTCGTTCTGTGATCGTGAACAACCTTTCACGGTGAGACCACTCGCCCGTACATATCTTAGCATCTAATGATCAACCTTTAGTCCTGATTATTTTCTCATTAATATTAACGAATTACATCTGTGAATTGTGTTGAGTTTGCTTGTATCGTTCTTTGAACAAAACCCGATAATATCAGCTTGATATTATATTGCTTAATTATGTAAGATGTGTCCGGTCATTTCTAACTCTGAATTAAACCTTCTGGTATCGAAGCTTTGGTTCTTCTAAGTTCTAAGCAAAATACAACCAATTGCCATCTGTTCATCTGTGTTTCTTCCTACGCTCATCGTCTCTCCTGTCATGAGTTCCTATTTTTCCTTCACCCAAATTAAAAACTGAAAAGGAAGAAGAAGAAAAAGAAAAAGAAGTTTCTCTCTTATCTAGATTTTCTGTCCTTGATGAAAAATAGATTCTAAACCGTGCATATACATTCTCTCTTATAGAATTCGAGTGTAGGATCGAGAAAACTTCACGCAGTGGAAATTCAGGGCGTTTAATTAACCAGAAAGAAAAAAAAAAAAGAATGGGTGTAGGAAGCGAAATCGGAAGTCAGGGCTACCAGACAGATCTGGAGTCGGAGTCTGACACGGGAAGCACGAGAATTGGATTGAGTGGTCCCTTGAGTGGTCCTCTGAGTGGCCCATTAGTGACCAGTACAAAGAAGAGCGGCAACAGACGAAGTGCAAGGTTCAAGGACGGAGACGACTATGTGGAGATCACACTGGACGTCCGCGAGGACTCGGTCTCGGTGCAGAATGTTAAAGGAGGAGACCATGAAACGGCAATGCTGGCGAGTCGATTGGAGACGACGACGACGACGAGGACTTCCTTGGGGTCCCTCCTGGGATCCCAATTCTCAATGAAGATAAAGCAGGTGTCGAAGGAGCTGAAGCGCATGGCTTCCTCCAATATGTTCAACAGGCTCGATAGAACCAAGTCCACCGCCACCCGTGCCTTACGAGGGCTCCAGTTTATCACCGAGAACGTCGGCACCGATGGCTGGGCCGAGGTTGAAAGCCGGTTCAGTGAGTTGCAGGTCGACGGTTCACTTCCCAGGTCTCGCTTTGGTAAATGCATAGGTAACTAACTTATCTTACCTGACCCTCTCTGGACATCGACAGTTCTTCAATCTTCTTACCCATTTATGTCTGATACTGATTTCGTCGTCAGGAATGAGCGAATCGGACGAGTTCGCTGGTGAATTATTCGACGCGTTGGCTCGTAAGAGAGGAATAGTGTCTCATCTGATTACCAAAGCTGACCTTCATGAGTTCTGGGAGCAATTAACCGATCAGAGCTTCGATGCCAGGCTTCAGACCTTCTTTGACATGTAAGAAGAGAATTCACCCAGTTTTCGTCATTAGGAAGGGGGTCTCATCTTTTGTCAGCCCATGATTACTGAAAGAAATCTGTGTAAATGTAATGCAGGATTGACAAGAATGCAGATGGGAAAATCGCAGAGGAAGAAGTGAAAGAGGTTAGTTAATAATTAATTAATTAATTAAAAGCATTAAAATATCATATTTATTATTATTATTATTTTCTGATGAAAGAAAGTCAAATTTTAGTGCTCAATTGATGGACTAATAATTTATTGACGATGGGCTGATGGTGTGGGGTGGATGAATTTTTGTCCAGCTTATCACGCTTAGTGCTTCGGCTAACAAGCTGTCAAAGATCCTGGAAAGTGCTGATGAATACACGGCCATGATCATGGAAGAATTGGACCCTGACAAAATGGGTTACATTGAGGTCCGTATCCAAACATCCCAACACACTGTTCTCATGTTCTGTACCCTTCTTTTATTTAACAAATTACCTACGCTTCGATTCATTTACACAGGTTCATAGCTTGGAGACATTACTGTTGCAAGCCCCGAATCAGTACTCCACGAATTTGGGGACCCAGAGTCGTAAACTGAGCCAAATGTTGAGTCAGAAGCTGGTGCAGACCCAGGAGCCTAATCCCATCAAGCGGTACTACCGGATGGCGGCCTACTTCCTAGAGGACAATTGGAAGCGAGTGTGGGTGCTGGCGCTCTGGATTTCCATCTGTGCCGGGCTCTTCACATGGAAGTTCATCCAGTACAAGAATCGGGAGGTGTTTGATATAATGGGCTACTGTGTTACCACGGCCAAGGGCGGAGCCGAGACCACCAAGCTCAACATGGCCATTATTCTGCTCCCTGTATGCAGAAACACCATAACCTGGCTGAGGAGCAGAACCAAGCTGGGGCTAATTGTTCCCTTCGACGACAACATAAACTTCCATAAGGTCATCGCTCTGGGGATTGCGATAGGAGTGGGGCTGCACGCTGGTGCCCACTTAACTTGTGATTTCCCTCGGCTTCTGCACGTCACGGACCAACAGTATGAGCCGATGAAGCCTTTCTTCGGCGCGACACGCCCTCCCAACTACTGGTGGTTCGTCGAAGGAACGGAGGGTTGGACGGGAGTGGTGATGCTGGTGCTCATGATCATCGCTTACGTATTAGCCCAACCGTGGTTCAGAAGGAACAAGCTCAAGGACAAGCTTCCTAAACCCCTCAAGAGGCTCACTGGTTACAATGCCTTCTGGTACTCCCACCACCTCTTCTTCATTGTCTACGTCCTCTTCATCGTTCATGGCTACTTCCTCTACCTCCAGAAGACATGGTACAAGAAAACAGTAAGCATCCATTCCATCTTCAATTCACTGTTGTACGTGAGAGCTTTTAATTTTTATATATTCATTCCATGGCAGCCACTAGCCCGCCCCTTTGCGCCAATTTCACATTTCTCATATGGAAACCCTTAATTATATTGCAGACATGGATGTATCTGGTATTCCCGCTCACATTGTATGCAAGCGAGCGTCTGCTTAGAGTCTTCAGGTCTGGCTATAAGACGGTGAAGATTTTGAAGGTATTAAGTTGCTCCGATGCCCATCCCTGAACCCTGATCCAGTAGTCCACACAAGTTCGATCATTAGTCATTTACATTTGGTATTAATTTCTTATGCATATCTCTAGGTTGCTGTGTATCCCGGAAATGTGCTGGCGCTCCATATGTCCAAACCCCAGGGATTTAAGTACAAAAGTGGACAGTATATCTTTGTCAAATGTTCTGCTGTTTCTTCTTTGCAATGGTAATTAATTAAATAATAAGGGAGTTTATTTTTCTTATTTATATAGTTGCTTCATTCATTTCTGATGTTATTTTTGGGCTATCTTGTGTTTGCTTTTGTTTCAGGCATCCTTTCTCCATAACATCAGCTCCTGGAGACGATTACCTGAGTGTTCATATTCGCACATTAGGTGACTGGACATCACAGCTCAAATCCGTCTTCTCTCAGGTACATACGTGATCTATATATCATCTGGAAATTAAACGTATATACAGATCCACTCCTTAATTTGTAATTAACCTTTGACGTCTAACTCTAAACACAGGTTTGTCAACCTCCATCCGCGGATCAGAGTGGACTTCTCAGGGCTGATATCAACACAGGCAATAACGCTCCCAGGTAATTAATTAAATAATTAGAATTCTCCATGATGTCTTTTCTGGTTTGGACGGACTTATATATGTATCGATTGTAATAACGAACTCGATCGTCGTTATAATTAAGCAGGTTGCCCAGGCTGTTGATCGATGGCCCATACGGAGCTCCGGCACAGGATTATAAAGAATATGATGTCCTCCTCCTTGTTGGGCTGGGGATCGGAGCGACGCCATTGATCAGTATAGTGAAGGACGTGCTGAACAACATCAAGCAACAGGAGGATACTGAAGAAGGGAGTGTGATGCAGAGTGGGGGTGGTGCTAAGTCCAACAAGAAGAAACCCTTCGCCACAAAACAAGCCTACTTTTACTGGGTCACCCGTGAGCAGGGATCATTTGAATGGTTCAGGGGAGTATTGAATGAAGTGGCGGAGTATGATCGAGATGGGGTGATTGAGCTGCACAACTATTGCACCAGTGTGTATGAAGAGGGTGATGCTCGATCCGCGCTCATTGCCATGCTTCAGTCCCTCCAGCACGCCAAGTATGGCGTAGACATCGTGTCCGGGACACAAGTCAAGACACACTTTGCCAGGCCAAACTGGCGCAACGTATTCAAGCATGTGGCCGTTAACCACCCAGATCAGCGCGTCGGTAAGATCCATGAATTCATGACCAATGAACCAGCTTTTTATATATATTTGCAGTTTAGTTTTCAAATTGTTGCATGGTTTATAACTAGAAGAAACTGATGTAATTGCTGGTCTGAACTTGTTGCAGGTGTGTTCTATTGTGGGGCTCCTGGTTTGACTGGGGAATTACGACGATTAGCTCGGGACTTTTCGAGGAAGACTCCGACCAAGTTTGAGTTCCACAAGGAGAACTTTTGAGTTCGATACATACAGGATCGATCTATTTTGTAAAAGTCATATGTAGAAAACCATTAGCAATACGAAAAGTGCTATTTCATTTTTAGTTTCTTACTTTGGAAAATCCAGAAAAGGACTGCATGCGTGCTTCTTCTTTCTTTTTGTTTTCAATGTATATATATTACCATTGAAAGCCGCAAGGCTGATGTGATTTTTGTTGGGTTTCATCAACTTATCAGTAATTAATACTATTTAATATTTCTAGTGGTTTGGACTTTGGAGCTGAAAATGATCTCAGAACATAAATTAAAGCTTTCATATTTATGCTTCATTTATTTTCAATTACTTGGGTAAATGAATTTAGTAGGACAAGTATTTCTTAGGTAAAATTTGCTTGGGCAAGTTTGGTTCCAATTAGAGCATTCTTGTGTACTATATGTTATTTGGGTAAAGAGAGATCTTAGCTAGGTAGGAGAGAGTGAGCATTATTGGGGCACAAATAAGTTGTTTACCCATGCAAACCCCCCCCCCCCCCAAATAATCTCATCATGTTTTGTAAAACTTTCTTATAAGTGGAAAGTTACTTATTCACATTGGAGATGGGTAAGTTTTACTGTTTGGATTGAATTGGGAGTCTCCGGGATTAGGAGACTCCGTTGAGTTAGGATCGAATTAGGAGTTCCGTTTTGAGTTTGAGTTCTTGTAAACTTATGAGATTCGATGTTCGATGGTTGTGTATGGCTGTGTATATATATCTAAATCTTCAATGAATGAAAATAAGAAAAAGAGCAAACCAGAAAAGCTCTGGTTTTACATGGTATCAGAGCCACGAGAGGTCTGTGTTCCAAGACCTCTGGAGATCAGTGGCGGCAATGACGATATTCGGTGCCGGGAAAGGAGAAACTTTGCACGCTAGATTCTGATTGAGACTCCATCTTCCACAGAGTTCGATCTTCACCTTCGTCCTACCAAGACTGCAACCGGCAGTGGAAGCGGCGATCTATTATCGGTGATCTGTTACCAACAATGCGAACACTGAGAGGCGGGAACCGTACCAGCGGTGGCGATCTGTTACCAGTGGTCATGTTTCGTTCCGGTGGCGGCGATCTATTACTAGTGGGCGATCTCTTACCAGCAGTAGCGATCCATTACCAGCGATCGCCTTCTTTTTGGAGCAAAAGCTTCATAAGAGGTTGATTGCGGATGACTTGCGAGTTCGGTTGCAATCCCAAATCCGACGAGCAGTTTTTATAAGGACTGACTCGCGAGTTCGGTCAGTGCAATCCCAAATCTGAAGAACAGTTTTTTAAGAACTAAAGCCCATTGATAGCCGAAAACAGAGAAAAAGAACAAAGCAGTGGTCATTGACAGGGAATGTGATCTCGCCCTACCTTCTATCAACCAATGACAATCCAGGCAGCATTATCACAAAGGTCCGGCTTAGAGGCAACAACTATGATGAATGGGCTTGAGCAATAAGAATGGCACTGTGAGCCAAGAAAAAATTTGGCTTCATCGATGGATCGGTGAAGCAACCTCCGGGCGATTCGGTGGAATTCGAAGATTGGTGGGTGGTGAATTCCATGCTTATGTCATGGATTCTAAATACGATTGAACCTAATTTACGTTCAACCATAACGTACACTGAGATTGCGTAGACACTCTCGGAGGACATAAAGGAGCGATTCTCTGTCGGTAATGGACCACGTGTTCAACAACTCAAATCTGATTTGGCAAATTGCAAACAAAGAGGAATGATAATTCTGAATTACTATGGCAAACTCAAGATGATTTGGGAGGAATTGGGAGATTATGAGCAATATCCCACTTGTCAATGTGGAAAGTGCAGCTGCAACATAAGTAAGGCATGGGATAAGAAGCGAAATGAAGAGAAACTTCATCAATTTTTGATGGGGCTAGATGACACGGTCTATGGAGGTGTGTGTGCGCATATACTGAGTACAAAACCCTTGCCAAGTTTGAATCGGGCCTATGCTATAGTAATTCAAGTGGAGAAAGTTCAAACCATGACTAGAGCAAAAGAAGAGAAGACTGAAGCTGTGGCCTTCGCAGCCCACGCAGGGAAGAGGCAAAGCGAAGGCAGAGACAAGAACGTAGTATGTACTCACTACAACAAGGCAGGCCACGATACAGAGTCTTGTTTCCAACTGATCGGCTACCCTGAATGGTGGGGCGATCGATCGAAGAATAATGCCCGTGGAATAGGCTGAGGATGTGGTGGACAGAAACAAGGAGCAGGGGTAGGCGGAAAAGGACGTGGTGGCCAAGTCAAGGCCAATACAGCCAAAGTCTCTGTGCAAGGCAATGCGTCTCAAGGAGAATCAATTGATGCAGCCAAGGCTGGGATAAATGGACTAAGTAGTGAGCAGTGAGACAAATTACTCAACCTTTTGAACACATAGAAAGAGGGGAGTCAATGACTAAGTGGTAAGCAAAAACTATTAGAATGGATAATAGACACAGGGGCCTCGAGTCAATGAGAGACATAAAGAATGTCATTCCGTGTTCTGTCGGGCTACTAGACGGGAAAGCGACAATAGTTGAGAAAGAAGGCACAATTGCACTGGACGATCATCTAAAACTAACTAGTGTCTTATATGTGCCTAGTTTGAATTGCAATTCACTTTCTATCTCGCAATTGATTAAAGAATCGAATTGTGTTGTCCAGTTCACTAATAAATTCAGTGTGATACAGGACCGCACTACGAGGATGCTGATTGGAGCCGGTGAACAGAGAGAGGAACTCTATTATTTTTGGAGCATTACATCAACAAGAGCAATGAAGACTATAGAGAGCAGAACGTGGGATATTTGGCATCAAAAGTTAGGGCATCCTTCTCATAGAGTTGTTAAGTTGCTGCCTTTTATTAGCACTAAGAACAATAATGATGATAGTATTAAGGGTTGTGATGCATGCTTCTGAGCTAAACAATGTCGAGAAGAATTTGTTTCTAGTAATAATAAAACATCCAATATTTTTGAGTTAAATCATTGTGATTTATGAGGCCCGTATAGAACTATAGCCTCTTGTGGTGCTCATTATTTCTTGACCATAGTAGACGATTTTTCTAGAGGCGTTTGGATCTATCTTCTGGTTGACAAGACGGAAGTGGGACGAGTCTTCGAAATTTCTTTGTTATGGTTCAAAGGCAATCTAACAAACCTGTAAAGGTGATCCGTACTAATAATGGGATTGGGTTTGTCTGCTTGGGTAGTTATTTTATTGAAAGTGGTATTATTCATCAAACCACTTATGTCGGGACCTCTCAATAAAACAGGAGGGTTGAACGTAAGCACCGCCACGTACTCAATGTTGCTCGAGCCTTGCGCTTTCAAGCTAGCTTGCCTATTGAATTTTGGGGGGATGTGTCTTGATCGCATGTTATTTGATCAATCGGACACCATCCATTTTGTTGAAAGGAAAGACTCCCTATGAAATGCTATTTGGGTGATCTCCTTCTTATGATAATGTGTGAGTTTTTGGTTGCTTATCATATGTGCACAATCATGGAAATGGAGGGGATAAATTTGTCAATTGGAGCAGACGGTGCCTTTTTATTGGGTATCATTTTCGAAAGAAATGGAGCTTGTATGACTTAGAGTCTGACAAGTTCTTTGCATCTAGAGATGTTATTTTTTTAGAGCATGAATTCTCGTATGCACACAAGGATGATGCATAGCCGAATAAAGCTCAATGTCAATTTAATTATGGAATAGGTGGGACAAATGAGGCATTGGTACCATCCGCTTATTTACCTGGACTAGCAAATGGTGAGATGGAGACTACCCAGCGAGGTGAATTCGCTGAAGAAGGAGTCCGTGTAGAAGAAGAAACCCACGTAGACCCAAATGCAAATACTGGTGAACCCATGCATTCTTGTGACGCCACCACAAAGAATGCAACCGAAGACAGTTCTGATGTCAGATGGGGTAGTGATGTTGAGCAACAACAACACTCTGAATTTCATTTAGGACGTGGGCATCGACAAAACAATAGTCCACAAAGTTGAGAGATTATGTGCTTCACACCACACAATGCTTGAGTCCCTCTCTGCGTCCCTTTGCAAGCTCACTCGACCAATCACATCCTGCAGGTAGTCCTTATCCCATAGATAACTATGTGAATTGTAACAGTTTTTCTTGTCGACATCGTGCTTTCTTGGCAGCTATTACTGCAGGAGTTGAATCTACTTCCTTTGCTGAGGCCGTAAAGGATGACAAATGGAGGGATGTAATGTAGAAAAAAATACAAACACTTGAGAATAATCAGACATGGACTGTAGAGCCTTTGCCATTCAGAAGACGAGCCATAGGATGCAAATGGGTATATCAAATCAAGTACAACGCCGACGGGACAGTAGAAAGATATAAAGCCCATCTCGTGATTTTTGGGAACAAGCAGGTTGAGGGAATTGATTATAATGAAACTTTTGCCGTAGTTGCAAAAATGGTTACTGTCCGTACCTTTATTGTAGTTGCAATAGCTAGAAATTTGGAGCTTCATCAAATGGACATACATAACGCATTCTTGCATGGTGACCTTCATGAGGAAGTCTACATGCGAATGCCTTCTGGTTTTCAGTCAGATAAACTAGGTATGGTGTGTCGGTTGCCAAAGTCTTTGTATGACTTAAAACATGCGCCAAGATGTTGGTTTGCTAAATTAACCGCAGCTTTGAAGACATATGGGTTTCAGAAATCAGGTTCAGATTACTCCCTGTTCACCTTTCGTCAAGACAGGGTACATGTGCTTGTCCTCGTGTATGTGAACGACATTATCATGCCAGGTAATGATCGTATGGCAATTCAAGTCTTCAAGAAATATTTGAGTGACTGCTTCCATATGAAAGACTTGGGACCATTGAAATATTTTTTGGGCATTGAAGTTGCTCGAAACTCAACAAGAATTTTTCTGTTTCAACGAAAGTATGCTCTAGATATTATCACTGAAGTTGGATTACTTGGTGCAAAACCTACTCATTTTCCTATGGAGTAGAATCACAATCTGGCATTGACAGATTGGTCTCTCTTATTTGATCCTGAGCGATACAGGCGCTTGGTGGGCAAGCTTATTTATCTTTCAGCAACTCGTCCTAAGTTGTCTTATTATGTGCATGTTCTGTCCCAATTCATGCAGTAACCGCAAGAAAGACATTGGGAGGCTGCATTGCGACTGCGCTACTTGAAAGGAAATCCTGGACAAGGATTTTTCTTGCGTTCAGATTGCGACTTGCAGTTATTTGCATGGTGCGATTCAGATTGGGCGAGTTGTCCTTTGTCCCGATGTTCCCTATCTGGGTGGTTTATTCTATTTGGGAAATCGCCAATTTCCTGGAAAACTAAGAAACAACACACTGTGGCTCGTTCTTCAGTGGAAGCAGAGTATCGGTCTATGGTCATGGCCACGTGTGAGTTAAAATGGCTAAAGGGATTGTTATTGGCTCTTGGAGTGACGCATTCGAACCCAATGCGATTATATTGTGATAGTCAGGCAGCCTTGCACATTGCAACAAACCCAGTGTTTCATGAGCGTACTAAACATATTGAAGTTGATTGACATTTTGTTCATGATGAGATTCAAAATGGTTGCTTCCGTCCTGCTTATGTGTCGACTACCGTTTAGCTGGCTGACATTTTTACAAAGACACTGGGTCGCAGAGAATTTGAGTATTTTTTCCACAAGTTGGGTATTCACAATCTGCATGCTCCAACTAGAGGGGGGGTGTTAAGATTGAATTGGGAGTCTCCGGGATTAGGAGACTCCGTTGAGTTAGGATCGAATTAGGAGTTCCATTTTGAGTTTGAGTTCCTGTAAACTTAGGAGATTCAATGTTTGATGGCTATGTATGACTGTGTATATATATCTAGATCTTCAATGAATGAAAATAAGAAAAATAGCAAACCAGAAAAGCTCTGATTTTATATTTACCCAAGAATGTAAGGATAACTTTACTGTAAAGACCATTGCTTAATGCAAAAGGAACACATGAAAATTGGTCAATGGAAAAGATTAACAACAAATGAACACATGAAAATTGGTTAATGGTTAAAGTTACCCATTAACCAACTTTCCCATGCATATTTACCTGCAAACAAGGAGGCCAACAACTGAGAATCTTTGGAAACTTCCCAATATAACGGCATTTGAATATGGGGATTGTGATTAATTGCCAGTTTGACCAACTTACCCCGTTAAAGATTAACAACAAATGAACAATACGTTAGAGCCAGCATACTTTCATCTACTTGGAACCCACCTGCCATCTAGTGATAAGTCCGATTAACCAACTACGGTAGGGGTGCTGCAACTTGGGCAGGCTGAGCTGGGTTTAGGGACAGTCAGCCCTTGCACAATCCTATTCCGAAGACATGGTTCTTCCGGTCAAAGCCCACTATAATGCCTGAGCTGACCACCAGAGGCCCAACCCAGGCAACTTGACAAATCCACGTTGTCTTGGGACTCTTGGGTTCAGAATGGACTACTGGGATAGTGGTCTAACCTTGATCTCAACGGTCCAATCCAAGCCCTGGCTCAAGCTTAGTGTGACAAGCGAAAAAGCCTGATGTTCCTCTACCAAGGCTAGCCCAAGGTCCAAAATGCAGAAACAACCTGTGCGACTGGTTCGGTTCACCCACGTTTCACCCGTAGTTCTGATCCTTCAAATGGCCAGTTATTGGTTAGGCCGCGTTTTGTTTGAAAGAAGGATAAACAGAAAATTGATGAAAGGTTGTTAACAAAAATACAGCCTTAGTGAACCGGAGTTTTAGTCCAAGTATTCTTGGGTGCAAATATGCAAGTGTTTGTTGTTATTGGCCGATGAATCATAATATACACAGCGCCGCATTCCGGTTTCCGGATTCCTCTGATCTGGGCCTGGATATCCATGTATCCTACCCGTACCCAAACTGTTCACACTTGACGCCACTGCATGCGACGCTGCAGCCCAGGCCCAGCCCAATTCAATCCTCCAATGACGAACTCACGAAACTATGCATGCTGTATTATCCTATTCTGCTATTCATAGAATGTATGGACAAAAAGCTGAAAAAGATCCCCCAATGGGCCGGGCCCTACCCCTCACGGTCCATAAATCGCACTCCCGAGGTGGGTCCGGTTGTGGGCCCCTGAGGATTTCGAATCGAAATCCAGATTTCAATGCAATTAATCAATTCGCCCGCTCAAATCCAACTCAAACGGTCCAACAAATGTTTCTTTTCTATTCTTCTATTCCTAAGGAGTTTTAACTGTTCAGTCCATTATTAGAAATTCTAGCTCCGCTTTATGATGTCAGTACAGTCTATTTATCCCAAAAATTTAAATAATAATTGTATGATGCTGGAAAGGTAGGCTACCGAAATCTGAAAAGCTCAATTTGAAACGTGAACGAATCAACAAACCCCAAGTTCCCAACTGAGCTGAACTCCCTCTCGAAGTCTTCGCCCGCTTCTTTCTTGTATTCTCTGTCTCCTACCTCATTTGAGGTTTAGCTTCCTGAACCTGAGGGTGTGCAACTTACAGGATCAATCTGTGATAACGCTCCAAAATACTTGATCCTAAACCCAGTCCATTTCGATAGATCATCGGCATATCGACCGATTTGAGCTCTAATGGCGAATTCTGAGCCGGCTTCACTTGCAGTGTGTCCGACTGTTTCTCCTCTGACTTCGGTAACATTCTCCGTACAATAGTTGTTAATTCCGTAATTTCTTTCTTTTGTTCCTGGAATACATCCCCTTCTGGAATTTTTCCGTTTATTCCCATTGTTAACCTTTTTTTTATGGTGCAAATCTTTGTTTCAACCTTCTAAATGAAGGAGCTTCTCGATCTTCTTCCAAATATGAATTTTTGCTACTTGGCCTAACATTGACTATCCTATTCTTCGTGTATATGTTCAGAAAAAAGAAAACATGACTCCCATTGGCTCAAAGATCTCTGTGAGTTGGACTCTTTGCTCTCTCTCTCTCTCTCTCTCTCTCTCCCTACCTACCTATCTATCTATCTATCTATCTATCTATCTCATAATCAGTATCACTCTCACTAAAGTGCTCCAATGCCCTGACCGTCATTTGCAGGAATTAAACGAATCTAGATCGGAGCTGCTTAGCAGAATTCAAGGGTTAAAACAGGTGATTCGCGACGGCCTTTTTTCCCCTTTTACAGAAGCCTTTCTCTCCCTTACTGACTACTTTTTTTTCTTGCGCGCATTACAGGACTTGCAGAACTGGAGGTCCAAATTAGATACCCAAGTTAAAA
Source organism: Nelumbo lutea (assembly GCF_056320005.1). Lineage (NCBI taxonomy): Eukaryota > Viridiplantae > Streptophyta > Magnoliopsida > Proteales > Nelumbonaceae > Nelumbo > Nelumbo lutea. The sequence goes on along the minus strand of NC_142687.1, from coordinate 86,812,702 downwards.
TCTACCGCGATGTGAGTGTTATGAGTGTTTCTTCCCTTTTCCTTCTTCTGTTTTTCTAATTGTCTTGGATTTGCATTACTGGTTTTCTTGTGAGGTTATTTTGTGCCGCGATGCCTCTTTTGGCTTTTCCAGATGCTCTTGTAATCTTCTGACTTAGGGCTTGTATTAATTAATTATCTTCTAAGTAGGTTATTTCTTTTCATTTGATTAGGATGCTTATCTGGTGGTTATGCAATATTTCCTCTTATAATACAAAACATGCATGTATTATTTAGACTTCTTTGCTTTAAAAGGATTTATCAACAGAGTAATTTGTTGTTCATAACATCTATTGCTAACATTGCTAAGGCTGCGTTTGGAATCAGTGTAAAAGTTTACACCGGTTTGATTTTGTCCGCATTTGGACGGAGAGTGTAATCATGATCGACGTAAAACTCCACTCTGATTCAGTTTTGCGTATGTTTGGAAGGAGTGGAGTTTTACGTTGATAGTCGATGTAAAACCTATCAAACATAAAGGTTTACATTGATTATTGATGTAAATACTACGTCGATTTAATCGATGTAAAACTTTACACTCTTCACCCATCGCATTTTTCAAAAAGCAGCGGTTACTTTCACAGTTCAGTGTAAAATGTCATTGGTGTACTTTACACCGATGACGTTTTACACTGATTCTAAATGCAGCCTAGTTGTCTGAGTTCCTGCATTCCCTTCAAATCTATTGCTAATTTTCGTTCTGTTTTCTATCATGTTTTGTGTTATGCTTTGGTGAAGAGAAGCGTTGCAACTAAGGGATGTTAACAGATTAACTATGTTGTGAAAAACCTAGAAACACTGATTTGAACGCACAAAATAACAGAGTAAGTGTTGCTTGGATTGGTATTGCAAATAACCCGATTGATATATTGACAAAGCCTCTTCTTATGGCTAAGTTCAAGTGTTGCTTGGATTTGATTGGTGTATGCAACACTCGAGATATGCCTATTGGGGGCTTATGTAGAGAAGGTGGAGAGAGTCTACTTTTATTGTGTGGCTTGATAGAATTCAAGCCAAGGTGGAGATTTTTTGAGTTTGTGCCTTGAATTTTAATCTACAACATGCTCAATGATCCGACCAGATGTTTTGGGGAAGAACCCGAATAGGAATCTTCAATGAGGTCTGTGGTGGTAGTGAAGGATATGGACCAGGCTGCTTTGTTTATTGGTCCTATATTGATTGTAGGGCTTTCTGAACCATGTAAATCTGCATGCGTTTTTTGTTCTCCTCTCCTTTTTCCTTCTCTTTTCAATATCTGTGTGCTTCATTTTTGTGCCATTCGAACTTGCTTGATTCTGGTTTGGTGTAACAGATCTCTTCTTAATGATACAATAGGTGGTTTTCTATGAACATGCCTAAGCCATCTTAGTCTACTTTCTCTCACTTTGTTATCAATTTGGATTGCCTCTATGGTCCTATAAATGCAGTCATTTGTCTACTACATTCAGCAGTTTATTTTATGCACTTATTTATTAATTATTACTTTATATGTTGAATTCTCTAGAACAAAAGCTGCTAATTTGTAGTTAAACTCAATGGTTTCAATCTTGTTAGAGCCATTTTGTTTATTTATTAAATTTTTGAAGATTGTGCCCTTTATACTTAAATAAAGAACTTGTGTCACCAGGGTTAATTAAGTGGTGGTGATTCTCATGCCTTAAATTGAAACTTGATATGCAAACAGAAAAAAGTAGGAGGGGGTGAGCTGCCTCTTGATATTTGATATATAACAGTTCTCTCTCCTTATGGCCATGGTCAAACCTTAAGGCTTTATTTGGTTTGTGAGAAGATTTGGGTGGGATGGGAAATGATGGGATGAGAAAGTGTGAAATTTTCACTTTTTATTGTTTGGTATACAATGGTGGAAAAAATCCTTTTTCCATGTTTGTTTTGTGGGAAGAAAACAAGTCTAACTAAGGAAGATAGAGGGGAGAAGGAAGAAAACACCGCGTTTGGTGCATTCTGAATTTCTGATGCATTGTTATCCAAACAAAAGCTAGTCATGACCAAAACCATATCGGAATCTAAAGAATAATTGGCATCATTCGAAACACCCAAATAGCAAGCCAGATGGATATTCGATTCAATGTTCATCATGTCATGGGGAAAAGCAAGTCAAACAATAAAACAAACATAGCAAAACGAATAACTTTATACACAGATCAAGCAATAAAGCTCAATTCATTAACTCTCTCTCCCTTTTTTTTTCCTGAGCAAGAACCAATACGTTATTTCTCTCTTTCAAATTACACATCATGATAACATTAGGTTTATATCAAAATGAAAACAATAAACAAGAAAGAGATACAATACAGAGAGGTCGGAATGCGAATCACCGATCTCATAATCATAACTAGAAGCGGAATCGGAGTCATCAAATGAGTAATTGTAGCACAAATCGGTGGAGGGAAGCAGAAGAAAGTCCACAAGCAGAAAACTAGACAACCTAATTGCTGCAACTATAAAAGACACATAAACTCCAATACTTGTTGGCTGCTCAATATCTTCGGATTGCAAGCAATGTATTGGCACACATTCACTAAGAGGTTTGGTACAACCACCACAATAAGACTATTAAAAACCATCTCTCCTGTGTATTCGTCCTCTCTTGTTTTCTGATGTTGTGCTTCTCACTTCAATTCAAATCTTCATTTCAATTCTTCTTGTGAGTTGTGACAAGGAAAACCATGGAGAAAATGGAAAAGAGAGAGAATGGAGTTTCACTCTAGCCAAACCTTCGCCGGTGACATCAAAGGAAACAACTGGATCTCCAACCATTGAGGGGGAAGTAAAAGAGATGGGGAAGAAAGAAGAATGAGCCAAAAAACAAAATAGCAGATGAGCAAAGGAAGTAGAAGATGGATCTAGTCTTACCTTTGAACGAAATGGCCAAAGAAATTGTCAGCAATCCAACTGTTGGGATGGGTAGAGGTCGAAGAATAAGAGTCTCTTGAGGCTCTCTACTCTAACCAAACCTGTAATATATTTTCAACAAAGTTTTCTCACTGGGGCTGCACTATTTTGGTGAGGTCCCGATTACACGATTTTGGGATCCCGCATCCCACATTTTTTTCATCCCATCCCCCTATTTCTCTTAAAACAAACAAGGGAAAAGGAATATTTTTGGAATATTTCTTTTTTCTCATCCCCATCCCACAAACCAAACAAAGCCTAAGTAAACAATACCCCTTTGTCTTTTGAGCACTAGAGATGGAGTAGGTTAAGGATGGAGGCTTGAAGGCTTCTTTCATCTTAAGATGGTGGCCAACACAAATATTCCAAGGCTCTATTACTTGAATACTAGACTTTAACATTGCACATGGCTCAAAATTCATTATTCTTAACATTTATTGACTATTCATGTATTGTTAGTTACCAGGTGTCAAAACAGTCAATTGAACACTGTTGTTCTAGTCAAGTTCTTTGGAGATGAATTATAAATGACTCAGGAATTCTGCTAGGCAATATGATTTGGGGCCGAAAACAACCCGAAAAGCTCAAACCGGCTATCTACTAGACCAATAGCTTGAAAGCCATATTTTCATGTTAAAAGTAACTATTTTCTCTTGGTAGTTTTTAAGCAAAAGATATATTTGAAATCCCTAGTCTTGGGAAAAGTGCCAATTCAAAGTGAGGTATAGGGCTGTAGTGGACTAGTGGACTCTGATACCTAGAACTTGTTCAAGGATTTTGTATTGTGTTGGATATTTCAAACGTAGTTTAAATTCCATTAAGTTCTAACCTTCATCTTCCTTGTTAGCTAGTCAATCTGCTTGATTACCTCTGTGTGTCCAAACTGCTTTTTTCTTATTTTTTAACTAACCAACCACCATATGAGAGTCCCTTTCGATGATTATTCTCTACAAGTTCACTTCTTTTGCTTTTTGTACCCCATATAATGCAGCCATTCACATGGTTTTTAAAAACGAATCAGTGATCGAACCGATCAGGGGTCCGGTTACCGGTTCAAATGGTTCGACCATTTGACCTGAACGGCCGACCTGTTCTGACAAAAAAATAAAAAATTGGAAAACGGTCAAAACCGTTCAAATGGCTTGAACGGTTTGAATGGTTAACCGGCCGGTTCAGCGGTTTGCTGACCAAAATCAACAATTTTGAGGGAAAAAGCAGTTTTGGAGGAAAACGGAACCGATCAGGTGACCGGTTCCCGGTTTTTCCAGTCCGACCGTCCGGTCTGGTCCGACTTTGAAAACAGTGGCCATTCAGTCTTCGTAGAGTCTTCCAAACTTACTGAACCTGAGAACAATTCCAAGATGTGACCTTCCTTATCCCTAAAAACACCTCCCACACCTAAGGGGCTGGATTTCAAATGCTACCACCATCAAAATTTAGTTTCATAAAGATGTCTTCAGGTGGTTCCCACTCTTTAATGCATTTTGAACTTTCTTGATGATGCTGCCACTTCCCTAAAGTTCTTCATGTTTGGTCCATTAGCCTTGGCTAACTTAGATTACCCTCTTTGCTATTTGGCCATTTAAGGCCAACATTTTTAATATAATGCAAGTATGCAACCCTAGACCAATAGGCCACAACCTACAATAATTGGAAGAGAATATATGTAACAAGTTGTGACATTTAATTATGTTACAATTATGAATTATATAAGTAGACAAAAGTTTACTATTCACTTCCAAGAGCTTTCTGTACTTTTCCTTCTGAGTGGTAGAACAAAAGGATGTTAAGATGAAGGAATAGAGGGTGCATATTCATAAAGATGGTAAACTCTGGATGTCTGGTGTGATGAACACCTCAACATACTGGCATCATTAGGGACAACAACTTGTTTGCAATAAGGTTATTCTAGTTGTAGGATATGACTAAAATGTCTAGAAGATATTGTTGTTCAATCCTACATGCTTGTGGTATTTCTAGAGAATTTTTCTCTTTGAAAATGCTTAAATGGTGCTTATTCTTGAGTTAAGTGGTGGAGCAAATGGTACGAGTTCCTGTAAGAAAATGATTAGGACCTTGAAACTTGGAATGCTCCTTGACTAAGAAAGTTGAGTCATGATTGTTGAATGGGAATGCAAATTGTTATTGGCACATACTTCATGCTTTTGTATTCCAAGAGTTATGCATGATATAAAAGCCACTGTCTACAACTTTAAAAAATCACTTAAAATTTGCTAATCTTAGTTGTAGATATAGAGTTGTGATAGAAGATAGTTGTTTGTTTTGTGGCATCCAATAGGAGTAAAATGGCATGGGAAGATTAGCATGTTTTTTTTAATGGATGGGGCGCTGGTTCACTGCAACGGGCTACCAGAGCTTCACCTTGGAAGGCCATATAGGCGATTCTACCTTGTTTCTTGCCTCTTGTAAGGTATGAACTCAATTCTGGCAACCTAATCAAATTCTGGGATCAAATCTGGTATGGGAACTCCCCTTTGAAGGACTTATACCCCTCTTTGTATTCTTTATCATGTTTCAAGAGTGAGCCCATTTCTACTTTCTTAGTCCCTTCAAACTTAATCAATGGTTTTGATTGGAACCTTGGCTTTAGAAGGGGATTAAGGGATTCAGAAATTGATAGTGTACTCTCTTTAATCCAAAACCTTGAAGGAACTTTCCTTGATCCTGATAAGTCTGACGAAAGAATTTGGACACCTTCCTCTTTGGGTCTGTTCTCTTATAACTCTTTCTTCAAAGTTTTAACCCAACCTCCCCTTAGTCCCCTTCAATATTTTCCTGTTAAGGAGGTATGGTGCAAGCCTATCCCACCTAGGATTGTGGCTTTTTGTTGGGAAGTTGTACACGAAAGAATAAATACTTTTGATTGGTTACAAAGGAAGAGGAAAAATTGGTGCCTTTCCCCACATTAGTGTGTTAAGGCTAATAGTGAGACTTGCTTTCATTTGTTTATTACTTGTCCGTTTGTTGCTGGCATTTGGGAATGGATTTTTTCCTTATTTGAATGCAGGTGGACACCTTTGACTGACATCAAAAGTCTTTTTGATCCAACTTCCTGTCCATGGCTGAGGAAGATAGGTAACATCATGTGGAAGAGTGTTAGGGCGGCAATAATCTGTGTAGTGTGGGAAGAAAGAAATGCAAGAATTTTTAGAGAAAAGGAAATAACAAAAGAGGCATTGATTGAATCGATACTGATAAGAATGGCTCAATGGCTGGAAATCCTTGGAAAGCTTCTCACATATATCCACTGATGACATCATTAGAAACTGGAAGGTAGTGGCAGACTCAAATGTCAATAAGTAGCCTATTATTCCTATCTGGGCCCCTGCTGAAAGAGGATTTATAAAGCTTAACTTTGACGGAAGTAGCATGGGAAACCCAGGAAGGTCAGGAATTAGAGGTGTATTCAGGGACGAGGAGGGTAAAGTGTGTGCATGATTCTCAGGCCCAGTAGGTGAAGGAGACTCACTAAGAGTGGAAGTAATGGCAGTTATTGAAGGGGTGCAAAGGGCTAGAAACATGAATATTAGAAAGCTAATCATTGTAGGGGATTCCAAACTGGTAGTGGCTTGGCTACTGGATGAGGAAAGTAGGATGTGGAAATACAATAATGAGAAAAACAAATTCAGATGGATCACAAAGGACATAGAACTGAGAATACAGTGGGTGAAAAGAACAGCTAATTCGATGGCTGATGCACTAGCCAAGCAAGGGGTTGGGAGAATTCAAACATTTTGGGCACAAATGTATTTTAATTATAACTAAAGTTAAAGGGGAGAGATAAGAGGGCTTGTCTCTCTCCCACTTTCTCTTGTACACTTTCTTTTAAATTCAATGAAGTAATCAGTTATTTTTTTTTGGAAAAGGTAAGGTATTTTATTAAATCAAGAACCAGTACAAGGAGCCTAGGCCATTGGAGGCTGCCTAGAGCCACCACAAATTACAGATACATCCAGTTCTGAGATCTAAACAACAGACTCAAATTCTGATTTTTAAACACCTCTGTTGCCAACACCCAGGATAGAAATTTACCCATAGCTTTCTGCACCATTTCCTCTGGAGATTTAGCTTTGCTTGAAAAGTTCTGTTATTTCTTTCAATCCAGATAGTACAAAGCACAGAAGCCAGAATAGTCTTCCAAACCAAAGTACCTTTCTTGCTGAGATCCTCAATCTGCCAACACAACAGCAGATCCTTCACAGAGTTTGGCATTGCCCGGCTGATTTCCAAAACTTGAAGAAAATGCCTCCAAATATAATTTGAGACTGGGCAATGTAAGGCCAGATGTTCAGTAGTTTCTATTGGCCCACCTCACAAGCCACACGACATGTCCGAAACCTGTATGCCACGTTTCACTAGATTTACTTTGGATAGACATTTATTTAAAGCCATTGTCCAGAGCAAAAACTTCACTTTGGAAGGACTGATTGAGTTCCAAATCTGCCTAGCCGGAAAGTTTCCTTGACCTGAACTTATCAACTTACTAAACATAGACTTGACAGAGAATCTGCCATCAGCTTCCCATTTCCATCTCCAAGCATCCTCCATGTTTGAGTCAATCCTTTGGTTATGGAGTAATCGGTTATTCATAAAAAAACATGTAACTTCGTTAAATTTATGGGAAATTACAAGCAGAGGAAGGTAAATTGTCTTAACTCCCCTGCAAACAAAACAAAACAAAATACAATATTAGAAATGAGACCAAAACTAAGAATCACTATTTACCCCTTATTTAGCTAGCCCATCAGCAAATGAGTTAGTAGTTCTCTTCACCCAACTGCATTTTATCTCAGTGTCCTTAGCTAGCCATTTGAATTTTTTTCCTTTCATTGCTAAAGTTCTACATGCCAGTCTTGTCTTCCTTTAACCATCTTACCACTATCTCCGAATCACCTTTTAATACAATCGTCCTAATGTTCAATTCTTTTGCTCTTTGGATTCCTTCCAATGCCACAAAGATCTCATCCCTAAGAGATTCACCCTTTCCATTTGGGCCTGAGAAAATGTCTAAAACATTCCCTTCCTCATTCCTGAAAACTCCCCCAATACTTGACCAATGATTTAAAAGGCGTGCCCGGACGCACAGGCGAGGTGCAGTTCAGGGTAGGCACCTCGCCCAGGTCCTAGGCATAGCCCTTTCAAAAGGCGCACGCCTGGTGCAACTTTTGCCTCAGCCTAGGTGTGCGCCTTTTGAAACTTTGACGCTTTTTTGTTTTTTTTGTGTCTAGTGGCTGTGCTGGGGGCTCCACCCCCGAACCCCCATGCCACGCCACTCAAGGCAAGCCTAAACAAGTCCACGTTAGGTCTTAAATTCTTAGTTCTCACACAAAAAATAATGATTTTATAATTTTTATTGCTTTTTAAGAAAACATTTTATTAGGATGAATGAATGAACAACATTACCAAATAGGGGGTTCTCAAAGCTCCGGTCTCGAGGGACATGGTACAAAGGCGTCTTGTAGAATCGGGAATGTAATATGCTTTACATCACATTAGCTACTTGAAGTAATGTGATTGAGAAAAAAAGAGATTGTGGGTTTTATATGCTTGAAAATGTTTTATATATTTGATTTTATTTTTAAATTCTCATTTGAATATGCTTTACATGTTATATTTATGTATTTTAATATTATATAATAGGTTTTTCAAAACATTTATTTTAAAACTAAAGTATATATTTTTTGCACCTTGCTTAAAAAGGCGTGCACCTTGCCCTTGCGCCTTTGACCCCTGTGCCTTGTGCTTTTAAAACACTGTACCTGATAGCCCTAGATTCCCTATGCTACTGCCATTGAAATTCAGTTTTATGGAATCGGGGGGGGGGGGGGCGTGAAATCCATGAGAAACTTGGAACCCTCTTAATTTGGGCTGAACTTGCCATCTCTTTGTAGTTTCTCAACAGCTCATCTGGGGAAAAATCTGTTAATAAGTCCAAGGATTTCAGCCATGGCAGATTAGCATGGTTATGCATTCACAAATTGCAAGAAAGTGAATGAGCTGCTGATGTAGGACTGGAGGCTTTGATTCCAAATAATGTAGGACTAGAATAACCTATGGATGAGTCTAGGATGGTAATGGTGGGCTACGTAGAGTTTAGGAATGATTTTAGAACTGAAGGGAAGGATTAAGAGGTGACATAATGGTTTTGGATCAAATTGTTGATAACTACATATTCTCTAATGGAGGGTGAAAATAGAAAATTCAAAAGCTAAGCTTAGGAAGTTTTTGAGTTAATAGTTACAGACTATAGAGGGAAACCCAATTTGGTTGGTAGCAGCATATGTGGCTTTTTGGATTGCAAGGCTTTCAATGGTAATGCATATTAAGATGAGATTGCTACTTTGTTTAGTAATTTACATTGGACGTTATCTTGTAAAAGTTCTTGAACACATTCAGAAGATACATGTTTAATGTTTTGTGCTTGGCTATTCTTTTTCCTTTATGTGAAAAAAAAATGATGTATTACTTTGTTATTAACTTAATACTACATTTAACTGGAAATTTGTCTTGGGATGGGCTTAGTTCTATTTTGAGAAGAGAGAAGCCCATTAGGGCATAAAAGTACTATCTCATCTATTGGAAAACAATGCAAGATTTCAACCACAAAACTGGATGGCATTGTCTGTATCTTATTAAAAAAAAAGTTACACCACTGGAGCCTCCTAGGCTCCTACCATATGGGAAGTGGCATTTTTGGATTAGTTCATTATGTACTAATTGCACCATTGTCCTGCATATCTTATTAAAAAAAGTTACTTCAGTGGAGCCTCCTACCATATCGGAAGTGGCATTCTTGGATTACTTCATTATGTAGTAATTGCACCATTGCCCTGCATAACTGATCATGCTTTTATCAGCATTTTTCTAGCCAAATCATTCGCATCAGTATGGAACTATAACAAAGAAAAGGTACAAAAAATTGAGAATTTTACTATTGGAAAGAATTCAGAAATTCAGGGTTGAGGTTCAAATTGGAACCCTTGGGTTGACGATCAAAATCATGAATTGTAATTTCTTGTCAACTGTGCACATTGTTTTAAATGGCTTGAGCCTTGAGGGGTAGGTGCATAGATTTTGCCTCAAGGCCTAGGCCCATGTTAGAATGAGGCATACGGGTCAAACCTCAAGGCGCAAGGCATAGCTTGAGGTGTGAAAAGGTTTAAGCTTCACGACATAATGATTATTTAGTGATGTAATACAAAAAATATATTCTATGCTTTTTAATAGTTCAAAATATATGAGAGAAGCACTTTTGTAATTATGGGCCAAAAAAGAGCAAAAATGAAAAGCCAATAGGGCAAATCAAGTTCTATTAGTTTCTCTTAGTGTTTTAGGAGAGTTCAGTGCAAAGAAGGGCCAATTAAGTTCTTAGTTTCTCTTGGGTAAATCAAATAGGATTTTTTTTCTTATTATTCTAAAATCAAACATCCCAAGCTTGTTATTTTTCTCATTTCTTTTCCTAATGGGTTTATTTTTCTTTTTATTGATTTTTTTTTCTTTTTGCATGGATCAATTCAACTAAGTTGTTTCCTTTCTTCTAGATTGTTGGGTGACAAAAATCTAGTATCAGTTATATGGATGATTCATCATATGTTTCCTTTCCTCTAAATTGGTGATGATTCATCATATGTTTCCTTTCCTCTAAATTGGTCTTTTGAATAACTTGAGAACTTTGCATTTTGAAACATTGAAATATCAAATGTTTATAATTGTTAGTTGGTTAGTTATTATTTTGTTAACACTTGAAAGCTAGAACTTATTGCTTATAAAGTTCTATTTTATGGACATTTATTCCTTCTATCATTCTAACTTGGTATGTTATATGCTATTTTTATCATTTATAAACATTAATTAACTTCTTTTCCTAATTTTTAAGGCTTACGCTTCACAACACCTTGAGGCTTATGCCTCTCAAGTCTCACACTATTATGCCTCAGTTACGCCTTGTAGCCTTTTAGAACCTTGACTGTGTGTGTATATACTGATGTTCTGCAACTTGTAATGCAGGAGCTATCAGAACTCAAGAAATCTCTCAATGTGGAGGTGGAGCAACTAAGATCAGTAAGTTCCACTCTAACCAGATGCTTGTTATTTCCTCTTTGTTTTTCATAGTTGTTTGTATTTCTATATGTTTAGTATTTCTTTTTATTTTTGAAATTTGCATAGTGTTGATTAATAACACTAATTAGGAATTTCAAGAACTGAAAACTACTCTCCAACAGCAACAAGAGGATGTAGCTGCTAATCTAAGGAACTTGGGGGTAATGTTTTAACTTGAGTGGCTATTTTCGTTTGATTTCAGCAGGAACCGTATTCTATTAAAATTTTGGGGAATTGATTTACATATATAAAACAAACAGAACTGCCAGTTTCTGTTTGACAAAAAAGTTACATCTAGCTGATTATTTTGGTGCTCCTGTAGTTGCAAGATATGTCAGAGGTTGCCAAGGAAACCAAAACTCCTGAGGCAGAAGAAAAGAAAGCAGAGGAAATTCCAGCACCATCAGAGGAGAATAGTGAGGGTATTCAACATTAATTGGATTTTACCTGGAGCAATCTCAAGTTGTCTCTCAAAGGAGAGACTGTTTGGTCCGAAGCCATTGTTTTCTGTCAAATAGGGAAGAGGCTTTTTGCCCATTTTCTTTTCACTTACGAGAAAATGAAATGATGAGAGCTGTAACAGCTGTAGATAAGTTAAAAGACTTGACATTGCTTTTCAAGATGGAACATGCCTGTAGTAATTGTTTTATTATTACTCCCTTAGTTTCCTCCATAGCCCCCTCTTCAACTTAGAGATTTTTTGTTTTTAATTTTTCAATGAGTTGTCTTTTAGTCCAGGCCTTGTTTAATGCTTGCTGTGGCTGTAATATTCCCCACATCTTTCATGTTAGTCTTTTGATTTGTTTCTATAACCTTCTTTTTGGTGTAAAAGAAAATCAAAGCATCCTGCCCAACTTTTACCTAAAGCTAATTAGGTTAAACTTCCGCAGAACCGTTTGAGCCCATTGTTAGGGTTTGGTTTATCCCTGCCCAGCTCAAGCTCATCCATATGTGTCCATTCGATGCTGTGTGGGGCAATACATTATTGATCAGCAACCAAACGCACAGTCAGCACATATCCCAAAAGGCAGTGTCCTAGTGTGCCACGTTGATTTTGCACCTTTCCAGCTTAGAATTGCTCGTTTTCTCAGTATTTTTTTTTCTTGTTATTAAACTTAGATGTGTCAATTTTCAAACTATTGTATATCTTCCTTTTTTGTTTAGATCTCTTGGGTGCTTATATAGATAGTATGTATAACTTTATCAATACCAAATGTGATCATTAGCCACAAATATGGTTCAGTGATCATGAATTAATCTGACCTAAAAGTCTCCACAAAGTAATTGGCTCAAAGAAAAGTGAAGTGAAGATTAAAAAAATAATAATAATAATAAAGCCAAAGACGAGTAATCTGAAGATTGAGACTAGGAAGTACGAACCACTGCATGAAAATGTTGAAGGTTTATATCACAATCCAACCTCAATTGTTCTTATTTCCATATTTTAGTCAAATCATGCATGCATTTTTTTTTCCGCCATTGCCATTTGATGAATACTTAATATTATCTTGTTTGCTCCCCTTTTCTTTGCTTCTTGGTGTAGAGGGTGTCCGTGTGCCCAAAGGTTGTTTGTTTGTTTGTTTATTTCTACTGCTTGATTCATGGCTCCGCCACCTATAAAACATTGAAAAGGAAATCTATTACCTACTTTTATTTTTCTTTTTTTAATCTTTGCTCCTGTCTACATGCTCCATTGTTCTGCTCATTAAAAATATCATATACGTATTGTATGCTTGCTGATTTCACCATAAATTGCATTAAACCGGCACCTTAATTGTTGAACAAATGACCAACTTTGTGAAGATTGGTTAATAGATATTAGATAACCCACAACTGTGGGTTTTAGTTAAGGTTCAAAATATTTTAAGGGTAAATTGCATATTAATTAGTCCATAATTGTTAATCGACGTAAAATGGCACATGGAAGGACAAAAATACCCTTCATGCATAATTTCATTATACTTTTAAAAAAAACCCAGTACAAAAACAAAATCCCAACTTTCAAGGAGAATACTCGAGCTATCTCATGCAATAAAACTAGAAAATAGGGAAATAGTGAAAAAAGCTTGGTTTAAGACCTTCATTCAACTTTCTCAATAGCCCAATACCATGGTCTCGTTAAAGCCACTCTTCGTTCAATAGCATTCTCTTCTGCGACGCCATGGTCTCGTTCAACCTTGAATGAAAGCAAGGAAAAGCCCTAAGTTCCAATGGTTTTGAAGAAAAGGGTAAAATGGTTTCAAAAATATTGAGAAGGGTAAATTTGATGTTTTCAAAAATTTAAATCGTACGTGTCATCACGTGATACAAATAACTACTAGGCTGTTAATGGTAAAACAGTTTTCAGGAGTTTCAGGTATTGTAATGGCACATTTTGAAAATTGGTACTAAATGACACTACCCCTAAATATAGGGTACTAATTTGCAATTTACCCATATTATAATGTATCAATGTATATCATACGATAAGTAACAGTTTCTAAGGTTATTTATATGTTGAGTATTTTAAATAGGATCTAATTAATTGATATTAATAGTAAGCAATCATGTTAAGACATGTAAATGGTAAACTCTAAGATTAAGATAAAAAGGAAAATACTTCCTACTATCCTACATCGAGTGCATGTATATTTAGAAACATAGTTTTAATTAGTTTCTTACTTTTATTGGATGTGTATTATTCAGTCAACTGATTAACCAAGTTCATTTGTCATTGGAAAATATAGAGGTGTAAAGTGGGCCATGCTGGGCCGATATGGCATGGCCCGTGCAAAGTGTGGGTCGTGTCGTGTTGGTTCGCGGGCCTCTACAGGCCATGCTGCCCTCCTTAGTGAAAATTTTTGGGGCAGCCCAGCATGGCCCATGGCTCAAGCCTGTGCGAGTCCGTGCCATGTCGTGTCGTGGGTCGGGCTAGCCCGTGGGCTGAGCCTTGGGCCAGGTCGGGTCATGCATCGGGTCAAAGCTATTTATTCAAAAAAATTAAAATTTTAATTTTATGTGAAATTTGTGTATAAAATTGTTTATATATACAATAATTAAATAAATTAGTAGATAATAAAATTAAAAAATTATTTATTTTATTAATATGGGTTTGACTATGATATGGAAAATATATGATATCTGAAAAACTTCTGACCAGTCAATTGGAATCATAAATGTGGTAGCCAATCAGGTGTTATTTATCAAAATTCATGGGTGGGTTTTGATTGGTCAAAACTCTTCTTATACCATATCTTTTCCACATCATAGATTTTCCCTATTAATATATTATATATGATATATTATTATATAATTATAATTTATATAATATTATATAAATATATGATGAGGGCGGATTTGGCCCTCCAATGACATTATGACACTTGGTAGCCCCTTGACAACTAGACAGCTTGAGCTCGCCACAGGCAGCTCTTCACTAGGTAGCTTGCCATCATGCAGCCCTCATAGGCAGCTCGCCACCATGCAACACACAGGAAGCTCGCCATCATGTAGCCTGGCACCTCAGAACAACTAGGCGACACCTGGGACCACTTTGACAACAACTTATATTTGCTAAGTTGATGGTCTCCCACTAGGCGTAGGCACGGCCTAGCACGGGCACGGCCTGGCACAGGCACGGCCTGGCATAGGCACGACCTGGTGGCCTGACCCTGGCACAACCTGGCCCTGGTACGAGCTAGCAGCCTGGCCCTGGCACGAGCCTAGCCCTAGCACAAGTTGGCAAGCTGGCCCTAGCATGACCTAGCCTTGGCATGAGCTGGCAGCCTCGCCCTAGCACGAGCTGGCAGCCTCACCCTGGCACGGGCTGGCAGCCTCGCCCTGGCACGAGCTGGCAGCCTCACCCTGGCACGAGCTGGAAGCTTGTCCTTGGCGCAACCTGGCCCTGGCATGAACCGGCGGCCTGGCCCTGGCGTGACCTGGCAACCTGGCCCAAGCACCAACCTGGTAGCCTGACACAGGCGCCAACCTGACAACCTCGAGGAATACACATCCATACCCCGCATTTTATGGGATTGTGACTTGTAACGGGTATATTAGCTCACCCACTCCCTTAGTCAGGCGGAAATGGGCAACCTTACCAGTTGGTGGCTTTATCCCCACCTAACACAAATGCAGGTCCCATCACAACGGGAATCCAGAAACTGCTCCACCTAATCCACGAGGACTCCAGTATATAAAGACCTCACCCCCTAGAGGGGAGAGGAGATGGAAGGATGGATAATCTCTGCTCTCTAGCTCTCCCTCATTCTCTAAGGTTATTTTTCAGCTTGTAGCCAAGTGTTAACTTAGCCATCGGAGTGACCTCATGGGTAAACACCCCCGAGTTCCTTGATTTAGTTCTCGCAGGTCCCTCAGCTCCCGCCACTTACAAAGATGAGCAGATCACCACCAGGCAGCTCATCAAGGTAGCTCACCTCCAAGCAACTCATCAAGGCAGCTCATCAAGGAAGCTCACCTCGGCCAGTTCGCCACAAGGGAGCTCCACTTCAGCCTCTATGTCACAGGCCACTTGGGAGCAGACGAGATGGCGAGGTACTTAGCAAAAAAATTGACACATCACGAAAAAATGATACGTGACCAGAAACTGTCACATCATTTGGCGCCGTCTATGGGAACACGCTACGAAAAGCCAAGTTCTTATCCTACAAAAGCTAAGTTCTTATCTTACAAAAAGTTAAGTCCTCTTCTCCCAGAAAGCTAAGTCCTCAACTTTTTAGAAACTGAAGGTCTCGCTTTATAGTTTCCATTTTTTATGAACTCAAAGACTGTGTAGGGAGCTAACAGACATAGTTGCTCTAAGATGCCCACCTGGCGACCTGGCGCGGCCTGTGCCAACCTAGCGCGACCTGGCACGAGCGCCGACCTGGCAGCCTGGCCCAAGCGTGAACTTACGAACTAAAAAGGCACCAACCTCAGAAACAAGTAAACAAGTTGTAGCTCTCAGATTGTGATTTCTAGCTCACAGTCTACTATGAGAGTATTAACTTAGCCATCAGAGTGACCTCGCCGGGTTAGCCACCTCGGGTCCTCTAACATTTAGTTCCTTGCAGGTCTCTAAAGAGCAATGAAGCTCATCAATCCAGCTCAGCACCTGGTCAGCCCAACGTCTCACAAGTAGCTCGGTACCCAGGCAGCTCGGCACCTCACAAGCAGAGACCTCGGTGCTACAATAAGACCCAGTCACCTCTACGGCATGGGCAATGTTTAGGAGTGGACTATGAGTCGCTCCCAAAGCCTACGGGCCACATTACTGCTTAAAGACCCAGCCGCCTCGTCGGCATGGGCGAAGTTTGGGAGTGGACTATGAGTCGCTCCCAAAGCTTACGTGCCACATTACTGCTTAAAGACCCAGCCGCCTCGTCGGCATGGGCGAAGTTCAGGAGTGGACTATGAGTCACTCCCAAAGCCTACGGGCCACACTACTGCTGAAAGACCCAGTCGCCTCTACGACATAGGCAACACTACTACTGAAAGACCCAACTGCCTCTACGACATGGGCAACACTACTGCTGCTTAAGACCCAGTCGCCTCTACGACATGGGCAATAATGCTACTTAAGACCCAATCGCTTCTATGACATGGGCAACGTCCAGGAGAGTAGACTAAAAATCGCTCCCAGAATCTAAGGGCTAAAGTACCGAACTGGCAAAAACCTCGGTGCCTCACGGGCAGCTCACTTCCAAGCAGTTCCTAGTGCCTAAGAAACTGAATTAGTGCTTACAAGCTTGTCGAATTACGGGCCAAAAGGAGAAATCTACTCCCTTCACCGAGTTACTTTCAGCTCAGGAGTGGGGGGTAATTGATGAGGGCGGATTTGGCCCTCCAATGACATTATGACACCTTGCCACGGGGGTAGTTCTACAACAGAAGAAACCCGTGCGGCATCCAGGCCAAGGTAGGCCAGGACAAGCCTTTGTGTGCTTAGAGGCTAGGAGTTGCCCACTAAGATGACTCCACCAAGGTTAGTAGCATTGGATCATGACCTCAAGTCGCATGGACAGGGCACTTGGTTGGCTCTGGCTGGTCCATGGGAGGCACCACTTACGTGCTAAAGGGGGACGACAATAATGAGAGGCGATTGTGCGCCGAAGAGGTGGCTGGGGACCGATGTGATGGGTCTCCTGTATGCCGATGATGATGGACACCTGTATGCCATGTTGATAGGCAACCGCTTGGGCTAGGACACACCCGTGCGCTAGAAGCAATGGGGTAGCTCATTCAACTTGGGCAAGGGGCTGGCGTGGTGAAGGGTCATGCTTGAGCCAAGCTCGCATGCCAAGCCTCCCTTGAGTGTCGGTAGTGCAGTGCCGGTCCATGCACTGTCCCCATGAGAGTTTACCCATGAGGAACCCTGGTAGCCATGCTAGCTATTAACCAGGGCCACCCCACAAGGTAAGTTGGTCTAGGAGTGCCAAGGTTAGGCACCCAAGGAGGTTGACCACCCCTCCTCAAAGAGTACGCTAAGTTTTTGGTGGTCTGCCTGAATATAACATCAATTCTCCCAAAAATCTTATAGGCAAAAATGATGGTGATGTCCCTTAACGTAAGACTACCAAGCGTAGGCAAGGCTAAGCTTGTGTCAGACCGTAACAACCTAGCAGCCCCTTGACAGCTAGACAGCTCAAGCTCGTCATAGGCAACTCGCCATCATCCAGCCCTCACAAGTAGCTCGCCACCATGCAACACACAAGCAGCTCGCCACTAGGCATCTCGCCATCATGTAGCCTATTACCTCAGAACAACTAGGCAACACCTGGGACCACTTTGACAACAACTTGCCTTTGCTAAGTTGATGGTGTCTCACTAGGCGTAGCCTAGCACAAGTGCGGCCTGGCATAGGCGCAACTCGGCACAGGCGTAGCCTGGCGCAAGCGCGACCTAACCCTGGTACGAGCTGGTAGCCTGGCCCTAGCGCGACCTGGCCCTAGCACGAGCTGACAACCTGGCCCTGGCACGAGCTGGTAGCCTGGCCTTGGCGCGACCTGGCCCTGGCACAAGCTAGCAACCTGGCCCTGGCACAAGCTGGCAGCCTGGCCCTGTGCGAGCTGGCAGCCTGGC
This sequence comes from Nelumbo lutea, assembly GCF_056320005.1. Classification (NCBI taxonomy): domain Eukaryota; kingdom Viridiplantae; phylum Streptophyta; class Magnoliopsida; order Proteales; family Nelumbonaceae; genus Nelumbo; species Nelumbo lutea. The sequence goes on along the minus strand of NC_142687.1, from coordinate 86,794,571 downwards.
CTTGGCACGAGTTGGCAGCTTGGACCTGGCACGGACTGGCGGCCTGACACAGGCGCCAACCTGACAATCTCAAGGAACACACCTCCGTACCCTGCATTTTACGGGGTTGTGACTTGTAACGACTATATTAGCTCACCCACTCCCTGAGTCAGGTGGAAATGGGCAACCTTACCAGTTGGTGGCTTTATCCCCACCTAACACGAAAGTATGTCCCATCACAACAGGAATTTAGGAATTGCTCCACCTAACCCACGAGGACTCCAGTATATAAATACCTCACCCCCAGAGGGGAGAAGAGATGGAAAGATGGGTAATCTATGCTCTCTAGCTCTCCCTCATTCTCTAAGGTTATTTTTCAGCTCGTAACCAAGTGCTGACTTAGCCATTGGAGTGACCTCGCCAGGTAAACACCCCTGGGTCCTCTGACACCTGGTTCCTTGCAGGCCTCTATAAGAGCAACAAAGCCCATCAAGGTAGCTCACCTCCAGGCAGCTCATCAAGGTAGCTCACCTCCAAGCAGCTCATCAAGGTAGCTCACCTCTAGGCAGCTCATCAAGGTAGCTCACCTCCAGGCAACTCGGCACCGGGTAGCTGACCACTAGGCAACTCGGCACCAGGGAGCTTCACTTCAGCCTCTAAATCACTAACCACATGGAAGCAGACGAGATGACGAGGTACTTAGCCAAAAAATTGATACATCACAAAAAAATGATACATGATCGGAAACGGTTACATCAATATATATTGTAATATATAAATATATATAAATAATATAAATTGGTTGTGTTGGTCTGAGCTACGGGTCAGGCTGTCCCGTGAACCTAAAACCCGAAGACCAGCATGGCCTACATGATCGTTCTGAGCCTGACACAATCAGCAGACCGTCTTACTGGGCCGGTCCAAGTTCGTACGGTCCAAGTTCGTGCAAAACCATGGGTGGCACGACCCGATTAAAAGGTGGTGATTTGGATACGTCTCTCTTTATTGAGGGGCAAACAAATCCGAGATGAAGTGATGTGAGGACATTTGCATTAACCCATAAAAGAAAGGCATTTATGGGTGCGCTTTTTTTATTAAAAAAAGAAAGGTACTTTTAACTAATAATTAGGGGCATGTCCCACTTTTCTTTTTCTTTTCCTTTTTCATTTCTTTTTATAAAACGGCAGATAGGGGTGTGCCCAAATCATCACCCCCTTCAGGAAACGGTTGAACCTGGAGGTAGAGTTGGGATCTATCTCCTCCCAACAAAATATATCCCAACACCCTTCCAATTTGACATGTGTCCACACTTCTCATTATCAAGGGGATGTTTGGCATTGACACCGATTTCCTGAAAATCACTCCATGCGGGAGCCACATCAATGTTAGAGGTATCAATGTTGAAATTTCTGTTTGATCGGCCATTTTTGGTGATTTTTAGGAAATTTGTCAAAAAAGATTCTTAAAATCAGCCCTTTTTCATGGATCACTTTTTTTTTTTTTGGTGATTTCTCGATTTCCAGTTGATTCTGATTTTTTTAGCTTGACATGGCATTGAATAATAACTCTAATGCAAAAATAATAGACCTTCGGGAATCAGTACCAAACAGGTTCAAAGTCAATTTCTCAAAAATTGACTTACATGGTAGAAATGATACCAAATAACAAAATTTACCATTTTTTTTAAAAAACACAAATTTCACAAATCAACGATTTTTTGAAAAATCAATAAGGAAGAATCAGCATGATGCCAAACATCACCTAAATTGCTCATTCAAGATTTGATGGATGCAAAAGCCATTAAAATGGTGGAAATGGACATATAGTACCCCTCTTTTGGACTTTTTGATAAATTTATCTCTTTTGGACTAGGTTGTGTACTCGTGCTTCCAAACCAAAACAAATACTGCACTTTAGCATCGCCTATTGTTGATGTTTGGATAGCTTTTGCTCTCAGCCAATCAAATCTTGAATAAGAAATTTAGGTTGTATTTGGTATCATTGCTGTTTGTATTAGAAACTTTGGAGTTTATCAATTATCTAGTATCGGAAAACCACTTTTACTAAAAAATATAGGGAGAATGATGGTTCAGCCCAGGGTCAGAATCGATAGGCACAAAGTACAGTTAGGGTAGGTGTCAACTCGGAATTGAATGTCTATAGATTTGCAGAAATCTGCATTTTTTTCAAAAAATATACACATTGGATTGGTGTTAAAATTTATAATAACATCAAAATTGGCTTCACGAAGAAGTGGCAATGCTACCAGCATTTAATACTGAAAAAGAAAATTTTTATGTAAACAGTGACCTATTTTTATCAAAAATTTGTATTAATAAATCCCATAAAAACAGCAATGATACCAAACATAACCTTAACCTTAATAATTTTACCTTTACTGTCAATCCCATTGTCAAAATAGGGGGCAAAAGGTGCTGAAATCTAGAAACTTAGGAGGTGTTTGTCCCAAAACCAAATTCAGCTGGGATCTATATTAGTGTGTGGCAGTCTGTAAGTTACCAGTGCAATTCATCACTTTTTTTGACTGTTTTTGAATGAATTCAGACAGAGGGTGGTGATGATATTCCAACTTACATGCGTATCGGTTGATTAATTTTCGGAGAAGTTGGATAGGATTTATGGTAATCCTTGTTCATCGAAACTTCCTCTCTGTATCTTGTCGATCTCTTATGATACATGTGATTATGTAAACATGTACGTGCTTGTGTTTGACTATCACTTGGTTTCACCATTCCATAAAAATAAATGGTCAGCTCAAGCCTTATAATGGTAAGTGTACCTGTTGTACTCAATCTCTATAGTAGCCACGTGGAAAGAGAAAAAGAGAAAGTGTGTGTTGGAAGCGGGACCCAGCCACCAAGGTGGATATCGCAACAGTACTCATTAACAAAGATCTGAAGCCATGACTGTGTGTCTGTAGTCTGTACTGCTGTGCTGTGTGATATACTGGTATAGACACGAGAACAACCAGACCCTCTCTCTCTCTCTCTCTGTTAATTACGTTACTGCTTGGGAATGAAAACGATAGCGCGGCTTTTGATTCACAGTTGATCAACTGGTACCGTCCTACTAATTTATTTGCAGAGGACGATCAGAGTTTATGGGGAAGAGAGGAAGCTTCCCTTTTTCAATGGCACGAGTAGGCAGTAGTGTCTTTGATGTCACCTCGCCATCTTCATTCATCATTACTGTGCGATGGAGCTCGTGCGGGAGGGCTGTGGGGAGCTGATGCCAACTCTTACCTTAAAACCTTCCTCCATTAAAACTGCAACCACTGTCAACCTAACGTAATTAACCCCTAAAAAGAAATATTCATAAATCAATATTAAAGAGTCAATACTCCCCCAAAACTACAAATACAAATGAGAAGCCAAAATTTAGAAAAAGAAAAAGGAAAGAACTGTTGCACACATCCCAAGGAAAATGAAAGGCAATAAAAAGAAGAGAGAAAAGTCTCCTAAAATGTCATGTATCTGCCCAAAATTAAATAATATTTCATATGAAAATTAAAAAGAAAAAAAAGATTTTAACAGTCATTGACTTGGATGGTCGGACCGTTTGGTCAAAAACTATTGAATTAGTCAACGATTGATTGGTCAAGACAGCAGTCAAATCATTCACCCATTTGGCTTGGACAATAGTTTTTGGACGTTTTTTTTTTTGTAAATATTATGGTTTGATCTATTTAGTCTGTTGATCCAAAAATCGATGGCTAAAACGGTTTTCATTTTGAATCAATTTTTAAAACATTGGTATCAAATAAAGTAGAAGATAAAGAAGAGAATATTGTTACATGCAAGTGTGCTCAAGAATATGTAAGGTGTGAGACTCCCATGAATGACATGTCCACCTTATCTATTTAAAAGAGTCCATGCATCAGTATTATGAGATCACTCAAAAATATACTCGATATTATACCGCATTTCATAACAATTTAAGTGGCTGAATTGAAGGGCTTATCGTTTTTGTACATGTTTCAGCGAATAAATTATTAAAGAGGTTTTGAGCTTCTCAATGGCTGAGAGCCTAAAACTAAAATTGGTATGAATTGAAATATGTTATTTGTTTAATTTTCAGATGTTGTCACTACTCACTAGCTATAATAACACATGCTGTTTCTATTTAATATAAGGGCTCCGAGGGTTCACCTATTGATTGTATTAAAAAAAAACAAAAAATTTGGTTCAATTGCTTTGGAGAATCTGATGATAGGGGGGATTTGAGCCAAGTCGAATTGAATATCTAGTTATTTGAGCTCAGTTCGATAATAAATTATAAAGTTCGAGTTTAATTCAAGTTCAGTTCAAGTTAAAAGCTCGTAATTTGAGTTTGGCTCAGCTTGAGCTTGATTATGAGCCAAATGTTTTATAAAAATAAAAATATATACATATAAAAAATTAAGAATAATAAAACTAGTTATTATTATATATATTATATAACATTTTATTATATATATATATATATATATATATATATATATATATATATATATATATATGTAAAAACTTGATTAAGGTCCCAACCTCATGAGCTGAGATTTATTGGGTTCAAGCTCAACTCAAAGCTCAGTCTAGATCGAGTCGAATTGAGCTTTTCACAAGTCGAGCTCGAATAGCTCGTGAAAAGTGTGGGTTGTTAATCGAGCTTTTACATGGCCCCATTTCACAAACCCAAAAGCCGCAATGTGAAGCCCCTCATAAATGAGTCGGGATCTACTTTACTGCTTATGAGTTCAGATTTGCTTGTCACATAGGAGTCTGAATCTGCTCCTCACAAAGCGTTGTTTACACCAACTTCACAGCATGTTCTAGTTGCACATCAGGAACATTTCTTGTACTTGTATTTATTTTTCAGGGGAGATGTTCCTAATACACAGTGGAAAGTGACTGTGAGGCTGGTGTGAGGAGTGCTCTATGAGGAGCAGATCCCAATGCATGACTTCAATATGCTGAAGAGCAAAACGGATTCTTTGTTTAAGCCCATTTTGAGAGGGTTGAACTGAATTTTCACCTAGGTTGGTTCAAATGCTTTGAAAATGTTATGGATAAGTTATTCCATCAAGGAGGTTGAAGCAAATTAACATGCCTTAGTGTTTTTGAACCATCATTGACCCGGATGGTTGGAATATTCAACCTAGAAGCCGTTTAGATAACTGATTCCGTTTTACCCTTAACTCGATCCTTGGAAAAACATCATTGATTTGGTTAACAACCTGTTGACCTAGGTAGTCGAACCATCAATCGGTTCGACTTGAACAATGATTTTTGGTTGTTTTTTATTTTTATTATTTTTATTCTTTTAAATTGGACAGTCAAACTGGTGACCCACAAACCGATGGCCAAAACGGTTGTAGTTCCAAGTTGATTTTTAAAACCTTGGACTGCATGCAGCTTATTAGGGCTGTTTACGGGTCGGGTTTGGTCGATTTACTGAGGTTTTTCCAACCGACCCGACCTGGTCGGGTTACTTGAGATGGAAACCGAAACCGACCCAGTGTTAAGCAAAACCGACATGGTCGGTTTGAGTCGGGTTGGGTTAGTTTGGGTCGGTTTCGGCTCTAAGTTCATCCATGCCCCCCATGGCCACCTAGTTTTCTGGAAATATATTTAAAACTAAAATATGTATTTTAGAAATATATATATATATATATATATATATATATATATATATAAACAAAAAATATACATACAAATATATTGGAATATATATTTTCTGAAAATATATATCTGACATATTTCATAATATATATTTTTTAGATATATATATTGGAATATATATTTTCAGATATTTCAATTTTTAGTTAAGTAGGAACTAAGTCGGTTCGGTTCGGGTCGGTTTTGGTTTTCACACAAGCAAACCAAAACCAATCTGAACCATCGATTTATGAATTTGTACAACCCAAAACCGACCAGTGTTGATGAAAACCCGACCGATTTGGGTTGGGTCGATCCGGGTTGGTCGGTTTGGTTGGGTTGGGCCTTCTTATATGAACAGTCCTACAACTTATGTTGAATTTAGTAGTATCCATATACACTTGCTATGGCTTATAGGTTGTCTGTGTGGGGTCCACATCAAAAAACCAAAATCTACTGTATTTTAGCCCTCCCAAATAGACATTAAGAAAACTTTTTGAGGGTTTCCACCAAACAAAGCTTATAAATTGTTCAGGTGGAGCCCATCTTATAAAGCTATAAGCCACCATCCGAAGGGTTTTCTTTGTCAATGGCATTTTTTGAGCACCAATGCGAGCTCAGCATCATAAGCATTTAGTAGAAAGATGCCAAAAATAATGTTTTTCATTTTCAGGAACATTTTTTTTAGTATTTTGGTACATGTAGCGACTAGTGGCGCTGAGTTGTTGAGAAATGTTCAAAACAGATTTTGTCTCAATTTTTTTGGACAAAATTATACATTTTTTGGACAAAATGTTTGGAAGCCACTGCAGGAGCAGGAGGAAATTTTTCTGATCTCATATGAATTAATTTAGAGGCTGGAACACTCGCGGGATAGTGCAACCCAGTATGACTCGGGTCATGCTTAGGCCTGACCCAAACCCTCATGTCCTGCCTGGCTTGGGGTTTGAGTCTCGTTGGCCAGCACTACATGACCCATAGTTAATAATATGCATAACCTATATATATATATATATTTATACTAATTTGATTAAAATTGTAAGTCTTTCACTTTTATTTTTTTTAATTTATTATTTATCTTGTTATTTTATTTTATTATTTTTTATAAAAACATCATGCCGCACACGGTCTGATATGACAATGGGCCCACCTGGGCTCATGCCATGGCACATCCAAACCCGTGTACCAGCCCGGCCAGACCCCCTACAGTGTGGGCGGTCCGCCGGGCGTCAATACACTTGTAGGTGGATTAATGCAGAATTAAAGGCAATCCTGGAACTGGAAGCAGTTTTTTCTCTGTAGATAGTAAATGGGATTCAGTGCTAATGGAGTGGGACTTGGAGCAATTTTGCAGGATTCAGGGCCTCAGGGGGGTTAAATCTTGGATATTTTGGGCAGAACTGCAGTTGTTTTTTTTTAAGTTTTCACAAAGTTCAAACCATATTTTGTTTATATTTAACAACAGTTGTTTCAACTTTTTTCAAGTATAGTGCCTGTCATCTGATCCAACAGCCCAGTTAATTCAAAAGAAAATAAATGGGAAAAGGAAGTACAGACTCGCATGAAGTAGGTGATAAGGACCATTTGATTTCGCCAGCCTTTTAGGCTCCTAGAAATTCATCCCTTTCATGGTTGGGTCCAAATTCCTAAGCAGGTTTTGGTAACGACGATGTTCAGACTTTTTTACTCTTGCTTATTTTCTAAGGCTTGCATTAATTTAGATTAATATAAATGCTTTAACAGTTTCTTTACTAGTTCAGAATCTAGATTTGAATGGGGTTTTATTTGATTAAGCCATTAAGGCATTTTAATTAATGGGGTTTTATTTGCTCATTTCTTTGTTATGTGGGTTATTAAAAAAAGCTTATAATTTATTAGTCTTTTCAAAAAAAAAAAAAAAGAGAGAAGAAAAGAAAAAAAAGAAAGAAATAAAGGAAATAGGGTTTCTTTTGTCTTTTCGCTGGATAGTTATCCCACCAAAATTCGAGCCCATTTGCCTCCTTTTAATCCCAAGTGTCCAGTCCCCGACCTCCACCTCGCCCCACAAGGACTCGCCTTTAACTCTTTCTTTCTCTAAAATTCTGAGCTTTGAGCCATCTCTCTTTCTCTCAACTCTCATTGTCATTGCTTCTCCTCTTAACACCTCTCAGCACCAAAGCTTCTTCTTCTTCTTCTCTCTGAAGCTCTGAGATGGCAACAGCAGCAACTGAAGAAGTTTCAGAACCCCTGAAATATAAGGTAACTTACTATCTATTATCGAAATCAATGTCCTCGTTTTCCTCAATCTTTGCTTCGGTAGTGTTTCTAAGGTCGTATCCTTTTGTTTTCTAGACCCATATCTTGAAGGTATCCATCCATTGTGAAGGCTGCAAGAGAAAGGTCAAGAAGGTTCTACAGAGCATCGAAGGTACCTGTTATATTTTTGTTTTCAATCTCTCTGTTTTCTTGCTACCTTTTCTACGGTGAGTTCAGGGTTTTTTTCTTTGCTATATTTGCAGGTGTTTATACCGTAACTATCGATTTGCAGAAGCACAAAGTTGTAGTGAATGGAAACATTGACGCTGAGACCCTGATCAAGAAACTGCAGAAAACAGGGAAGCACGCAGAGCTTTGGCCTGAAAAAGCTGAGAAGAAGGATAAGAAATCTGGGAAATCGAAGAAAAAGGAGCAGCAAAATGACTCGAAAAGCAATGAAAACGGAAGCCCTGACGGCCAAAAGAAACCAACACCAACACCAACAGAGGACGTGGAAGAAAAACCCACGTCCGATAAAACTACTGAAAATGGAGCTACCGTCAAAACTAACGAAGGGGGAAGCGCAACACCCGCCAAAAATGGCGGCGCCGGGCAAAACAAAGAACCGAAATCCGACGGAAAGAAGCAGGAAAACTCGCAGTCGCAGGCGGTGGACCAGTCTCCGATTCCGTCGGCATCGACGGAAGAAAAGGGCGGTAATAGTGATGGGCCCGCCAAGAAAAGCGGTGGTGGGGAAAATGGTGGCAATGGGGGTAAAAAGAATAAAAAGAAAGGGCAAAAGGTTAATTTTGTGGAGAACGGAGGTGAAACCGCCGGGGACACAACGACGATCAGCTCTCCGACTCCTACGGCAAGTCCTATTCCTAATGCCGCAGCCACTCCAACCAATACGGGTCCCACTAATCCGTCGACGAATCTCATCCCTCCACGTCAGCACGTATATTCGTACGTACCATATACTCATATGCCCCAACCTATATACGCCGTAAGTTACAATACGGCGTATCCGTCGTCTAGCTCTGCTGCGTCTTACTACGTACCCCTGGCACCAGCGCAGTACACGTATACGTATACTGACGCAGGGTATTATGATGCCCCACCACCGCCACCACCGGCTGATTCATTCGAGATGTTTAGCGATGAGAATCCAAATGGATGCATGATCATGTGATGTATTCGTCGAAAATCGACGTGGACATCCACGGTACTTAGGTTATAGTTATATTAGTTTGTATGAGTGGGTTGGGTTTGGTTGGGGGGTAATTTTGTAAAAATGTACATAAAGAAGGAATTGTAGGGACTAGGGAGAACTGAGAGGTCCAGTAAAAAAGGTTATCTGGTTATGTTTGGCCGTTCGGGGCGAATGGGTTTGTACTTTGTAGGGTTGTTCACTTGTTTGGTTAACAGAGGTACTAGCTTTGTACTTTGTGATGCCTAGAACTATTCGTTTTTGCATTTTCAGGATTTCAAATCTCTCTCTCTCTCATACATGATATGAGTATGGAGCCAAACAGAAAACTGTGGCATCCCCAGCACATTTGGGTTAAATCAATATCTGTAATTTTCTGTGTATTGGCCTAAATGTCTTTACCCCCATACTATTTTAAAAACCGACTTGAAACTGGAATCAATGGCCACCGGTTTCTAGATCAATGGTTTGACTGTTCGGTCTAAATGAAAGGTCCGTTGTAATTTAAAAAATAAATAATACTAATAATAAAAAATTATTAAAACAAAAAAAAATAAGGTTAAAAACCATTGTTTGGGTCGAACGAGTTGATTGTTTGACCACGAAGGTTAATTGGTCGCAATCAAATCAATGGTTTTTGGCAAAAAAACCAGGTTAGGGGTAAAATAGAACTGATTGACTGGATGATTTTTAGGTTGAATGGTCCAACTGTCTAGGTCAACAATGGTTCAAAAACCATATTACCTCAAACATGAGTACCCCCTAACCCGGGAGTGCGGATAATTGAATTTTCTCACACCCACCTCAGAGTCCCGTGAAAAAAATATTCTAAGTTTGGAGATATTCTTAATGTGTGACTGCTGTGTTGTGAGATAGGTTTGAAGACAAATTTTGTGAGGAGGAAATACAAACTTGTTTGTTAAGGATAAAAACAATTGCCACATGGTAAAACTATTTTTGCTGATGTATTAATTGTTTGTTCTAAGGAAAATATAAAAAAAGGTATACACAATGAATCATTGTTGGCCACCTCATAACCCTGACGAGCATCTTTGATGCATTTTGGAAATCAAAATGTATAGGTGTGTTGACACAATTGCCTCTTTGAAAAAAAAAAAAAACCCAATACACACTCTTATTTGATCATGGCACTTAGCATTGGGACACTGCAATTGGATTGTGAACTTGTTGCTGAAACTACGAAATTAGGTTTCAGATTTTGAATGAGTTTATTTTATAAAAATTTGTCTTTCAATTAATGCCGGCTTTGAAACAAATGTTATAGCCTGTCTTCTTTAAGAGATTTTTTAACCACTTTTTTATGTTTTTCTTCAAATATGGTGTGTTATTACTAATCATCAAAAAATTATATGGTGTGTCAGTACTTAATAGAGACCGGTTCTGCCACCAACACCGCTTCCAACATGATTTATAGCTGCACATGTCAAACATGATTGTCATCTCAGAAATACCGTCCCATCAATGACAGGATACAAGTATGAATAGATAGCATCTTATTGGAAGCTGTATTGATAGCATCTTATTGGTAGTAGATCCAGATTATTAATAGATCCCACTAGAGCTCAAATCTGTTTGAGATTGGCTTCAGTCAGTGCTAGGCCGGTTCGAACACTGTTTAAACAGCCTTTACATGGAACACTTCTAATGTCTCCAACAGGTACCTCATGATTTCATAGGTATGGGTGTTTACGTATGTACAATAGGATACTTTCACATACTCAACGGCAGTGCAGACAAGTTTGCATCATAAGCCATCTCATACAATGAGCCCGGATCTCTTATAAGTATAAACTCTGAGAATATAGAATCAAACCACATATAGGGAATATCTCCTGTTCATGGTACGTGTTGGAGGTTCCCTTCCTTTCCCTATCTTTTCTTTCAAACCAAACACATACTAAATCTAATGTAAAGCTATATGCCCGTACTTACAGAGCGTTCATTGGATTTTCGCTTTGATGAGATCCCATCACGTATACAATTGCACCTTTGGTATTTCCTCTCCTTTTCTACCTGCTGGTTACCTTCTCTTTAGGCGGGGAACCAAAAAAGTAATAAATCATGCTGAGATTAAACAGAAAATTAAAAGAAAAAGAATTAATGTGTTAATTTTGCTATCTAGAGTTGACTTAGCATTGACAAAGTTGATGATATCTTTGAATGAGGAAAATTTGAACCTGCCCTTTTCCCTTTTAAGATACTGATAGTTTGATGGTTATGCTTGGGTGAAGTCCATTTTTAAGGTAATTTGCCAAAATTCTCTCTCTCTCTCTCTCTTTCATGCACATCTCTTTTAAGTGAGGTAACAAATATCTTTTGATGGTGCAAATAGGGAATTGCAATTGCACTAAATTTTTAGTGACCGTCCCAATAAAATATCAGAAGTCAGAATATCCGGTGCTTTGAATTTAAAACAAATGAGAATTGTAACCATGTTTAATTTTATTGGGCAGAGTTTTAATGAATGAAAGATAACAATCCATTCAATATGAATCCCATCATTAATTTTATTAGCACTAATTAATATTTAAGTAGCCAAGTTTAAAGTATTGATACTCTTCATACAACAAAAATTTGTGTGTATTTATGTTTTGAATCTTTTGATTTTACAATTTGTCAGTAGTGAATATAATACGACTTTTTTTGTCGTTTAAAACTATTGAAATAGTCTAACCCCAGATAATTCAATACAAATGGCCAAATTAATGGCCGTCTGGTATATCAGAAATTAGAACTGCTCATATTGAAATTGTTTTCCTTTTTCGAGTTGTTTCATGTATTACAAACAAAAAAAGATATTATATGGCCCCAAACAAAATAAAATAGAACAAAGCTTAGATGATGATAATCATCATCTTTCCAATCAGCGGTTAACATCCCTTTGGCTATATTGGACGATGGGTAATCGGTAAGAAACCTGGAAGAGACGCTCTCATTTTCCATTAGCTTAACATAGTCAAATCGTGCCGAACGTTTCTTAGCATTGGAATGGATGACCTCATGACCATGGTAGTTGACCTTTCTCTTGTGTAGAATATTCACAGGGGATAATTCCTCTTCACAAATCTTGAAGAGAATATGTAGACTTATCTTTTTCATATATTGTGATCAGCATTATATACCAAAAGCTTAAATTAGAAGTCCATGTTTCATCTTTTCCCAATTCTAGAAGTCCTTATTCTCTCAGCACTTGCTCATATCTGACATTTGTGACTAGGTTCAAAGGGAACCCTAATTTGCTGTACCAATGTTTTTATCAGATTTTTTTTTTTTTGCTTGATTATTTGTATTATATGAATGGAAAGAAAAAATTGTTCAACCAAGAAAGAAAAAGGAAATCAAGTATATTATCTCAATAATTTTTGTTCTCTTTTCCTCATCAGAAAGATACCTAGATGCTGGTAGAAGGATTAATCTCTCTGGTGCACTCTGTTGTAAAGGAATCACTGACAAAAATATGAAAAAGGACCCACTTACTCTTTACCAATGATGATAATTGGTGGCCAATTCTATGACCCGAAAGAGCAGCTCTACACTGATCATCTGATTTTTCTCTGAGCCCATAAATCTACACATGGAAAAACCACAGAGGAACCAAGGAGTTTTGTTATTATTGATAAAGTCAAACTAAGGCCTTGATCGAATACCAATTGCACCAATTCCAGCTACAGAAACAGTACAAAGCAATATGGTGGATCCTTCTGAAGTTAGGCAGAAATTGCAAAGAACAAATCATTTGTGTATTAATAGTAATCTCCACTAGTTCGAGTGGCCAAGCGGTTGGAAGAAAAAAGATGTTATGAGAACAAATGCATGGGATCAATATTGGACATAAAGGAAATGCTAGCTGGGTTGAGATTTGTAGGACCACTCAGAAGAGGGAAAAAGATTGATCAAGAGAATCTTACCTACAAATGAAAATGCATAAGCATATTATTTTCAATCCATCTAATGAGATGTTATCTCCCCCTCCTTCTGTGCAATTTCTCCCTTGGAATCAGATTCCTTCGGTCCTCAATTTTTTAAACTCCTGTCAAACGTCACACTTGCTTGTTCCTACTTTATATAAAATTTTCAATATTTTGTTGATGATCATGGGATCTAAAAGTGTTTTAGCCCTTTGAAAGGTATTTGTATTCCTCCTATTTCAGAGGTTAACTATAATATATGCTGGTCACCATGGTAGTTATTATAACAACGATGGTTCTTGACACAACCAACATATAACAGATCCATAATTTACTTAGATTGAATATGATAGGTTACTGCCTATCTCAGGGTTCCTTCGAGGGGAACCGACCTCCAGAGAGAGAGAGAGAAAGAGAGGAAAAGTTCTGTATTCTTATTATATTTGCTTGGTAGAAGGCACAGCTTATATAGCTGTAGCTAGCCGTTACACTGCAGAATTAACAACTCGGTTACGATCATGGAGTTAGTTGCGATTCCTTTGTTCGTAGTCTGGAGCAGCTCCGGTGCTGGGCGGGGGCTCTTCTTCTGCGTGTACACCACCGTGACTGGTGGCCGTGGCCCATTAGCATAGCGGGCTGGGCTTGGGCCAGCCTCTGGGTTCTCATCATCTCCTCCCTCCTTCAGAATGATCTTGGCCTCAAGGTCAAGATTTGGGAACTGAGTTTTCAACTCCCAGTAAGGTTCCCAAGTGACATCTGTTGTAGGCAGCCCCTCCCACTCTACTAGAGCGTCCTGGATGACCCGCTTCCCTTTCTTAATCCATCTGAAGTCCGTAATGCTCTTGGGTTCTGTAACTAGGCCTCCGTCATCAGTGAATGTGGGTAATGTTGGGCTGATGATGGACTGGCGGCTGGTGCATTTCTTGAGCAAGGATACATGGAAGACTGGGTGAAGGCGAGAAGAGGCGGGAAGCTCCAGTTTATAAGCAACCAGACCAATTCTTTCCAAAATCTTGTAAGGGCTGAAGTAATGGGGCCCTAATTTCGGCCAGGCCCTCTTTGTCACTGAGACTTGATAGTAGGGTTGCAGCTTCAGTTAAACATATTCCCCGACCTGATACTCTACCTCCAGATGCTTCTTATCGTAGTTATACTTCATCCTTTGTTGGGCTCGGTTCAGGTTGAACTTAAGCTCCTGTAGTACCTCATCTCTGTTGATCAATTGCGTCTCCACGGTGACCACATTAGTGGACCCTAATTCATATGGCATGATGGTGGGAGGGTCCCTTCCATACATGGCCTTGAAGAGAGTCATGGCTGTTGCCCCTTGGTATGCAGAGTTGTACCAATAATCAGCCCAAGGTAACCACTGTGCCCATTGTCGTGGCCTGTCCCCTGTGAAACACCTCAAATATGTCTCCAAGCACCTATTTACCACCTCAGTTTGGCCATCGGATTGTGGATGATAACTGGTGGACCAGTATAGCTTAGTCTCCTGGAGTCGGAAATACTCCCTCCAAAATTGGCTAAGGCAGGCTGAATCCCGATCCGAAACAATCAACTTGGGAGTTCCATGTAACTTGGCAACATCTCTGATAAAAACTTCAGCAACCATTGCAGCAATGTAAGGGTGCGGAAATGCTGAGAAGTGTGCATACTTGCTCAGGCGATCGATGACCACCATTATAACTGAATACCGGTTGGACTTGGGCAACCCCATAATGAAGTCCATCGAGATCTCCTCCCATACCTGGGTGGGTATTTTGAGAGGCTGCATTAATCTGGGAGGTGCCTGGGAGTCATACTTCTGCTGCTGACAAATAGTACAGGCAGCCACATATTGTTGGACCCTCCTCATACCAGGCCAATGGTAGTGTGAGGACAGTCGTTTATAAGTTCTTAGAACTCCAGAGTGCTCCCCTTGAGGTGAGTCATGAAATAGTTGTAAGAGAGCAGGAATGTGTTGTGAGGAGGAAGGTAAGACATACCGTCCCTTGTATAGCAGATCTGGGCCCATCATGCTGTATCCTGGTATTGTGGTGGGGTCTTGCTGATAACAGGCCCGTATCTACGCCAATTATGGTGCCTCACGAGCTTCCAACCTGATTGCTTCAAATAATGGGTGAATGGGTTGGGAGCTCATCAACTGATGAAACTCAATAACCTTAGAGAGGGCATCTGCTGCCTTGTTGGTGGGCCCAGGTTTGTATTCAATAGATTAGTCATACCCAAGAAGCTTTGAGATCCATTTTTGCTGATATTCTGTGTGGACCCGTTGCTCCAACAAGAACTTGAGACTCCTCTGGTCTATTCAAATGATGAAATGCCGGCCCAATAAATAAGCATGCCATTTCTGGACGGCCAAAGCAATAGTTGTTAGACAGCGTATGCCCTTAGCTCCAATCAGAATGATGTACATTATGACATTTAATGTAAATGAATAAAGTACATATTTGATTCATATTATTATGGTGTGTTTCTGTGTAATACCCTTAAACTAGACACTTATGAGACTCGTGTTAGTTTAAAATCTTCACAGCCGTTGGATAGATCTGGGGAGATTTATCTTGCCAAGGCTAACACTGATGTGCTGCCAAGTTGGTTGGGGTGGCTTGTCTCAGCTACCAGGGTGAGACCTGAGGTACATGCAGTGTGGGTTTTCTTGAAACCTTAGACCGGACCAAAATTCCAATATTGCCCTGGACCTTGGAGATAGATGGGCAAAACTGGAATGTTACACCTGACTCCTAGACTCGACTATGATACTACACTAGGTATTGGATTGGGTTGTCTTTGATATGCCAATCAGTGGTGAGATCCTTAGAGGGGGTCAAAACCTGGGTATGTTGGGACAGTCCGAGAATTCATTTGAGTGGGTGATCATAGTGACAGGATCAGCCTCTTTGTCGGACAAAGTGAACGGTCGGGGATGCACTCTTTCTGATGGAAACCAAAACTACTGGCAATTGATTTCAACCGTTGAAATTTGTTTTTGCAAAATATATTTATATAGAGATATACATATATATATTATGGTTTCAAAATGCTTGCAAAAGGTTTTAATTCCCGTAATCCATGTGAGTAGAGAGTGCAGTACTGTACCTTGCAGCCGAGGGAGAGGTCCTCTCTTGTCGGGCATTGTTTGATCATTATGGGCTGAGAAGTTAAGTGTAAGACCATTGAGGGTAATACCTGATGGGCTAATCTTGCATCTTCCCACAGTCCTTGGGTTTTTATAAGGTGGCTTGACCCAATGACCATTTTGTGTAAACGTTGGGCCCATTAAGAGCCCATGGTGATGGACTCAGGGGTTCACTGTCTCCTATAGTGAATTTGGTTAGGCCTTGTGACAAAGGTTGGGCTGAACCCATGTGTCTGATGTGTAGATCAATGTTTGGGTCCCACGCCATACAAGGATAACCAACTGAGCAGTAGATTGAGGGGCTAGTGAGCACATAGACTTAATGGGCCTAAAGCCCAATTTGAACTAGCTTAAAAAGATTAATTAAAAGAGGGTGGTTCTGGGATTTAGATCAGTAGGTAGGATAAGAGATTATCCCTATCCACTCAAAGAGTCCAGATCCAAATAAAGATTTGGATCAGGAAATTCCTAATTTGATTAGGAAGGCTGATCTTTATCTGTAGATAAGATAAGAGATTATCCTTATCTCTTAAAGAGAGTCTAGATTCAAATATAAGATTTGGATTAGGAAACTCCTAATGGGATTAGGAGAACCTCTCTTTAAGCCTATAAATAGAAGAGCAGGGCAAACCTCCAAATCATCTCATAGACTATTGAATTACAGAGAGAGACAACACAGTTTGACTGCACTATCTTTTTCTCTCCTGCTCTTGTTGCCCTACCAGTTCAATCTCCACCAGTGGGAGTGATCAAGAACAGTTCTTGATATTGCCTTTTGGTAGAAAAGACAATCTGAAGTCGTGCTCACTTGCTCTCCATCACATTCTTGCTGAAGAATTCAGTTTTTGTTGAAGAATTGTCTTGCTGATTCTGCTTCACCTCACACCATGTCATCTTCGGTGGAAGCAGTCTTTGGTCTTCTCCTTTGGCGTGAACACCTTCATTGGGGGTTTATTATTACTACGTATCAGGCATATCCCTTTACTCCCTCTACTCCCTTACTGTAGTAGGCAATGGGTTTTCCTTTTTGCATCAAAATTGCGCCTAAGCCAGTACCCGAGGCATCACACTCTAGCACAAAGGTCTCATTGAAATCTGGTAGGGCCAGAACGGGCTATGTGGATATGTGTCCTCTTTAGGTTTTCAAAGGCCTGATGGGCTTTGGGTCCCCATATAAAGGAGTCCCGCTTCAACAACTGAGTTAATGGTGCTGCAATCAACCTGTATCCAGGAATAAAATGTCTGCAATAGCCTGTGAGACCAAGGAAACCTCTAAGAGCCTTCATTGTAATGGGGGTGGGCCAGGCCTGAATACAAGAGATCTTCTCTGGATCGGCCATAACCTGCCCTGTTGTGACTATATGGCCCAAATAATGGACCCTGGTCTGGCCAGATATGCATTTGGACAATTTGGCATAGAACCCATTCTCTCGCAATGCCCCCAGAGTTCTTTCAAGATGCTGCAAGTGTGTGGGCCAATCACGACTGTAAACCAAAATATCATCAAAGAACACCAGAATGAAATGCCTTAGGAAAGGCCTAAATATGTGATTCATAATGGACTGAAAAGTAGAAGCTGCATTGGTTAGCCCAAACGACATAACCTGGAATTCATAATAGCCATCGTGGGTGCGAAAGGCCGTCTTGGGTATGTCTTCCAGGTGGACCCTTATTTGGTGGTATCCTGATCGCAAGCCCATTTTGGAAAAGTACTGAGCTCCTCCCAATTCATCTAGAAGCTCCTCTACTACTGGAATCGGGAACCAACCCTTAATGGTAATTTTATTTAGGGCACTGTAATCCACACAGAATCTCCAGGATCCATCTTTCGTTTTCACCAATAACACGTGAGAAGAAAACGGGCTGGTGTTCGGCTGTATGTGTCACTTCTCCATCAGCTCCTTCACAATTTTTTCTATTTCTGTCTTTTGGTAATAGGGGTAACGATAGGGGCGTACATTAGTGGGTGCTGCCCCTGGCAGTAAGGGTATATGGTGGTCTTGTTCTCGGGCAGGGGGTAGATGATCAGGTTCCCCAAACACATCCGCATAATGGTTTAGAAGGGATTTCAAGTTGGACACACCTTGATCACTGAGTTGCCGATTTGGGTCTAGGCTAAGAGTTGGGCCTAGGGATTCATGACCCATATGCATGAGTGCAGGATACCCTTTTCCGTGGCCCAACTTTAATAGGGTTCTGGCATCACCCGACTTAAGGGTCGGGGGTCCAAGGCCTTGTAGATGGTAGGGAGTTCCCCCTATCAAAATCCATGGTCATCTGAGCCCAATTACACATTACTGGGCGGGCCTAGTTGGTGCAACCATTGAACGCCTATCACATCATCTGCCCCACTAAATTCTAGGGGGTGGAGGCCCACTGTAAATTTATGGCCCTAAATGAACAACTTCTCATCTCTACAGATACCATCACATACAATTTTGTTTCCGTACGCAACCTGAACAGGAAAGGAACGATAATAGTGGACAGCCATACCTAGTTGTTGGCTTAGAATCCGAGCCACAAAGTTGAGAGTGCTGTTGCTGTCTATCAGAACAGTCACCGGGAGCCCCCAAATCTGTCCAGTAACCTTCATAGCCCCTGAGGATGTCGAACCATTTAATGCATTGAGAGATATCTCCGCATCAGTTTCAGGGATCACGGGTTCATCTTCACCAGGGGCGGGGATCTCCATTTCTCCTTCGGAATCTTCCGTTTGCAAGAGGAACACCTATTGGACTTTGCATTTATGGCCTGGGCCGAATTTCTCCTCACAATTATAACACAAACCCTTCTCCCGTCGGGCCTGCATTTCAGCCCAGGATAGGCGTCGGAAAGGCATTTTGGGCCTCTGGGAGGTGGCTGTGTCTGGTCCGATATTGGGCCATTTGATTTGGGGGGTGGAGGCTTAAGAATCGGTCTAGTGGCCCGATTTACTCGCCTTGACCGGTCCAGACATTCTTCCTGAAGCTGGGCTAACCCCACAGCTGCAAGCAAGGTAAAAGGCCTCCACGCTTTCACCTCCACCCTAATGTCTTCTCTTTGTCCTCCGACGAGGCTCGCGAGTCTCTCAAATTCGACCTGGTACTCCCGAACCATCCCTGTTTGTTTCAACTTCGAAAGTCCACGGAATGGGGTCTCCTCCAGAAAACACCGGAAAGTCGAGCTTAGCATATCGTCCCCGTAGGTTCCCGGACATCTTCCTTTGCTGCTGCTAGACGCCTCCAGTTCATTGTTCCTGCTCGCCGCTACTACGGACAACACCTCCTTCAACTCCTTCAGTTCCGACGTCACCTGGTGCATGTCGACTTCCAAGCGATCCATCCGATCGTCTAAATAAGCTGATTGAGTGTTAGGCATGGTGAAACGAATAAGCTTTGATACCAGATGATAGGTTACCGCCTATCTCAGGGTTCCTTCGAGGGGAACCGACCTCTAGAGAGAGAGAGAGAGCAAGAGAGGAAAAGTTCTGTATTCTTATTATATTTGTTTGGTAGAGGGCACAACTTATATAGCTGTAGCTGGCCATTACACTGCAGAATTAACAACTCAGTTGGTTACAATAATGGAGTTGGTTGTGATTCCTTCGTTCGTGGTCTGGAGCTGCTCCGATGCTGGGTGGGGGTTCTTCTTCCGTGTGTACACCATCGTGACTGGTGGTCATGGCCCATTAGCATCTGGGTTCTCATCAGAATACTTGAGGATACTAATTTAAGTAGATTGAAAATTTTAGGAGTAAACATGCTAATTTACCAAGGTCAACAACAAGGACTACAACTGTTGTGAACATTGGCTTCCAGAAAATTGAATTATTGCACAGGGCAAAAGGGCTGTTGGTTCCATTGGTTCTACCCAACCTAGCTTCTCGAGGAGGGGGTGGGGGTTACTCCGAAGAACCCCTGGTATAAATCTCCCTCAGATCCTAGATTCCATTTTTAGTCCTGGCTCATAACTTGTACACATACAAGGGTATCCAAAAAACTGATACTAGACCCTGACATGTCTGTACAGCTGAAATAATTTGAGCTCATAAGCGTAGAGCATTGTTTTAAAAGGGGGTGTGAGGTGGAGTACTAGGTCTTCTGATGCATGAGGTGTAAGTGAGACCTAAGCCTCAAGAGATAGAGATCTCACTTTTAAAGACAAAAACACAAGTTTATAAAAATATGTACATGAGAGGACCATTGTATAAACAAATCCATCAAGGCTGTTAGGATGCTTCTAATGTAAAGCAAAACACTAAAAGGGTGTTATCAAAAGTTACTTAAATAGAATACTTACTAATACATACAAAATACTTGAATTGATTCTTAATCGGTAAACAGATCACTTTACATAAAGTATCTCAATGTGTGAGCATGTTCCTTTGTACTTTTAGGTGTGAACCTCAAGATGTGAGCCTCACATGCCTTTTAAAACACTGGCATACACACTATAGAGATCATGTATTTCAGGAAGCTGACAGAATGTCATCACATAATCATGGAATGTAGCAACAATAAAAAGGAGATATTCTTTAATACTTAAAAACTGTCTGAAGCGGGAACCTTAAAGGTCTACCACCCAAATTTCAAAGTATAGGATTGAGTCAAGTTCTTAATGATAACATATGGCCACAGATCGGCATAATATACAAACTATGAAACTTTTCAAGAGCTAATAATTGCCTTTTCACTTTCAAATTGACATAACCTTGTAAGTTGACTGGCACATAGACAAGGAACACTATGTGAGTTTTCAGCAAGAAAAAAAAACTGTACATGCAAAGAAATGCTAGATAATTGAAATCTAAAGTTAAAACTACATGACTTTCTCTCTAACATGCGATCTTACACATAAGTTGATGCTGTTGATGTGCGCTGGTTGCTCCCAAGGATGATTACAATTACAGTCACATCATCATGATATTTCCGTCTCCTGCCAGCAGGAATTCTCATTAGCTCTTCTGTGCTGAAACCTGCAAGAGATAAGTATTGAATTAGAGATGACTTGTTTATACAGTAACATTTTAAAACAAGTACATTGAAGAGAGAAGCAGTCACTTAGACTTAATAGGGATGTTTCAATCCCTAGCTTTTGGCACAGAGTGCTATATGCCTTCCATTTTTTAGTCGGTTGAGAGGCTGATTGATACTAAATAGAATTGGATCTCTCTCTCTTTACAATACACATACACACCCCTAAATCAAAGAAATATATCATTGTGATTTTACCTGCATTACTAGCCGCTCTTAGTATAAGCTGCTCTAGCAAGAATTTTGCTGGATCACCAGACGGATTTCTCAAAATATAGGCATCTACAAGCTCTACAGCCTCATCATTGCTGAAAAAGTCGAACAAACCATCACTTCCAACAATTACAAAGTGATCATCCTTTGAGATTCTATGAATGTTCAGTGATGGTTGTGTGGAGATATATGGTGGACTGAGTAGGTCTCGGACTTGCAGAATGCCCATTAAAGCATCATTTAGTTTTTTCTGCAGAAATCAATATGTTAATACTGGGAATTGTATAAGGAAAACTAATTTGGCAATTCTATGGATAACATGGAAAAACGCAAAGGGACATGTCAAACACAAGGGAGTTCCCCCAATTGTGGTTATCTATATTTTATAATTCTAAAGATTGACACAATTGTCTATCTTCCAACGGTCTATACTACACCTAGTTTGTTTCTTCCCTAATATTGTATTTTTTCATAAAATACAAACATCTTTGATACAATTTATAAGAACAAAACTGGTTACCCTTTTCAAATAACCAACTCCAAATGCACGAGTTAGCTTCAATTTTCCTTTCACTTTTTCAGCTACAATTGTTGTGGGGTCATCTGTATGATCATTAAGAATCTGCTTTCGTTCTACCTCATTATCAACAGTATGAATATCAGTAAGCTGGACAGCCACCAAACTTTTAGTTCCATTCATTTCACTGCCTTGTCCATATGTTGCCAATACAGCCCTGCTGTCACCTAAATTGAGTGTATATAGATCTTTCTCATGAAGAAGAAGAACCAAAACGGAGGATCCTACACATACTAAATCAGGTCGGTCCTCCATTTCCTGCTCAACCATGTATAAAAAATCATTCTCAGCTTTGCTCAGAGCACATTGGAGACCATTGAGAATCCCCTGCTTAAATGAATCATATGAGACTCCTGTGCTGACAAATGGAGCTTCCTCAATGACAATGTTAACTCTTGGATCCATTGCAAGAATTCTTGAAGCAGTTTTTTCCTCAGGGCTATTATAACCATCCTCTAGAAAATATTGAAGGTAACCATCTGAAGATGTAACACCTTCCTGCTTTGGTTTCCATTCCAATTGATTTAAGTATAAACCAATGGTGTCATAAAATGTTCCAGCCAGAAAGTCAGCTGCATCCCGACCATTGAACCCATCATATATAGCACAGAAGAGCCACCCATTTTCTTCAGAGCAAACAGCTTGAACTCTATCTTCACCAGCAGCTCCACCTGCCACTTGAACTTCCATAGCATTGAAGAAACCTTCACTTCTTGAAGGAGCACTCATGGATTTCAATGTACTGGAATCCCATTCAGAAGCTTCGCTTTGAGTAGAAATGCTGCAACTCAAGGTTGATCCACTACTCTGAAGAGAAGTTGATAAAATATCTAACCTGGAAAGGGATGGTGAAGAGGGAAAGCTCCTGAATGATTTGGGAGAGTCCAAACTTGGAAGTATTTCTTCTCCAATGAGACCATTGCAAATATTTGTGTTTGCCAATGTGGCATTAGCACTTAGGGCAGCACCAGATAAGCAAGAGAAAGAGCTACTGCGCCTTTGGAGTTTGGATTCAGATGGGATTTCATATCCATTGTAAACTTCAACAGGTTTCCTTTCTTTTCTATTGCATTGGTAGCCAAAGCTAACTTTGAGTTCTCCCTCTGGCCTAATAATGGATTTCCCTGACATGATTTTTTGGCTGAAAGAGAAAAAAAATGCATTCTTTAATAAGTGAATAAAAAGAGCAAATAAACACAAGTACAGTTTCTACTCCTCTGTTTAATAAAATTTGTTTCAAGATAAAGAGTTTATACACCAAACAAGGTTAAGCCACAATATGAACTAGTAACACATTGACCCTTGTTCCAAAAGTCAGCATTAGGCTATTGGATGGGTGCAGAACAGAATGCTGCTTTGTAATATATCAAAGCAATTTTCCAACCATAAATTAAAAACAATATATTGTATGAGATGTCCAAATAGTGCATCTATAATTGTTACTCCTAAAAGCCGAACAGGGAATGCAAGGGCTGGATAGGAAAGCTAGCTGCAATTCCAGCTGTTCTGGCATATGGAATGATTAGTGAACACGTGGGAATGAGTATGTGGTACCATACTATAGATCGTTGACATGCCTGAGCAGAGATCAGATTCACTTTTTTCCTATGACTTGCCTCTGTGATCCAAAATCCTCTCCCCTACAAAATCCAACAAAAAGAGGGGAGTTGGGTCCTACAGACTTCAATGAAGCTCCACTCACAGAAAGGATAAAGTTTAGTTCGAAGCAGTAGTAGGGGTAGTGAAAGGCAATCAAACCATAAAGTGGATACACACAATGAAGGGATATTATCTTGTGCCTTTCCAGGTGCAGTTGACAAGACTGAAAAAAATTGAAACTTGATATGTTATTATCTTGTGCCTTTCCTAAATGCTGTATGGTGCTTGAAATAGATACTACATTCAGTTAGCTAACTTGAGATTCTTAAGTACTAAAAAGACTATTCAATTATCAATTAGAACAAAAACTACCATTTAGTTCACAAAGGAAGAAATCAAGTAAGAAAGAACAAGTAAATTACCAAACGGAATGGAGTGGTAAAACAGGATTCATGTAACTGATCCCATATAGTTGGAGTAAGGCTTGGATGGTGATGATTGATGATGAAGAAATCAAGTAAATTACCAAAATAGGAAGTAATCAGCTAGGTGTTAGCTGCAAAAATGCAGGCCTAAGACAACAATTAACAGGTAACAAATACAGATTAATGGATGTCAAAAGTTCCTAATCCATTTTCAAAATGAGAGCTTAACTTATCCTCTTAATCTCTCAATTCAACTAAGCCTTATTCCAACAATATGGAGAATGGAGCTCATGCTCCACCATTCCACTCTGCTCAATGTCATCCCCTTAGACTGAATAAATATTAAAGAAATAAAAAGAAAGAAAGAAAGAATCCCAACAAGTGAAAGTGCCATACAAAAAAAAAAAAAAGGAAAGAAAAAAATGGAACCACATCTCTACGTTCCCGAATAACAAGGGAATCTTTTATTACCTATTATTCTTCAGAAGCATGAAAAGCTTCTCACAAGGAGAACAACCAACCCTGATGAGTTGGAAGTACACTCCAGGGTAACTTCTTAGCTCAATTTTTCATTAGTTAACATGGTATAGTATCAATTATCATCAATTATATCTGGCGGGCATACCCATAAAGAAGTTCGAAAATGAATCAGATTGATATAAAGAAATCGTAAAGATAGAACAAACTAGTTAATCAAGCGGAGAGAGAGAGAGAGAACACCAATTCACCTTCTGCTTCTCCAACAACGGCTCACTACTACTGTCTGGAACACAGGAACGAAGAACTGCAGAATCTGAAGACAATCTGGCAGATTTACTGGATTAGTTTATGAGCAACGTTGGCGATTTGAAAGTGTGTAGTTTCACACAGTGAAGAAGCAATGTCGACCCAAAGACAAGAATGGAATATCTGGAGACAAGCCGAACTTGACGAGGTTTCATCTGTTTTTTGTTTTGGCCGCTTTTTTTATTTCAATGGACGATTGGAATGCTTCCAAGATTCCTTTGCTAAATGTAACAGAATCTCTAGGGATTGCGCATTTAAACTTCGTTGTGTGTGACTGTAATTTCGGGCATTGTCGAGTAAGAAACTAAGAATGACAGTAGGCTACAAATTGGACTAATCGTTTCCTTTAATAACGAAATGCCCTCAGTCAGATTATGGCCTTTGTGTGGCTGTTTTAAAATGCAAAAGAGAAATACGGCCCAAATGGGCTTAAAGGAGGAATTATTGGCTGCTATCTGGTCGGAGGAATTGTGTCCGACCAGCATTTCATTTAAAATTTAGCCTTTAAAAGTTGAGTTAGGGTTTAAAGATTTAGGGTTTAGTTCAAATACCCTTTCATAGAAGATTATATTATATTACCTCAAATATGTAAAGTGCAAAACCTTACATTTTGTATTCATACTGTATATATTTGTATTCTTTCCATACTGTGCCTAAGGATCAGTTTAGAAAGAATATAAATATAAATACGTATACTGTAAAATTGAGTCTTGTGTTTTAAACTATTTGATGTATAATTATATTGTACATATTTGCATTTGTACTCCTCCCAAACTAAGTCTAACAGGGGTTATCGAGGACTATGTTTGAGTTCTATGGCCCAAATCAATCCAACCCAATTCAATATTATTGGATGGTTTTCACTTCACTTTTCAGTATTGGCACCTAGGTCGGCTATCAATGTATCAACCGAGTTTGGATCTTCTCCTCAGAAAGAGCATAACCTCACACTGACATCACAGGCACATTTTATCATGTATTGGGAATATCATCTCTCCTACTTTTATGTTTTATGCGAGATGTCCCACTGCACGATGGGATGTATCTGTGAGATGATGTAAGATACGCTCTGTGAGGATCAGGACATGGGCTTCGGCCCGGTCCCCGGCCCGAGGAAACGTGTCTCCAGATAGGTGTAGATTTTCTTTATATCACAGAGAACAAAGTTGGGCATTTCCGGTTACTTTGGAGAAGAAATAGGGACAATTCAGTAAATTCCTCTACTCTCTCTCTTGAATCCATATTTGGGAATTCTTCGTTCGCCCGGAAATAAAGTTGGTCTGGACATATTACATATTGTGTGATACAGAGAGATGGAAGGCCCACATTATTTCTTCCCTTTTCACGGTGTAAATTTATTTCTTAATACTATTTTATTGAATTATATTATATATATGTGAACAAGAGAGTAACACTTGAACCACTAGGTCCACTACTATCTGTGTGGACCAGATTCATATCCATCTCAGTTAGTTAAGGCCCATTACCTATCACCACACTGTGTTTGAGTGGTGAGAGGCTCCGAGTTCGAGATGACTAGGGCCCACGCAGAAACTCAAAATTTTTATGGACCGATTCATACTATGTGGTCATGTATCTACCATTCAAGAGAGTATCTGGCTGCGGCTTGTAGATGGTGATAGTCAGCACTAGCAGTCACTGACCCACTGAGATATATACATGGGCCAATGTTCAACCCCAAATCATTTCTCTAGGCCGCAAGTTTTGGAGTTTACGTCTGCGCCCCACAATGCCTCACAGCACATTCCTATCTTGTATTGGGAATATATTCCAGTGATGTATTATCATTTTCCCTACTTTTTGTCGAGAGATGTTCCAAATACAAGATGGGGATGTGTTGTGGAGAGCAGATGTGAACTTTAAGTTTTGTATAATGACATCATAAATCTTGTCTTGAGCGCACATCCCAAGCCCACCAAAAACTTTTTGATGGGTCTTGCAAACAGATCGAATCGGTTATATTCAAATTAGAATTTGGATCTTATCATAGGGTTTGTGTTAGATTCGAATTGAATTCAGGGTCCGTTTAGTTTACAGTTTAATTGGAATCGGAATCGGAATGGTCTATTCCTCTCACTTGTTTGGTTTTGACTGAAATTAGAATTAGGATCTAATTTGGCTGGTATGTATTCTCATTCCCAGGGGAGGGGGATGGAATGGGCATTCCTTCAAAGGGAGAAATGTCATTTCATCAGAAATAGAAATAAGATTTTGATTCCGCCCAATCAAACAGTTGGAATTGGAATACGCCATTCTGGTTCCGAATCCAAACACCTATTCCCACAAAACAAACCAACCCTTGGATTATAATTGGATACTAGGAGGGACCCTTTGTTAAATGGAAGTGAAACAATAGAAACATATAATAGTAAACATTTTTTTTTTATGTTTTCCATTGTAACACTATAGACTAATACCATCATAGGTAAGGATTGTAAAGTTTCAATTATATGATTTATAATCTATACGAAAAAAACAATGTAACTAATGTAAGATTGGTAATATATATATATATATATATATATTTGTTTTTTTAATTAATTCTGTTAATTATTATTATTTTTTGAAGATTAATGATAATTATTTATTTTGATTATTGGTAATTTATCATATTTATTGGAAATAATGTTAATTCATTTTGGGTAAGTTTTTGGAGAATTTTTGGTAATTATGACCATTTTCTTAAACATTGGAAATTTATGATAATTCATGATAATTTTTTATAATTTTTTGCTATGTATATTAATTTCTTCTAATTACTATAATTTTTTGTTGGAAATATTGGTAATTTATTTCAGGTTATATTCTTGATTAATTTCTGTTCATCTCTACTAAGTTATGACAATTTAAGGTAATTTTTGATAAGTTTTTGTTATGTATATTGGTTTTTACTATTTACTATACTTTTTGTTGGAAATATTGGTAATTTATTGGGTCATTGTTATTTTTTTTTGGATATTTCTTGGTAATTGTAACAAATTTTCTTAAATATTGGTAATTTTATAGTGTTTTTATTAATTTCTATAAAATATTGGTAATTTTTCATAAGTTTTTTCCATGTATATTAATTTCTGCTAATTACTATAATTTTTGTTGGAAATATTGGTAATTTATTTCAGGTTATATTCTTGGTTAATTTCTGTTCATCTCTACTAAGTTATGACAATTTATGGTAATTTTTAATAATTTTTTGTTAATTACTATAATTTTTATGGAAATATTGGTAATTTATTGGATCATTGTTAATTTTTTGTTAATTACTATGATTTTTATGTCATTTTATAATTTATTTTTAAAGTATAATTCATTGATAACTAAACTTATAGTTGAATAGTTGATAACATTTAAATTTAAAATATATTTTCTGTTAATTATACTTTAAATATAATTAGTTTTAACTACAGTTAAAACATAACTTATATAGAGTTTAAATATAATTCAACATAGTTTAATTTTGTCGATTATATTTTAAATTATAACTTAACTTATATTTAAATATACTTTAGACATAATTTTAAATTTAAAATACGATTACCGTTAATTACAATTTAAAATTTAATTACAATCAACTACAGTTTCAAATATAATTTAAATAGAATTTAAAACATAATTTAAATGTAATTCAAATTTAATTATAATTACTGTTAATTACATTTAAATATAATTGCTAGTGGTTACGGTTTAAAATATAATTTAATTTAAAACATAAATTATATTTTAAATATATAAATCAAATATATTTCAAAATTAAAGAAAAAATTTAAATACAATTTAAATGTAGTTACAGTTTGAGAGGGAATTTATGTTAAATAATATGATTTTAAATGATAAAACTATATTATTTTGTCATTTTATATTTTATTTTTGAATTATAATTCATTGATAACTAAACTTATAGTTGAATAGTTGATAATATTTCAATTTAAAATATAATTTCTGTTAATTATAATTTAAATATAATTACTGTTAACTACAGTCAATCCATAACTTAAATATAGTTTAAATAAAATTCAACACAGTTTAATTTTGTTGATTATATTTTAAATATAATTTAATTTTAAATTATAACTTAACTTATATTTAAATATATTTTAGACATAATTTAAAATTTAAAATGTTAATTACAATTTAAAATTTAATTATTATTAGTTGCAGTTTAATATAATTTAAATATAACTCAAATATAATTTAAATTATAACTTCAATTATATTTAAATAATGTATTTCAATATAATTGAATTATAATTACTTTTAATTACAGTTTCAAATATAATTTAAATATAATGAAAACTTAATCATAATTACTGTTAATTATATTTTAAAGTATAATTTAAATAATTTGAAATATAATTACTGTCAATTCTAGTTTAAATATAATTTAAGTACTGAAATCGTACTATTGATTAAAGCATTGGGTTGGGCTCGACCTGATCAAGATGACGGTCCAAACCGGCCTATTGCCAGTACAAATCCGAATCGGATCATAGATGGGTATGAAAAAACCGATCTGCAAAACTTGTCTTCTTGACCCGGGTCAAGGCATCTAGCTACAGTAGTCGCTTGATACAGCGAGGGGAAAGTTGGTCAATGGGATTTTAGTTCCTATTGACCAAAAACCCCATGTTCTTTTTTCAGCGTTACGTGGAGACTAGGTAAGTTTATTTTTCTGGATGTATTATTTACCCAGGAAAGTGATACCCATCTCTTTGCATGAAAACCGATCATGAAAAGGCTAGATTCGACCAATAAATTCTTTATTTCATTTCAAATTCCCCTGTTTCGTTCTAAATGTTTTCAAACAATTATTTTCCTAAATTGATATAAAAAGAAAAGAGATGGTCGAGATACATACCTTTCAGCTTAGAACCTTTCAGTCTATTCTAATTTTCCACCCAATCAATACGAGTATCACAATGAAAATTGATATCCTTTTGACCCTGTTTTCTGTCTAAAACAATATCTTTCCGTCCTTGCCCAAAGCAATGTCTTTTCGTCCAAAACAAAAAATTAAAACAGAGTTTAGAACAGAGAAAAACTCACAGATTAAAATTGGGTTCCGTTTTCGTCCAATCAATGGGAGAAACCTTCAAC
This sequence comes from Nelumbo lutea, assembly GCF_056320005.1. Lineage (NCBI taxonomy): Eukaryota > Viridiplantae > Streptophyta > Magnoliopsida > Proteales > Nelumbonaceae > Nelumbo > Nelumbo lutea. Next base: position 86,764,698 of record NC_142687.1, on the reverse strand, counting down.
ACTGCTGGTTTTTGATCGTTAGAATAGCGAGAAAAAAAGATATTTAGAATAGAGAGAAAAAAGAAAGTTCGAAACCAACCTGCTTTCATTGTTGAACACGATTAGGAAAGGCCATGAGACGTGATATATCTGGTTTCCTACACGATTAGCATGAATTTCACATTATGTTGCTTTCAAAAAATCAAAAAAAAAAAAAAACAAAGAGAAAATTCCTAGACTTTTTTGTTTGGCTAGTTTTTGATAAATTGCAAATATTGTATTAGTTAATTAACATCAATAATTAATTGTGGTAAAAGAGATGTAAATTGGGCCATGCTGCCCACGGCCCATATATATATATATATATATGTATATATATATAGCAATTATATAATATATTAATATATATATAATTTTTATTATACTATTTCGTATTATTATTGCATATATATAAGCAATTGTATATATTAAAATTCATATAAAATAAAAATTTAAGACATTTTTTTAATTTTTTGCCTATTTTATTAGTTTATTTTATTTTTTTATTATTCTTTTTCAAAATTTAAAAAAAATATACCTCTCATGGCTTGATTCGGTCCGCAGGTTGGCCTGGCCCAAAGCTCGGCCCGTGAGCCATGCTGGGCTGATACCCGGAAGTATTCAAGGGGCGGGAAGCACAGCATGGCTCAGCCCGCGGGCTGGCACAGCATGGACCACCCGCTTTACACCTTTGTGTGATAATATTAATAATGGTAATTATTAAAATAGAGAAAATAAATTATTATTAAACATTATGAGAAATTTCTATAATTAATTTTGGTTATATTAGTAATGGTAATAAATTTTAGATATATATAGATTGAATTCCATAAATTAATTAAAACTAAAAATGATTAAAGTATTATATAATATTAATAAAATGAAGTAGAGATGACTCTAATATTACTTGTATGAAAGTTGAGAAGTTGAGGTTTACTAAAACACATAGCATTCAAATCAACTTTACTAATTGATACAATATATATATATATATATATATATATATATATATATAATAGATTTGACGGGGGTAGATTTATATCGAGTCCAATTATAAACAGATCAAATTCGGATCGCCCATAAGAGTAGAGTTGCAAAGCAAAGAAGAAAAATTGTAAACAATGCAGTCTGTACCTTATGTCAGAGAGAGGAGGAAAGCATACTGCATACTCTCTTCTTGTGTGACCATGCGAGGGCAACATGGTTTAGAAGCTCCCTGAATGTTGTTTGTTCAAATTTCGAGTCTTTTGGTTCTTTTGCAGAATGGTGGTCTTGGTGGTTGAGTCAGAACGGTTTGCTTATTGACTGTCATAATAATGGTTTTGAATTATCTATTATTATATTTAGAAGGCAAGAAATGGCTTCATGTTTGAAGATATCCAGCCTGATCCGTATGTCTCTTTGTTTCAGGTGAATAGGACAATGAGGGAGATGTGGAAAGCTTTTCATCAAGAATCAATCGATTCTTTCTCCGGTGATGCCCCAGCTGTAAAAACTTTTTGGTTTCTAGTTTAAACCCACTGTATTTTAAAGCTAGAACAGATGGGAGTTTTTGTTCCGCTGAATCCAGTGGATTAGGCTTTTGGATTGTTGATGTCTCTGGGTCTTTTTTGGTTGCTAAATGTGAAGGTTGTAGAGGTGTTTCTGCTGAATATGCTGAATTAGTAGCTATTTTGGAATGTTGCCCTACTGCTAAAGATCTGGGTTTAGTATAGAGAGTGATCCTCTTGATTTGGTTACTGTGTTAAATCAGAAATCTTCTGCTTGCTCTTCTGTAGTTTGGCCTACTCCCTCTCTGATATCTCTGTAACCTTCAGGTTTATTAGTAGGTCAATTAATGATGCAGCTCACAAACTGGCCTCTAAAGGAAGGTTGGGTTGGTGTTCTACTTGGAGGAGTCCCCCCCTCATGGCTGATTCCTCTCATTTCGGGTGAAGTTGGCTGCTTAGTGTCTGAAGTTTTAGAGCCTTCTTAGTTGGTTTAAAGTAGTTAGTTGTTTTGCTTTTCCGTTTACTTCTTTTTCTTGTTGTTATTTGTCTGTTGTATTTTTTTGTTCTTTCGCTACCTGCTGTTTGTTTTACCTACCAAAAAAACAAGGGAAAAAAAAATCGGTTCACCCTTGGTATTTGATGATATCCACCACACCCCTTCCCAAAGTTGGTGGTTGCAGGAACCCAATTGGCATCTATGCTGGAGCAAACTAGCTAACATACCAACTGGCCCACCCCTCAATTGGTAACTGCCTCTATCTTGAGGAGGTTTAGAAGTCTCCCCTTATGATATGATAAACATAGTTCATTGATAATTCTTACCATGCTCTTGAACATTAATCTTTCATATCTCATACTTCTTTTCTTCTTTTTCTTTTCTACAACCAGACAGAGACCTTACCAACTAACCAGTTGGCACCTTGCTGAGAGGAAACCTCATCATCACTCTTTCTTTATTTCTAATATTACAAACATCAGAAACTTACAAACTTCATCACAGCAATCACACACAAGACAGGGACAACAAAACTGCATCCATACACATTACCTCAATAGACCAAGACACATTTCCTTGACATGGCCTGAAACCAACTGATTTCTTTACCAATCCCTTTCATCCACCGGTTCCATTCTAATTGTCAGAAAGAGAAGTGGCATTTTTGAGCATGTCATAGGTGAAGGACCCAAATACAACGCGAGAAGCGCATGTGAAGTCTGGTAGAACAGGGCAAGGTATGATTGTCATGGCATCCTTGTCAACACACAAATAGATCTCAGAAACCTGAGATTCATCCCACATGTTCTTGCTACAACTAATTGCAGCAGTGGCTCCAATTTCTCTGTGGATGACTTCCTTGATTTTGGCCAAACTGTAGTCTGCATAGTCTGTGGAAATAATACCTGGACATACAGGGCCACATTGATAAGCTTAGAAAGCTCCTGCAACAGAACTGGGGTGACAAAAAATCTGCCAAATTGGATGATCACTGATCCAATTGGTCACTTTAAAAGAAGAACTCACCGTTTCTCTTAAAGATTGAGAGCATGTTGATCTTTGCTCGAAGATCCAACGCCTTCTCAAAGTAGTCATGCTCAGTGAGGCCAGAGCAAACACCATATGTTTTCCATGTGTTCATCCATGAGTAGCGACTATCAGTGCTTGGACATTTGATGGTAGGCCAATAAGCATATAAGTCATCCTTTAAGTCCAAAATCTGGGCAGAATCAAGCAGAAAATCATCACTTAAGATGGCAGATTTGTAGTTAAAAATTCTCTAGTGGTTCTTGTTTTTTTGGGTTCAATTCAACTAATGAGATGAACCTTTTTCACATAGAAATGTAAGACTAAAGAAATTGAAGTGATAAGAACCTCATCAAGGTAGAATGGGCTCATCCCACATTGTGTAAGAGCCTTGCCATCATTAGAGAAAGGAAAGAGGCCTTTCACAAAGAAGTCTAGTTCTGGTTCGCCTGTCTTGGGAAGGCAACAGCCTGCACTGGTTTGTTTGCAATATGAACCTGGCCACTGCAAATTTTTAGCATGTAACCCATGTTAGAGATCAAACCAAGGACAAAACAACTTGGCTAAAGAATTGGGAAATTAAGAGAGAGAGAGAGAGAGAGAGAGAGAGAGAGAGAGAGAACCATGAGGACAAGATAGTAGAAATCAAAGTGTTTAGTGGCAATGGTCTGCATGGCAGAAGTTGAGAAGATAAACAACAAGACCCCAAAAACAAAAGAGGCGTAAGAAGCCATATTCAACCTTTGATCAGAGATGTAGAAAACAAAATGCAGGGATTTGAAGAGGAGACTGATAAAAAGACACTCTCAAGAGACACACTTATATAGGAAAAACTTAGTCATCAGTGACGATAGCTGATTATTGAGGGAGGGTTACACAATAAAGCTCGTGGGAACCGTATAACAAACTCGCGTGGGTTATTCGACTCCAACGTTGGGGGACTACAATAACAAGTCAACAAAAGAGACCATGCTGTTCAAACTTTGAGACAAGGCCGCCACCTATGAAAGTTTTACTAATAGATACAATTGGATCAGATTATATATTGGACCGGATAAGGGTGGATTCATATTTTATCCAATTATAAACGGATTGAATTTGGACCTCCATTAGTAGAATTTAATTTGAATTTGGAACTAGCCAAAGGTCTGTCCATTTGGAAGGGTTTAAGTGTTAAGTTGAGGAGTTTAACAACATTGGGCACTACTGATTACAATAACAAGTCAACAAAAGACCATGTTTCTGAACATATATTTTTAAAATTTTTAATTTAAATTTTAGGATATATAAATTACAGATAACTACCTTGTGAATGTAACACACTAAAACTTCCAACCATTCAAAAACACAATTCCTTCTTTAAACAAAACGGTAGAAGGGCATTTCATATAAACAAAATGATATAGTTTGGGGTTTTAGAAATATTCAATTAATGACGGAATGCTAATGGCAGGGGCAAAGTGTTGAAGCCATAAGTTCATGGAACCTTTGTAATTTTTCTTAAATTTTAATAGAGTGGGTCGTATATCAGTTTCTTGATTTCCCAATCTCCACTTTTGTTTTTGTTTTCTTCTTTTTATTTATTTCTTTTGGGTGATATGACATCTGGGGTTATCAGCTGCACAACTGTTGAAATGTGAGACATTTAACCATCATTCAGTGGTTTTGGCCTCTCGATCTCAAATAAATCTCATCTCATCCAATCTCTTTTTCACCTTGGGTACTGCATCTCTTTGACTCTCTCCAGTTCAATCAAGATGTTGGGAAGATCCTCCCCCAAACTATATCAAGCTTTAACTTTGATGGGGATGGTTTCATTTTACGGGACTTTCCTGGAATCTTTTGTTTTACTTGTTCAGTGAACTTGCCTCTTCGAGACCCACTTCTGTTGTCGAGAGCATTGTTTTTAAAATCGGATCGGACCTGAAAAACCGGGACCGGTTTTGTTTTCCTCTAAAACCGTTGATTTTTATCAGTAAACCGCTGAACCAACTGGTTAATTGTTTGAATCATTTGAATGGTTTATGATCATTTTCAAAATTTTTATTTTTTTTTGTTAATACGGGTTAGACGTTTGGATCGAATGGTCAGACCATTTGAACCGGTAACCGGACTCTTGACCAATTCAGTCACCGATTCATTTTTAAAAAAGCATGATTGAGAGTTTGTTGTACCCTGACTCTCCGTTTCCAAGGAGGATCGAACATCTTATTGAAGATTGCAAACTTCTCATGTTGAGCATCCCTCACTGCTTGGTTTGTTGGATCCTCAGGCCAGCTCTCATGAGCTAACCATGCAGCGCACAAATTGGCCAAGCACGTGCTTTCTGTTTCTTCTCTTTTTACTTGGTGTTTGCCTCCTGACTTTCTTATTGATACTCTGCATTCAGATTGTAATATCTAGTAGGTTTGTCAGTGAAAGTAAGTTGTCATCACTCTGATGACAGGTTTGATTGTCTTAAAAAAATACAAAATATAAGGTTTTACGTTCTACATATTTGTATTTTTACTCCGAAATGAGCCAAAGGTACAAATCTTGTGTTTGGATGTGTTTCAGTCCAAGGTCAAATCTGAATTTATCAACCCAGACCCAATCCAGGCTTAATTCAACACAACTCAGGACAAGCTTAGTGGAGCTCAAGGGGTTGGTTGGATTTGAAAGAATTTATGAATGTATTTTGCATAGCCATCTTTTATTGGGCTTTATGGCCCAACTTAGGAGTATAATTATTTCCTTTAAGATGTTCATATACATATTTTTGTACAACAAAAAAAAAAACATATTTTGTACATATGTTCATGTATATATAATTAGAAAAAATATATTTTTATATAAAAAAAATGTATGTATATGTATTTCTTCAAGTGGTTTTTGGTTGGGTCAGGCTGGGTTATCCAAGGATTCAACATGGATGGTGCCCCGTTTTGAGATGACGCTTATGAGAATAAGTTTTCTAACAATTATCACACACCTCTCTTGCCGTAAGTCCACCGTCATAGTCCATTTGCATGTGAAACCACATGACTAATAATTTTGTCTAGAATTCCTAAAATGCCCAATTTCGGTCGAAAATGCCCTTTCATTTCAGTTCATGTCATTTTGGGGATCGATCAGACATGGACTATTTCTTGCATTAGGGCTTGGTCACTGGCAGCTTGTTACATGTACCCGAGCCATTGTTTTTCAGCATCGGCACTGTGGGAGGTGTCCCATTTTGTTAACATTTGGAATTGGTGGTGAGTTTCGGCTCTATGGTATAGGGAAGGAGAAAGGGGAGATCAGTCTCGTTCTTGAGTTTGTCAGTCATGAATGAGAAAGGAGAGCTCTTATTAAGTTTGTCAGTGAAGAAGGAGAAAGGAGAGCTCAATCTCATCTCTTCGTATCTTCGTGAAGGTGGTCGCAGGGGGCTTGCAGTGTGGGTCATTCATTGGGTTCGAATGCACTCCCCTGCATTACCCTGGACGCCCACGCCCACGCCCACGTCCACCCACGTCCACACCCTCGTACACTTAGTCCCACCCACCCCGCACACTCAACCCCCCCTATGCTCATCCACCCTTGCTCACGAAATATGTGTAATGATTTTTTATGTCAAGTGCGATTGTGTTCTGTCACCATGAATATGTTGTGTCCATGCAGTGGAGAGTTCATCACTATTGTGGCGAGGCATGGAAAGACTGAAAACGTTGGCCAAAAGTTCTATGGGTGCCACTACTATGTCAGTTGGAAGTTATGTAAGTTATTTTACATACATGATGTACGTTTAATAACCTAAGTTCATTCATCGTAATTCGTATCCGATAAACGATGCAACTTTTTCTTATGGAAAGATGAAGTAAGGATGTATCCTTATGGCATTGGGCTATGTCGAGTATTCACATCCAAAATGCTTGGTAGACGAAGAAAAATTTTGTTAATCCAAAATTGTTTTGTTCATTGACTTCTTAAACCTCAATTGTTGGATAACTTTGATGTAGAATGTTGAACATAGCATAGGGGTGTCACAATGAAAGTAGATGGATAAGGACCTTCTAGTAGTAATGAACAATCACTTAGGGACACGTTGGACGAAGTTGTAGAAGTTGTCTAGTATGAGAAGGATAGCCTAGATAGAATGTCAGATTTTTGCAATAAATTATTGAAGTATATCAAGGACCTAGGCATCAAAGATGCATGATGTGGTTTCCTACTTTTGTACGTGTATTGATCAAATGGTCAATGTAAAATTAGGAACGTGTACTGATCAAGCTAAGAATAATAATTTAGAAATTCAATAATAGTCTATCAAATAGTCAATGTAAAATTAGGAACGTGTACCGAGTAATCAACTCCAGAAACTTCCCCAATGGATTCCAAATTTAGTTTGGGGCTTCCCCAACTCCAGAAATTCAATAAAGGTACCTTGACATCCAATTTAGTTTGGGGCTAAAGAACTGATGTGCCAAGTAATCAACTCCAGAAGCTTCCCCAATGGATTCCGAATTTTCCGGGATCACAACGTCTAGTAATAGGGCTCATTTTCACTCTGCCCGAATCGGAGGAAAGTGATAAACCTTATCAAATGGCGCATTTCTCTCCTTTGGAAATAGAATGGATTTTACCTATGCAGCTTGGGGATCCTGGAACCTTTTCGTAGGATTCACGACTACTCAACTATATAAGGGCATCGATCATCAAAGCGAAGGTATGTGAAATTAATTGCACTCGAGCTCTCTAGCATTCATACTTAGTTCGCAAATACATAGAATATTGACTTAAACATTGGAGCGATTTCACCGGGTCTTCCACCCTATTTACTCTGAACACTGTTTTGCAGGTTGATCCAACTCGCCACGTGAAAACGTTCAAACAATTCTCCAGTTAGGAGCTTCCAGATCGCGCACCATCACTTCCCATGCGAGTTGCAGGACAATCCAATCAAATGTTGGTGGGTTTCAGAGGCCTTTGATGAACCTGAACGCTGGCACTTTCGCGACCATATTCGACCAAAGTTTAGGATTGCAACTGAACCCTCCCTTCGACCCCTACCGAGACAGTTTGAGTTACATGTTGGCTTGCTACATCATCCCTTACGTGGGACTCAACGGTTACGTGGGTGCAAATCCGTGTATCAACGGCTACAAGTCCAAGAGGGTTTGACCTTTACACGAGTCCACCACCCGATCTTCTTTCTTCCTTCCTGTACTCAAATTATTCAATAAACTTTTTCTTTGTTGGGATATGGTGGATATAGTAGTGTAAGTGTTCGATCAAGGTCTAAATGAGTGATTGAAAGGTGTTGTTGCAGCTGTTGGCAGGGTTAGAAGCAGGACAAGGCGCAGATATACGATTTTATCTGTACCAGAGAGCCGAACAAGCGGTGGAGCCCTACAACCACACGGTGGCTCGGAGTGGAGGAACCAGAAGGGAGGCAGTGGCATCAAAGACGAAGGCATCTTTGTCCCGATGCAGTTGGGAGCAGAGAATCGGACATCTAGCAACGCCTTATCGGCGGATGCCAACTCCCTCTCCTACGCACGAACACCCCGGGAGATTCTGAGTATCGTCTATGGAACAGGCAGCGAACACGTTCCCGGCGGCTTCTACCCCAGTGGCGCAAATGGAGAAATCGTTAGAGGATTTCTACGGAATAATGCGTAGCCTCTCTCTGCCTGATCTGCCGCAACTTCCAAATTTATAAGTTTGTGTTAACTGGTTTGGCTTTAAATAAAGAAGATTGATCTTATGTAGTAGTAATAGTAATTATTTTACTATATATTTAGTAATCTGGCTGTAGAAGGTGACACTTGGTAAGGTTCCCTTGGTTGTAGCGAAGATTTGGGATCTAATCCTGCCTGCTCCAGGAATGGGGTTATGGGTTTCGGGGATGGGCTACCCCTGTTGTATTGCCCCATGGAAAAAAGAAATAAATAAATAAAATAAAATTTTATTAACAAGTGTAAGACTTGATCATCTATAATTAAGCTTGTTAATGGGTTGTTTTCTTTCTACCTGACCAACTGATCTCATTATACCAGTTTTGGTTATGTGATTTTGTCCCGATTAATAATTGACTCGGCTCTCGTTTTTATTTGTTTCGATTCGATTCTTTCAGATTAAGACTGATTATTTTCTTAATAATATAAACAATTCCTACTTTTTTTTTTGTAATTTTTATTATATTTTGTCTTAAATGATAAATTTTGATAGATAATGTACAAGGCAATTTTAGTTAAAAGCAATTGATTTATTAGCATATAAATAACTTACCATCTGTCATTTTTATTAAGATTTTATTATCAAAAATAAAGTTTTAAGTTATTACTAGTGGGGACCCATGCAATGCACGGGCTTTGTTAAAATAGTTTCAGGCAATAGAGCTAGGGGTGCAAGTTGGGTGTATCCAATTCAAGCCCGACCTGATCAATCAAAGCTTTTGCACTTAAATTGGGTTCGAAATAAAGAAGGAAGAAAGGAGATGGTGAAGCGATTTACCTGTTTGGTGTCCTTCCACCTCTATTTTTCTCTCTCAAAAACAGAATACTGTGAAAGGTAGAAGAAGGAAGAAACAGAATGGGAAAAACCTGACTTCAAAAGTAGAAGAAGAAAGCTTTTATGTTTGAGTTGGACACAATTTAGGAGAGGTTTCAAACATGATAAGCCCTTTTAGAATCGTGACAAAACATGGCTCTTTGGAAGCCATCCGACGTGGCCAAAAATGGCTCAAGTGTAACAATTTAATTGGTTAAATTCATAAAAACGTGGATTAAAAAATTCAAAAAAATGAGAAAATTTCTTCACAGCCTTGTTTATATATATATAATTGGGTCTATTATCTTATTTATTAATTGGGATGGTTATAGTTCTATGATTTTTCCCCAATTAATAAACAGTTTGGGACTAGGACACCCTATCCCAACTCAAAACCAACCCGTTCACAGTCCTATCTATAATCCATGGAGATAGGGGTGCAACTCAGGTTGGCCCAAGTTAACATTTTACACTGTTTTGGGATTGGGCTTCAATCAGTTTACATGGTGATAATAAAAATATAAAACTAGACCTGTTCATAGGTTGGGCTGGGGCTTTGTTGCATTTAGCCCGTCAGGACATAAAATTTTGTTGTACATAAAGTGTCTATACCTGTTCACAGCTTTGCCCCTTTGTTATATATTTTTGTTGCATTTAATATTATATCAAGTCCACAGGCCTAAAATTTTGTTGAAACCCGATAAAAAAATGGGCCAGGTTTTTTTGTATATTAGCAGCTCAAAGTTTCAATTATAAAATACAGATAGCCACTTGTATGAGTTTGTGACACAGCCCCTAAACTTTCTTTTACCACTAACGAATTTGCAGGGGTGCCCTGCAGAGTGCACCCCACAGCACATTCCAATTGTGTATTGGGAACCATCTTCCATGACAAGTACGCGGAATATTCCCAATGCACGCTGAAGTATGCATGTGAGGCACATGTGGGACACACTCTATACCCTCGAGAACTTCTAGATTCCAACACTTTGCCCCTACCATTAGCATTCTATTAGTTAACTTCGTACTTACATAGATAAACATATGCCTATATAATTTTATACACGAAAATATGAAGTGGGATCAGATTAGTCAAGGCATCAACCCTAATCCAACCCAACTTCTTGTAGAATGGGTTTGGGTAACCTGGCCCAATTTGCAGTAATAATAATAAAAAAGGGAATTTTTTTGGAGCAATGGTTTTGTTTTTTGTGGTATTAGTATCGTGGTAACAATGTCATAAATAATGTTAAGAAACCTCAAATCATACCATCATTAAGAGCATAAATTTTTAGAACAAAATTTAAATAGTGAGAAGTAGTGGGACCCGGGCAGTGCATGGACTTTGTTAAGTGAAAGTTAAATAATAGAAATACATAAGAGTAGGTAATTATTTTATAATTTAATTTTTAAATAATTAATAATTGTTTATATTTTATATATTATTTTTAATATTTTTTGCAATATAAAAATAACAATAATTAAAATCATCTAGGAATGTTCATCAAACTCATGAAACTGACCAAACTGATCACCCAACTCGCCCCGAGTTGCACTTTCTAGTATTTCTGGTTGACTTCAGTTCAAAAATTTCCCAACCCAACCAATTCAAGTTTCTTTTAGTTTGACCATTTGTAAACCGGTCAAAATTAAATCGACTTGATTATAAATATACTAATATTTTATATTCCAAATATAATTTTTAATACATGAAAGTGGGAAAATTCTCATATTTCTTAGTCTAAAATATTTTATATTATAAACTTAAATTTTAAATTTATTCTTTTAATAGTATCATTGTATTTTTAAATGTAATTTAATTTTTTAAGTTTAAATATTTTGAACAGACCAACCAAACTGAAACCAGCCCAAACCGATACCATTGTTTTCAAGCCGCCATTTGACCCAACCGGTTAAATCGTCACCTGACCTTGATTCCGGGTCTAGTTCTTTTGAAACCCGCCCTTTAGTAAAAAACCGTTGACTTGGTAAAAAACCATCCGACTTGGATGGTTAAACTATTGATCCATTCAACTCGGTCACTGGGTTATTAGGTTGCATTACTTGCATAGTTAATGCATGTGCAAACTTTCATAGGCCATTACTTTTGCACTCCGATGTCCGATTGAGGTGATCTTTTTTTTTTTTTTTTTTGGTAAGTTTTCAAGATCCATGTATCCTAAGGTGTCGTGGGTGCCTTACCCCGCAATTTTTTTTTTTGCAAAAAAAACCCTTTTTTGTCATCAAATCGTAATTTTAACATTTTTAATAAATAAAAAAATTAAATTAAAAATATAAATAAATTATAAAATAATAGATATATTATATGTAAAATATAATTATACACTATTTATTTATAAAATATGTATTTGCACACATATATACATATATGTATATAAATATATATTTATTTAAATATATAAAGTGATGACATGGAACGATCTAACTTCTTTGACTAGGGTGGTTGAACCGGTTTTCACTAATGGTTGGTTAGCTTCGAGTGACCAAGTCCCCAACCCGACCATATTAGTTTGACTGGCCAAACAATCTGCAACAAAATTAAACTGCCTATTGAACACTCCTAATTTCAGCTAAATTGATAATCTAATCTCTAACAAATAACAATAGTTCAACCTCTGATAATTATTGAAAGTGATAATGAGAATACAGTAAATAATTAATAGAGCTTCAATCCCTCTAAATTATTTAATATATATTAACTATTTGAATAATATTTAATTTTTTTCATTTATTTATATTTTATATTCTTATTATGGAAGATTATAAAATCTATTATAATTAATTTTGTCTTTGATAAAAATTTAAAGTTATTACATAATTTCATTATTTAATTTCTTTTGTTTTAAAATAATGTTTGAAATATAATTCGGTATTAATTTTTTTTATTTAAAAACATTTAAAAGTTATTTATTTATAATATTGCTTAGTTATTTTTTAAATCATTTATGTTTTATATTCTTATTATAAAATATTTTATATTAAATCTATTATAGTTATTTTTGTGTTTTTGATAAAAAATTTTAAGGTTTTTACATAATTTCTTTATTTAATCTACTTAAATAATATCATTATTTATTTATTTCAATATTACTTATTTATTGAATTTCATAATGCCTAAAATTATTATATAATTTCGTTATTAATTTTATAAAATATAAAATTATTATTAATTCAAATATTATGAAATACATTATTATGATTTTCTAATTTTAATAAAATTTTTAAGTTTATTACATAATTTCATTATTTTAACTATTTAAAATTTAGTTATGTTAAATACTTAAATATAACATAAAATATTTAATCATTTTCATTATTTAAATTTTATTTATCATAATATTAAATACTTTGTTATTTATCATATTTAGTTATTGAAAATTTTAAATAATATATTATTTATTTTAAATTCTTATTTTTTGAATAATATTTAAATTGAATAACTTGTAAAATTATAATTTATATTATTAGTACATAATTTTCTTATGAATTTCTTAAAAGTATAAAATTAGTAATAATATGAATATTATTAAATATATGATAATTTTTTGTGCTTTTAAAAAATATTTTCGTTACTATATAATTTCGCTATAATATTTAAATAATTCTTAAATTTTTTAATTCAAACTTTCTTTTGACGGATCAAAAGTGGGAGATAGGATAAATAGGAAGTAGAGATAATTTAAGGGAGAAATTCTCTACAATATTAGAGATAATTTAGGAGATAATTAGTAATGAGGGAGATTTTAAGAAGGGATATCCAAAGGGATAAACATAGAAGAAAGAGGGATGGGCCAAGCATGCTGAGATGCAAAATGAGAAAAGGAGAAGGGAGTGATGAGGGGGCTTCATGAGGGAGCAAGAAAGGCTAAAATGAAGAGGGTGTGAGAGTTCTCCATTGGGGTGAGGGAGAAAGGTCAGGCCATGTCATGGCATGTTTCTACTTTATTATATATATAGATAGGAGAGGATAATGATCATTGATATTTTGCATTAGGTTTCTTTTACTCCAACCTTATCATCTATGGGCAAACTAGTAATTTTAAAACTTTGGGAAACTAGTAATGTCAAGCTAACCAAAGAAACTTAGATGCCAAGATGGTTTGGGTCTTTGGGAGTTTTTTTGTCACATCCAAAATGTAGGGGAGGTTTAAGCAATTGACAAAATAATAGGGGAGAGTTAGCAATTTACCCTAACAATAATGTGACTTGATCATGTAGAATCCGAAGCAATAGAATAAGAGTGTAAATTAGATGAGTTGGTGGAATTGAGGACCAAGTTACCAACCCAAGACAATCCCAAGGCGTGGACCCAAACCTTGGGCCCTGCCACATAGCAAGGTAAAAAATCCCACCTACGCTGAACTCTCCACAATTTAAATACCACCAGATTAGTTATCACTTTTATGATATTGGTTGATTGGTTAAAGTTTTTCTGGTATTATAGTCAAACCCATAACAAATTGATCTTGGAGGGATTGTATTTCAGACCAAAGTTGTATACCAAAAATCTCAAATACTTTTTCATTTGTTGGTATTCACATAAATTCAATTTTTTTTTCTAGAACCTCTATTCAACCCATGCATTGCAATGAATTGCTTGCTAGTATTATAGAAAAAGGGAAAACTTTGGCTGTCCATGTTCAACTGACAGCCACATTTTTTCCATAAAGAATGGTTTATTGTGGACACGTGGGGTTAGAGCACATTATAACAGCATATCTTTGCAACCCCCAATAGACTAGTAGTTTGGTATGCTCATTGGGTCATAAGGGAATACTGTGGTCACAGGAAAAGTTTTTTCTTTCTTTCCTCAGCTAACACTTGGCAAAGTTTTTCTTACCTAAAAGCTATCCTACCTAAGATTATTTTTTTAAGCCACTAGGAATTTTCTTTTCAATAGTGGGTTCTAATTCATTTAGCATCCCCATATTTAATCTTTGTATTGACGTGATTCAATTCTGGTATATGATAACCTCAATCTTTGGACAACTTAATGAAATAACCCCATATGTCAACATTTCATGAGATGTTTTCATTAACTTAAATGTCCTTTTTAACTCCATTTTTTGTAGATTCAGTACTTCATGGGTTCGATTATGATATGGAAAAGATATGATATTCGAAAACAACTGACCAATAAATCAGAATCATAAATGTGATAGGTAATATGGTGTTATTTATCAAAATTCATGGGTGGGTTTTGATTGGTCAAATTTCTTTTCATACCATATCTCGCTAGGAGAAAATGTATGTTTTTTTTTTTTTTTTTTTTTTTTTTTCTGAATTTCATTCATCAGAATCCGATTCCTTTTTCTCTTTTCCATAATATTTTTTAGAAAATTACATTTTCTCTCCAAGTAGGAAAAGAAAATGTTGAAAAGTTGTTGAGGAATTTAATTTGATTACTTCATTTTTAAGCATTTGGTTGTGGGTTCTGAGATCATCAATTCATTGTTCTACAGTTGATAGCCTTTCAACAATGATAACAACTAGGCAAATTAACCTTGATCCACTGAAATAAGAATCAGGACATTACAAGTTCTTAATAGTCTTCAACTATAATAAGGGCTGAAGAGGATAGTTATAAGTTATGAACTTGTATGAGTTTTGGGTACCTCTGGAAGTGTCTGTTATGTTTAAAAGATAAGAGCAATCCAGTTTCAACTTTTCTACAATTAATCTACTGATACAGTTCAAGTGAATATGGCATATATATTAAGAATATACATAGGTGCCCGAATGTCTGCTGCCAGTAAAAAACATGTTAACACATTGACAACACAACATCCAATCCCACATCAAGAATATCTCGATGGAAACAGATCCGATCGCTATCCACAGACGTCATCTTTTGTTTGCCCACTTATTCTTTCCTTCTTGGAACTTCCTACTAGACATGTTGTTCATATATGTGCCTGGAATCGCATCTTCTCTCAAAAGCAAATTCGAATTAAAAGGGAGGCATCTCAACATATTCCACAATTTCTGATTACTTAATCTCCTGTTGATATCAACTTTGAAATCAAAATGAAGCTAGAGACCCTTAACAATACCAAATTGTGTATAAACCATGTACACTTCTATAATGTATTAATAATTGTTATCAATCTAAACTTTAACTATACGGGGTGGGGTTGATTACATGAATTCTGTTTAGTCATTCAATTATGTTTGTTCTATTTAGTATTGAACCCTTAAATTCAGTTTGGAAGGAGTATAAATACAAATTTGAAAGTGCAAAACACTGTATTTTCTATTATTTTATATTTATTTGTATTGTACATATTTATATTTGTACTCCTAAACTGAGCTTAAATCGTTTCTTGTTTAGTCTTTTTTTTTTTTTTTTTATGAGTTTTGTCAATCATGTCATGTTTTCGGTGGAGAAGAATGTGATTCAGAAGGGATGTAGATGTAGTCGCCTGGTTTCAAATGAAAACCAGAGACGGCAGACTTCTGCCACTGAAGACCCCATTAGAACCCTTGTATTCTTGGCCTCCTGGACTCACATATAGGTCCCGCCGGCCGGCGGCTTCTGCTATCTGTGTTCTGCCTATTATGGTGAAGATTTGGCACCAATCTTCACCATGATGTTAATAGCTTTGTTTCAGTTGTCTGGGTTTGTCTGTATAATGAATCCATACTATCAATATCAAGGTATTGGTTGAGAAGGAACTATTGATGTAAAAACCCATCTTATATTCTCAATAAAATATACTTTTCAATAATATATAGAGTTAGATCAACTCCCTTCGTCTTGGGAGAAGTCACCGACTTTCAGCCTAAATAATTTGCAAGGGAAAGTGTGGGTCTCTCTCTCTCTACTTGCAATGGTCATGCCTGGCAGAACTGGAGATGTCCGATTGACCTAGTTGTCATTGTACAATTGATGGAGAACCCTTCATTCAACTTGGGCTGGGTTAGGCCAAAACGAACCCAAAAAGTCCAATTAGACTTACATGTGAATTGGGCTAACTCGACCCAACCGTTATATTCTGATGAATTACAAATTCACATGTGCATCAATAATGTGTATGATTTTGTCATGTTGATGGATTTGAATAGTAGGGACCTCTTTTCGATTTGGTTGAGTTAGGAAATATAGATTGGATTGGATACGAGTTGATCACATCAGCTTAGGTGAGTGACTACATCAATAATGACAAGTTTCTGCCTCTTCTTCTAGGTTTGAGAAACAAAAAAAAGTTTGATCCATTTCGGTTGCTTGTTAACATTTAACATTGTTAATCCCAAGGTTTTTAAAATCGAACTGGACAATAAACTGGTCAGGGGTTCAATTTTCGGGTTAAACGGTCTAATTGTTCGAATCGAATGGATAACCCATTCTAACAAAAAAATAAAAAAAATAATAATAAACGGTCAAAACTATTGAATGGTTCAAATGGTTTGAATGATTCGATTGCCTGGATCAACGATTTATTGACCAAATCAATGGTTTTTTTGGTAAAATAATGATTCTAGGGTAAAATGAAACAGGTCACTTAACCGGCTTCCAGTTTTTCCAGTCCGACCGTCTGATCCGGTCTGCTTTTGGAAACCATGATTAATCCGGTAAGTAATGACTGGTCACAAGTAGGCCTTCATTCACTGAACATGCAATACTTACATTCAGGTCGGGCTCTATTTGTTATCACTTGAACTAAGCCTCTAACTTGCAAGCTTTTTGTGAAAAGTGATTTCCACAATGGGTTCAATACAACGGTGGCAATTGGGTACAGAAAATCTATTAGGAGATAACTAAATCCCTTCTTAATTTATGGGTTCATAGAGAAAGATAAATATATAGAGAGAGAGATTTAAGGTAAAAGGTGGGGCATATGGCTGATATAGGCAATGGGATTGAACATGTGAAAAGTCCAATTGATCCCTATCTATCTCGATGAACTACAAGATCATCTTTGGGAGAGGATTAAGTAAAGGTGGGACATAGAATTGGTCCCCTATCTAATACATAGTCTGGATGAATTACAAGATCCTTTTTTTGGTAGAAATGGATGGGCTAGTGTAAGGAAGCTCTGCACTTGACCCAAATCGCCAACTTTATATAGCAGGTTGGCTAGACTCGGGACCGAATCCCCCCCCTTCCGAGGTTGTGTAGCTCCTATTGGCTGCTAGAATTTGGACGGATATGACTGTATATTCTTCAAGTCAGATACCCAATTTGCATTTCTTAATGCAATAATACGATCTCCTGCAACTGCAATAAAATAATGATTCTAGGGTAAAATGAAACAGGTCACTTAACCGGCTTCCAGTTTTTCCAGTCCGACCGTCTGATCCGGTCTGCTTTTGGAAACCATGATTAATCCGGTAAGTAATGACTGGTCACAAGTAGGCCTTCATTCACTGAACATGCAATACTTACATTCAGGTCGGGCTCTATTTGTTATCACTTGAACTAAGCCTCTAACTTGCAAGCTTTTTGTGAAAAGTGATTTCCACAATGGGTTCAATACAACGGTGGCAATTGGGTACAGAAAATCTATTAGGAGATAACTAAATCCCTTCTTAATTTATGGGTTCATAGAGAAAGATAAATATATAGAGAGAGAGATTTAAGGTAAAAGGTGGGGCATATGGCTGATATAGGCAATGGGATTGAACATGTGAAAAGTCCAATTGATCCCTATCTATCTCGATGAACTACAAGATCATCTTTGGGAGAGGATTAAGTAAAGGTGGGACATAGAATTGGTCCCCTATCTAATACATAGTCTGGATGAATTACAAGATCCTTTTTTTGGTAGAAATGGATGGGCTAGTGTAAGGAAGCTCTGCACTTGACCCAAATCGCCAACTTTATATAGCAGGTTGGCTAGACTCGGGACCGAATCCCCCCCCTTCCGAGGTTGTGTAGCTCCTATTGGCTGCTAGAATTTGGACGGATATGACTGTATATTCTTCAAGTCAGATACCCAATTTGCATTTCTTAATGCAATAATACGATCTCCTGCAACTGCAATAAAACTCTGCACACACTCTAAAAGCACGGGATTCAGCTGTTACCCATGAATTTAATTAATATACATGCACAATGAGAAAGGGTGATATACCTTTATCATGGCCTATATTGATCATGTATTTTAAGAAACTTGTAGAAGAAAATCCAAGAGATTGATAATAAGAGAAATGAAGTATTGCTTAATTTTCCCAAAGTTGGGGAGGGAGATCAAGTCTCTTTGGTAGGTGAACTGTATGATTGTGTTATTTTGGGCACAGTAGATATTCTCTTTTGATAGAGTGCTCCAAATAGTAGAAAGAATATCTTTCTACTAAATTAAATGGGGATGCACATTAAAGGGTTCTCAATATCAAAAAAAAAAAAAAAATCTTTCCCCATGACTGTTTGATTTAGGGATTCAGGTAAACCCCGACTTTTAATTTTTCAATTTTATGAACAAATGTGAGTATTCAAATCATTGATCTGAGACAAATTCCATCTAGAGCTCTGCCTAATTAATAAATATTCTTTCTACTATTTTATGAAATCTTTAATTCATTGATCTGACACAAATTCTCATCTTCTTTGCAACCACAGTGTTAAAGCTTTCAACGTGATTATTGAGATTCTGTTTAGTCTTTTATTATTTTTCTCATTACATACTTCTATAGTTTTTTTTCAAAAATATTGTAATTTTGCAATTTTTTTAAAGAAAATTTTGTGATATATTCAATATATTATACAACAAAAGACGTAATTGATTGAATGTCATAGTAAATACACATACATTTTGTAGAAGGGGGACCAATTAAACGTAAACAGCAAATATTGATGAGTGCAGTTAAACTCTACTTTTTATAGTAAGCTCTCTTTTTATTTTGATAATCTTTTTCAACTATCACTAGAGTGAAGAATCTCCTATTCTTTTAAAATTTACATTATTTTATTTTAGGGAATAATTGGTTTAATATGTTGTCCTATTAACACATCCTAAAATGATCATTTGCTGGATGTATAGCGACAATTCTCATGTTTTCATTTGGATTTATATGAAAAGGTGATATTTTCATCACTCTTTTAGTTGGAAGCAAGGTTCAAAGTATCGGAAATGCTATGCATATCGGAAAAGCAAATTTAATTAACGTATCAGGATACAATTTGGATGTGCATGGATACGGACGAAAAATTAAGATACGCATGGAAACACATGGAAATGCTATAAATACTTTAATAAATCATAAATATACATTAATATCACTAAATATAAGACATAAATGAGCTATTTATGCATAAAAATAACATGTTTTAGTGGGTTTTATGAAAAAAAAAACATATTATAATCAATAAACAGGAAGTCAGGAATAGAAATATACTATCTAATTATGGACATTATAGATCAAGTAATTGTTTTACATGTTTTATTCTAATTTTTAAAAAACTAAATAATTATTTGTTTTTATTCAAATAATTAGTTTGCATGTTTTATTCTAAAAATTAAATTAAAATTAAAAAAAGTAAATATGTAACAAAAAATTGAATGGATTTATGGACATAATAGATGAAATAATTATTTTGCATAATTTATTTTAAAAATTAAAATTAAATAAATATCAATGTTTTAATACATAGAGGCGTTCCAATACCTAGAGGCATGAAAGCATAGTTTAGAATGCAAGACGCGTAGAACACAATGAGGTTAAAGCTTCCTTAAGAGGAGGAAGGAGGAAGGGGGGATTTCATCTTTTTTTTTTCTTTATCTTTAATAAAAATCTTTTATAATAAGAACAATAAAAATGCATACAGTTGTTAAAAGGCGAGCGAGCAAAGCCCCCCAGCTGAAGGGGCAAAGGGCAAACCACTTTCTTTCCCCTTATCTTTTCTAACAATGGCTGATAATGTAAAAGAAATAAAAAAACATATTTATTTTCGCTCCTTTTTTCACAACCTTGAAAACTTATTGAATCTTGCAAATTTATAGATGTTTTGGCAAATTTTTACAAGATTTGAGTCTTTATAAAGGTTAAAAAGCTTTTTGATGGGTTTGGGAAAGAAAGAGGGTTTCTGAAATGGGTTTAGAAGTCCTCTTTCGAAGGGAGTTTTATTTGCGATTTCACCATAGTAAAATTGTACTGTATCAGTCATATCGACCAATATGGTGCCAAAGTGCACCAATACTCAATGATACGGGCATGATAGGCCACGATACGGCATTGATACAATGAATAAATACGACACATTCAATTTGGTATCATGTACCGTGACAAAAACTTGCTGGAATGATACGTATCGGCCAATACGGGCCGATACATGACGAAATTTTGAACCTTTGGAAGGAGGGAATTTAAACTCAAACAATTGATGTGGATCTCATTTTTTTTTTTCAGATAAAGTCTATTCTTTAATCATAAATCAAACTTTAATATAGTGTCCTAAATCAGATAAAGTCTGTTCCATAAATGATTTGAAAATTTTAAAATATAATTTATGATAAAAGATCAAGGACGTCATTTGGGAGACTGTCTACAGCAAGCAAATGTGTAAAACAGGTCATGAAACCCTTTTAAACATACTGTTTTCAGAAATTAAGGGGTGTTAAAATTGCCATGTCAGCAAAAAACATGTTCTTAAATTGTGTTTTTGTTTTAAAAAGCAAAAATAAGTTGGTTTTGTAAAAAACAATTCATGCTTTTAAAACAATTTTTAGTTACAAAGAAAAAAAAATATTATGATTGTTATTATTTACAATGGTTTTTTGGTTTTTCACGAGCAATATGCATTTAAAATAGGATGTGCCCAAATAAGTCTCAAAGGTTCTTGAATTTTATACAGCAATAAAAAAACGGAAATTTATAATTCAGTCCACCTCAAGGATTTTTTATTAGATTTTTGAGTTTTACTTACAAACAACTCGGCTATTTGCTAAATATATTACTCTGAAATTTTGCTTCATTATTCATTGAAAATGATCAAATAGCATAATCGGTTTTCACCGACTCCAACTGTTAGGTAGAAAAGATTGTAATTTCTACGTAACAATGATGAACCAGGACAACAACCAGTTTGATAGGATATCAGAATGTCGGCATCAAGTACCATTCACATTAACCTACAGCTCCAAAGATGATTTTCTTCCTTCTCTGAAATTTCAAATTTGAACAAAAAATGCAGACTTGGCAGCCTTAAGATTGCTATACTTTCCAATTTCCATATGCTGGACATCAACACAAATAGCTAAAACCCAAACCTGAAAAATTAAATGACATCCATGGGTGCCTTTGAAAATATATGACATTTTATACTTAGAGTTGGAAGAGTAACTTGGGGGAATTACCTAATCCTACTTGTTGCATAAGACCTCTTATGACTGACTGATTGCAAGTAGATCCATATGGGCCGGAGTCGGGTTTTGGTTTTGCCAAAATTTGAATAAACCTATCCACGTGTTCTGAATTGGGTAGAAGGACCGCTCACATTGAGCCTACGAATGGCAACGTGGCGGGTTCAGGGTAGGGAGTACATTCTCCGATCCCCGATGGGGAAATGTCCCCTCCATCCCCGACTCCGACGGGATGAATTCTCTGTCGGAGACCCGAATCCCTAAATTCCCCATCTTGTCTCTTTTTATTTTCTTAAAGAGAAGATGGAGAATTCAAATTCCTGAGCTGCAATTTCAATTCAAATTCCTCTCTTATTAGTATTGACAGCCTTACACCAATACTTGCTGCCATTAACAAAAACAAATTTCCTTAATCTACAATGTCATAATACAATTTGGTTGGGATACATATATTTTAATGGGCATCTAGATCTAGGAATGATAACAGGATAAATACAGCAATGACCAATGTACAATTAAGATCATTGAAGAAGCAAGACATTACTGTGATATTGAAAAGAATGAGAACAATGAAGCAAAATACCAGCAACTTGGAGGTTAGGTCAATTCAGCTAGTCACCCAGGTTAAAAGTTTTTTTTCAGCCTGTAAAAACTCCATTCTTGCTTTGTGAGCAGTTACCATGTCTTCCCAACCCAGCACAAGCAAGTCCGGTAACAAACAATAATTCCAAGGGCTGATAATAAGAAACAGTAACAGGCACCAAAAATAGCTCAGAACTATCTGAAAATCTACTTGAAAAGATCCGGATTCAACCAATCCCTGCACACACAAACGATATGGTAATAATCAAACTCTGAAGCAATGAAAAGCATAAATGCAATTGAGACAATGGTACCAACTTATGGAAAGAGCAACGAATAGAGAGAAAGAGGTGGTTCTTACTTGCCAAATGCCAATATTATCAAGGTGATCATCAAAATCTACAATGCCCTTCCACTTCTCAGACAAGATATAATCCAACAAAACTATGTTTGCTGAGGGTTCCTTAATGGTTAATCGGCTATTTCCATCTGACCCAGTTTGCTTCCAACTCCCAGCTGCATCCCTTGTATAAAGCTGGTCCATGGGGGAAGGAAAACATAAGCTTTGTGAAAGAACACAACATAAGCTTTCAGCGACAAAGACAAAGTCTCTTCCTCAATTCTCTGGCCTCTGTCGAGACTCGAGACTTGAGTATCTCTTCCTCTCCTCTGTTCGATGTCCGACAAGTGAGTGGGCAGTGGTGACAGTCAGCGACAGCGGTTGGTAAATCAGTAATGAAGACGAAGCTAGGGTTTACTGGTTCTATGGTTCAATCACCTCTCTTGAGTCTTGAGTCTGTCGAAGAACGAAAACTGGTTTAATCGAGGGTTAAGGGTTTTCTAACTTTTCTTGATTTCTTCCAATTATGTTTTAGTTTTTACTGTTTTATGAATAAATTAATAATTATTATACTTATATAATATTATATATTATATATTATATATAATATTAATCGGGGACGGGTCAGAGCGGGGATTGCATTCCCCGTCCTCGATTGGGGATTCATGAGTAGCTCCATCCCCAACCCTGACCCTGTCAAGGTACCACCATCCCCAACCTGATGGGGTCGGGGAGCCCGAGTACCCATCAGGAATGGAGAAAATTGTCACCCCTAATTGAGACTGATGTCTGTCTATTATGTACGAATGGTAACGAGACTGTGGATCACTTGATCTTTAGATCCCCTCAAGTTCTCCCAATCTGGCTAGTGAAAATGGGAATCAGAATGGAGTATAATGACAACCGAGGACTCTATTTTTGGTTAGAGGAGTGGGTAAGAAGACTACTTTTGGACTCGATGAAATAAGTTAGCTAACTAGGGGCATCTTGACGATGTGGTATATATATTTGGAAATTTAGATGCAAAGTATATAATATATACTTGAAAGTTGGAGCATAAAACTTTGAACATGGCAGAGCCCCGGGCTAGTAGCTAACTAGGCAGATTCAGAAATGGTCCCACCCACCCCCACAATACTTGAAAATGAATATTGATGGAGCTTGGAAGGATAATTATGCATCCATTGGACTGGTTATTAGAGATGTTAAAGGTAACTTTGTAGTTGGCCAGGCCATGCCAGTCACTTGTGGTGATTCAGTTAGAGATGTTAAAGCATGTTATCAATGTTTCTAAGGCTGTGTTTGGTTGCAGTATAATTTTATTTGCATTAGTACAAAGGCATGGGAGTGCAAATGAAAAAAATGTAAATTCTTGTTTAATTTTATTTTGGGTTTTACTTTATTCTGCTTTATGTCTTAATTTATTTCATTTGTACTGTAATCAAACAAAATAAGTTAAAAGTTGAAACAAAAATAGGTCAAAATTTATATTCAAATCATTTGCACTGTCATAGTTTTGCATCAGTGCAAATTTATTTGCGTTGCAACTAAACACAACCTAACGTTTTGTATATGGTCTAATGAGCCGAGATTTTCTTTCTGATTCTGACTATACATAAACAACACTATGGTGGCATTTGATAAATCTGAAATCTGAAAAGTTAAAAATATATTAAAAGGGTCTGAAATATGAAAAGAGACATTTAGTTTTTTGATTTTTTAGAGGATCTGAATAAAGAAGGTTATTTGTGTTGGATCAAACCTTCAGCATCTGAAGTTCACTAATTTTACTAAATTAGACTATTCGATTGTAGCGACGAGAGAAGAAGAAGAAGAAGAAGAAGAAGAGAGAGAGAGAGAGAGAGGGCTGGAACTCACCGCCGCTAGTTCGCCGGAGGAGTTGCAGTGACGAGAAGAAGAAGAAGAAGAAGAAGAAATGAGAGAGAGGAGAGAGAGAAAGTTTAAGGGTATTTTGGACTTTTGACCAGGTCAGACATGCATTTAAACGTGTTCAACGCCTGGCCCATGTCTTATTATTTCAGATTTGAAAATAATTTTCAGACTCAAGTTCAGATACACTTCTAAACATCTCTGATGTCTGAAAAACAACATTTTCAGGCTTCAAAAGGTATTATCAAATGCCACCTAAATCTAAGCCCCAAATAACTATAAATAAGTATTAAAAACATTAAGCATACATATTTAAATAGTTTCTATGAAGAAACACATTGCAATATAATCAACACATATGAAGCATTAATTAATGCCTCAACTCTCAATCAACTAAAATTTAAATTTTAGTAAAACACATTAAGTATGCTTGCACATATTATTATAAATTAATTAAACAAAAAAGGAGCTAACAAGTTCCATGTTAACTTAGCCACTAATTAAAAGATAAAAACAATAAATCACTCGCTTCAACCAAATTTAGTTACTGGCATAACTAGTCTATGTTATATTTACTTTTCATTTACTAAATTTCCAAAACTTATTAAAATTTATAATTTTTGATGGATCAAAGGATTTGATGGAGCACCAATAGATCCATCACATGGTTCTTTTCTACCATTAATTAAAATCGTGGAAAAACCGGTAATTTTACTTATATGGAAAAAACATCATACTTTCATGTTCATGCATTTCAAACCTTAGTCATACATGTAAATCTGTTAAACCTTTTGTTTTTCTATCTTTTCCTTTCTTTCCCTATAGTTTCTTTCAAACCAAACACAACCTAAAAGAATATTGATAGATCCTAGGTCACTTTGCAGTTGTGGACTCTCTGCACCAAGCTTAGGTCAAACATAGGCTTTTAATTGTATTGGTGAGTATCAATTTGTGTGGACTAGCACTCATTGACACCATCAGCTGAAATAATCTGATATCTAACAATACGAGCCAAGAAATAGCATTGAGACATAATGATTCCACCACACATGAAAACCTTATGTAAAACCGATACGGTTTAGAAGCAAATTACTTTGCAAAGTTTAAAGAACTTCTCAAGAGTAAGGCGGCCTTGGGTTGCAGTGCAAATCTGAACCAGATACAAATATTGCATCCAGTTCAATTTTGTATTTCTGTTTGTTTATAATAACTATGATTTACATCCCTATTTGTTATAAAATTTATACTTTTGTCTCAATTGCACTCATTAGCGGTGTAAAATTTGTATCTCAAAAACTGATGCAAAATTTGTATTATCTTTTCATACCTCAATTCTCTCAATTTGCACCGAAGAAAATTGCAAACTAATAAGAAAACATTTAAATTTTGTGCAACTAATGTATATTTAACCATATATGAAGCTCTTCCTTTTGGGCACTTACCTATAACTAGGGATTGCAATTTCTACCCTACCCAGTGGGTACCCGCTCTGATGGGTTTTTCACTTGAAGGATGGGTTTTGGGTTGGGGACGGATTTTGGGATTTTACAACCCATATGGATACAGGTAGGGTATGGTATTAGGCTAAACTTGACCCTCTCCAACCCGCATATTGTTGGAAATCAATAAACTTTATATATTATGAGTTGAATTTAATAATAGTTTGAATTTTATGTGAAGGATAATTGATAGTTTATATTATGTTAATGTCTTGATCAAATAATTGAAAATTTTGTTGTCTGTTTGTGTTGTTTTACTTATTTATTGCTTATATATAATAAGAAATAATAGGAAATTAGATACGGGTTCTAAATCCAACCCACCCCTTCCCTTGAATGTGGAGAGGGTAAGGTCAGTGAGGGTTTTTCATTTACATGTGCAGAAAAGGGCTTGGATTTTCAAAATCCAACCCTTTCTGGGTTTTGGGGTAAGTACGGGTTGGGAGGTTTAGATAGACAAATAGAATTCAGAATTTACAAAACCCTCTTGAAACCTGTTCCCTTGCCATCCCTAACTATAACACCCTCCCAACAGCATCCTACATACGTTATCTATCACTCATTTGATCAAATATTAAAAAACCATAACTTAGTTATAGTTGTCTTATACAACCACCAATCATCATAAAGTATATATAGCTTGAGAAAAGATTTTCTCTTAAAACAACAAGAACATTAATAGACAAGTGCTGGCTCTGTTTTAATCACAAATAGGATTTTTTGAGAGTTTGGAGCTTTTCGAAAATAGTCCGAAATGGGCTTTTCATATCTTTTCGGAGCTACGGCTTTTGACAGATAGATCTTTTTTCAAACTAAATAAGAAAAGACCAAAATATGAATTATTTATCTTGTAAAAAGCCAACAGATCACACAAAAAGGCATGCCAAACGGGACCTTTATTTCTCCCTCATATCTGTCTTTGTCTTTTGGTTTTGTTTTTATTTGCTATATAATATACATAGCCAAAACTAGCTAGTCTATTGGTCTATGTTACAGTTTTAAATTAAACAGCTTGGCTTGATGTATTCCAATAGTTAAGTCTTTCAGGCATATTGGTTAAGTCGTAACAAATGATATCAGAATCTACCATGGCATCTTAAGTTCAAATCAGAGAGTTATTTGGGAGAAAAGAAGGATACTTGATTTGGCATTCCTTATTTTTAAGGGCTATCTCCTTTTTACTATTAAAATACCTTTATGAACATTAAGTTTGTAATTTCAAAAAAGAGATAAGTCACTAAAACAAGGAATGCCAAATGCAGCCTTACAACATAGCAAGAGCTGTCACGAAAAAGGCTACTACTTCGGAAAAAAAGAGATACCTACCCCACCTAGAGTGAGAGATGCCCAGAGTGAAGCCGACCGTCTAGTCGGGTTATCTGCTGCAGAATTGT
Source organism: Nelumbo lutea (assembly GCF_056320005.1). Classification (NCBI taxonomy): domain Eukaryota; kingdom Viridiplantae; phylum Streptophyta; class Magnoliopsida; order Proteales; family Nelumbonaceae; genus Nelumbo; species Nelumbo lutea. The sequence goes on along the minus strand of NC_142687.1, from coordinate 86,737,133 downwards.
GGTGGTATGTTATGGTTTACATTTGGCTTGATGTGGTAAAATAATCTACAGCCTTTGAGGCTTTTGGTGTATCAATTGGTCAAGTTGGTAATACAGTTTACCTATTTCTTCTTTCGTTCCTTTTCAATTAATAATTGTGTAGAAAAAAAATCGCATCTGAAGTCACCATGTTGAACTTGTAACCATATGATATCAAACAATGAATTGATGTCTTTGGGTCATAATTGTATAGAACAAATCCTTGTCCCAATCAGCTAATTAATGTGGGGGTTTAGTTGATGCATTTAAAAGGATAAATAGCAAATGATGATGCGTGATCTGATGTTCTCGTTGGCAAATAGTTCGGACATAAGAGTAGGTTGAGCTGCAAAAAAGTGATTATTAGAGTGCCTGGGTAACTTGATTCAAGGTGGGAATTCCAATGCTTAAGTTAGCGAGTTGGTAGTTGTTTATAAGAAAGTAAGAGAGCTAGAGATTTGCAAGAATTAAATTGCACGTACCGTGTAAGTTTGGAGGTGAGAATCTTATATAGGCGAGTTGTCGTGAGCATCACGGAATGCGTCCGAGATCTCTAGCCTGTTTGGTTAGGTGGTGGTTTCACACTTAGAGGTGGACTATGTCTAAGCGGGTAACTTTTATCCAATCCCATCCAAATCGGGGAAGGTGATAATCGGCTCTTTGACGTGGTGTCGTGATCCTGGGGAATTTGAAGGTGATAGCCCACTTAAGGGGGAGGTCACTTCGCACGTCAGGCAGGTCACTAACCAGAGTCGGGTCAGATTGGTGGAAATAAATTGCCTCTTACACCAACCTGATGTCTTACCTGGTATTCGTAGTGGTGTTGAGGTCGTCAAGGCAGTTGTGAAGTGTTCAGAGTGCTTTTGGGTTCTGTTTACATGGTGTCGAGATGTCACTCTACTTTCTGCAATTCCATGTGTCATAATATCATTAGAGGATCAAATTATTCCTCATAAATTGCCCCCAATCCCCAAATTTGGCGTGATCACCGATGAGGGAGTAGTCTTAACCCAATGTGATTGTTATTATTTACAATGGGTTTTTTGGTTTTTCACAAGGAATATGCATTTAAAATGGGATGTGCCCAAATAAGTCTCAAGGGTTTTTGAATTTTATACAGATAAAAAAACAGAAATTTAGAGTTCAGTCACCTCAAGGATTTTTACTAGATTTTTGAGTTTTATTTACCAACAACTCTGCTATTTGCTAAATATATTACTCTGAAATTTTGCTTCATTATTCATGGACAATGATTTAATAGCATAAATGGTTTTCACCGACTCCAACTGTTAGGTAGAAAATATTGTAATTTCTACCTAACAATGAAAAACCAGGACAACAACCAGTTTGATAGGATATCAGAATGTCGGCATCAAGTACCATTCACATTAACCAACAGCTCCAAAGATGATTTTCTTCCTCCTCTGAAATTTCAAATTTGAACAAAAAATGCATGCACTTTCCAATTTTCCATATGCTGGACATCTACATAAATAGCTAAATTCCAAATCTGAAAAAATTAAATGGCTACATCCCTGGGTGCCTTTGAAAATATATGAGATTTTATACTTAGAGTTGGTAGAGTAAGTAGGGAAATTACCTAATCCTACTTGTTGCATAAGACTTCTTATGATTGATCGCAAGTAGAACTGTTCATGAGCCTGAAATCGGGTTTTGATTTTGTCAAAATTTGAATAAACCTACCCACATGTTCTGAATTGGGTATTTGAGCCTGAGTGTTTATCTATTATGTTCGAATGGTAACGAGGCTGTGGATCACTTGTTCTTTAGATCCCCTCAAGTTCTCCCAATCTGGCTAGTGAAAATGGGAATCAGAATGGAGTACAATGACAACCGAGGACTCTATTTTTGGTTAGAGTGGGTAAGAAAGACTACTTTTGGATGCAAAGTATATAATATATACTTGAAGGTTGGAGCATAAAACTTTCAATAATTCCAGGCAAATTAATTATATGATTCATGTTAATGACCTTTTACACAACAAGCCCCATTCCATGGAACATTTGAACTCCTAACTAGCTAGGCAGATTCAGAAATGGTCCAAGCCATTAGGGGTGTCAATTGGATTGGATTTGATCCAATCCAATCCAGTCTATTGTCAGTCTGTTATAAATGGACCAGGTCGAATCCAATCTAATGAATGTTTTGGATTAATTTGGACAGTCCAATTCAATGTCTGGACCGTATAATTAGTTCAAATTCATTTTGATTTAGAATATTGGTTTCAATCTAAATCTGGTTCATAGACACATATATTCTTATCTTATATCAACGGACCAGATATTGCCTTAATCCGACCCAATCCAATATAAATTGGTTACGGATGGACTAGGTCCAATCCAATCTAATAAATATTTTGGACGGAATTGGTCCAATCCAATATGTCTTGTTGGTCCATCCAATCCATCTGGTTTTGGACTGGACGGGGTTCAATCCAAAATCGGTCCATTGACACCCTTACAAGCCACCCCCACAATACCTGAAAATGAATACTGATGGAGCTTGGAAGAATAATTATGCATCCATTGGACTGGTTATTAGAGATGTTAAAGGTAACTTTGTAGTTGGCCAGGCCATGCCAGTCACTTGTGGTGATCCAGTTAGAGATGTTAACGCATGTTATTAATGTTTCTAAGGCTGTATTTGGTTGCAGTACAATTTTCATTTTCATGTATGGGAAAGGGTTTGGATTTTCAAAATCTAACCCCTTTATGATTTTGGGATAAATTCAGGTTGGAAGATTTAGAGAAACAGATTACAGATAGAATTCAGAATTTACAAAACCCTCTCCAAACCTGTACCGTTGCCATCCCTAACTATAACACCCTCCCAACAGCCCAAAAGGAAAAAAGAAATTTATCATGGACATCATGAAAGTAAGCGTTTGGAGCATCCTACGTACCTTATCTATCACTCATTTGCTCGAATATATAGCTTGAGAACCTAATTATAGTTGGCTTATACAATCACCAATCATCAGAACGTATTTATAGCCTGACAAAAGATTTTCTCTTAAACAACAAGAACACTAATAGACAAGTGCTGGTTCCATTTTTACCACGAATAGGGATATCATGAGAGTTTTCACCATTACAATAGGTTTTTGGCCAGAAAACAAACATGCGGCAAGACAGCATAAGAATTAGTCGGCCTTTGAATTTAATTAGTATCATATCTGAGCATCCAAATTCGATATCTTTTGTGTAGTGGGTAGAGAAATTACTAAAGGTCTCTTTGGTTTACGGGAATGGATCTCGAATCGAAATTAGAATGGTTCATTTCGATTCTAACTGTTTGGTTGGGCAGCAATCTCATTTCTATTCTTGGCAGAATGACATTCTCCCATTTGAGGTGATGGTCATTTATTCCCTCCTTTGGGAATGAAAAATCTATTCCAATTGATTTAGATTCTGATTTCAATTCCCCTCTGATGCTGCTCAATCCGAGGTGTGTACGAACTGAGGAGAGCAACCAGATGATCATTGCTGACTGGTCGGTGCCGCGCTAAGTATCCAGTGATCAAGAGAAGTCAGAGGCCCGAGGAGATGTCCCCGAGTAGACACTCCGACGTTCAAGTTAGTGAGAGGGTGATGGATGGTCGGGCCGAGCAATGAGGGTGCTGGTCTGATCAAAGTAGCAGTGTGGGTGCTAGAAGTTGGGTCCTTTACCTCGAACATGGAGTACCTTTTAATAGTCGAGGGTTCGTTTCCTAGTCGGATTATGGTTCTAGGATAATCGGGATAGAGCTCTCTGTCGAGGTCACTAGGGTAAAGTCCTACTCCTCAGTAGATTTGTCTTTCCACCCTCATCCGTTAGGCGGGCTTATCCGCGTGGCGTGTAGCTGATGTGGCTAGCGGGATAAGGCGGGGGACATGACAGTAACATAGCTTGGCTGGGTTATGTCGACGTGGCCGGGCTAGTTCGATGTGTTCGAGCTGTGGCTGGGCGGCCACGTGTCTCTTTGTGCCAACTCAGCCATGACCCCAACACCACTCCCCCAGTTCTGAAGTCGAGGGACGAGGTTCTCTTGGTTTGTTGCTCATCTAAGGAACTTCTGGGCATGCGTATTGCCCGCGCAGTGTCGGTCGTTGCTGAGGGACTTCCGAGCTGTTGTCCTATCCACACCCTGTTGGTCATTGCCGAGGAGTCCTCCGATCATCGGCTGCAGAACTTAAATAAGAACCAAAATTTTGGTTCCTGAACCACTCCCCTAGTTCTGTTGTCGAGGAGGGGGAATGCTTGGCTGGACTATTGCGTGGCCTTGTAGCCTTTGTTCGATGTCGGTTGAAGTTGGTACTGGGCATTCCTGTTGGGCTGGCATCCTTGAGCAGCCCAGCCAAGGATCTGTGTTGGTGGTTGGACCGGTATTGAGGGTCGAACCGGTGCAATCAATGGTCGTAACCACTGCCTATCGAAGGCACCGCTTCGGCTTCTGAGGCTTTGCACGTGCATTATTGGTCACATCAATTGGCCTTCCAAGGCGTTGTTAGAGGTGCTTCATCTACACCGTTGATCTCTCCTTGGTTCGTGCTCATGGTGGCTATAAAAGAAAAGGAGGGGGGCCCTCTCCTTTGTATTATTTGCAAGAAGGTGGTTGGCATTGTTCGGCAGTCATTGCTCGATAGGTTGCTCGAGAAATTGATCAGTGGGTTGCCCGGCAAATAGCTTGACAAGTTGTTCGGCAGATAGCTCGGCAAGTTGCTTGGTCGATAGCTCGGCAAGTTGCTCGGTGGTTTTCGCTCCTCAGTTCTATAGATTTCCTTTTATGTCTTTTTCATCTCATCAGTCCTCTTCCTTTTCCGGGTCCTCTAGTAGTTCCAGTACCAGCTCTTCTCATGACTCGAACTATGAGCCTGAGTTGAGAGATTTTGTGGCTGCTGAAGTTGAGGAGGCTGAGGTTGGTCCCTCTAGATCGAAGGTCGAGCTTCCTCTATGGGTAGGTCGCCGGTTTGGCACCACACCCTACATCTTGGTGCCCGGGAATATGGCTCGGATCCAAGCTATGTACGTCATCCCCACGAAATACCAAATGAGGTGTCCACTGCCCGGCGAGATGGCCACTGATGCTCAGCCTGGTGAGCTATGCATTTATGAACATAGATTGGAGGTTGGGCTGAGGTTCCCATTGAGCGAGGGGGTCGGCGAGGTGTTAGGCTAGTACAAGGTGTTGCTGGTGTAGCTGATGCCAAACTCTTTTAGGTTCTTGCTCGGCCTCATGTCCTATTGCGTTGTCCGTGATATCAAATTAACCCTGGGGATGGTGAGCTTTATGCTCCAGCTAAAACACCACCAACAGGGGTACTACTATTTCTCCACTAGACGGAATATCCGGTCGTTGGTTGGGGCTCCTTTTGTGAAGCGCTAGAAGGAGTCGTTCTTCTTCGTTCGCATTCCCGAGGGTCTCCCTTTTCCTGCCGAGCTATGAGAGCCGAGGGCAACTATGTCGCAGCCCCAATGGATGGCGCTTACTTGGGAGGAGAGGTCAGCCTTGAGTATGATCCACGAAATTGATGTTATCGCGTACACATGCTCGGAGATGCTGATGCTCTCCGAGTTGATGGAGAGGGTGGCCGGTTTGTTTCTTTTATTGTTTGTTTGCCAAGTCACTGTTCCTTTGCTTGCTTTCTACTTATCTTGGGTATTCAATGTTGCAGGTATAAGGATGGCCAGTGAAGAAGAGATTGTTCGTCGGATGAAGGCACTTTGGCAGAGGCAGGGGCGAGCTAGTATGCAGCCGAAGGCTTGGCCCAAGACAAAGGAGCGGCCACGATCCGCGAATAGGGTGGCTCATCCACAAAGGAGAGTTTGACAGTGGGAGGCTGAGGAGGATGATGTTGTCGTGGTTGACCTTGAAGGGGTTCATAGTCCTACAGGTGCGTCAGGAACTGAAGCAGGCGGCAGCAACTCAGGTCCGCACATGCCACAATGGTCGGTTCGCGTTGACGGTAACTTGGAGACGCCTTGGATTCCTGAGCAGTTGCTTCGGAGGATCATGACCATGTTAATAGCTCGGGAAGGATCATGACCATGTCGATAGCTCGGGAGTCAGTCGAGGTCGGTGGCAGAAACTTAGAGTGTGTGCTTCTACGGTCTGCTACCCAGGTGATTTCCTTTCTTTCTTATTCCTAGTGTTTTTGCTTTTTTTGTACACTTATCATCTTCTTCTACAGAATGCTTGTGCAACGGTCACTTTGGTTGTCCGTCTCCGAGACCTCCGATCAACATACGGGCGGGAACACTCCGAGTATGCTGTTGGGGAGCAGTCGACCGCGTTAGAGAGGGAGGTGGCCGAGCTGAAGGCGCAGTTGGCCGAGCAAGCCAACCTTGTCCGGGGGCTGAAGCAAGAGATCGCCGGGCTTAAGGTGAAGCGGGACAAGTTGAGGCAAAGGCTGCCAAGGAAGCAGTCAATCAATACAAGGCATTGATGGGCTCAGCCGTTCAGGGATCGATTGAGTCAACTTGGTAAGTAGTGTGGCTTGGCCTGTGCATGTGTAGTGTGTGCAGTGAGCGTGTGCATGCCTGGGAGTCGGAGATGTAGCTTAAAAGAAAGGAAACTTTCATTGATTGTAGTTCTACTAGTAGTACATCCTGAGATTTCCCGAGTTCCAACTCCTTAGTATCGGTTGGCCTTCAAGGTCTTTGAGTCTATAAGTACTCGGTCCGAGGACCCTGGTGATTCTATATGGCCCTTCCCAGTTTGGTCCGAGCTTACCTTCTCCAGTGCAGGAACTATGACTCTGTGTAGGATGAAGTCGCCTGTCTTGAATTCGCGTCTTCTGACTTTGGAATCGTAGTCCTTTGCCATCCTTTGCTGATGTGCGGCCATTCTTACATGTGCTCAGTCCCAGGATTCTTCTATTAGGTCCAACTTTGTGCGTAGATTTTTGTCATTCTGTTCTTCGTTGAATAGCTTGGTCCGGATAGTTGGGGAACCTATCTCCACGGGGACTACAGCTTCAACCCCAAAGGTCAAGCGAAAAGGGGTCTCTTCGGTGGTGGTCCACAGGGTCATCCTGTATGCCTAAAGAATGCTCGACAACTCCTCAACCCACCTTCCCTTGGCTTGATCCAAGTGCGTTTTCAAGCCATGTAGCAGGGTACGGTTGGTTTACTCAGTTTGCCTATTACTTTGGGGTCGTTGCACTGCGGTGGTCCGATGATTGATTCTTAGGTCGACACAGAGGGCTTCGAACTTCTTGTCAGTAAACTGTGTCCCATTATCCATGATAAGCACGTGAGGGACACCGAAGCGACAGATAATACCTTGCCAGAAGAAGTTCCAGGCATCATGGGTGGTGATGCATGCTAAAGCTTCGTTTTCCACCCACTTCGTGAAGTAGTCTATTGCCACGAGAAAGAATTTCTTCTATGCAACTACGATGGGGAAAGGGCCGAGGATGTCCATTCCCCATTGGGTGAACGACCACGAGTTGGTGATCAACTTCAAAGGGACCGCAGGCTGGTGATAGAGATTGGAGTGCCACTAGCAACTGTTGCACTTTCGAACTAATTAGGCAACATCCTAATTAGCCCTGTCGAAGTGCCTTATGGGATAGTTTGCATGCACTGGGATGATCTCCGCAAATGCTCTCATGTATCTCCCTGAGGATGTAGTCTGCTTCGGTTGGGGGGAGACACTTCAGGTATGGGAGAGTGTGGGAGCGGCGATAGAGTTGGCCCTGTATCAAGCAGTATCAGGCCTCTATGTGTTGGAGCTTCTTCGCTTCTGCTCGATCTTCTAGGAGAGCACCTTCTCGAAGATACTCGGTTATGGGGTCCATCCAAGATGGGCCATGCTGTATTGGAAGGATGAGGAGGGCCGTTGGCATGATGCTCGACTGGGCTAGTGTATCAGTCGGACAGTCGAGTCAAGGTTGGTCTGCGGCGAGATGGCTAACTTCAAAAGGGCATCGGCTCGGGTGTTCTTGGCTTGTGGGATCCATTGAATACCGAAATGCTTGAGGTGTTGAGTGAGCTCCTGCACCTTTTGTAGATAACTTTCCATGAAGGGGGTCTGAGTCTCGAAATGGTCGTGGATTTGGTTGACCACTAGTTAGGAATCACTGAAGGCCTCGACTCTTCGGGCCTCGAGGTCCAAGGCAAGGCGGAACCCAACAATAAGGGCCTTGTACTCGGCCTCATTGTTGGATGCCTTGAACTCGAACTTGAGGGCGTGTTTCAATATTGCATCGTCTAGGCTGAGGAGGATGAGGTCGGCGCCACTGCCCTGCTAGTTTAACGGGCCATCCACGTACAGAGTCCACACAAGGGACAGTGGGGCCAGTTCCTCGGTGGTGAATGTACATTCTACGATGAAATCTGCCAGGGATTGGGCTTTGATCACCAGCTAGGGTGTGTACTCAATGTTGAATTCACTTAGTTTCATGCTCCATTTGACTAAGTGGTTAGACACTTTTGGCCTTTGTAGTATCTGCTTAAGGGGCTAGTTAGTAAGTACCCGGATGTTGTGGGACTAGAAGTAAGGTCTAAGTTTTCTGGCGGCTGTGGCGAGAGCTAAGGCTAACTTTTCTAGGTTGGAGTACCAGGTCTCTATGCCACTGAGGACTTTGTTGGCGTAGTAGATCGGCCTCTGCACCCGGTCTTCCTCCTTAACCAGCACCGAGTTGACGACCTCACCTCCGGCCAAGAGGTAGAGCAATAGCTTGTCCACTAGGTTCGGTTTAGTCAGGAGGGACGACAAGCTCAGGTACTACTTTACTTCCTGGAAAGACTGCTCACATTCTTCGGTCCAACGGAAATCTTTTGGCTGCTTAAGGGTTTTGAAGAAAGAGAGGCACCGGTCCGCAGATTTGAACATGAATCTACTAAGGGTGGCTATTCTCCCAATGAGATGCTGCACTTCTTTATGGGTCCGGGGGGATGACATGTCAAGGATGGCTTTTATCTTTTCTGTATTTGCTTCAGTCCCTCTCTGTGTTACCATGAACCCTAGGAACTTGCTAGAGCCGACCTCGAAAGTGCACTTGGTTGGGTTTAACTTCATATTGTATTTTGTGAAGGTGTCGAAGACTTCACGAAGGTCGGCTCCGGCCGAGCTATTCTTTGAACACCTCATTCACCAGTCGCTGATAAGTGGCACCAACATTTTTTAGGCTGAAGGGCATTACTTTGTAGCAGTACAGGTCGTGGTCGGTGACAAAAGCTATCTGCTCCTAGTCATCTGGGTGCATCCGGATTTGGTTGTAACCTAAGAATGCATCCATGAAGCTCAGCAACTCATGTCTCACTGTTGCATCGACGAGTTGGTCGATCCTTGGTAGGGGAAATTGTCTTTGGGACAGACCTTATTTAAGTCGGTGAAGTCGATGTAGATTCTCCACTTTTCGTTGACCTTTTTCACCATTACCACATTGGCCAGCCAATCGGGGTACTTGACTTCCCAAATTAAGCCAGCGTTGAGCAATTTTTGTACTTCATCGGCGATCCTTTCCATCGCTCTGTGGCTAAGTTCTTCTTTTCCTGCTTCATGGGTCAGTAATAGGGGTCGACGTTTAGCCGATGTGTGATCACTTCAGGGTCGATCCCGGGCATGTCTACCGCCGAGCAAGCGGATGTGTCCGCATTGTTCCTCAGTAGTTGCACAAGTTCTTCTCAGAGGTGGTAGTCTAGTAGGGAGCCGACTTGGACTATCTTCCACGGGTTGGCCGCGTTGTGCCCTTAACTCGTCGCGTAGGTAATTGGCCTCTGCCACCAGTGTCTCAGTGGTTGGACGTGGCCCTCGGCAGGAGAGCTAATAGCAATGCCGCGCTACTCTCTAGTCTCTGCATGCCACCCCTATGCCGTACTTAGTTGGAAATTTCATGGCGAGGTGGTATGTTGAGACTGCGGCCTGCAGAGCGTCAAGGGTCGACCTGCCGAGGATTACATTGTAGGAGGAGGGACAATGCACAACGATGAAATCTACCATGACCATCGTAGTGATGTCGCCATCCCCGATCAAGAGTGGAAGAGTTATTCTCCTAGTAGGCAGGAGGGACTCTCCCGAGAATCCCATTAAGGGTGTGCTAACCGGCGTGAGCCGCTCTCTGCTGATGTCGAGCTTTTCAAATGCATCTTCGAATAGTACATCAACAAAGCTCCCTGTGTCGACTAGGATCCACCGCAACTCGAAGTTAGCCACTTCGGCTATGATGACCTAGGCGTTGTCATGTGGTGTCTGGACCCCTCGGAGGTTGTCAGTGAAGGTGATAGATGTGTTGCGCTTCTTCTTGTGCCCTCGGTCATTGATCTCGTACAGTCAAGCATATATATTCTGACCCGAGTTGCTCTCCCCTCCGATGATGGTTCCTCCTGATATGACACGGATGACGTTGGTTGGGGGGCCTCGGGGCAGCGGTTGTCGATCTTCATCCGCTCTCCACTCCTCTTGATCTGGCTTCTCACTTCTATCTCTGAAGCTGCTGAGGTAACCACACCTAATCAGATCTTCAATGTGGTTGTGCAGGTCAAAATAGTTCTTCGTGTCATGGTCGTACTATTTGTGGAACTTATAGTATTTGTCTCGGTTCCTCTTGTTACTTTGCATCTTCATCTTCTCGGGCCACCTGACATAGTTGCGGTCATGGATTTGCATCAGAATTCATCTTCTCTTGTAATCTTTGTCCCACCTCTCGGACTTTCGCTCGTTAGTATCTCTCCTCTTTTTTGTCAGGCTTCTCCTTTTCGTCTCTAAGTTGTGCCTGAGCCTCTCCAGTGCTAATATATTTCTGCGTGTGGCTCATTAGCGTGACTAGCGTCTGAGGGGGATTCTTGGAAATGGAGAAGTTGAATGGGAAAGGGTGAAGCCCATGCTGTATGGTCGCCACTGTGACTGATTGGTTCAAGGCCCTGACCTAGAGTCCTTTCTTGTGGAACCTCGCCAGGTAATCTCTGAGGGACTCCGCCTTCTTCTGTTGGATCTGCATGAGGATGATCGAAGTTTTCCAATGCTTTTGACTAGCGGTAAACTGTGCCAGAAGTTGGGTCTCTAGCTGGTCCCATGACATTATGGAACGCGATGGCAGAGAGGAGTACCATGCCAAAGTTGGACCGTGTAGAGTGGTTACAAGGGCTTTACACATCAGTCCTTCTGACATGTCGTGCAACATCATCTGAGCTTTGAGTGCCGCAACATGGTCGAAAGGGTCGGTGTTCCCATCGTATTTGTCGAACTGGGGGGCTTGCCATCCAGTAGGGGGTATCTCATCCATGATGTCTTGGATGAAGGGCAGCTCCTTGGTGGTATGTGCAGCAGCCCACGCCAGTTGGTCCACGGTAGGCATCATGCTCTTGTGGGTCTGAGTGCGTTCCAGTTCATCCAAACGTTGCTGGAGCTCTCTAATCTTGACGTCTTTGTCGTCTGGGGCCACACTGTGGGTGGCCTTCTCCTTTTTAGGTTGCATAGGGCGGTCCTCCATTGAGCTTGACTTGGCGACGGAGACCACATAGGGCGACCTCCTCTTGCCAAGCCTTTCTTTGGCGAGGATCCGAGCTAACTGGTGTGTCTGGTTGTGATGATCCTGCTCACGGGAGCAGGCGGTAGAAGTGGGCCTTCGGGTCATGTCCTGCCTCTCTCTTTCAGACCACGCTCCCCTTACACCTGACTGACGTACTTTGGGGTCCTCGGTCCGAGAATCGTCCATCATGCACGTCGGGGCATGAGGGGGATGGCCAGGTTGGGTGGCGCGACAAGCCCCAGCACTTGCATGAACTCAAAGATCTTGTCGACCTTCTCTTGCATAGCCCAGAACTGTGTTGGGTCCACTGCTACCGAGGGTTGTAGGGCTTCCTGATGCGAGGAGTTGTGATGTCGATTCTCCCGAGACAGGGAATGGCCTGTTGATCATTCAGACTAGTTTTTAGGCATCTTGATCGGTTTTGGGGCTGTGTAGCAAAATTTTTTGGGAAGGATTTTTGTGCATTTCCACAGGCGACGCCAATCTGATGCTGCTCAATCCAAGGTAGTGCACAAACTGAAGAGAGCAACTAGATGATCCTTGTTGACTGGTCGGCGTCAAGTTTACAAGGACGATGCCACGCTAAGTATCCTGTGATCAAGAGAAGTTAGAGGCCCAAGGAGATGTCCCCGGGTAGACACTCTTACGCTCAAGTTAGTGTGAGGGCGGTGGATGATCGGGCCGAGCAATGAGGGTGCTGGTCTGAGCAAAGTAGCGGTGTGGGTGCAGAAGTTGGGTCCCTTACCTTGAGAAAGGAGCACTTTTTTATAGTCAGGGGTCCATTTCCTTGTCGGATTAGGGTTCTAGGATAATCAAGATAGAGCTCTCCGCCGAGGTCATCAGGGTAGAGTCCCACATGGTGTGTAGCTGACGTGGCTGGCGGGATAAGGCAGGGGACCATGACAATAACATAGCTTGGCTGGGTTATGCCGACGTGGCCGAGCTGAGCTGATGTGGCTGAGTTGTGGCTGAGTGGCCATGTGTCTCTCTAAGCCAGCTTAGCCATGACCCCAACACCCTCTGAACTGAACAAGCAGAAGGAATGACCATTTTGATTCCTACTCTGGTAAATTTTGATTCGGATCCAAACTGCAAACCAAATAGACCCTAATACTATAGGTGGATTAAGAAGGTTGCACAAGGATTGGGAAGGAAATGAGATAATCCCCAAAAGATGTTCCTTGTATGGATGTTTCAAGCCTCAAATATAAGTGAAGTCAAGGAATAGTTTATTGATAAGACACAAAAGAGAGGGATGAAAAAGTGGTGCCCGATAGTAGATACCGTGCCTAAACTTTAATTAGGTATAAGCTGTATTAGATTAGATGATATCTTGATTCTAGTCCTATCTCCTAGGTGAGGTTGGTGCCCGACGCTCTGGGCTTCTAAATTGGGGTTTTTACTGTTTAGTCCACCCTTATATATGTGGTGATAGTCTATGGATTGATGCTGGATTCACGGCCAAGATGAGGTTTATGGGGGGGCTACTAGTAGACTAGGAGGAGGCTACATTTCAGATTTTTGAAGGATTTAACCTCTTCTTTAGATTTTATTATATTCATATGTTTATGAATATTCATTTCTAAATTTTGGCATGGTTTGACAAGTCTTTTTTGAAAGATCTTGTGTGGAAGCTTTGACTGTTTGGTTAAGGCACTTTTGTCCACGTGTCTTTTCGCGTAAAGACGAGTTGAAAAAAAGAAAACAAAAATCCCCATTTGGAGTTTTCTAAAAATAGCCCAAAATGGGTTTCTCACATCTTTTCAGAAATATGGTTTTCGACGAATAGATTTTTTTCCAACCAAACAGGAAAAGACCGAAATATAAGCTGCCTAACTTCTAAAATGCCAACAGATTGTATGAAAAAATGCACCAAATGGGACCTTTATTTCTCCCTAATATCTGTCTTTGTCTTTTAGCTTGGTTTTCATTTGCTATATGATATACATAGCCAAAACTAGCTAGTCTGTTGGTCTATGTTACGGTTTTAAAGATTAAACAGCTTGGCTTGATGTATTCCAATAGTTAAGTCTTTCAGGCATATTGGTTAAGTCGTAACAAATGATATGAGAGTCTACCATGGCATTTAAAGTTCAAATCACAAAGTGAGCTATTAGGGAGAAAGGAAGGATACTTAGGCTGAGAAAAGAATGATACCGGGGCTGGCATTCCTTATTTTACGGACTTATCTACGTTTTTTCCATTAAAATGCCTCTATACACACTAAGTTTTTTATTTCAAAAAAGAGATAAGTCATTAAAAATTAAAACAAAGAATGCCAAATACAGCCTTAGAGCGTAGCAAGAGTCGTCACGAAAAGGGCTATTACTTCGAAAAAAAGAGCTCTCATAAAAAGAGCTACCAACCCTACGTAGAGTGAGAGATGCCTAGAATTTAGCCGACCATCGAGTCGAGTTGTCAGCTGCAGAATTGTGGTGATATGTTATAGTCTAGATTTGGCTTGATGTGGTCCAATAATCTATGCTCTTTGAGGCTTTTGGTGTATCAATTGGTCAAGTTAGTAATACAGTTTACCTATTATTTTTTCTTTCGTTCATTTTCAATTAATAATTGTGTAGAAAAAAATCACATCTGAAGTCACCATCTTGAACTTGTTACCGTATGATATCATACAATGAATTGATGTCTTTGGGTCAGAATTGTATAGAACAAATCATTGTCCAAATCTAATGTGGGGTTTAGCTGATGCATTTAAAAAGATAAATAGCAAATGATGATGCGTGATCTGGTGCTCTTTGTTGGTAGATAGATCGGGTAGGTTGCCTAGTCGAGTTACAAGAAAGTGATTATCGAAATCGGGTAGCTTGACCGAAGGTGGGCATTCCAATGTTTAAATTAGCAGGTTGTTAGTTGTTTGCAAGAAAGTAAGAGAGCTAGAGATTTGTGAGAGCTAAATTGTGCGCACCTTGTGAGGTTGGATGTGAGGTCCTTATATAGGTGAGTTGTCGTGAGCCTCATGAAACACATCCAAGATCTCTGCCTCGTCTGGTTCGGAGGTGGTTTCACGTCTGAAGGTGGACTCCGTGTAAGCGGGTAACATTATCCAATCTCGCCCAAAGCGGGCAGGGTGATAGCCGGCTCTTCTGACGTGGCATCGTGATTCCGAGGAATTTGGAGGCAATAGCCCACTTAAAGGGGAGGTCACTCGGCACGTCAGGCTGGTCGCTAACCAGAGTTGGGTTAGATCGATGGAAGCAGGTCGCCTCTTACTTCAATCTGAGGTCTTGTCTGGCTATTCACAGTTCAGCCTAGTAGAGCGGTGTCAAGATCGTTCAGGTAGTTGTGAAGTGTTCGAAGTGCTCCTGGGGTTTGCTTACATGGTGTCAAGATGTCACTCTACTGTTCTGCAATGTCACGTGTCATGATATCATTGGAGGACCAAATTACACCTCATCAATTGCCTCCCACTCCCGAGTCCGGCGTGATTAGTCCGATGAGGGAGTAGCCTTAACTCAATCTGATTTGGTTTGAGTTCCATCCTTGATCAGTCCAGCCTAGGCACAATGTAGCATTTTGAAGACGTGCAGACTTCACACAGCCATTAGGTCACATGGACATAAAAAATGCGCTAAACTAATTTTGTCTCTGAATATGAACTGTCACATCCTTGTGAACCATTTGATCCAACTGATCTCAACTATCCATAGTTCGGTTCAACTATCTATAAATAGGACCCTCGGTGGACCATTTCACTCGTCCCTAACCTTGGAGTTTTGGTGCATAGTGAGGTCGCAGAGCTCGGCGTTGTTGAAGTCATTTGTGTAGTTGGCGAGGTTGATCTATTTATTCTAAGTGAGTCATCTCCCCCTTTGTGGCAACCCAACCCAGAGGGGAGGACGGAATTGGGTATTGCAGTCGCCCCCTAAATTTTTGGGAAATGGGAATTTAGGAAAACCCGGGATTTTTTAAGAAACATTTTGTTTTCTTGGTGACTCATTGCCCAATGGAGATGAGATTCTTAGGATCCGGGGACCAAGGTACGGTGTGGGAAGGTGTTAGGCACCCCACACACGCCCAATTGAGTCGGCCTCTACTTCACCAATGTTCCAAGGAAACTTTCATAATTTTTGGGCTTAGAAATAAAACACACATTAAACTAAGCAATTGAAATCAAGAAAGAAAAGAGGAAGTTCTAAAGCAATTGAAATCAAGAAAGAAAAGAGGAAGTTCTAAGCATTTAATCAATTAAACAAGAGATGCATTTGAACTATTAAAGTGATAACGATGGAGTAGGTTAATAAATTAACAAACTAATTATTTGCAAAAAAAGAACTGAAATTTGTGACTAATGAGTGATTAATGGACGAAACCTACTACATGCCATCGAGATATGAAAAGTTAAATGCAAAATCTATAAGATAGCAATAAACTATACATGAATAATAATGCTAGGACTATTGCAACTAAGAACAATTGATATCATTAAATAAAATTAATTGACAAATGACCCTATTTAAATCATAAGAGGAATGTTGAAAAAAGTATTGTCAAGTTCTAAACTAATGCTAAAAGTACTAGCTAAATGGAAAATAAAAAATTAATCCTATTATGATAACACCTTACAAAAGGATTAAAATCCTAACACAAATAATTTAATTGTGAATACTATTCTACACTCATACAAAGATAACGAGGTACGGATGGAACTACTTAAATATGCAAATGCAAATGTAGGAGGTTAATTAGACAAATGGGATAATGCTAATGAAATTTAAAATAAAAGAGGTACCCACTTAGATGCTTGATTAAAAAAAGGCTGAATTTAATTCTTTAAGAAAAACATGAAACACAATTATTTTAATGCAATTTTCAAGAAAATGATAGTAGACGTTTCTTAGACATTTAATTAAGAAATGATTGAAATTCTAACGATTCCAATGCAAGAAATTTAGGCTTAAAAGTGAAAACAATAAACTCAAATTAAATAAACAAAAAAAAATAAAGGATAAAAAAAAAGGAAATGAGTGCAAGTGATTGTTGGACTAAACAAAGAGCACTCTAAGGGTGTGACTTTCATCTTCGGACAACTAATAAACCGGTCCTAATCGATTACATTGAAAGAAGCAAAAGTTTTTTAAAATAGAATGGAAACATCAGACCTATATGACAAAAAAAAATAATAAAAGAATAGAAATAGAATGGAAACATCAGACCTATACCTTAATAATTGGCTTCACAAAGTAGGAATCGCCTCTCCCATTTTATCATTACATTGAATAGCTTCCCTCAATAACTCTGACTTGATAGCTGCCCTTATTATGTTCTTCATGAGGCCTTTGAAACCTTGAGAGACTCCTTGGTTTCAAGATGAATTCTCAGTTATTTGAGAGGCTAATGACATTGATTATGTAGCCCAAAATGTGAGAAAACATGTTGGATGACTAATTTTTCCGCAATAAGATCTTTGTTTCAAGAATGCTTCATGCTTCTTTCTTGAATTGAGGCACGACTCAAGGGTGTTCTTTGGCTTCTAACTATATGGGAGACTCTAAGGATGCTAGAGAGTGAGTGGGAAAGATTTGGGACGTGGATAATGGCCATGGGAGTTGAGCTCTCTCCCTAAGATAGCTTGTGTCTAGAATGTGAGAAATGGGTGGTATTTACAGATTTTTTGGGAGGATTCTAGAAGGGAATGAAGGGCTGAGATTGGGAGACAAGAGAGATCAATGGATGAGATTTAAAGGGTTTTTGGAGGGAGATTGATTGAGAGAATAGACTGTCAAGACAACTTTGGGAGAGATCCTCTCAATCAATCAAGACAAAGAGTGAAAGATTTCACCAATTTACCTAAATTGGACATTCCAAGTTTAGGTGATTGGTATGATAGAATGGAGGCTCCTACCTGGTCAAATCTTGGATTTTAAGATGCTTCTAGAGGCTGAGAGGAAGTTTTGGTTGTGGGATGTCCTAGGCTCGAAGTTGTAGTAAAAGGGATTCCAAACGGAAGACCCGAATTGATTCTAGCTTTGGGTCTCAAGATTGAGGGGTTAACGGTGATGGAATGGGATGATCTTGGTACCGTTGGACTCTGGATTTTGAGATATATCCATCTAAAAGGTTGGCTTTCAAATTTAATGAGGCATATGGTTCAGGATCAAAGATCATCCCAATCGGACGATTAGAATTAGTTTCGAATTCAGGTCTTGAGATGAAGGGGTAAACGGTTCCGGATTTTGGTGATCTTGGTGTCATCGGATTTGGATTTTTAGGATCTATATACCTATGGTCTCGAATTTCTGTTTTAACGTGAAATGAGTTTCAGGATCAAAATGACTTCAATCGGACGATCGGAATTGGTTTCAGCTTCGGGTCTTAAGATGAAGGGTAAACAGTGTTGGACTCAAGTAATCTTGGTGCCATTGGATTTAAATTTCTAGGATCTACGTACCTATGGTCTTGAATCCTTGAGGCTCTAACTTTTGTAAAATTCCAAAAATACCTCCAATTCGGCTAAGAGGTTAGCTAAAGCATGCTTGAAGCTCAAAATGTTGCAAAAAGACTGAAGAGCACAAAATGGGGTGTCTACACCCTTGATCCGTTCTTTGCTTTTATCATGTCAAGTGTCGAGTTCGGGGAAGAGAGGGGTCTGTCCTACCAGGCTGAGGAGGGGTCCTCGGCCTAGGAATGATGAGGTTCCAATAAAGGAGCCTCATCCTCCCATCATCAACCCAAAAACAAATCTGAGTTTGGTCCCACTGATCTGGTTGTTGAAGATGTTTACGAGCTTGTAGATCGGTATAGGATACTAAACCAATTCGCATATTCCCTTCCCCTTCAGCAATTCTTGTGAGAGCATGACAATGACGAGGTCACTATCTTTGAGGAGGCCTTGAAAGCAGGTTTTTGATTCCTCCTTCACCCTCTTATTCCCAAGGTGTTGAACTACTACAATGTTAGCCTAAATCAGCTTCATCCCAACTTTATTAGGACTTTGGTTGGTACCATCTCCTTCTATCACCTTCGCCGACATATGCCACATAAAGAAAAGTCACTCTAGTACTCCTAGGATGTTTAACTACTACCTGTCCTACTGCGTTGGGTGTAAATTGTTGTACGACTTCCCTTCCAAGGTACCGGACTAGAAGACGAGGTATTTATTTCTCAACTAAAATGATGGATGGTCGTTCTTAATGGCCTGGAGAGTGGGGACTAGGGACTGGGGAGGATACATTGAGTGAATAGATGCAAATTAAAGTGCAACTCTTAGTGGACAAAAGGTCAGAGCTAAGTGAATTCTTGGCCGAGGAAAAGATGATCCAGGCCGAGCTAAGTCCCCTAGGTAGGTCATCATTTCAAGTTCTAGCATATTTCTTTCTCTCTTTGGTATTGACTTATCTTTGAACTTCTCATGTAGGAAACATGTCAGGTGTGCCAACTTCCAAACTATTTCAGGCTATGAGAAGGAAGAAGAGGAAGGTGACTCCCTAGGAAGCTCCTTAGGTCTTAACTTCCGAGCCCACTGAACAGGGTGCAACCCAAGCTGTGTCGGTGATTGACCTCGTTGAGAGGAGGAATGGATAGTGGGGACCTTGCTTGAACCTAAGGCCGCCTAGACTTCTGAGGAGCCTCTTCCATAGCTCAGGGATGAGGCGACGACTACTTTGGACACCGATGCCACTTTCAAGGAGAAGCGCACCATCATGGACATCTAGACAGCCCTAGTAAAGAGCAAGGAGGCTACCTTTCCAAAGGAGGTTGCAGAGCTCAATAAGTCGTGTCCTGACGAAGTAGGGGGAAAGCTTATGCACTACCTCCTGGTGGTATGTACCCAACCTCTTCCTTTATACTTAGCTAAATTTTATCTTGCTGTTGATACACCATTTTTTTCCCAAGTGAACACCATGGCCCATGCACTGATGGGGCAAGCTGAGAGGGGAGTTGCTAGAGCCCAAGTTCTTGAGAAGGAGGTAACGGAGAACCGGTCTTGCCTAGAACCAGCTAGCCATCTTGTCCATGACCTGAAGGCCGAGATTTTTCAGGAGAGAAGTCATAGTGTCGACCTAACGAGCACCATTGAGAAGTTGACCGAAGAGCTAGAAGCCAAAGGCCGCAAGTTATGAGAGGAGGCCGAGCTTGTTGAGCTTCGAGTGAAACTCTTCGATGATGCCTATGCTGCCAAGGTCCGAGCTGTTGAGGACTTTAAGACTTTGCCCAACTTTTTGAAGGAGAGAGAGGAGTTTGGGGTAGGCAGCTTCCGTTAGGGCTTCAAACTATGCCGGATACTGGTGGCCTCAGTGTTCCCTAACTTTGACCTAGCCAAGCCAAAGAGTTCGGCATGCACTGACGAGATGATGACCCGAGTGGATGAGGAGCCTAACTCCCAGGAAGACGAGGTTGGTGGAGACGTTGGGGGCAGCATAGATGGTGGAGATGGTACTGGCAGCAATCCATTCAACAATGTGAGCATCAAGGAGCCCATGGGCATTTAAACTCATTGCCTCTTTTCTTGGACCCCCCTATATATATGTTACACATCGAGCCTCTGAGGGCGATCTCAAAAAGGTTTGCTTCTTTGTCTTCTTTTCTTTTCTTTTTTTTTTTTTGAGCTATGCATGATGTACTTTTACATTACTCAATGAAATTGACTTTTTTTTTTGGCTATGTCAAAACAATGTTGATGTGCCGAGCTATCGACATCTTTTAGGTCAGCATAGGAGCCTTAGAGCTAAAAGTGGTTTGGGTTCCCCCTATTTGTTTGACCAGGTTGCCATAGTGGGAGCTCTACACTTTTGTTATCGCAGGCGCAACTCGAAACTTTCAAACTCCTCATAAGTAGTATCTCTCCTTAAGTTATCAACAATCCATAACCTTGAGTACTCTATAGGGGCTCTCCTAGTTCGGACCTAGCTTTCCTACACTAGGCTCATGTACCATAACCTTCTGGAGCACTAAGACGCCACCAACTCGAAATTGGTGTCTCTTAACTTGGGCATTGTAGTACCAAGCTATCTGTTGTTGGCATGTCACAGTCTGAATGTAGGCTAAGTCACAGACATCCTCCACTAAATCAAAGTTAGCCCGCAACTCGTCTTCATTAGCTTCCTCGTCGTACATCTTAGATCGCAAGGTCGGCACTCCGATCTCGTTAGGGATGACATCCTCTGTCCCATATGCCAAGTTGAAAGGGGTCTTGCCGGTCGCCGACTTGATGGTAGTTCGATAGGCCCAAAGAACACTAACAAGTCATCCACCCACCAACCCTTAGCTCGGGAAAATGGAACTTTTAGTCTACGGAGATTTGCCTTATTCATCACTTCAGCCTGACCATTTTCCTAGGAGAGGGCCACCGAGGTGAAGTTCTACTGGATTTCCATCTCTGCACACAAGTTCTAGAACGTGATGTCTTCGAACTGCTTCTCGTTGTTCAATATCGGCACCTTGGGGATTCTTAATCTACAAATGATGTTCCTTCAAAAGAAATTTTGGACGTTGCGAGATGTGACGGATACCAAGTGTTTAGCTTCCACCCACTTTGTAAAATAGTCCACTACAACCACCAAGAACCTCATTTGCTAGGTTGCAGGTCGGAAGAGACCGAAGATATCTATCCCCCACTGTGCAAATGGCAATGGGCTAGTGAGCAACCTTAGTTTGGCAGCAGGCTGATGTGGTATGTTAGTGTGTCATTGACACTCTTTGCACTTCCGAACTAACTCCACTACGTCTACCTTCATTGTAGGCCTGTAGTAACCTTGTCTTAGAGCTTTCTGGGCTAGCGCCCTACCCCCCAAGTGTCCTCTGCAGAGACTTTCATGTATCTCGCATAGCACCCGGTTCACTTCTATTGGTTGCAAGCAGTGCAAGTAAGGGAGCGTGAATGACTTGTGATATAGTTGCTCGCCAATGGTAACATAGCGAGCTGACTTCCACTCTACCCTCCGAGATACATTGTGTTCCATTGGTAGGGTCCCGTGGCCCAAATAGTTAATGAGCGGGTCAATGTAGCTCGATTCCACAGCCAAAAGTGGAGTGGCCACTTCCACCACCCTTTCTATGCTAGGTTGTGGTAGGTCTTCAATGTAGACCATTCCTTCATGATGTCCATTGCACCAACCAGCTTTGAGAGCACATCGCCCTCGATGTTCTCAGACCTCAGAACCTGGTGTGTGTACCAAGAGTGGAAGTTGGGCAAGAACTCTCTAACCTTAGCTAGGTAGGCCAACATGGTGGGCTCCCAAGCCTTATACTGCCCATTCACTTGGTCTACCACTAGTTGAGAGTCGTTGCACACCAAAAGATGTTTCGCATCGACCTCCTTTACCAGTGAAAGCACGGCTATCGGTGCCTGATGAGAATGAAAATTATCATATCTTTATCCCTTACTATTCAGTCTTTTATACTTATTTAGTGCCTAATTGGACTCACTATTCTTATATTTCGATTTAGGGCACGAGAGGATGCGTTAGGTGAAAAACAAGGCTAATCGGGTAATTTTGCACAGTTTTGGTGCCGCATGGTAATTTGGGCATAAATCTCCCATCCAGATTCTGATTGAGATGATTCAAGATGCATTGGAAAGATAAGGAAAATATTTACAACTTTAATGTTTTGAGTTTTAATATATTGGGAATGCATCGAGGTCAAAGTCTTGCCAGAAGTCTCTACAAATTTGCAGAGAAGCCCAATTCGCAGAGAAGCTCTGGTTCACTGGAGAAGACCTGCCCAATTCAGAATGCAGTAGTAGGGCCCACTCATCATTCCTAATAGAATTCAGCTAAAAGTCTTAATCATATCTGATTTTCATTGTAATCTTAAATAAAGAAAAGAGTTAGAGTCCAACTTAGTTAAGAGTTTCTATTTAGAGATATGGATAAGATTAGATCTGAATTAGGAAATAGGACTTTCTATTTTTGAGAAAGAGAACTCCTAAGAGGAGCTGAAAACTGCTCCCTCCTAAGGCTATATAAAGGGGGTTGGACTAGCACCCAAGGATCACAAATCTTGGAAACGAAAATTCAGCAAGAAGGGAGAAAAGAAGCAGAATACGCCCCCCGCCCACTCTAGAAGCTGCGATTTCTACATGAAGTGTGTGTAAGCTTTTGATTTCTGGTTAAAAGGTTAGGGAAGCTTTGATTCTTAAGCATTGTGAGATCTAATTGATTTTTATTTCAGTTCATTGTTTATGGGTATTCATATGTGATGAGGGCGGATTTGGCCCTCCAGTGAAATTATGACACCTTGCACCTCATGCCAACTAAGTGTGGCCTCTGATAACTAGACAGCTCGAGCTAGCTACAAACAGCTCATCACCTACAGGTAGCTCACCACTTATAGGCAACTCGGCATAGGCAGCTCGCCACTTACAGGTAGCTCGCCACCAAGGCAGCGCACCCAGCCGCTCATCAAGGTAGCTCACCACCAGGGAGCTCACTACCAAGTTTTCACCACTAGGCAGTTCGCCACTAGGGAGCTTCACCATCCTTTGAGTCACAGGTCACCTGGGAGCAAGTCAAATGATGAAGTACTTAGCCAAAATATTGACACATCACAAAAAAATTGGTACATGACCAGAAACAGTTACATCAATTGGCGTCGTCTGTGGGAACACCCGACAAAAAGCTAAGTTCTCATCCTACAAAGGCTAAGTTCTCATCCTACCAAAAGCTATGTCCTCTCCTCCCAAAAAGCTAAGTCCTCACTTTTTAGAAACTGAAGCTCTCACTTTATAGTTTCCATTTTGTATTAACTCAGACTATGCAGAGAGCTAACAGACTAAGCAGCTCTACCAACTTTACTTTTAATACAAATAAAATCTCGTCAGTCCTCTTCGTGAGGTCCCCCTACAAAGATGAGCTCTTTGCGGCTTCCACGGGAGTTGGTGGCTAGCAAATTACATGGATGCCCTTGCCGGTCGAGCCTTCCAAGGCTCCCGCATGAGCTGGTGACCTAAAGTTAGGAGTGTTGTCCCCGAAGGCCGAGCTCCTAATAGCTTCTTGTAGGAGTGGATGACCGGCATTACGAGGCTAATGCAATACAATCATAGCTCTAAGGCGCCCACCTGGTCAGCTCGGCACCCGGTCAGCCCGACACCTCACAGGTAGCTCGGCACTTGGTCAGCCCGACACATAATAGGTAGCTTGGCACCCAGTCAGCCCAACACCTCACAGGTAGCTCGACACCTAGTTAGCCCGACACCTCACAGGTAGCTTGGCACTTGGTCAGCTTGGCACCACATAAGACCCAGTTGCCTCTTCGGCATGAGCAAAGTCAAGAAGAGTGGACTACGAGTCACTCTCAAAGCCTACGGGCCACAATACTGTTTAAGACCCAGCCACTTCTTCAGCATGGGCAAAATCAACAAAAGTGGACTATAAGTTGCCCCCAGAGCCTAAGGGCTACGGTACTGAACTAGTGGAGACCTCCTCACCTTACAGGTAGCTCCCAGAGCCTAAGAAATTGGATCAGCGTTTACTAGCTCGTCGACTTATGGACCAAAAGGAGAAATCTACTCCCTTCACCAAGTTACTCAGCTCGGGAGTGGGGGCAAATGATGAGGGCATATTTGGCCCTCCAGTGAAATTATGACACTTGGCACCTCATGCCAACTAAGTGCGGCCTTTGACAACTAGACAACTCGAGCTAGTTGTAGGCAGCTCGTCACCTACAGGTAGCTCGCCACTTACAGGTAGCTCGGCATAGGCAGCTCGCCACAGGCAACTGGCAACTTACAAGCAGCTCGCCTCCTATTAGGCCACGAAGACCTGCCTCGGGTAGAAGCACCTCGGCACATTACCGGCAGCTCGGTGAAAAGTAGCTCGATGCAAGGTATATCATTGCAGAGCAGCTCGGCGTATCGCAGGAAGATATCCTACTTGACAACCATACCTACCAAATCTGGAGACCTGCGCCCATGTCTCTCATCGTGCTTGCCAGCCCTGAGAGGTGTCCTTTGTTTGGCAGGGTCGTACTCTGCAACGGTTACCTACGCCCACCAGCCCAGCCTTGGCAAGTAATGGCTGCGGTAGAGAATCAAAGGCGGTTACGCCAGATCTGTCGGAACACCGCTATATAAGAGCTCCAACCCCCCAAAGGGGAGGGGGATGAAAAAGGGAGGTAACCCCTGCTCTCTAGGTCTCATTTCTCTAATATCATCTTCAAGCTCTCTACTGTTAAAGTGCTAACTTAAGCATCGGAGTGGCCTTGCCGGTTAAACACCCCAGGTCCTCTAATTCAGTTCTCGCAGGTTCCTCGGCTCCCGCCGTCTACAAAGAGGAGCAAATTATCTCATGCAGAGGGCAGTTGGGTTGCACTCCACCAGGGAGCTCGCCACCAAGGCAGCGCACCCAACAACTCATCAAGGTAGCTCACCACCAGGGAGATTGCTACCAAGTAGCTCACCACCAGGCAGTTCGCCACCAGAGAGCTCCACCATCCTTTGAGTAACAGGTCACTCGGGAGCAGGTCAAATGACGAAGTACTTAGCCAAAAAATTGACACATCACAAAAAAATTGGTACCTGACCGAAAACGGTTACATCAATATGTCTTTTGTGATTTCCTGTGAGGATTATTTTTATTGATTAAGCAAAAAGGATCCCTTGCTCATTCAATGAGAATAATCTATGGCCAATTGAACCTCCAATTTCGTATATGATTGGTAGGTTTAATTATGGTGGCAACTAACATAAATTGATTATGGACAAGTTTTCGATTTATGTTAGGAGAATATATGATCTGGTTTAAACGGTCCGAGCTTGTGAGATCGCTTACCAAAATTGGGTCTCTCTCCTCTTAATGCTATTAATAGATTAAATCCTAAGAGCTTGTTTAGGACTGTCTATTAATAAGAGGAAGTAATCAAAGAGCTTGTTTAGGTTGCCGAGAAATACGAGTAGAGACTGGCTGTAAGAGCTTGTAAATGGCTATAACCAATTTATTCATAAATGTATGAATTTATCATTGCATCGATGATCAATGATAAGAATCAAGGCTGAACTTTTCTCTTCAACCAGAAGCTATCTCCCATCGATTTAATCCTTGCTTTATTTTATTTTATTTTAATTTCCTTGCTTTTATAACAACCCCTCTATTTTCTTTTCTCTTGGAAATAAATCTAGCCAATCCCTGTGGAGACGACCTTGCTCATCACTATCTACAAAATATTTAATTTGAGCAGGACATTTATCTTTGTTTGGATTCGACACCCACCGGTGTCTCATACTTAGTTTCATTGTTTGAATCTTGGAATGCGAATCAGAAAGCATAGTCTACCTTCACCTCTCTACTGGCAAATAGCTCGGACGCCAAATTGAGTAAGTCGCCTAGTTGAACAGCAAGAAAGTGATTATCAAAGTGTACGGGTAACTTGACCCGAGGTGGGCACTCCGATGCTTAAATTAGCAAGCCGATAGTTGTTTGTAAGAAAGTAAGAGAGCTAGAGATTTGCAAGAGCTAAATCGTGTGAACCTTGTGAAGTTGGAGGTGAGGCCCTTATATAGGTGGCCTATCGTGATCCTCATGAAATGCATCCAGGATCTCCGGCCTATCTGGTTTGGAGGTGATTTCACACCTGGAGGTGGATCCCGTGTAAGCAGGTAACGTTTATCCAATCCCCGCCCGAAGCGGGCAAGGTAATAATTGGCTCTTCCGATGTGGCGTCATGATCCCGGGAATTCAGAGGCGATAGCCCATTTATGGGGGAGGTCGCTTGGCACATCAGGCAAGTCGCTAACTGGAGTCAGGTCAAATTGGTAGAAACAGGTCGCCTCTTACACCGACCTGAGGTCATGCTTGGCTATTTGCAATTCAGCCTAATGGAGTGGTGTCGAGATTGTCGAAGTGGTTGTGAAATGCTCGAAGTGCTTCTGGGGTCTATTTACATAGTGCCAAAATGTCATTATACTTTTTTACAATCCCATATTCATAATATCATTGAAGGACCAAATTACCCTCCTTATCAAATAAATCCAAATAAAATGACAAAAGATAATGCTGAACACATGCCAAACTAGTTCTACGGGTATTTAAGAAAAAATTGATTGCTTTGGTTACTGGACTGTGACCGGAAGCAGTTGATGACAAAATTTTCGTGCAGGAAAATAGAAGGTTTTATGAAAAAGGAAAAAAAGGAGATCTCCTGAAGCAAATCCGAAACTGGTAAAAGAAATTTGTCTCAAAAAAATCCAAATTTCGTTTTTGTTGGTGAAATAAAAGTCGGATCCATTTACTTTACCAAAAAACAAAGTAAAAAAAACTTCTGTGGTCCATTCTGGATCACATGTGGTTATATATCACTATATGTATCCTCTTGTGTAATACGGACTTTTGGGTGTCAATTGGATTTCTGTGTCTCGATCGTTGCTGATTGCCTTGCCAGATAAACAACAGACCCCATTTGGATATTAAAACAAAGCCCAGAGACAAGAGTGATATGATATTTACTTCTTGTGTTCAAATGAGTGGCAACATTTCATTTTCAAAAAAAAAAAAGAAAAGTTTAAGCAATTTGGGTCTCATATAATATAAAAACGTGTTGTTTCCTGATTTAATTCAAAAAGGTAACCGATATGCCTCATCCTTTATTAATCACAAATTAAAATTAAGCATGAGCAGGAGGTCTGGAATCAAATCGTAATGGGTCATTTTAATTCTAACCCCTCTCATGGGAATGAAATTTCATCCCATTCCAGTTGATTCTAATTCATATTCTGATTCCTATTTAAACCAAATAGATTATGGAATACATCATTCCATTTCAACTATAAACCAAACGGACCCTTAATATGAATACATGTGTCTCAGCTCTGGTGGCCGCTGATCATTATCTCCCTCAACGACCAGTCGACCAGCCCTGGTGGCCGCTGATCATTATAAATATGAATACATGTGTCTCAGCTCCTTGGGCTTATCCGCTCTTCAACCTCAACGCTCAAGTAGTATCAATGGCTACTGAATTCACATATCCCCTCTCCCTCTTACTGTTGTTCTTGTTCACTCGTCTCTCTGCAGGCAGCAACCTGAAGGTTAGTTCTGCTGTCTCTCATCAGCCTAGTTGTGGACCGAATTATCCTCCACACGCCATTCCAGTTTATCCCAACGATGTAGACCTATTTCAGTTCGCCATGAACATTGAGTTCTTGGAAGCAGAATTTTTCTTGTGCGTAGGTTTAGGGTATGGGCTCGATAAGATTGCTCCTCAGTTGGTCATGGGCGGGCCGCCTCCTATCGGCACCAGGAAAGCCAACCTCGATAATCTCACACAGATGCTTATCACTGAATTCGCATATCAAGAAGTTGGTCATCTCAGGTGGCAATTAATCTCTCCCTCCCTCTCCTCCTCATCTAGCTCCAGAGAGAGAGTACGAACGTCAGTCGATCTAAGAGATTCTGTTTGTTCTCGTTTTCAGGGCTATTAAAACAACAGTTGGAGGGATCCCAAGGCCTCTGATGGACCTAAGCCCCAGCAACTTCGCCAAGATATTCGACCAAGCTTTTGGGTACCCACTCGTCCCTCCCTTCGACCCTTACCGTGACAGTCTGAGTTATATGCTGGCTTCCTACGTGATCCCATACATGGGACTCAATGGTTACGTGGGTGCAAATCCATTTCTCAATGGCTACAAGTCCAAGAGAGTAAGAACTACGAACACAACTCTCTCTCTCTCTCTCATTAATTCATGTATGTGCATGTATCTGCAGCTGGGGGCAGGGCTTCTTGCGGTTGAAGGCGGACAAGACGCAGATATCCGACACTATCTCTACGAGAGAGCAGGAGAAATAGTGCATCCATACAACTATACGGTGGCGGAGTTCACTATTCGTATCTCGGAGTTGAGGAACCGACTAGGGAAATGTGGGATCAAAGACGAAGGGATTATTGTCCCACCCGAGCTGGGAGCAGAGAACCGGACGTGTAGCAATGCGTTATCTGCAGATTTCAATTCTCTCTCTTATGCACGAACACCCCAGGAGATTTTGAGGGTCCTCTATGCAACCGGCAGCGAGCATCTTCCCGGCGGTTTCTACCCCAAAGGTGCAAATGGAAAGATTGCCAGAGAATTTCTTGAAAATCCTTAGTTTATTATTATTATTATTATTATTATTATTATTATTATTATTATTATTATTATTATTATTATTATTATTATCATCATCCGAGGATAAGAGCAAAATAATATTAGCAAAATTTGCATCTGTATGTGTAATCCTTGTGTATGAAATTATATCATACCAATAAAAATAATGGGTTTAGTAATAAAGTTTTCTTAAGTTTGAAATTATTGATCATACAAAAATGGGTTCAGTAATTCTTTTAATTAAGATGGGCTGCGTCTTGGGAAATTCTTGTGTTCCATTATTGATCACCCTTTAGCCTTTTAGGCTGTGTTTGGTTTGAAACGAAAGAGAGGATAAGGAAGGAAAAGGTAGGGAAACGTTCTAATTATAGGTTTTCCTATCTTTTCCTATTCTATAAATAACGATATTAATTAACTTGACAAATTGACAAAATTTGGGAGGTGGGGTTTAGGTATAAAAAGATCACAGCCTCACTTTATATCAACTGATCATATTACAAAGAACAGAAATAAAAGCTACTAGTGGGCCTAGCGTAATAGTTTCATCCTGGATTGGTGTTATCATGCTTTTATTACTCTTGAGTCTTGACCTTGGGCAAGAGAAGGAACGTTAACCTACAATGAATCACTGGGCTGTATGTTCGGCCCATATTGGGCTACTAGTGGGCCTAGCGTAATAGTGGTAGTTCACAAAAAGAACAATGCATTTCTAAATTAGAAAGAAAAAAAAAAAGCGTGAATTTTACATCTTTCCTAAACCTTCATCTGAATTCATTGATAATTATCAATGGATCTCTTCTTTCTACCAAAATTTAAAAAAAAAAAAAAAAAAGTCTGAATTCAGGCGGTTATGGTGGTTAGCTTTGATGGGATGTTTTATGATTACCAACCATTTTTATGGTTTAAAAAGTAAAAATTTGGTTTGACTTTTTGGGTTCATCAATAATGACATTAAGCATAATAGATAAATTTTATCAAGGTTAATGGTTATAAGGATATAAGGCTAACTGGCTTTTACGGAACTGGTGCTGTGGTGTTTAACCTACTTCAACATGGGAAGAGTTGATGTTGAACTTTTCATTGTGGCAACCCTATTACCTAAATAGGGTGGAGTCTTGGGCTTATATCCTTTGGGCCTGGGTCAGGCATATGCTAATGTCACACCAGACCTTTGATAGTGTCATCGTCTCCATTTGACTACAAAGGTTTTCAGTGTTGCCAAGGTTTTGCAAATTTTCATGACTTTGTCATATTTGGGCAACTTAACAGTTAAGTATGGATACTTAGAGCAAAATATATTCACTTGATATTTTATATTTTTTGTTTAAATTTTGTATTTTAAGATTGTAATTATTAATTTTAAGAATTGCATAAAAATATCAGAGACAAGATTATGGGCCATTAGTTGGTGTAATGGATAAGATGAAAACATGGATTTGAGTTTGAGAGCAGCCACATTAACAAGCAACAATAAAAATCTAACCTAAAATAATGTTAAACACCTTCCCTCCCCCCCCCCCCCCCCACACACACACCAAAAAAAAAAAAAAAAAAATCAAACCACTGGTGGTGATATTGTCATGGTGAAATGTTTTCAATGTATGGAAGTTTAGTAATTGCAATCACTTCCCCTGAATTTTTTAATACAGTTGTAAGTAGACCCTCTTTGATAGAATCTTCTAAAAAGAGGCACGAAAATGTCCAAAGTACCCATATAGTTATTTTTTAGGCTGGTTTCTATGGGAAAAACAAATCAATTTCAGAAAAAAAAAAAAGAATCATAGGGGTTTAGGGTAGTGATTCATATGAAGAGAAAACTTGGAAATTAAACATTTTTGTTAGATTGTAATTTCTCAACTTCATGAGGTTTCAGCGATTTACCCTGTGTTGATGAACAGCTTAAGAGAAACAACCTTACAGAGCTTCACTTAAAAGTCAGTTTTGTGGTTCTTGTAAGCCTATTTTTGGCTTTCTAGAATTTTACCATGGTGCTCAGGGTTTCTCAGCTCGTGTAACAGCATTAATCACATAATCTATATCAATTTCTAAGGGTTGAAGATAGAGGAATCGACCATACTGGTATGTGTGTGAAGGAGTTCTTAATTTCTCATTCAATATATACACTTTTTGCAAAAGTGTTGTTTAAATTAAGTGTAGGGCTGGTGGTATATAAATTTCAACTTACCGAAAATGCCCAAAAAATGCATTCAGTAAGGACAAGTATGGAATTGAATGGAAATGAACTATTGGGCCTACTAAGAAAGTTGTTGGGCCCACTAAGAAAAAAGAATAATAAAAAAAGAGGTGGGGTACAATATAGGGGCCTCCTACGTATCGGCCAAGAAATTGAAGCCCAATATGAATCGGAGGAATAAAAAGGAGAAATGGTTGAGCTCAACCCAAGATGGTGTAGGGGTGGGGTCCATTGTAAATGGACATTCATGCCACATGGCTATCCTTAAGCATCCCACTAAATTGAAGGCCCACTATATGTCAATTAGAGAGATTTTGTCTCTAATCACGTTGAATTAGAGTGATTATTTCAAATCATGAGGTTCAATCAGCTTAGTGGGGACCATTTAAATGGCTATAATTACACCCAAGTTAATCATATCTGAATAAATTACCTTTTATGTGAAGACACCCAATAATCTCACATTGGCATAATAAGAAGAAAACGACAAAATATTGTAAAGTTGGCAATGATAAAGATTCTCTCAAATCATGCCAAATTTGAGGATTCACTCAAACCCATTTGAGGGATTTATTCAAGTGGGACCCAATTAAATGGCAATCACGATCAAAAAAGGGGAATACAGTTGGCTAATAGATATGAAAAGTAGTAGCTTAACCGGATTTGTGGAGTCAAACTCTTGCCGATTGGCCATTTCAGCAAGCCTCACGAATCAATCTTGATTGGAATAAACCAAAATTGGTGGAGAGAAACCTCCTAACAGCTATCAAGCCAATCTTGTGGGTCTCCCAATTAAATGGCAATTATCAACCATAACCACAATTCCATTATTGTCCAACGAAAGGGAATCATGGCTGAAAATTGAACCCAATTCATTATAACAGGGGGGCTGAGATGAGAGGAATGACGCTCTTGAAAAAGGAGAGCAAGTTCTTTTATATAAAAGAGAAAGACAAAAAAGATAAGAGAAAGGACGGAGGAGACGGAGAATTAAAAAAAAGAAAAAAGAGTCTAGTTCCAACGTTCCTACTAAAGTTTCAAGAGAAAAAGTGATGGGTTGCACCAACATCAAGAGAAGAAGAATTAGAATTTTGGCTCTTCAATTTTTAAAGCTTTGAAATCATTACAGCTCCGTACATGTCAGTTGAAGGATTCCAGCCTATGGGTTGTTGTAATCAAAAGCTTCATCAAATTACTACAACAAAAAAAAAAAAAAGAAAATTCTCCTATCTTGTATGTGTACAATTGATCATTTCAAATTCTTTCTACAATTCCAAGTTGTCAAGCTTTTCAGATCGTTCCCGTAACAAGCTACAAGTACAAGTTTGGGTTGTGTTCATGACAAGAGAATCAAAAGGTTTCCTTTACCAAAAAAAAAAAAAGAGTTTGTATCCCGCTTACACTTTAAAAAAACATAAATTTCTTTGATTTGTCTTCATTAATTTTTGTGCTCCAAATTTAGCTCAAAATTTGTGTCGACAAATTTTTGGCACGCCAGGTGGGACCTTCTTTCCTGTCATCTCTTAAGTCAACAAATCAAGTTTATTTTTGCAAACGGTTTGGACACATGGCTCCAAAGAATATCATTTCAAGTGTCATCAGCCACAAGAAAAATGCAACTTATAGTACAAGTTCATCTAGTTCAAGTGTTTTGCCAATTTCTAAGTATGAGAGACCAACCACTCGTCTCATGATGAGGTCTAGGAATTCACAATTGGTTGCATCATTTTGCTCCTTGTACAACTATAGGGGTCCCTTCAAAAAGCCGAAGCCCAAAAACAGAACCTTTAAGGCTACCAATGGTGAAGGACGCTACTAAGGGGTAGCTTTAGAAAATAGTTGATCTCAACAACTCCAGTTGAGCATCCAATTGGACAAATACCCGTGTCAGACACGGAATCTAGTACCAGCTCAAAGACTGACTCTCATCCAAACTCCCCTAAGACCGGAGAGTCCAATTACACACAGACATACTCCTACACTTCGGTAGCACCCGTTGTGATGGTGGGAGCTACTACAGTTGGAAGAACAACTTGTTGAGATGGCTGCGGTCATTGCTAAGTTAACAAAGAATGTGGAAGAGAATGACCTTAAAATTGCTTCTCTTATGAACCAAATGGAACAAATGCAATCAATAGCATTCATCCAAGGGTCTTAACACCCACCAGGGTTCACCCCGCAAGTAAACCCTCCCCGAGAGGAGTTGCCAGAATGTACTAACATGCGGGACGCCCAACATGCTTCGGCTGCCTCCCTCTCAATACAACAACTCCAGAACATGATAACTTACACAATATGTGCTTAGTAAGGAGGTGTCTCACAATAATCCTGTGTATACTAAGCCATATATTGAGCGCATTAATCAAATGCTTATGCCATTAGGGTACCAACCCCCAAAGTTTCAACAATTTGAAAGGAAAGGTAACCCTAGGCAACATATTGTGCACTTCGTAGAGATATGTAATAATGTCAAAAATTTCAATGATTTAATGATAAAGCAATTTGTATGATCTCTATGAGGAAATGTATTTGACTGGTACACCAACCTCCCTTCTAGATCAATCGATAGTTGGGATCAAATAGAAAGAGAGTTCTTGGATCGCTTCTATAGTACTCGACGTACTGTAAGCATGTACGAACTCACTGCCACAAAACAGAGAAAAGATGAATCAGTCGTTGATTATATTGACAGGTGGAGAAATCTCTACCTTAATTGTCGAGACAAGCTCTCAGAAGTTTCAACTATTGATACTTGTATTCAAGGCATGGGTTGGGGTTTGCATTACATCCTCAAGGGAATAAAACCCTTAACATTTGAGGAATTGGCCACCTGCACCCATGACATGGAACGTATCTTGGCCACCTTCGGAGAACATCAACTGGATAATTTCCAAAGGGAAAAGGAAAAGAAAGATGGTGAAAATTAGACAAAATTGTCTAAGCCGATGCAAATTCTAGCAACCTCAATAGCCCCTCTCGAGCTTATCAAGAAGAAAAAAAGCAAGAAAGAAATAAAATCAAATATTAAACAAGAAAAAGAAAATCCAAAACTCACTCTTAAAGAATTGTAAGTGAAGGTGTATCCATTTCCTAATTCAAATGTCCCGAAAATGTTAGATGCCCTTCTAACTTGAAAACTTATAGAGCTTCCTAATAGTAAACGCCTAGAAGAGGAAGGGAAAATTGATCATCCGAAGTATTGTCATTACCATCGAGTAATTAGCCACCCAGTTGAGAAATGTTTTGTCCTCAAAGACAAGATAATAAAATTGGTCGAATCAAGAGTGATCGAACTAGATCCAAGTGATGACATAGCGACCACCAACATGACAACCACTACATTTGGATCCTTTGAACCTAAAGGCCTCCAATGCCCTCATCGTCCTGTCATCTATGAACTTACATCGGGGGCATAACTAAATGAAGCGCAAATCCCTAGTGACCCTTCTACTTGTTGTCATGCATTAGGGGTAGTACTAAATCGAGCACAAGCACATGCCTTAAGTTCCAAGGAAATTCCTTCACTCTGGTCCACCACGTCACTCTCAAAAGATGACTAGCCCATCATTACACGGCAGGAGCATCATGCGACACACCAATCCACTCTACCTTGTGGACAATCAAAGCAAATTAAAAGGAAGGTTCGATCATTAAGTTCCAAGGACAATCAAAGCAAACTAAATCGAGCACAAGCACATGCCTTAAGTTCTAAGGAAATTCCTTCACTCTGGTCCACCACGTCACTCTCAAAAGATGATTAGCCCATCATTACACGGCAGGAGCATCATGCGACACACCAATCCACTCTACCTTGTGGACAATCAAAGCAAATTAAAAGGAAGGTTCGATCATAGAGACTCCCCAAAAGCAAGAAAAGACAAGGCAAGAACATTGCTACCCAGCGACTGCAAGTGGTAACCAATGAAGTTTTGAAACAAGTCCCTCGGCTTCTAATTACTCTACAAGACTACTACAAAGTATACTCCCATATATGAGCTTAAACTATTCGTGCTCCTAGATATGAACCTAAACCTTGTATTAAAAAAAAACTCAATCAATATACTCCTGGATATGAGCATAAACTATCTACAAGGCTCCCGAGTATGAGTATAAACTACTTGACCTCTTAAACAACTCAAAGTTTGCTCCCGGATACGAGCATAAATTGTTTGCAAAACTCCAAGAGTATAAGTATAAACTACTCGTCATTTTGAAACTACTTAAAATTTGCTCCTAGATACAAGTATAAATTTTCTACAAAACTTCAAGAGTATGAGTATAAACTACTCTTCATTTTGAAATTATTCAAAATTTGCTCTTGGATACAAGTATAAATTGTCTGCAGAACTCCAAGAATATGAGTATAAACTACTCAAAATTTTCTCCCAGATACGAGAATAAACTGTCTACAAGACTCTTCAGTATGAGTATGAACTACTCAACTTCCAAAATAGCTCAAAATGTCCTCCCGAGCACGAACCTAAACTATATACAATGCCCCAAAATTGCAAGTACAAGTCACTTCATGAACTGTGGCATGACTTGATTCCTTTAAGGGTAGGGAGGCAACTTGAAAAAGTGCAATCGCAAAATAAATTATTACTCCTGGCCCACACAAGTATAAACTGTGAATAACTAAATCAAATATTAAAAAAAGAAAAACTACTCCTGACCTGCACGAGTATAAATTGTGAATGGAAAATTAAAAAAAAAAAAAAAAAAAACTTCTGATCTACATGAGTGAAATTGCAAATGATTCAAGAAATTCTTGCTCTTGCTTGCAAGAGTGCAAAACTTTGCAAGATTGCCAATTACAATAACAACCACCTTGGGGGGCATTTGTTGGTATATAAATTTCAACTTACTGAAGATGTTATCCCAAGAAATGCATTTAGTAAGGCCAAGTATGAAATGAATGGGGAAAGGAATATAGGGGCCTCTAAGGTATTGGCCCAAGAAATTGATGCTAAATATGATTTGGAGAAAAAAAAAAAGGAGAAATGATTGAGCTCAAGCCCAAGATGGTGTAGGGTTGGGGTCCATTGTAAATGGACATTAGCCCCATGCCACATGGCAATCCTTAAGCGTCCCACTAAATTGAAGGCCCACTATATTTCAATTAAAGATATTTTCTCTCTAATCACATTGAATTAGAGTGATTATTTCAAATCAAGAGGTTCAATCAGCTTAGTGGGGGCCATTTAAATGGCTATAATTTCACCCAAATTAATCATAATTGAATAAATTACCTTTTTATGTGAAGACACCCAATTATCTCACCTTGGCATAATAGGAAGAAAATGACAAAATATTGCAAAGTTGGCAATGATAAATATTTTCTCTCAAATCATGCTAAATTTGAGGGTTCACTCAAAGATTTACTCAAGTGGGACACAATTGAATGGCAATCACACTTAGATAAACATCCATAAAAAGGGGAATACAGTTGGCTAATAGATATGAAAAGCAGTAGCTTAACCAGATTTGTGGAGTCAAGCTCTTTCCGATTGGTCATTTATGCAAGCCTCACCAATCAATCTTGATTGGATTAAACCAAAATTGGTGGAGAGAATCCTACTAACAGCTATCAAGCCAATCTTGTGGTTCCCCCAATTAAATGGCAATTATCAACCATAATTACACTTCCATTATTGTCAAACGAGAGGGAATCATGGCTGAAAATTGAACCCAACTCATTATAAAAGGGGGGATGGGATAAGAGGCTTGAAAAAGGAGAGCAAGTTTCATGAGAAGAAGAGACGGGCTGCACCAACATCAAGGGAAGACGAATTAGAATTTCAGCCCCTCGATCATTAAAGCTTCGAAACCATTACAGCTCCATGCCACGTCAATTGAAGGAATCCAGCCTTTGGCTTGTTGTAATAAAAAGCTTCATCAAATTACTACAATAAAAAAAAAAAATCTCCTATCTTGTGTGTATACAATTGATCATTGCAAATTCTTTCTACAATTACAAGTTGTCAAATTTTTTGGATTATGTCCGTAACAAGCTACAAATACAAGTTTGGATTGTATTTGTGACAAGAGAATCAGAAGATTACCTTTGCCAAAAAAAAAAGTTTGTATCACACTTACATTTCAAAAAAATATTTTTTTTTTATTTATCTTCATTTAAGGCACTATGGCCTCTCTCTCCCTTATTATTCTTTGGTGTTGTACTAGAGACTCAGTATTGAATAGTGTCAAACTTTTGCCTTTCCAAGCATTATTACATTATAGTGAGTTAGATATTGGGGCCTAACTTGGGCATTACCCCTTTTTCAATTTTAATATTATAAAGGCTGGAGTTGGCCTTGTGGACTATGGGGCCGGGCCAGACACATAAAACCAGATGGGGGAAGGAGCCAATTTGAACTCTAAATAGTGCTCACTCCACTCACCACTTGCCCAATGTAATGACAATAGTTCCTTCCCCAAACTCAGGACAATCTTCTTGGTGCTATGCTTTACTTTATATCCTTTTCAACCCCAAAAGTTTTTTCCTTTTGGTGTGCTGTCTACCTGGTTACTATTTAACAAGGACAGGACTGAAGTTTCATCCACTTTGACCTGAAAAATGGGTTCCCATCTCTCAGATTTTTTTTTGTCATATTTACTCCTTTGAAAAAGCTAAATTTCCACGGGTCAATCATAAATGGTTCCCACTTGATCTATTATTACAGATAAAACGAAGATGAAGGTGTTGCATAGCACGCCCAAAAGGGTTAAAGGGAAACAAATCAAATCTCTCAAAAAGCTTTAATTTTGATATTATGATGATAAACTTGATCAATAAAGATTTGAGAAATGAAGCCAGATCAAGGATGTTCTTGGTTGTCTCATCAGGACTTGATGGATCATCAAGTCAAAGGTCCTACTGTAGTCTTTGAGAGCCAGTAAATGAGTTTGGGCGAAGACAACAAAAAACCGAATATGCTCCCTCAATGGGTTTGGATTAATCTCTTTAATGTAGTGAAGAGCACCCTACAAACGCTCAAGTCAGTAAACGCTAAACAATGAGGTAGTCAATTAACCCAAATTAGTTAAAACAAGCTAGTTACAACCGATCAAGTAAGTTCGAAAAACAAGCCAGAAGGCAGGACAGTTAGAATGGTAGGGTGTAGAGAGCATAAAGAAAAGTTTACCTTGGGTGGTATGTCCTTAAATATTCGCTGGGAGAATATTATTGTGTTTCTTACATGAGGTACACATGTCATGTCTCCAGATCATCCTCAACTGAAGTTCCAGGTCTATGCTCAAAAGGCTGGCATAAAGAAAAACAGGCTAAGCTGGCGCTTGCTAAAATGCCGGCTTAGCCTTTTAAACTGACGGCATAAATTTGAGCCGGCGGTTCGGTGGCCACCTTCTTTACTTGTGTCGCCCTAGTGTCACGGGGATAAATGTTGGGGTCCCGTGCGGCACTCGGAAGGGGCGAGTAAGCCTACGCAACAAAGCAAACACACACAAAAAGGCAACAAGATGGAATGCGAATTAGCAAAAGGCTATTTGTATTGCAATAATCAGTGGCAAGCACAAGCACACAGTACAGTGTCGAGGGGATCTCGTGCTTAACCCTTACACGCTTATGAACTCACTCGACTACCTACCTCCCCTCAAAGAATATGTTAAGATTTTGGGGGAGTGACAATAAGAGACATCAAAAAGGTGAAAAAAGAATACTACAGTATTACAGTAGTGCCATTGGCAATCCCCCATACAAAAGTACATGTATAGACCACTCATGGCACACACTTGGACGCTGGAGTGGCGGCTGTAGGCATGGTGATTGGCACTTGAAGGCGCGGCGAAGAGGACACTTGTTACAGTCTCCCCCACTCAATTCAGTCTCCGTCCTCGAAGACTATCTTCCATTTGAGGCTTGAACTTGTTGGTGAAAGAAGGTTCTTCGACTGCTCTACGAACCGGGTTTCTTCCAAGGCTCTGATTGTAGGTCGGGTAGATTGCTAGTGGAAGTTCTTGATGGTAGGAAAACCTATGGCCAGTCCCTAAGTTATGTCCTTGCTTGGCTGCTTCAAGGTAGGATTTTGACTTGTTCCTGATGGTGGTAGGAAAGTTGGTGGCCAAGGCTAGGTCAAAATGGTATTTTGGATTGTTAGGGTATTGGTTCCCATGCATTTTTCCCCAATGGTGACTCACAAGGCTACTACATAATTTATCTTGAGGGATGATGTGAATGAGGTCCCTAGAAGGCTCGGGTGGCACTCATTCTCCCCGATGGTTGTGGTAGTAGGCGTGGGCAAAGTTTGATGCGGCCTTGGGTCTTCTGTTGGGCCCACCAATTGTGAGTGTGTGCGGCTTCTGCTGCAACGGTGGCTTCCACTGCTGTTGTTGTGGCGGCACTGGCACTGACGTTGACTTCTTCCCAGAGTTGCTGCGATCACTTCCTATTGCAATGGTGGTAGTTGTAGATCTCTCGGCCAACAATGGTGGAGGGTGGTGTTGGAGTTGTAAGGCAGAGACGTGCTTCTTCTTGGTGCTGGTGGTGCCGATCATGTTAACCATGCAAGGTGACTGCTCATCCAAGATCATCAGGGTGTCGAGGTGAGGCGCCGGTGCAGCTTTGGCCTGTATCATGAAGTCCATTCCAAGGACAATATTGAAATCATCTATGTGGATGACAGAGAGGTCAATCTCTCCATCCCAGGTACCGAGTTGTAGTCTTACTTGGCGGGCCATGCCTTCAATAGGTTTGGCACCTGTGTTAACTGCTTTGAGCCAGCCAAGCTCTTTGGAAATGGCCAAGTTTAGTCTCTTGGCCTCTGCAATGGATATGAAGTTGTGAGTGGCCCCTGTGTCAACTAGGGCCCTAGTTGGCCTCCCGCCAATGGTTACATCAACATACCTCAGTCCTCTTTTGACTGAGGAGGGTTGTTTAGAGGTAGCCCCTTTCTTCTTCATGGCATTGAAAAGTTGGAGGGCGCCCACTCTTGGCGCTTGGGTACTCCGTTCCCCATCACTCTGCTCATCATCACTTAGCTTGGCAATGAGGGCATTCAGCTTTGCTCGCTTTGGGCAATTCCTGGTGAAGTGCTCCTCCCCACAAATGTAGCAAGTGGGAGGATGGCTTGGTCTCCCTTGATATCTGTTGTTGTAGTAGCTTTGACTTCCTTGTGGCTGCTTCTCCTTGTGGTGCTCGACTGGTTTGTGGTTGAAGGGTGGCTTCTCTTTTAGGGGACTGGGTTGTCTGTCTCTCCCACTCAAATGTGTGGTACACGGGTTGGCTGGTCTATTTCCTTCGTCATCCGACAATCTTTGTTCACTAAGTTGTTCGGCCACGGCCATGGCGGAGGCAAGGTCCTGAACATTGCTCGTTGGAGCTCGAGCTCGGCCCGGGGCTTTAGACCATCCATGAAGTTGAACAATAAGTCCTTGTCTGACATATCGATGACTTCTAATGTGAGGGTTAAAAACTCTTTGACATAGTCATGGAGGGAGTCGCCGTGCTTGAGAGTCTTCATCTTGCGACGAGAGAGGTATTCCACATTCTTTGGGTAGAACTGTCTCTTGAGCTCACTTTTAAAGTCAGCCCAGGTACAGATAACACACGTACCACGTTCTATATCAACACACCTTCTGCGTCACCACAACATAGCGACATCAGTCAAATACATAGTAGCAGTACGTACCTGAGTCATTTCATCAGTCACATTGGCAGCGGCAAGGTACTGTTCCATTTGCCACAGAAAGTTGTCAAGCTCTCTTGCATTGCGGGTTCCCGAATAGGGGGTTGGCTCCCTAATCTTGATGTGGGAGGGAGTATGTGTAAAGGAAGTGCTGGTTGGATTAGCGATGGCCCTCTTCAGGATTGCACATTCTGCTTTAAGCTCCTCTAATTGAGGTTGGGTGTCAGAGGAGGAACATGCGGCGGACTTCATTGAGGCCCACTCTGCTCTCATTTCATCCAGCTGGGCCTAGACGGCCATTGATGTGGAGGTGCTTCTTCTACACGTTGCCCACTCATTCTTCATCTCATCGAGCTGGGCTTGAAAACTATCAAGCCTGTCTTGGACCTGTGAGTTGGAGGAGCTTGCTTCTTGTTGGCGCGCAGTGCTGCAAATTTGCTTGAGTGTGCCATTGATTATGTCTCCGACCTCGTCCACGACTCCACTCAAGCGACCTTCAATCTCGACCAATGTGTTGTCCACGGCTTCCATGTTTTGATGCAGCTCGTCTATCGAGTCTCGCATCTCACCTACGATGGCTTCACAACGTAGTATGTGCAACTCAACGGCTGCATGCTTGTTGGAAGATTTCTCACATTTGCTGGGCTTCGGTTCCTTGTCCTTGTCGATGTCATCGACGGGCACATCATCGGCCTCATGGGCTGTGGAGAGTCCATGCTCGATCTCCACCACGATGTCCTTGTTATGCTTCATTCTATCACTCACGTCGCGGGCCGAATTCCTTAAGAGGAGCTCTTGTTCTGATACCAACTATGACGGGGATAAATGTTGGGGCCCCATGCGGCACTCGGAAGGGGCGAGTAAGCCTACGCAACAAAGCAAACACACACAAAAAGGCAACAAGATGGAATGCGAATTAGCAAAAGGCTATTTGTATTGCAATAATCAGTGGCAAGCACAAGCACACAGTACAGTGTCGAGGGGATCTCGTGCTTAACCTTTACACGCTTATGAACTCACTCAACTACCTACCTCCCCTCAAAGAGTACGTTAAGCTTTTGGGGGAGTGACAATAAGAGACATCAAAAAGGTGAAAAAAGAATACTACAGTATTACAATAGTGCAATTGGCAATCCCCCATACAAAAGTACATGTATAGACCACCCATGGCACACACTTGGATGCTGGAGTGGCGGTTGTAGGCATGGTGATTGGCACTTGAAGGCGCGGCGAAGAGGACACTTGTTACACTAGGTCATGGACGCCGGTCTTGAATACAAAGACCACCATCCTAGGGACCCAGTCCGACCATACATTGAGTGGCGGTTTTTAGAGAATTGTCGGCTTAGTTATTGAGTCGGCGCCCTTGACTGTCAGCTTAGATTAATTTGTCACTACCACAAAATGCCACCTTAGTTAAATTTTGTAATCAAATTCGACGGTTAACCGCCGGCTTAGACCAAATTTTCATCTAATTAAACCACCGCTATTAATGTTTTATTTTGACAAAAGTCACAGTTTGGACCACCAGCATAGACATTATATAAACTATTGGTTTAAGTGTAATGCTTTACCAAAGGTGACGGTTTGTTTGACCACTGGCTTAGGCTTTTAATTTTTTTTTTTTATAAATAAGAATTTCAGTTGACACCTGCTGAAACCTAAAGCATAAAATTAATAAAACAAATGCATGGTTCATATTGATTCTTTAATAAAAAAATCTTTTCATCACTCAACAACCAATCTCTAGAAGTCTAGATCATGTAATGCTGCTGCAAACCTGAAATGAACACGATTCAACCAATCACTGAAAAAGAATAATCATAATTGGTTTTGCATATTTCTTTAAAGAAGTATCCGAAACTTGAAAAGAATTCAAACTATCTCCAACCAACATGGGATCACAAACTGGGGAAATGTTGACCGATACAGTGAAGCTATGCTTCTTGGGTTTTTCCTTGACCGATACAGTGAAGATCTGATCATTCTTGGGTTTTGCCTTGACCGATACAGTGAAGCTCTGCTTCTCACCAATGCTACAAAATGACAGACTCATGGGCTCGACAGTAATCTCTACACCAAGTGCTGCATTTATGGTGGCATTGTATATGGACCCTGCTAACCCCACATTAGTGACTGTCATTCTGAACACGCTAGTTACCAGCTCAATAGCTTCATTCACAATTAGCTGCAT
This sequence comes from Nelumbo lutea, assembly GCF_056320005.1. NCBI lineage: Eukaryota > Viridiplantae > Streptophyta > Magnoliopsida > Proteales > Nelumbonaceae > Nelumbo > Nelumbo lutea. The sequence goes on along the minus strand of NC_142687.1, from coordinate 86,694,571 downwards.
GGAAGTGAGGAGAAGTCGATAGGATTTGAGTCAATTATCATACTTAGGGTTGTACCGCTATAACCTTCTTTGCATAAGAACTCAATGTATTGCATTTCATCCATGTCATAGACCAATCCAGGTGAGACAGCCTTCAGTGGGTTCACCTGACCAGCACCATACACAAATTTGGCCTCTTGGTTGACAGTAGAACTCACTGGCGTAGCTGAATAATACAAAACATACATATTTACATCAGAATACATTTGAAGATGATCAGCAAGAGAGAAAGTGAGCTTAGTTTTATCCATTTTCTTTAGGAAGTTAAATAAAGAAGGCATAGGAGTTTTTTACCAGTTGTCGTGATGGCAAATTTGATGGCTGCCGGCGACCAAATTGGGTGCATTGATTTGACATAGGTAGCCACCCCAATTATCCATTTGGGTGCATTGAAGAATACATTTGAAGATGATCAGCGAGAGAGAAAATGAGCTTAGTTTTATCCATGCATGGACGTAGCAGACATCATTACGAATTTGGAAAACTGATCATCATCTGGCTAGCCGGAAATTGACACGATTCCTGTGTACACATCCAAGACATTGGCACCAGGAGCAACAATGTCAAGCTGTTTTGAATGTTCATCATGAATTGAGAAAATATCAGATCATAAGGAATTCGATATCATTCAATTAAATAATAAGTCAAGTGACCCATTTAATTTCCACACACAATATCTAGCAATAGAATGGTGTCATGGATAATGGCACAAGCTAGAAATAAATTTCTTGATGATGGTAAATGATGGTCAAGAGATATATGTGGTGAGTTTTCTACAATAAAAGATATCTGACACCCATTCCTTTTACCTTTAGAACTTTGTTTGATACAGGATTAGGTCCTCTAGATGAAAACGTATATAGTCACAAATGAAGCAGCAACTTTCATGGCCTGGGTTTTGAATATCACGGCTTTGGGGGAACTAGATAAATTGCAACAAAAAAAAATACAGATTGAAATGGCTCAAGTCAGCATAGTTGTTCCTCTGTCAATTGAATGTTGTATTGATAAACTTACTTGAAAAGAGCAACAAAGGGAAAACAGCAATACAGTATCAATGTATATATAGAGCTCGCTTTCATGAATTACTTTGTGGAATTAATGTAGTCCATTATTATTTGCCTTTGAGTATGGTTTACCGTGGTCGATGGTGAGATCAAAACGGAGGCATAATCAAAAGGCCCGAAATTCGATTCTAGTATGGTTCCAACCCCTCCCATTTTTTTCACATTGTAATCGGGTGCATCATAAAAGTTGTCACAGTATACAATCTTTCCTTTCACCTTCTTGGGGTCCAATGAATCTTTGTAATAGTTACTATAGTCAAGACATATTGCAGCATTTTTGTGAATGCCATTGAAGTTGATAGGTTGGAATGAAAAAACCAAAACAGATTTGTTCATGAAATCAGAGGTACTGAACACTTTTTGTAATTAACAAAAGAAAGGAGTAATATAATTAATTAACGTGCGGGACAAGAGTCAGTTGCCTTGCATAAGCCGCGTATTGAGATGTATTAAGAATAACATCAGCACTCTTTATAAGAGGATAGAAACTTTTGTTAGGAGACACTATCAATTACAACTCCCTACACATTGTAGAGAAAACAAATGAAATTAATCAAAGATAGATGATGAATGGTTATAGGTTACAAGTGATCGATAATGAAGAAAGGGAGATGGATGGAACGACTTACATATACAGACTTGCCATTCCCTAGAACAACTTTGTTCCTGAACTCTCGATTAGTAGTTCTTGCGGCTACAATGAGAATCCATGGAGCATAATTACTTACAGTACCAGCAGAAGGTCCAAAGTTTCCAACTGCTTCTGAGGTGAGAATCCCACTCTTCATGGCATGGAAGGAGCCAATGGCTATAGAATCAGAAATGTATGGTCCAGTGTGACCACCAATAGACATAGAGATGATGTATGGTCCAGTGTTACAACCCTTTTTCACCTGACCCCCAAATAATTGCCCTCGGTTTACCCATTGGTTTGGTAAGAGTATCAGCCATCCCTTTGGTTGACATTTGTACCCATTTTACACTTATAACTGTTTTCCTTTTCAACATTTTAATCTCGCTCATGATATTCTTGTACAGCCATGGGTTCAGCTCCTAATTTTGAGTCATTTAGTTGCTTGAATCTCCTATATTTCTATAATTATGTTCCTTAGTCCTTGCAATGCTACTGATAGTTCTTCTTTTATTGAGCTTCCCTTCCCTATCAGTACTGAATATATGGTCAGTATGAGTACAATCCCTAAAGGTTCCACCAATACCTAATGGACCTAGACTGCCCCCACTTATTATGTCCTCAATGGAGAAAGAGTCAAAGTGCCTAATTGTTTGACCCATTAAATTGCCCTTGCTATGGTGCTTTTGGTAATAGCATTTTTGGACCTTGCCTTTCCACATCCAATGGAGAAGTCAACTTGCACCCCTAAAGAGCAAAAAACCATTCCCAAATTCCAAAAACAAAAGAACATGAAAAGGATACAGATGTGAGGAGATAAACACCACTTATTATGTCCACAGCAAGTGATAGGTAGTTTCCCCACTTGCATTACAAAGGATACAGATGTGAGGAGATAAACACCAACTCAGTCTTTTACTCTGAAGATGCAAATAAGTATTAATTTTCAAATGAAAAGCCTCTCAACAGAAGGCCCTCACCTTAGGTAACACTACTCTATACCAAATCTTTTTTATTGAGAAAGTCTTAGGGGGTGGAGAGAGAGAGAGAGAGAGAGAGAGAGAGAAAGAGATGAGGGAGGGAGAATCCATACAGCAAATAAATAGGAACAAGAGGAGACTAAAGGGGTGGGAATCTAAATCATACCATCAGATTTTTACAGACCAAGAAAGATCCCACCTAAATAACTGAACAAATTTAAAACCAAGGATACCTCTAACTCCCTCAAACCCCTTGTAAATAATTTCACATGTCTAATTAACTTCTAACAACATATTTTTTTTCTATGTTGCATGCTCTATATGACTCGGTTGTTTTAAATATAATACTGAAATAAACGGTTTGAATGTCTCAGCATTTGAGGCCTCTTGCTAGTGTGCTCGATGCTTTTTATCTGTTTCTAAAATCAGCCAACATTTTAATCATGTGACACCATTTAGATCTCATTTGAGATCAAAAGAAAAACCACAAAATTCCATTTTTTCAGAAATATTAGAAATGATGAAAATAGGCCTTGGTTGAATCAATAGACACACCTAGGTTTTCAAGTTCTTGAAAACCAAAATGAAATCTCGGAATTCGTCAGGTGTTATTGTAGATATATTTGGCACCAATAAGTGTGTCATTCACTCACTATTTCAAACCAAATCTTTTTTCTAACTAAAAGCAACTTCTCTAGTCCTTGTTCCACGAAACAAACATCATATGAAACATTTGGATTGTGAATGTTGTCATCATTCATAGCTTCAGTGTATCCCAGAATTGCATCATACTTTGGAATCCTCTACCAGTATTGATTGTTAACATCAACAACTATTACTTGATAGCTTCAATATGCCTCTGGCTTGAGTAATACTTTGGATATTTTGCAAACACCTACATGCTCCAACAAAAATAATGCAATGGAAACTGCTATTCCTTGTATTCTCTGCTTTGTTCACTCTTCTCTTTGTTGGGCTCCCAAGGAAGATAATGCAATAGATGACTACTATTCTGGGTATACCCTTCAGGAGAACATCTGTAGTGTATTCTCTTTAAAAGTTTTACTTGTTTTCCTTACTAAGAGCAAAAATAAACTTATCCATCAAAAAAAAAAGAGCGAAAACAAAATTGGAAAATGATGAGATAGAAGCACATGTATGCTCAACTTTGTTACAGGAAGACGTGACAAGAACCAATAATCACCTCAGATACCTTTCCCTGAATCATAGGATAAGTAAAACTAAGTGTTTTGCATCATTTATGTTTAAAACAAGCTGAATCATAAAATGATGGGCACCAAAAGAAGAGTCTATTTCTCAGAGGTTGCCCATTGATTTTAGCCTACAGTCTACGAGCCATTCATGAGGAAGTCTAGAAGAGATGAATTTGATGCAATACCTCTTGCTGACAAAGTTATTAACATTAGTGTAAGAGCACATGCTATGCATGTGTTCAAGTATTAACCATATATGATAATATGTTATTTAAATTTAACTTTTATGATGGACATGGAACCCAAGGCAAGTTTGCTTTATATAGTATAGATGTTGTATGTCCAATTATCAATAAAACGTAGGATGCTCAAGATTAAATATGCCATCAGGAAGAGATCAAGATAGTAAAACCATACTAGGGCTCAATCTTGAGAAAATCTTGAAGAAAAGGCTACCAATTCACAACTGTACCACTCTCTGTACTGAATGCAACATGTGAAGGTTTTACTAATATTATGGTTGTCCTAATTGATGATTCTGAGACAATGATTTCAGCATACTATTTTGAGCTGGGAAGGATTATTCATTGTGCTTTTTGGCTCTTACCCAAGAAAATATGCATTCTAGGTCCTTGCAGATTATATGGGCTGATGGTACAAAATCTGAAACAAAACTACCCAATAGATTCCACTATTCAATGGAGTTCCACCACAAAACTCAATAAATTTCTTAGCAGGTTCTTCTCAAACTAGACACCATTAGAGTAAATCCCAATCTGTATTATCTGTACCAGAATTGCATATTGGGGTACAGAGATGGGAGAAGTTCAGAGGTTACACTCTCGATGATATTGTTCAAAGATGATCTGTTGTGTCTCCTCCCTCCAGCATAGATGATGGTTCAGGATTGGATTATTTCTCTCCACAAGGAGATGGATGCTCTTTGGGGAACCTGGAATTCTCAAGAATGGGGAGGGGGGATTATGGGAATGCAGGAGATATCATACTGGGATTGGGGTATTCAGTTAGAGCTGACTTCAGAAATGAAATCCTCACTTGAGGGCCTTAATCTCCTTTGTTTAATTGGATGGTTCAGAGACAACACCGACAGCCCATGGGCACATCATCATCATGCTAGAGAAGCCAAGGATCTAGTTCCAGTTTGGAGATCTTTTTCAAATGATTTAAAAGATCAGCTAATGCAATGGTGATTTTCTAGCTAGAGTAAGGAGGGCAGAGTTGTATTTGGTGGTGGTTGGGGGGGGATGTTCTACGAAAGGAAGCCAAAAAGAAGAAAATGTATAGAAATTATCTACGAAAAAAACCAGTGATTCCACCAAAAAAATTAAAAAATAAATAAATAACAGAAAATCCCAAGCATCTACATTACAATAAAAAGAAAATCCCAAGCCAAATAGTCCCATCGACCAGCACTATGCAATGGAAAGAAAAGGAGAATTCCCAACCTCAAGACAACTACCCAAAACTCAGCATTAATACAATGATCTCAATGAAAGTCAACACGAGCCCCCTTAAAACAGCAGAGAATAAGAAGGGCATGTCATCATATATAAGCGTGCAAGAACCGAAGAGATTCAAAATCAAAATTTTTAACCAACTAGTAAAACGGAACCCTTCTCCTGTCAAGCTTCTGAATCTGCCCTTTCTTCCTTGTTCGTCTGCGTACTAGGAAAGTAGAGTAGCAGATGGTTCTCGCCCTAAGAGGAAAAAAGGGATGATTAGGGTTTTAGAATTTAATAGGAAATATGGGAATAGCATAGTCAATGATCGAACTTGCCTTTATCGACTCTTCGAATCACTTCTAATTAGCTTCTTGGAACAACTTGGAATGCCTCCTTGACTTCTCGACTTCTTTGTTCAATTGCTCTCAGTGATGATTTAATATAAGGTGAGATTGAGTGAATCTCTCTCAGTTGGTAGCTTTCTGTTTTTGGGTGGGAGATGAAGTGGACAAGAGGAGACGTTCCTCTCTCAAAAATGAAGCAGTAGAGAGTGGCGCACGAACACACCAATGTTTTTTGGAGGGAAATTTTGTTATTCAACCGGTCCAAAAATAATTCATGACGGCCGGTTCAATGTTTTAAAACCGCTGGCTTTATTGATTGAACCACCGCCCTTTTTCTATTGATCGGTGGTTTGATCCAATCTTGGTGCTTATGCTAAAATCGCCAGTATACATGGGTCTACCCTGGCATTTTGTTTAACCGCCGGTTTAAAAACACAGGCTTATCTGGTTTTTCTTGTAGTGAGGATAAGGAGTTTAGAACCATTAGGGCCAAGTTTGACGTGGCAGATTCCATTTGGTGTTTGCAATGGATTCCCACTTCACCTAGGAGACCAGATCCAGTAGGCACAACATAAGAAGCACATTCAGCGAGTACTTTGTAATAAATATTTTGATAACTGTTAAAAGTTGTCAAAAAGATTTGAAAGTACTTATTTAACATGTTTAGAATGACGTGCCTAACTGATACCGACTCAATTCACCCGGGTCTGCAACATGCACCAACATTTGCCTCCATGACAAGTGGAAGTGATCCACATCATTGTTCTCCATGCCATCCAAGCTTGGGACGTATGGTGGTCTCCAGCCCAGCAATGGCCATCTGCCATTCCTCATCATCAGTCCATGTGGTGGTTTGACCGGAGGTCCAAGTTATGACCAATCAAGATACAGTCTTGCTCTAAGTACATGTATGCATCTGATAGACTAATACAGGTCGTCCATCCACTATGTGTGTGTGTATATATATATATATATCACATATTATTTATATTATATATTTGGAAAAATTCTTTATCAGTAGCCTATACTTTGGCTTGAGTGACAATTTGATCCCCGAACTTTCAAAATGTGACAATCCAGTACCTACCATTAACCATTCCATTAATCAGTCATTAAGTGACATTTAAAAAGTCAAAAATGCCCTTCGAATTCCATCTAATTCTCTTTATCAACCATCCAAACATTGACAAATAAAATGAGCGGTCCTAAATTCTAGATTCTTCTAAATAGTCACCAACTTTTTTGAATAGAAGATGTTAAGATTTGGGACTGTTCAGTTTTTTGTCAACATTTGGATGGTTGATAAAGAGAATTAGATGGCATTCGAAGGGTATTTTTGACTTTTCAAATGTCACTTAACGGCTGATTAAAGAACTAGTTAACGACATGTACTAGATTGTCATATTTTGAAAGTTCAAGTACCGGATTGTCACATTTTAAAGTTTGGGGACCAAATTGTCACTCAAGCCAAAGTACAGAGTACTGATCGAGAACATTCAATAACAAGTAGTTTCTATCGGTTTGAATATAATATTACATATATTTATAATATATAATACAAATATAAAAAACTAAATAATCGAATCAGCCAACCAGTTAACAAGTAGTACCTATTCAGTTTTGGTTTGAAGATATAAAACAAAAAACAAAAAAAATGATATAACCATTTCGATTTCAAAAGAAAACCTCCATAATTCGATTAACTGAACCCTAAGCACCCCTAAATAAGATTGTCATTTGGCTAATTTTGAAAACATCGAAGATGAAGTGATCAACGACCAAAATCTTCGACATACAAAAATTACAAACTGAAAGCTTAGTTTGACGCATACATTTCTATTCCAACATATAATAAATTAGCAAGGTAGAAGACTATAAGGGTCCGCTTGGTTCATAATTGGAATCGGAATCAGAATCAGAATGATCAATTTTCATTGTCTGTTTGGTTCAGGCAGGAATGGAAATTAAAATCAGCAGAAATAAGATTTCATTCTCAAGGGAGGGATAGGAAATGGCCATTCCCTCAAATGGGGGAATGTCATTCCAGCAGGAATAGGAATGAGATTCCTATTCCATCCAACCAAACAGTTAGCTCATTCCGATTCCAATTCCAGACCCCTGTTCCTGCAAACCAAACGGGTCCTAAGTACATTTGATTATGAATAACTTATAGCTAAATTATGGGATCCATGTTGGATCCCTTGGGCTAAAGAAGCAAGCCTTAACCCTAGAGTTGAGCAACTCAAGTGCAGCAGTAGACTTGATGCACCTCGGAGTCTTGTATTGATTGATCGAACCCCCCTGGCTAATGCAAAGGTCCATCAACGCATCGAATGTCCCTGCCCCCACCAAGCGTATCTCCAAGGGACCCACAGACTTATCGTATGCACGGCATCGTCTATACACATAATCAAGTGACTCCTCTACCGTAGAGCAGCACTCCGGCAGGAGGTGAGCATCAAACAGAGATATCACACCGTTGGTCGTCGATGAGTGCTGTAGGTGCAGCACCTCCCAGTACAACACGTAGTGCCCAGGTATGGTCGACGTATCAGCATAACTAGTGTACTCTACAAGTAGAGCATTGTATGGTTCTAACAGCTTCTTCGCCATGCACACGCTCTTGTGAAGGTCCTCTTCGTTCGTCTTATCGGTGTCGATGCTCAATACAACATTCCGCCGGCAGATGAATCGGAACTGTGGAGCGCGGTTGTAAAATCCGGTCACCTGGAGCACATCTCCGATGCGATACCTATAAAGTCCTACTCCCAAGTCCCAACAAAGAAGAAGAATCAGTTTTAATTTGCTTTAGTCAGGTTTAATTTAGGATTATTCTCTTACTAATCAATCAATGCTTGACTGACTTACCAGCAAAGGTTGTAACGACAAGTTCGTAATAGCAGCCAGGTCTAACATGGGCAAGATCGACCAGCTTATCAACTGGCACTACTTCTTCTTCATTGCCGGCGTCCATCATCAGCAATAATCGCCCGTTGTCACCCAAGGGGATGAACTCAAAGTAACCCATGTTGGGTAAAAGAGTGTATGACACTTCTGCAGGATCACATAAGGGATTCAAGTTGACGCCGAAGTAACACTCAGATGAAGCGTACATGGTGCAGACCAAAGGTAGCTTCCCTCCACTGTAGAAATTGAGGGCCGGTATGTATTGGGCCATGGTCCCAGTGACTACAGCTTCAATGTACTTGGCTCTAGGCCATAACTGACACAGTATCCCCTTCCATGATTTACACCTACAGATGGCCTCGATCTCATCGGCAAGAAGTGGGTTGGGTGACCTTAGCACGTCTGACACGGCTGTTCGACATCCGGGATCGACTATTGTGGTAGAGTCGAGAGAACCAGTTCTTATGTCATTGCACAAGTGTACCCAGTTGCGCTCAAGGAAGCTAATGGCTCGGAGGAAGGCCGACGCAAACACAGCTCCAAGACGTAACACTTGATGTCGGTGGACTAAGCCGGTTAGGAGTTGGCAGTACATGCTCTGCTTGTTATCAGTGCAAAGGATGGCCTGGTCGGGGCTGGTGTAGTCGTTAAAAGGGTCCGGCGGTCGACACTTGAAGTGTTTGCTCTTGTAATAACTGGTCAGGACAGGCCGTGTGGGTAGGCCGGAGGGTGTCGGCGTCTCACTCTTCACAAAGTAGAGGTACATGGCCTTACCCTTGTCGAGGCCTGGGACATACCTGCAGGGAAAGAGAGCCAATAGAGAGAGAGACCTGGTTAATCAATCAAACATTCAAACTACAGGAATCAACAACCTTCATGGTCAAATAATGAACAATTGACCAGGTTTGGATTGAGAATGCCTGAATCGGTGCCCGGTGGCTGGACCAAAAAAGCTTTTGTAGGGATTTGTTGGCTTTTTAGTGGACTGTTTTGATTTATATATAGGTCCACCATATCCATCAAATATCAATTGTCTACGTTATAGCTAGGCAGATTGGACGTTAATGCAAATATGGAAACTGGAAAGTCTTACTGGTTCATGATCGGCATAATGAGATTATACAAAAAGGTTCGACGGTCAAGATCCTCTGCGATCGACGGCATCAGCTTTTGCTCTCCAGCCGAAGTCCCAGAACTGGTAATTAAGAACCGTAAACAGCAATATAATACATAAGGGGACTCCATCTCAAACATAACAAAACAAAGAATATAGACCATAACACCATATATAAAGCTCTAAAATGGCTAACTAGCATATTGCAATGAAGACTAAGGAGTGTTATTTGCTTCCACTCTCTATTTGGGTTGTCTCTTTGTGTGGATTTTTCTCTCATTTCTTCTTAATCTTCATGTGGGGTGTGCATGTATGTGCCTGTGTTTGTGTCATCTCTTTCAAGTTTCAACTTCCAAATTCCAAGTCCATCTGAGAGAGAAAGACAAACAGACCCACCTGCGTAGCATCTCAGTTATGGTTTGGCCGGATATAAGGGAAGAGTCTTCACCATTGGCGATTCTCTGAATGTATGGCTGGATATCAGCGTAAGTAACGACCGGAACAAGACGCTTGAACGTTGTCACCTCGGTGGGTTCTTTCATATACTTGTTCAAGTACTCAGTGTTCTTGTTTTTCATCAAGATGTCCTTTAAAAGGTTCTCCTGAACTTCCCCAGTCCTCTCTATTAACTTCTCCAGTTCCTTCAGTGCCTCCTCCCCTTTGTACTCTAACTTCTTCCCATCCATATGAGAGAGAGAGAGAGATAAAATTAAGAGAGCAAATACAAAGGTAGAAGTAGAGAAAAGAAAACAGAAACCTTCCACAATGTGGGTCTATTTATAATAATAGTCTCTGGCTAAGATATTATTCTGATTACTAAATTATACCCATGACTGATCAATTTTCTTACGCATCTCTAATACGATTTGATTCTGCCAGTACTGTGGGCCCTCAAGAGCTTTTCTTGATCGACTGGTGCAAAATAATTGGCTTCACTCCTGAAGTTATGGCGGTAGACCAACTTGATTGATTTCTACCGGTTTGTATCCAAGTTGTGCAGTTTTTCTACGACCCATTGATGAGCAAAAGCAAGAATGGCCGTGTAGAAGATATGACGACACCCAAATCGAGAAGGGTTTTCTAAAGTGTAGACCTTATTCGTCTTCGTAGTCCTTCAAACCTGTACATGTTTCAAAAACCGTAATGGATTGGATTTCAAGAATCTACATCTAATTTTTTATTATATATAAATAATAAATTAAATAAGTGAAATTGTGAAATAATATATATACAATAAAATTTTTAATTATTTGATTAAGACATGTAAAAAATACATAATCTATCAATTATTCTTATACATAAAATTCAAAATATTATTATATTTAATATCTACTACATAAAAAGATCGGATTTAACCTAATACCATACCTTACTCGTAATCATACTTATAGAATTCCAAAACCTATCCTTCAAGCAAAAATACCCGCCCCATCAAGGAAGATAAGGGCAGGTACCCACTTATTCCCATCAACCAAATCAATCACCTACCTCAGCCCTCAAAACAATATATAGAAACAAATAAAAAACTTACAGGAGAAGTGTTGAATGTTAATCAGTTTAGAAATGTTCAGATTTGATGCTGCTTCTTCCCACTAAAGTATGTAAGTTCTCGTAAAATCTCCCATTTTTGTCTCACTTAGAGTTTACACTTCAAATACAAGACATCTATGTGTAACAATGGCAATGTTTTGAAAATCGATGGAGAGACCATAATTCAATCCATTCAATTCAGTCATTTTTTCCAAGTAGCAATGACAGTAACCATCGATCCAAAGAATCTCACTCCAGAACTCTAGATATCTGAAAAATACGACACTTTCCTAACATAAATAGTATGAAATATACCTAAGCATCAGGGAAGAGATTGCTCATATCTAGTTCAAAATGGTGGCTACCCATGCAATTCACCCCGTTGCATCTTTCCATGCCTGAATAAAGTGTAAGTACTGATAGAGAAAGAAATTTTCATCACAGTAATGGAAAAGAAACATTTCCTGATTGCACTTCTATGGTTAATTAAGAAAACCAACAGCCCCCAAAGCCATAAAAAATAAACCCAAGTTGAAATTATAAAAAGGGTCATTCGAATATCCATGAATTCATCAAATTAAAAAGATAGTCCTTACCATCATTTGGATTTAATGAAATTGGATTTGAAGTAATTCTATCAACTTTCATAGCACTGACATCTGGTCAGAGAAAAGAAATAGAATGGGATGGATGAAATGTACAGGAGCAAACATCCTTATCCAAATTGGCCATGGATTGACAAAAGTCTTAATCCACATCTTTAAAGCATGTCTCATTCAAGTAGATGGATTGGTGCGCATCTCCTTTTTGGCCATTTTTTCAACCAGTAGTACGTTTGAGGGACCCTGACCCTCACCTCCCCCACTAATCCATGAATTCTGGCAAGGGAATAATAGTGCTAGTGCTTCAGAACTCACACACTATTTTCTAGTTGAAAGGAAGATGCAGTAATGAATTGAATGAGAAAGTAGAGCATGATGTACTAGACTAATGGGGCAATTCCAGATACTCTGATGACCCCCCAAACCCAATATTGAAATTAAGCTCCCTGTATCATCCAACCCTTGAAATCTGTGATTGGGTGGTGCCTTCTATCAGGCATTCAATCAGTCCAGTTGCATGCATCTAAAGAACATTCTGACATTCTCCCCACCATTTGAAGAACTGCAGATGTCCATATGTGACGGAACTTTCCTGAAAGCCCAACTGGTTCTAAAGTACTAACATCTCCACCCCTCCGGCCACCCCCATTACTACTCTAAATGATGGCAACATGCAGAAACAAGGACAAGAAAACCACAGTGAACAACTTTCAATAGTCTGTACAGCACAGAGCCAGAGCATTATGGAATACATGGACTAACTAACAGCCTTTGGGCCACAAAAGTCACAAAGGAGTGAAGAGGAAAAAGGAGAAATCAACATGCATACTAATATTCTTTGATCCCTCTTTTCTTTTCTTTCTATTTATTTGGAAATTATTATTTTGACAAAAGAAAGAGATTTGTTTATAGCCTTATAGGCATAACGACAAAAGAATCCTTATTCCTAAATGGGCCCTTTCCTTCTGGTCTTTTTTATGCTTTTCTGCAAAAGGGATGTAAAATTAGGCTTGGACTGAATGGCGCCTCGTCTTTGTTGGCCATAAATCAGTTTCTCTCTCTCTCTAATGTGGAAGTTGTTTTCAGCCTTTTTGGTGAAAAGTCGAATGATAAAGAAAACTGAAACCTGCACAATGGTTAATGGTATGAATTGAGTCCACATGAGTTGTCGGGCTAACTAAATTATGATTATCCTTCCAGCCATATGTTCAGATTAATTTATATTATGGTTCACTCTATTGAACAATGGCACTGTTAAGTATCAATCAGGCTCATAATTCTGAGACCAAAAACAATCCCTCTTATCATTCATTCAAGTCCAAATCCAAAAAATAGGGCTTATCTATATACCTATATAGCTCAGGCCTTGCCCGCTAGAGCTGTCAATGGATTCCAAAAATCTAATAGCTGATTTGACTCCAAATTTGGATGTTAGAACTTGCACCCAATTAATAATGAGATTAGATACAAATTTAGCCCTATTTGATTTAACTAAAATTCAAGTCCAATAAAAATTTATTATTTTATGTATATATGTAGTATAATTATGTATACATATAATATATTATATAATATATAATGATATATATATATATATAAACTTTACAATTGATAAACTTTATATTGTATACTTAATACATTTATATACATATATATTTTAAAATAATTGATTTTCTTAAAACTATTTAATTTTTTGGTCATTTTAAACAGTATAAGATGGTTGCAAATTAAATCCAAATATGATCCAAAGCTGACATAATAATCGGATGCAAATGCGGATCAAAGGATTTCATAATCCAAAGTAGATGTGGATGTAGTTGGATTTAATATGAACCCAAGTTATCTCCAGTCCTATTGTCCGCCTTATGTGTGGGGTTGGATAGATCTAAACTAGACCTATCTTAGAAAAAAAATATTTGCTTGAGCCCAAAAATTTGTAGGCCTAGCCATGTTTGGGCTAAGTTATAAATGATCATCCCTTAGTAGGAGTCATATGGCATTTATAATTAGGCTATTATTAGTATTTTATGTAGAATGTAAGTGGTTTATTTTATTATTTTTAATAAATTTTTTACTTATTATTATTATTATTCTTATTAGCTATTTTTAAATAAAATTCAAATGCAAGTTAATTTTTAATTTATGACTTACTAATTTTATTAATTTCTTAATTTTTAGTAGTTGCTAGTTAAAATTTGTTAAAATTTAATATTTTTATTAATTTTAGTAATTAAGTTTTAAATTATAGTTTTCTAACAATTAATGAATTAATAAGATTTGAATATGAATAGGGATAATGTTCCCCGTCTTATTGGGCACTCAATATCAGGTCAGGGATGGGATTGCCTTGGCAAGGACAATGATTGATAGTGATACCCAATCGAGGACGGGGGTGAAGATGGGGGAGTGAATTCATCGCCCCGCCCTAACCCCAATTATATATATATATATATACATCGCCCCACCCTAACCCCAATTATATATATATATATATATATATATATATATCAAAATATATTTAAAATACTTTTATATTTTAAAAAATTCCCTCATTTTAAGTAAATATATTTTATAAAAATAATTTTAAGGGTAAAATACAAAAACCTTGACAATCATAAAAACTTCCCCTATAATTTCTTTTTAACAAATACCTCCCCTAAACTTTTGAGAAACTCGGCAAAAACCTCCCTTACATCACCTTCCCATACGGAAAACGTTAAACTGATGCACCAATTTTACCAAATGCCTATTCTACCCTTTTATAAATTATTTTAAATACAAAATTACCGAAATAGCCCTGTTTTAACTCAACAAAAATGTTAGAAGATGACTGTTAAAAGAGGTTTTATCAAATTAAAATATGACTATTTTAGTATTTTTGTATGTAAAATAATTTATAAAAGGGTAGATTGGGTATTTAGAAAAAACGGGTGCATCAATCTAACTTTTTCCGTATGGGAAGGTGAAGGGAGGTTTTTGTTGAGTTTCTCAAAAGTTCAAGGAAGATATTTTTTAAAATGAAACTATAGGGGAGGTTTTTATGATTGTTAGAAACTTTAAGGGAAATTTTTGTATTTTACCCTAATTTCAATTTAAAATTTTAAGGTTTCATGTTCCTGATAAAGAATCCATCTCTGTTAGGAATTGAGGATGGAAGGTCATATTTATCCATAGAGGGGATCAAGGTCAAGGATGGTGATTTGTTTCAAAGTCGAGATTAGGGACAAGGAATATGGTCCCCACCATGAACCCCCCCCATCCCCCCACTTGTCATAGTTTTATAATTAACACGGGCAAGCCTATTCCTATCCCAAGCCGAGACAAATATTATTATGCTAGTATGGGTAGGGTTCAACTACACAACCTATAAAATTGTTAATACACTATCAAAATCTAGCCTTAGATCTTTTATGTTTTTTGGTTCATTATGCTACACAATGAGGTTAACTTATCCCCCATAGATCCTTCGGGTTCAATATTAATAATTTTTATTTAAAGATAGTTAAAAATCCAAAAATAATGCATGCATGGGTTGTGCTTAGTTTTGGTTCAGTCTAATTATGAATTTCACATTGCTCTTTAGGGTAACATTTGGGGGTTGGGTCAGGTTGAAGATTAACCGGAATCCAATCTAAAATATTAAACCTTGAGCCTGGGCTTAGATTAATTTAATTATGAATAGAAAAGTTAATCTATAGATCAATTTGATTATAACATTTAAGTATTAATAAATTAAAATAAATAAAATAAAATACTAATAGATAATATGAAAAAATAATTAATTATTAAGTAATTAACAATAATTTACTATTTTTATTAAAAATGTTAATATAATTAATCTAAATTACAAAATTATTTTTATAACAAATTACTAAAATTATTAATTTCTAGTATCTCACTTTTCTTTGATAAATCCTATGCATTGCATAGGTACCCGCTAGTAAGCATATAAAAACTCAAGACAATTCAATAAAACTCAGGACAGTTCAATAACATCTGAAATGGCTGAACTAATAAGATCATTGCTTTTAATAGGAACAATTTCTAAGGCTTGCAGACCCCTAATGGCTAGAGATGAATTTGGGTAAATTAGATTACGATATCGGCCTTCCTATGTATACATGAAAAGAAAAAGGTAGTCCAAGATAATCTCTATTCTAGCTATATGGGATAGGCTACATGAATCCTGCTTCCCTAGTGATTCCATTTTCCATAAAGCCAAAGAAAAAGCTTGACATTCACCAATCCACGGGGTCTCTCATGAACCAACCTGTTCTCAAGGTTCAAAATATCACAACATATTAGTCTGTATTGGCTAATACGTATTGTTCTGACAAGAACCCGATATGCGCAACGTGTATAAATCATTCATTCCGTTTCTTTTAGTACGTATCGGCTTATACGATCCTGTATTGGGCTGTTTCGAATCTCTATTGACCGATATAGACCCAAAATAGTCCGATACAATTTGGGTCTATATCATTAATCCATATTTAATATTGAATATCTCATTAATATCGTTTATTTAAGTATAATTTCTCTTTCATTAATTAGCCAATTACTCCAAAACAAATTTAAATTTAAATTTAAATTTTAGCGCCTAATTCAAATTCTCTCATTAATTACTGTAATTAATGGTCCCCTATTATTAATTTCATTTTTTTAGTGTAAAAACTTGAAATTTTAGTTATAGCAAGATTTGAAACTTGGCTACTTGATTTTAACAACCACAAATTCACCATTGAACCACACATATTTGTTTGCTACGATCATATGTATTTTTTAATTTTAAATAAATTTTCACTTTTCTTAATGAGTGAAAAGTTTTTATTAATAAATACTAGAATTAATTATTAAAAATTTTATACACATTTTAATTATATTGGTTTTTGAAAATTGGCATTCACATTTTACTTTTTTTTTTTTTGTTCTTTTACATTTTAATTATTCCATCATTTTTCAATGATTACCAATTGTCTCCTATATATCACACTTAATATAAATCATTGAATTATGATATTTTAAATTTAAATAACTTATTTGCAATCATATAAAATATGTAAATATAACTAGTAATATATTTTTTAAGATTTAATTAAATTTTATATTGATTTTTCATCCATATCCATATGTATCCAAAACATATCCCAACACTTTTAAACCTTGCCCACGCCCAAATAATGCATTGCTGAGGTGTAAGGGTGGACTGAAAAAGTGCCAGTCATGGAGGGTGCTGTTGACAGCCCAGGCTGCCAAAAGTGTGTACAGCAAAAGTTTCGTCCAGATATGCTATGCTGTGGTCAGCAATGTGCTGTGGTCTCTGGACAGCAGATTCAGACTCACCAACGATGGGGATGGAGTTCTATCAATCTAGGACATGTTAAATGACCTTAACCAGCAAAATGTCACGTGGGATCGTCACATTACATTTGTATGGAGCCCGAGGAAGGATAGAAAGCAGAGTATCATGCACCACAAAAAAATGCAAAGGTCATTATCAAAATTACTCAAGAATAGATGTCTTCTATAACCACTACACCATTCTTCATCATTCCACAAACATATTTGTCAACAACATCCAATCCACGTCACTGATTAACTGCAAAAAAAAAAAAAAAAAGCTCAACAACTGAACTAGAACTCATACTCAATCCTTTGGTAAAATGTTCAATGAATCTATTATCAAAGTCTCCAAACAGGAGCAAAACACCAGCAGCAATCAGCCAATCATCTCTGCTTACTGCTGTCGAACTTCGATTTTCTTCTTTTGCCAGAGACGATCCAGTGCACTGTCAGCATCTCCCTGCAAAACCATTGGTTTTCTTTCATCAGTTTAGATAGGGTTGCAGTGTATAGCAACAAGAAAACCTCAGTCAAGAAACAGCACAAAAAAGATGGAAGTACCACACAAGAATTCGAGCAAACTATAAATACATTAGTTCATACATGCGTTTGTGACCCTTTTCAACAACAGATCACTCAAGAATAAATGGCACTATCCAAACATAACAACGCCGTTGACATCCAAGCAATATCTTTGCTTGATTATTTTGGAGAGGAAAATATATGATGTTACGACTCTCACCTAATTTCATCCTCCATAAACCTTTCAAGTGTGCATTATACAATGGATGAGACAATGCCGATAACCTTCCCATGAGAAGTGTAAAATGTGTCTATGGTTACCTGTGTACTATGGAAACATCCTCGGAAGATACCCAAATGGAAAACAATGGTGCTAAAGAACATTTTCAAGAGTAGAAGTGAACACAATAAATGATTGAGAACTAGCCAACAGGGGGCTGAAATTTATTTGCTTTAGTAAACCATTCTTCCAAGAAATAAACAGTGTTTTAAAAGCGCAAGGGCCAATTTGTGCCTGAGGTGCAAAGCACAAGGCGAGGTGCACACCTTTTTAAGCAAGGTGCAAAATTACAAAAAAAAAAGGTAAATATAAAAAAAAAGTCAGAAAATTCAAACAAATGCCAAAAATTTTTAAACAATGCAAAAAAACATTAAACAAAATGTTAAAAAAATATATAAACTTAAACGTTAAAATAAATGTTTTTAAATAACCTATTATCTAAATTTTAAATAGATAAACATAAAATGTAAAGCGTATTCAAATGAAAATTTAAAAATAAAAGCAAACATATAAAGCATTTTCAAGCATGTAAAACCCACAATCTCTTTTTTTCCTTAATTGCATTGCTTCAAGTGGCTAATGTGATGTAAAACATATTTCATTCTTGATTCTATGAGTAGCCTTTGTGCCACGCCTCTCGAGGCAAGCCCGAACAAGACTATGTTAGGGTCTGAAATTCTTATTTCTCATATAAAAAAATAATGATTTTATAGCTTTCATTGCCTTTTAAGAAGATATCATATTGCAATGAATGACAAACAACATCAGCAAATAAGGGCTGCATCTTTTGAGGCTGAGGCGCAAGGCACACCAGGCATGCAGCTTTTGCAAGGGGTGCACCTAGGACCAGGGCAAGGCGCATTTTAGGGTATGCGCCTTGCCTGTGCGCCTAGGAGTGCCTCTTAATATCACTAGAAATAATACATGGCAAATTTATTTGTTTTAATAAAAGGTGGTTATACTCAACAGTACAATAAAAATCATGCTTATAGCAAGAAATAATACATGGCAAATTTCAACACAAAAGATTGCATTTACAACCTTAACAAAACCATCTATTTAAGATTTCAAATGGCGTTTTGAACATTCTACAGCCTACAGACCAAATAGTGTGATTAAAGTGCACCTAGAGACCTGTTAGTACTTAGTATGTTTATTATGTTACTTAATCTCAAATGCACATAGGCTCATCAAACTGCGGAAATCAGAAGCACATAGCATCATCAAATGACAGACACCTTAATTGCTCTTCACCAAAGTCACTTCACGTAGACTAAACAATGTCTACCTCTAGCTATTACATGCTATTAACATGCTATTAGAAAACCAATGGCAATAGCCAACAATATTGGGAAATGTTTGGATGCAAAATTGAGGAAAGCAAAACTCAAGGGCCAGAACTTAAAGCTTGAGATCATGACAACTATATTTGGCAGCCCATTCTTTAGCAGGGTAACTAACCATAAAATGATGAAATAAGATGCAGATAGACAAAACCCCAACAAGCTGGGGCAATATTGATGATGGTGAGATATGTCAAAAATGGCTAGCCAGGGTAGAGCCCAGGACCAGATACCATTCTGAGACAACAAAGGTCCAAGTTCAACTTTTTAAATACAGAGAACAATAAAGTTCAACCCAAGATTCTAAATATCCATACAGACCAAGACACTGGATGGGGCATCTCGGTCTTTACCCTGAGATGCTTTCTGTTTCTTTAGTTTTCTCTCAAACCAGTTCAGTCACACCACAAAGCACATGGTATTTTGAGACCCACCGATACAAGTGCTCTGCCTTATTGTGCAATTATTATTTTCAAATTTTCTGTGCCTATGTTGTAGTAATCCAAGTTCTTCAATAATAAATTATAACGAATTATTGTACAATTACAACATGGACGAGCACCATCCCTAAGGTCAGCATAACTGTAAACATTTAAATTTAGAAGAGGGGTTCTTATAACGAATAAAGTGAACAGAAGATGAACCTGAGCTCGGACAAAACCACACAGAGCAAAGGTGGTAAAGTGGCCAGTATATATGCCATTCTCATCCACATGCCCAATATTTATCTGGACAGATGCATGGTCCTTCGAAGTAATAAGCCTATTTGTGGCAGAGCTGCAAATCATAAACCATAGGTAGTAAATAAACAAAAACTTCAATATCTAATTAACATAGACGAAAACAGGAAGAATAAGCAAGCTCTTAAGGGTGATAGAAAATATGAGACACGGTTGTGTATACCATTTCCTGGGGATGTACAGATCCATGTTTTGACCCTCTTCGTTCTGCATTTTGGTGGTTGTTTCAACGGCTCGGAGAAACCAGACTGGCAGAACTGAATAAAGCAAATGCGTTGAGTAATCATGGATACAATTTTTGTATTATAAAGGAGAATACAATTGAGAAGGTACAATTTGGGGACACGTTCAGTTTAAGTTTACAATTGAGATCTCAAAGAAACCGTATTCGGTAGTTTAACAAACCCTAATAAAACGGACAGTTGATTCGAAAGAAACACCATCCAGAGGTAAGAGAAAAGATCAATGACCAATTAATTAATCGATAAAAAGAAAACAATGGTTCCCATAAAACCCGCAATACAGATATCCAATTTCAATCTCATCAATCGCAACAGAACATTAAAGAAAAACGCAATAAAGCCTAAGAAAAGCAGAGATTTCCAAGCAAGATGATAGGGAAGATCGATTCATCCAAGTTAGAGAGCGTACCAGAGGCAATGAAAGAGTCCTGCGAATGTTGAGAAGACGGACCGAGATTCCAACAGCAAAACCCTAATTTCTTCGAAAGAATAGGATTTTGCTGAAAAGATTTCAATGCCATAAATACGCCTCCATCTTGCTTTATTGACAATCTGGCCCTTGACCTGGTTGACAACGGGCCCTGTTCTTGCTCCAAAAGCTCGTCCTAGGCCTTGACATAGTACAGGCCTGGAGGCCCACAATTAGACACATGTTCACAGACCGGGATTCAATTTCGGCCCATGACCATTTGACACTATTTCCATCTCGGTCTTCAGGCTGGTACAAGTGAGCAAAAGGAACCTAAAAACCGAATTGACCGAAAAGCAGACCAAATCCGAACCGAAAAATGGTTAATCGAATTGGTCGGTTTGGTTTTGGTTTGATATTATTAAAAACCATTAATTTCGGTTTGGTTTGGATTAATTTATTAAAAAATCTGCAGTTAATCAAACCAATTGGTATATACTAATAATATATATATATGTTATATATTATACGATAAATTACAAAACCCCCCTTGTACTATGGGGTTAGTGATAAAGACCACCCGTACTTTTCTTTGCAATAAAGATACCCCTGAACTTTCTTCGTTTGACAAAGACCCTCTTCTTTTCGCATTTCGTGAATTAACTTTTTAAAAGATTAATGTCCCACTATTTTAAATTTTTTAAATACCCAAACAACCATTTTCTTTAATTTATGAAATCACTTAACTTTTTATATACTTTGAACTATTCATCTTTCCTCCCCTTTCCCGTGTTCCTTCATGCCATGACAGACTCCATTTGATAGTAAGACTAATTTCTAGGTAAATCTGCCAAGTTTATTCATTGGGTTGGACTCCTGAAAAGAATTCTACTGTCATTGCATGACAAGATTCGGAGGTTAATTGTGTGGAATGCTAGCTCTAAGAAGGTAGAAAACCCATTCTCCAAATGATCAATCTGGTGCATGTGGTAGTGTTGATCAATTTGAATTCTTCAGTTGATAAGGATGGGAATTTACCAATATCAAGGATGTTAAGCGGCATGCATAAGGGTTATGTATCTTCATGTTAGTATGTTCCAGATGAAGATACTCACCTAATAACCAATTCTGGTGATCAAACGTGAGTTTTGTGGGATGTTACCACAGGCCAGAGGCTTTCTGTGTTTGGAGGTGAATTTCCATCAAGGCACACAGCTAATGTACTAAGGTGTGTATAAAGACCCATGTCCATCAATTCTAACTTGAAGAATTGCGAATGACTTCAAAACAAAAACTGCAAATGCACAAACAACAAAGCTTATGACAAGTAGAAAATCTCCAACATATTGCGTAGGCCCATTATTTGGTACAAACTACAAAGTTAATGAAAACCTGCTTATAAACCGCTCTACTAGCTTTTCTATTCTAGACTTGCAAAACCAATGAATCCATTAATATATTTGAATAAACTCCTTGGGAGTGGGTTCATTTTACTAAACTTGACTGTAAGGACAAAAGTGAACAAAGGGTAGAGTGTAATTATTGTAGTAAGGCCTAGTTTGTCCATTTGCAAGTGATACTAGTTCCTTAAGTAATATCACTTGTCTAGATGTAAACAGTATCCCCTTAATAATATAGACAAGTGGCAAAAGACTTTGGAAACTTTACTTCAAAGTTCTAAAGAGGGGATCACCACACCATCACTTATGCTTTACAAGTTTAATCAAGACGAATGTAAAAAAAGAACTTGATATGATGATTATTATATATGAATTACCTTTTAAACATGCGGAACGAGAGGGGTTTTGTGGCTTTTGTGGTAAAATGCAACCAAGATTTGTAGTTCTTTTACGTCACATAATAATTAGAGATTGTTATAGTCTTCATGTGGAGGAGAATAAAATATTATAACAATTTTTTTAAAAACTATCATCAAGGGTTTGTCTCACTACAGACACATGTACATCATCTCAAAACCTTAGTTACAAGTGTCTCACTGTTCATTTCATTGATGATGAGTGGAAATTGCACAAAAAAAAATTAAATTTTTGTCTAATTTCTAGTCATCCAGGAGAGATAATTGGCAAGGCCATTGAGAGGTGTTTACTTAATTGGGTCATTGAAAGAGTGTTAACTGTAACGGTGGACAATGCAAGTTTAAATGATGTAAGGATTCAATATTTGATGAAAAGACATAATAATTAGAAGGGAAGTGTCTTAAAAAGTAAGTTCTTGCACATGAGATGTGGTGCACATATTTTGAGCTCAATTGTCAAAGAAGGGTTGTCAAAGGTAGATGGTTCTATTTTCAAGATTCGTTTTGCAGTGAAAGAGTGTTCACTGTGGTGGTGGACAATGCAAGTTCAAATGATGTAGGGATTCAATATTTGGAAAAAATATAAAATAATTTGAATGAAAGTGTCTTAAAAAGAGAGTTCTTGCACATGAGATGTGGAGCACATATTTTGAGCTTAATTGTCAAAGAAGGGTTGTCAAAGGTAGATGATTCTACTTTCAATATTCGTTTTGTAGTGAAATATGTAGGATCTTCACCAACAAGATTGAAAAGATTTAAGGATTGTGTGGAGAAAAAAAAAAAAAGATAGTGAGTACGGGTCTTGTTTGCCTAGATATTGAAACTAGGTCGAACTCTACTTATTTAATGTTGAAATCTGCTTTGAAAATTCAAAAGGCATTTGATTTGTTGGAGAGTGTTGACAGTAGGTATGTAAATGATCTTATTCATCTTAAAAACAAGGTCTGCCTACTGATGGAGATTGGGAATATGCTTGTGGTTTGCTACCTTTTCTTAAAATTTTCTATGAAACTACATTGATATTGTCTAGCTCACTTTATATAACTAGAAATGAATACATGAAAGAAATTTATGGTATTGGAATTATCCTTTTCTCGGAGGTGTAAGAGTGATGATTCCTCTATTAGTTTTATGGCTTACAAGATAAAAAGGAAGTGTGACAAGTATTGGATTATTAGTGAGTTATATAATGTTAATATTACTAAAGTGCTAAATGAAAAGGTGAAACAAGTTTTGATTTTTATGAATGAGATTTATAGTTCAGCCTAGTCATTTCCTAATATTCACTCAAGTAATCAATTTCAGGATCCAAATGATATGGGAGTTAAGAATGTAGAGGATATTGCTGATTTCATGAATTCATTATTTAGCAAGCAAAAAACGCGTCAAGGAAGTGTAGAAAACAAAACAGAATTGGATAAATTTTTAAGAGAGGAATGTGAAGATCCTAAAAGTAAATCATTTGACATATTGCCTTAGTAGAAAACTAGTTCCTCTAAATATCGGGTGCTTTCTTTGATGGTTCAAGATTTATTAGCTACGCATGTGTCTACAATTGCATTTGAATCGGCTTTTAGCACTGAAGGTCGTGTGCTTGATTCATTTCGTAGTTCTCTAACTCCGAGAATGGTAGATCTATCATTTGTGGATAAAATTGGTTATGAATGTCACATGGTTATCTTTATATAGAGGAGAGCTTAAATGAGCTCGAAAATATGGAATCAGGTAAAGTTTGTGTTTTTCATTTTTGTTTTTATTGTTCATGTTTATTTTGTTATAGTAATTCTAATTTGCATTTGTCTTTTTATTGTAGAAATGGTATCCTTAATCGAAGAGCATCTTCTTGTCAACATTGATGATTAAGTGGTTGAGTGGTTGTAGAACTTGTGTTTGTGGTTGTGAAGTGTGAAGAGTGAAACTATGAATTTGTTTTTTTATAGTTGTGGTCCTTGTAGGCTTGTGGTTGTGAACCTTGTGGTTTTTTTAATTATTTTATGGTTATGGACCTGTAGTTGTGGTTCTTATTATGCAAATTACGGTTTTTATGGATTATGCTTATGGATTTTTATGGCTATGGACATGTAGTTATGGTTTTTATGGTTATAGACTTGTTGTCTTGGTTAATTCTTTGACAACCAATCAGCCATACAAGTTTGTTTATTTATTTTAATTCTTTGACAGCTATACTTGTGCTTGGTTCTAGTTCTATTAAGTTTTTCCCCTCCAAAATTAGAACCATTAGCTAAGAAATTTTGATGAGAGATGGAGAGGGAAGGGCTTAAAATAGGCTAATAGTAGGCTTTAAAGGTATTACTATGCTACTCTATAGAATGATTTAGTTGCTTTTCGCTTTTAATTAGTGAGAACATGACAGGTGAAGAAATTAGTATCACTTGTAGAAGTCTTTGTGCTCATGGTTAGACCATGTCAAATTTAGGTATAACTTGTAGCAACCTTGGTTTATTTCATCTATGATTTGTTTCTTTATTTTTAATATTACTATTTGATTGTTTTGTTATTAACTCTGTTATATACTCTGCCATGACTTGCTAGTTTTGATGCGGAATGATCATCTCAATTTGATAATGTTGGTGACAATGTTCAGGAGAGGAGACTGCAAGTATGAAAAAGGAGAGAAGGGAGTAGAAGGTGTGTAACTAGGGCCATTAAAAATTACACCAGTCAGCTTCTCAATTCTCAGTTATGCCATTACATCTCAATCTGAATGTAAGGCCATTTACTTAACTACTTAGGCTTAATGTTGATGATCATGACTATTTGGTAGCTTTGAAAAGAATAGGGGAATTTGATTTGATGACCTGTTGGTTTTTTCTTGTGTTCTTTCTTTTTTTTTCAAGAAATTGATTTGAAAACACCATCTCACTTAACCATTTCTTATACGTGCTTTCTGGTTAGGTTCTACACCTAAAAATCTAAGATTAATAGATATTTCTGGTTAAGTTCTTTTCCAGATGATCTTATCATGTTCTAGGTAAACTCTAAGTGTTAATTAACATTGCAGGCTTTCCATTAGGATCTGATAATCTTACAATGTGACCAGATACGGATACCCATGTTGAAATATCTTGTATTTGCAATGTTTGAAAATTATTTTCTGCATAATGATTACATCATTAGAAGATTTAGTGATACATTGGGTTTCATGCCTAAAATTAGAAAAGAGCATAGTTATTCACAAACATATTACAAAAGTAAAGGATCTAAGATGAGTGAGTAAAGGGGATTTGAACCAGTTCAAATTTCATGATTTGAACTAGCTCTTTATGTAAAAGAAGGCAATGCATGGGCAGAATAGTGAGAGCTATATATTATATTGACATACATGAATAGTAATGGCCTACAATAATCTGTCACTAATCCAATGTGGTCTCCACCAGCTGAAGGGTTCACAAAATAAAACTTTGATGAAGCAGTGAAGGCAACCCCAGGCCTTCTAAGCATGGGAGGTGTATCCAGGAATCAGGAATGATAGGTTTTGCCTCTATCCTTTGAGTCAATTGATGTAGGAAATTCTCTCAAAGATGAAATTTTGGCTACTTTGGAAAGGTTAAAAAAAGCAAAAGAATTAAATTGTCACAGCCTGATCATTGAAGGCAATTCCTAGTTAGATATTGGCTGGTTAAAAAAATAAGATAATGGACTAGGAATTTGCAAATGAAAGGAAAAAATTAAAATGGTTTTCCAGAGGCATGGAAGTGAGATTTATGGGTTAACCAAATAGGGGGGTGGAAGGGTTCAATTTATGTGGGCTTGTTTGTAATCTTTTGTGCTCTTGTCTTTGGGGAGGGCGAAGAGAGTTTACCTCTTGTCTTTGATGTTGTTATTATTGTTCTTTCTTCATAAAATTTTTGTTATTGATAAAAAAAGATCCATGCTATATATTAAGTAGGACAACAAAGACAACGTTTTTTTTTTTTTTAAATCAATATAAAAAACTTTCTTGATCAAGAAAAATGAAATAATGTTAAAACACAAACATGGCCCCTTCTATAGACCTAAACCCCAATCATTGTAGAAAAAAAAAACTACTATCTTGAAAAATTAAATCCTTTAAAAATACATAAGAAACCATGGATTGGATATTATAAATCTGTTATGTCCATACCAAATTTTAATAACAGACCTGATCCAAATGAAAGAACCATTGCAAGAAAAATCCACTATGCCCATTAGCATAGCCTTGGGCTAAAACCACAGGAGTAGTTGATTTCACCTTGAACTATTCACTGTAAATCTCCTATTTCGGGCCCATAGAGTCCAATGACTACACTACTCCAAATATCCCTGCAATAAGCCAATAAGGCCAAAATTTTTGCTCTAATAGTTTGTTTCATGACAACCGTTATTAATCAGTATATGCGGTAGATGTTTAAGGTACATGTAATGAGCAGCCACATACATAAATACAGAAACTTCCTCCAGGAAAAAAGCTTTGACAGTTAGTTTTCAGCTTTTATTTTGGGTACCTGGATGAAGTTTCAACGTTTTTCTAACAGATGGTGATGACAAAAAAAAAACAACCAAATCTACAGTTGTAGCCAAACCAAAGGCAACTACTGAAGTAGAAACTTCCATCAATAGGCTTGATATCCGTGTTGGCCTCATAAAAAATGTTCAGAAACATCCAAATGTTGATTCCCTTGATGTGAAAGAGATTGATGTGGGTGAAGGATCACCAAGAACTATTGTTAGTGGCCTTGTCAAATGCATTCCTCTTGAAAAATGCAGGTTCTTTTGTTCTCCTTTTCACCTTGATACTAGCATTAGCCAAAATTCTACCTTTTGTTTCTATATTGTTTCAATCCTTTTAATACTTTTTCATTTTAATCATCTATGAGTAAACACCAATATTATCCATGTGCAGAACTGGAGAGTCTGTGTTCTTTGCAACCTCAAGGCTTACAGGCTTCCCTTGAACAAACTCGGCAAGAGGGAAGGTTTTTTCCCTTTTTTTTTATTTTGAGTGCATAAAAAAATCAAAAAACCGAACCGTGGTTAATCGGTTATCGGTTCGGTTTCGTTTCAGTTAGTTTAAAAATCGAACAGATTGGTTCGATTCAAAAAATTACCCCACGGTTCGGTTCGGTTCGGTTAACCGAACCATGAGCACACCTACAGGCTGGGTCCATTCAATTTTTGTTGAAAGCCAAGTCCAAATCCGGCCCATGAATAGGTTTACCTATAATTTTGAATGTTTTTGTTTAATGTTTTTAAAATTGACACATAAGGCTCAGTTTGGAGGGAGTACAAATACAAATATGCACAGTACAAATACAAACAAAATAAAAGGTTTTGTGCTCTACATATTTGTATTTTTACTCTTTCCAAATGGAGCCTAAGCAACAAAACTGAAAAGCATTATTGAACTGTACTTTTGTTTTGAGAAGCAAAAATAAGTTGGATTTTGCTTTTTGCTATATGATCTATAAAACATGATATGAAGCCCCCAAATTGAAAACATGTTCTTTAATCAGAAATTTGAGAATACAATTTTGTTTCATTTTTTGAGAAAAACATAAAACCAATAACACATTTTAACTGTCATTGTTTTAAGAACAAATCCGTATAGTAGAAAAATACCCATTTGCATCTTTTCCTTTCTAAAACAGCATGAAAACAAAATTTATCCGGTGTTTGAGAGCATAAATGTTTTTGGGTATGACTATGATACCGGAAAGGCACCATATCTGAAAAACTCACAGCCAATCAACTGGCATCACAATAAAATTCACGACATATTTTGATTGGTCAAAGCTCTTTTAATATCATGTATTTCCGTTATCATAGATTTTTCCAATGTTTTTTGTTTTCATTTGTTTTTAAAATTGTGACATCAGCAACAATGCAAAAACACATCCTTGAATCGTGTTTTCTGTTTGGAAAAGAAAAAATAAATTACATTTTATTAAAAAAAAAGCAATAGATATCAGTGAAACAACCTATACAATGGTCTTTTAAAACAAAAAACAAATTCTATGCTATTGAAATTATATAATTAATGGAATGTATTGTGGTCTCTGGTCAGAAGATCCGGACTCACCAACGATAGGGATGGAATTCTATCAATCTAGGACATGTTAAATGACCTTAACCAGCAAAATGTCACGTGGGATCGTCACATTACCATTGTATGGAGCCCGAGGAAGGATAGAAAGCAGAGAGTATCATGAACCACAAAAAAATGCGAAGGTCATTATCAAAATTACTCAAGAATAGATGTCTTCTATAACCACTACACCATTCTTCATCATTCCACAAACAGATTTGTCAACAAGTAACATCCAATCCACGTCACTGATTAACTGCAAATAAAATAAAAAAAAAAAAAAAAGCTCAACAACTGAACTAGAACTCATACTCAATCCTTTGGTAAAATGTTCAATGGCTCTATTATCAAAGTCTCCAAACAGGAGCAAAACACCAGCAGCAATCAGCCAATCATCTCTGCTTACTGCTGTCGAACTTCGACTTTCTTCTTTTGCCAGAGACGATCCAGTGCACTGTCAGCATCTCCCTGCAAAACCATTGGTTTTCTTTCATCAGCTTAGATAGGGTTGCAGTGTATAGCAACAAGAAAACCTCAGTCAAGAAACAGCACAAAAAAGATGGAAGTACCACACAAGGATTCGAGCAAACTATAAATACATTAGTTCATACATGCGTTTGTGACCCTTTTCAACAACAGATCACTCAAGAATAAATGGCACTATCCAAACATAACAACGCCGTTGACATCCAAGCAATATCTTTGCTTGATTATTTTGGAGAGGAAAATATATGATGTTACGACTCTCACCTAATTTCATCCTCCATAAACCTTTCAAGTGTGCATTATACAATGCATGAAACAATGCCGATAACCTTCCCATGAGAAGTGTAAAATGTGTCTATGGTTACCTGTGTACTATGGAAACATCCTCGGAAGATACCCAAATGGAATGATCTACAAAAGTTGAGGAAAACAATGGTGCTAAAGAACATTTTCAAGAGTAGAAGTGAACACAATCAATGATTGAGAACTAGCCAACAGGGGGCTGAAATTTATTTGCTTTAGTAAACCATTCTTCCAAGAAATAAACAGTGTTTTAAAAGTGCAAAGCGTAAAAAGAGTGCAAGGGCCAATTTGTGCCTGAGGCGCAAAGCACAAGGCAAGGTGCACACCTTTTTAAGCAAGGTGCAAAATTACAAAAAAAAAAACTAAATATAAAAAAAAAGTCAGAAAATTCAAACAAATGCCAAAAATTTTTTAAAAATGCAAAAAAACATTAAACAAAATGTTAAAAAAATATATAAACTTAAATTTTAAAATAAATGTTTTTAAAAAACCTATTATCTAAATTTTAAATAGATAAACATAAAATGTAAAGCGTATTCAAATGAAATTTTAAAAATAAAAGCAAACATACAAAGCATTTTCAAGCATGTAAAACCCACAATCTCTTTTTATTCTTAATTGCATTGCTTCAAGTGGCTAATGTGATGTAAAACATATTTCATTCTTGATTCTATGAGTCGCCTTTGTGCCACGCCTCTCGAGGCAAGCCCGAACAAGTCTATGTTAGGGTCTGAAATTCTTATTTCTCATATAAAAAATAATGATTTTATAGCTTCCGTTGCCTTTTAAGAAGATATCATATTGCAATGAATGACAAACAACATCAGCAAATAAGGGCTGCATCTTTTGAGGCTGAGGCGCAAGGCACACCAGGCATGCAGCTTTTGCAAGGGGTGCACCTAGGACCAGGGCGAGGCGCATTTTAGGGTATGCGCCTTGCCTGTGCGCCTAGGAGTGCCTCTTTAAATCACTAGAAATAATACATGGCAAATTTATTTGTTTTAATAAAAGGTGGTTATACTCAACAGTACAACAAAAATCATGCTTATAGCAAGAAATAATACATGGAAAATTTCAACACAAAAGGTTGCATTTACAACCTTAACCAAACCATCTATTTAAGATTTCAAATGGCATTTTGAACATTCTACAGCCTACAGACCAAATAGTGTGATTAAAGTGTACCTAGAGACCTGTTAGTACTTAGTATGTTTATTATGTTACTTAATCTCAAATGCACATAGGCTCATCAAACTGCGGAAATCAGAAGCACATAGCATCATCAAATGACAGACACCTAAATTGCTCTTCACCAAAGTCACTTCATGCAGACTAAACAATGTCTACCTCTAGCTATTACATGCTATTACATAACAATAACATACATTACATTGGATCAATGGAGATGGTATAGTAGTGTCATTAGAAAACCAATGGCAATAGCCAACAATATTGGGAAATGTTTGGATGCAAAATTGAGGAAAGCAAAACTCAAGGGCCAGAACTTAAAGCTTGAGATCATGACAACTATATTTGGCAGCCCATTCTTTAGCAGGGTAACTACCCATAAAATGATGAAATAAGATGCAGATAGACAAAACCCCAACAAGCTGGGGCAATATTGATGATGGTGAGATATGTCAAAAATGGCTAGCCAGGGCAGAGCCCAGGACCAGATACCATTCTGAGACAACAAAGGTCCAAGTTCAACTTTTTAAATACAGAGAACAATAAAGTTCAACCCAAGATTCTAAATATCCACACAGACCAAGACACTGGATGGGGCATCTCGGTCTTTACCCTGAGATGCTTTCTGTTTCTTTAGTTTTTATTTTCAAACCAATTCAGTCACACCACAAAGCACATGGTATTTTGAGACCCACCGATACAAGTGCTCTGCCTTATTGTACAATTATTATTTTCAAATTTTCTGTGCCTATGTTGTAGTAATCCAAGTTCTTCAATAATAAATTATAACGAATTATTGTACAATTACAACATGGACGAGCACTATCCCCAAGGTCGGCATAACTGTAAACATTTAAATTTAGAAGAGGGGTTCTTATAACGAATAAAGTGAACAGAAGATGAACCTGAGCTCGGACAAAACCACACAGAGCAAAGGTGGTAAAGTGGCCAGTATATATGCCATTCTCATCCACATGCCCAATATTTATCTGGACAGATGCATGGTCCTTCGAAGTAATAAGCCTATTTGTGGCAGAGCTGCAAATCATAAACCATAGGTAGTAAATAAATAAAAACTTCAATATCTAATTAACATAGACGAAAACAGCAAGAATAAGCAAGCTCTTAAGGGTGATAGAAAATATGAGACACGGTTGTATATACCATTTCCTGGGGATGTACAGATCCATGTTTTGACCCTCTTCGTTCTGCATTTTGGTGGTTGTTTCAACGGCTCGGAGAAACCAGACTGATAGAACTGAATAAAGCAAATGCGTTGAGTAATTATGGATACAATTTTTGTATTATAAAGGAAAATACAATTGAGAAGGTACAATTTGGGGACACGTTCAGTTTAAGTTTACAATTGAGATCTCAAAGAAACCGTATTCGGTAGTTTAACAAACCCTAATAAAACGGACAGTTGATTCGAAACAAACACCATCCAGAGGTAAGTGAAAAGATCAATGACCAATTAATTAATCGATAAAAAGAAAACAATAGTTAAAAATGAAATTCCCATAAAACCCGCAATACAGATATCCGATTTCAATCTCATCAATCGCAACAGAACATTAAAGAAAAACGCAATAAAGCGTAAGAAAAGCAGAGATTTCGAAGCAAGATGATAGGGAATATCGATTCATCCAAGTTAGAGAGCGTACCAGAGGCAATGAAAGAGTCCTGCGAATGTTGAGAAGACGGAACCAGATTCCAACAGCGAAACCCTAATTTCTTCGAAACAATAGGATTTTGCTGAAAAGATGACTCCGATTTTATATAATCAACTCTCTATAGAGGTGGACATTTCGTCTTAAATGATTAAATGATTACATCAGTACGGGAGAGGAGTCTCCAGAAGAAATAACGCTCGTTGGGCTAGGGCTGCAAAATGGATTGGATCGGATTCGACAGAAAAGGTATATTTGACCCGATGCCATTAGAAATCTGATTGATTCCAATTAGATAAGAATCTATTTGATTTTCAAAAGTATGATTAGAAATCGAATTTAAATTCAAATATCTTATCATATTCTATTTAAATATATAAAATACATATATATAAATATAAGGGCTTTTATTCTTCTATCCATCTCATAAATTATATGAATTTGTATAAACTGGGAACAATGACAGTAGGGGCAATTCATCACAAATTCACAATTGAAGAGGTAATATAGCATAGGTGAGGGTTTGAGATACTATATTTAAAAAAAAAAAAACAATAAAAATTTATGAGGGGTATAAATCATAAATTTCCATTCTTTATAATATTTTATAACTAACAGATCCGACCAGGTCATTAACGAATTTGATCGGGGTATATTTGAATTCGATCCATTAACTAAACCATCTACTTTTTCAATCCAATTCGATTTATTAAAATCAAGGGTTAAATCTGGCTCTTACCGAATCAATTTCGGATTGGAATTGGATGGGATCCAACTTATTTATAGCCTAGCGTTGGGCTTTCACAATTTTTAGCCAGCTCTATTCCACAGGGATTAACCGATTTTGGAGCGGGAATGTCCATAAGATATTCCAAATGTAAGATTGAAGGCATTGTTTTTAAAATCGGACCGAACCGGAAAAACGAGAATTGATCATATGATCAGTTCCATTTTTCAAAACCGTTTTTTTTCTTAAAACCATTGATTTTGGTTAGCAAATCACTGAACCGATTGGTTAACTGTTTGAACGGTTTTGATTATTTTCTAATTTTTTTATTTTTTTGAATTTTTTTGTCAAAACAGATCAACCATTCGATTCAAAGTCAAACAGTCAGACCGATCAAACCGATAACTGGACCCCTGATTGGTTCAATCACCGATTCATTTTTTAAAAACCATGGTTGAAGGGACTCTGAGCACGGTTCGTGAAGACGAAATCCATATATATATATATATATATATATATATATATATATATATATATATATATATTTTTTTTTTTTTTTTTTTTTTTTCTGATGTATTTCACAAAAATATAAAATCCTCCCTTAGGTTTTCTGACAAATATATAAACTTCCCTTGTGTTTTGAATTTAACAAAAACCTCCCTTAACTTTTTGAAAAAAAGAGACAAATACCCCCTTCAATTAGGTGGCACTTGGAAGAGTATTTATCTCATGGATGGATCATTTCAGATCATGCCATGAAAAAAATAGAGATCTCGGTTTGGTGTGAATAGGACTGGTCCACAATATATGGTAGACCAGCCCCATCCGCGGTTAAATATCTCGTCAATACATTTTTATCGTGGTTTAATTCGGTCCTCGGGACTGCAACTTAAACTATCACTTCTCTGATGAAGTTCTCCTTTCGGATTTGTGTGTGTATGTGTGTTTTCATTTGAATGTGTTCTGTTTCGTTAATTCCAACCTTCGTTCTTCCCTTAAACCTCCATTGCTGCAAGAGCTAAAACCCTTGAAGAGAACACTTTTCAGTGATTACTGTTTGAATGTGATTTCTCCTCGACCATTTACACCCATTGCTTGAACCTACATGTTAAGAAAATGTTAATCTCATCAAAACAAATAAAGAACGAAAAGATATAACAACACAAAATGGGTGTAAAGAATTTGAGTAAGGCAACAGATAGTACAAATGTGTAGAAGAAGACAGAAAAGTTCCCAGTTTGTCCCCAACTTGAGATGATAAGAGAGGAATGAGCAACTGAACCATTTTATATTAATGTTTAAAGCACAAGAGTAAAATCACCATGACAAAAAGTAAGAAAAATATAATAGAATTATTAACTGGAATGGATAGGATAAGCCACAACATTTACAGATACCAACTAGTACGAGATCCAATGGATTATTATTTTGCATAAATATTTTAATGGTATGATTGTCTTGCAATAATTTGATATTTCATTTGATTAAATATTATTTTTTATTATTTTTATCAACAGAATAATATTTTTTATTTTTTAAAATGATTTTATTACCATCTTTGTTGAAATTAATATTTTTTAGTTAATATTCAATTGTCAATGCCTTTTTTCCAATTTATTTATCATATAAATTGTAAAAATTATCTATTTATGATTCACTAGGTAGATTACTTAATAAATTACATATGAGATACATGAAATAAAAACATGTGGCGTGGACTTGACCGGTCCACGCCACGCCTACAAAACACCACTATGTGCATGGTTTTCAAAACCGGACCGGACTAGAGGTCGGACCTAAAAAACAGGGAACTGGTCACTTGATCGGTTCCATTTTTCCCCAAAACCATTGATTTTGGTAAGCAAACCGCTGAATCGACCGATTAACGGTTCAAACGTTTTGACCATTTTTCAATTTTTTAATTTTTTTTAATTTTTTTGTTAGAATGGGCCAACCATTTGGGTTAAACTGTCAGGCCATTTGAACCGGTAACCAGACCCCTAACCGGTTCGGTTTTAAAAACCATGACTGTGGGTGTGGACTGGACTAGTCCACATATTCCGTCCACAATTCAAAACAACTATGGATTGTGGTCTGGTGTGGATTAGTCATTGCCACAGGGGTGTAGTGTAGATCAATCCACACCCACCAATTTTTCATCCATACTATAGAACACCCGTTAGTTTACTAGTAACTTAAGTGAGCATTTTACCAAAATACCCTCATGAGTAGAGATGAAGAGCTAGCAAAAAAAATAAAATAAAATAAAAAAAGATGAATCGAAGAAGAGTATGCTAGCAAAGGTTTAAACGGAAGATGAATATGACGAATGAGAGACGGGATTTGCCATCTTTAAAGCTACTGCAAGTATCAAATATTGGAGAAATTTCTACAATTGATGTTATGTTCTCCGGTCAATAAGTTCTAGTGGATGCTACAGAACGCATTAAATAAGGGTGTTCGATTGTAAAAGACAATGGAAGGGAGGTATTTATATCTTTCTTCAAAATTATAAGGAGGATTTTATTAAAACCAAAAGAGAGGGGAGGTTTTATGATTGTCAGAAACCTTAAGGGATGTTTTTATATTTTATCCAAAAATAATTATTCTAAATGTACATATAGATATTGCAATTTTTCTTGATCAAACTGCCCCTTTTTTTAATTTTGATGAGTGCAATAAAAAAAATACTACATCATCTTCCTCTAAAACATTGAACCAAGGCATCTCTCTTCCTTCTTGCTCCTCTTTTTTCTCTATCTTATCTCCTTTTTCCTTCCTTCTTTTCCTCTTGTGACGAACACAAATTTTGGTCGAAACACAACTCAATAACCTATTTTTGCTTTTCAACTAATGTGACAACTTAGACATTGTTAACCAAGGCATCGGTTCTACCAAAAGCATCATAATCTTTCTGCAATAAGGATTCTAAGACTTGGACGATTTGGATCATTCTTTGATAAAGAGCTAAAGCCCGGTTGACAGATTTCATTGCATAGAGACTATAGTCGACTTTTCTGTCACACAGTAGCAACAATCTTGCAACCAACCTTAGAGATTCAACTTGAACCGTTAACCATCACCACCTTTCCATCTAAACAATGGCATCACTCAAGATCTTTGTCACTTGGCTATTATGGTCATGTTTGATTCAATTCTCATTTTTCTCATTCTTACTCAAGATGAAATTCTAAAATGGATAAGAATGGATTGTTAGAGTATCTCAATAGTTATGATAGACTTGTAACCGGGATGGGTATCTCTGATAGCTATCCTAGATAATTGATTATGGTTATCTAGGATAGCTATCTTAGATAATTGATCACCTTATCTCATTGTCATGTAATTTCCTAGATAAATTCTAACTCTGTAATTGTTGTCCTCTTGTAACTTCTCTATTTAAATGATTCAAGAGACCAGTCATCACTGACAAAGTCATTCCATTCTCATTTAAATAGATAAACCTATTATCTATTTAAATGATTCAAGCACCACTACTCATGCCGTCTAGAGACAAATGCAGTCTGGATCGATAGATGGTCAAACCATTATGGTGGTCTCCCTTTCTAGTTTTATGATTGTAGTCTCAGTAAGATTGGATCGTACTAATTTCTTGCCTTGGAGCTCTCAAACTACACTATCTCTCAAAGGGCATCGTTTATACGGCTATATGGACGGATATTTTCCTTCTTGGAAGATGGCAGTAGCC
The DNA here is from genome assembly GCF_056320005.1 of Nelumbo lutea. Lineage (NCBI taxonomy): Eukaryota > Viridiplantae > Streptophyta > Magnoliopsida > Proteales > Nelumbonaceae > Nelumbo > Nelumbo lutea. The sequence continues at coordinate 86,657,835 of NC_142687.1, read as the reverse complement.
AAGGGTCTAGCCGCAGCAACCCAGATCATGCAACATGGATCAAACAAGACCAGTTGTTCATAAGCTGGTTATTATCTTCATTAATAGAGCCGGTTCTGGCTCAAGTAGTTGGCTGTAAGATATCCATAGAGGTATGGGATTGACTTCATGTTCTCTTTTCATCTACTAGTAAAACTCGAATCCATGATTTGAAATTAAATTAGCTTATCTGAAGAAGGGTACTCTCACTGTCACTAATTATGTTCAAAAAATTAAAAGTTTATCTGATGCTTTAGCTGCTTCTGGACACTTCCTCACTGATGTTGATCAAATTCATTATCTTCTTGGTGGTTTACCTGTTGAATATGATACCTTGTGCTCTCTGTGACTACTAGACTAGATAGTCTTTCTTTTGCTAAAAATCAAAATTTGTAACTTACCTTTGAAAAGCACTTAGAGCGTCACTCTTCACAATCTGTATTGGATTCTCCTTTTGCTAATTTGGCCAATAAGAAAACCTTTAATCGTAATCAGTCATCTTCTTATAAGCTTTGACAATTTAATAATGATGGTGGTTCTAACAACTCCAAGAAAACTTCCTATAATAACAACAATCATAGCAAATCCAATTCCAAGAATGCCACTATAGTTTGTCAACTCTGTGGGTATCCTGGCCATACAATAGCTACTTGCCGCCTTTATTTGAAACTCACTACCAATAAGCCTACCAAGCAAGCTCATATAGCCTCATCTTCACGATCTGTCATGATGAAAATTGGTATCTTGATTCTGGAGCAACCAATCATATGACTTCAGGTATTGAGAGCCTCTCTCTTCATGATGAGTATCATGGAACAGATCATATCTTGGTCGGAAATGGTATGGGTCAAGACATTTCTCATATTGGCTCTTCTATTTTGAATATTGATTATGGGTCCATTGTCTTGAAAAATATTCTCAGAGTTCCTAATATATCTAAGAACTTGCTCTTTGTCAAAAGAACTACAATTCATAGTTGCATCCAGACACAAAAGCCACAAAACCCCTCTCGTTCCACATGCTTAAAAGGTAATTCATCCATAATAATCATCCAAGCAAGTTCTTTTTCTACATTCATCTTGATTAAACTTATAAGGCATAAGTGATGGTGTGGTGCTCCCCTCTTTAGAACTTTGAAGTGAAGTTTCTAAAGTCTTTTGCCACTTGTCTATATTATTAAGGGGATACTGTTTACATCTAGACAAGTGATATTACTTAAGGAACTAGTATTACTTGCAGATGGACAAACTAGGCCTTACCACAATAATTACACTCTACCCTTTGTTCACTTTTGTCCTTACAGTCAAGTTTAGTAAAATGAACTCACTCCCAAGGAGTTTATTCAAATATATTAATGGATTCGTTGGTTTTGCAAGTCTAGAATAGAAAAACTAGTAGAGCGGTTTATAAGCAGGTTTTCATTAACTTTGTAGTTTGTACCAAATAATAGGCCTATACAATCTGTTGGAGATCTGCTATTTGTCATAAGCTTTGTTGTTTGTGCATTTGTAGTTTTTGTTTTGAAGTCATTCTCAATTCTTCAAAACAAAATTAATGGATATGGGTCTTTATACACGCCTTAGTACATTAGTTGTGTGCCTTGATGAAAATTCACCTCTAAACACAAAAAGCCTCTCGCCTGTGGTAACATCCCACAAAACTCACGTTTGATCACCAAAATTGGTTATTAGGTGAGTATCTTCATCTAGAACATACTAACATGAAGATACATAACCCTTATGCATGCCGCTTAACATCCTTGATATTGGTAAATTCCCATCCTTGTCAACTGAAGAGTTCAGATTGATCAACACTACCACATGCACCAGATTGATCATTTGGAGAATGGGTTTTCTGGCTTGTTAGAGCTAGCATTCCACACAATTAACCTCTGAATTTTGTCATGCAATGACAATTCAATTCTTTTCAGGAGTCCAACTCAATGATTAAACTTGACAGATTTACCCAAAAATTAGTCTTACTATCAAATGGTGAGTCTGTTATGGCATGAAGGAACATGGGAAAGGGGAGGAAAGACGAATAGTTCAAAGTATATAAAAAGTTAAGTGATTTCATAAATTAAAGAAAAGGGTTGTTTGGGTATTTAAAAAATTTAAAACAGTGGGACATTAATCTTTTTCAAAGTTAATTCACGGAATGCAAAAAGAAGAGGGTCCTTTGTCAAACGGCGAAAGTTCAGGAGTGTCTTTATTGCAAAGAAAAGTACAGGGGGTCTTTATCACTGGCATATATATATATATTATTAGTATATACCAATTGGTATGATTAATTGCCGATTTTTTAATAAATTAATCGAAACCAAACCGAAATTAGTGATTTTTAATAATATAAAACCAAAACTGAACCGACCAATTCGGTTAACCATTTTTCGGTTCGGATTCGATCCGCTTTTCGGTCAATTCGGTTTTTAGGTTCCTTTTGCACGTACCAGCCTGAAAAGCGATATGGAAATAGTGTCAAATGGTTATGGGCCGAAATTGAATCCCGGTCTGTGAACATGTGTCTAATTGTGGGCCTCCAGGCCTGTACTACGTCAAGGCCTAGGACGAGCTTTTGGAGCAAGAACAGGGCCCGTTGTAAACTAGGTCAAGGGCCAGATTGTCAATAAAGCAAGATGGAAGCGTATTTATGGCATTGACATCTTTTCAGCAAAATCCTATTCTTTCGAAGAAAATAGGGTTTTGCTGTTGGAATCTAGTTCCGTCTTCTCAACCTTCGCAGGACTCTTTCATTGCCTCTGGTACGCTCTCTAACTTGGATGAATCGATCTTCCCTATCATCTTGCTTGGAAATCTCTGCTTTTCTTAGGCTTTATTGCGTTTTTCTTTAATGTTCTGTTGCGATTGATGAGATTGAAATCGGATATCTGTATTGCGGGTTTTATGGGAACTATTGTTTTCTTTTTATCGATTAATTAATTGGTCATTGATCTTTTCTCTTACCTCTGGATGGTGTTTGTTTCGCATCAACTGTCCGTTTTATTAGGGTTTGTTAAACTACCGAATACGGTTTCTTTGAGATCTCAATTGTAAACTTAAACTGAACGTGTCCCCAAATTGTACCTTCTCAATTGTATTTTCCTTTATAATACAAAAATTGTATCCATAGTTACTCAACGCATTTGCTTTATTCAGTTCTGTCAGTCTGGTTTCTCCGAGCCGTTGAAACAACCACCAAAATGCAGAACGAGGAGGGTCAAAACATGGATCTGTACATCCCCAGGAAATGGTATATACAACCGTGTCTCATATTTTCTATCACCCTTAAGAGCTTGCTTATTCTTGCTGTTTTCGTCTATGTTAATTAGATATTGAAGTTTTTATTTATTTACTACCTATGGTTTATGATTTGCAGCTCTGCCACAAATAGGCTTATTACTTCGAAGGACCATGCATCTGTCCAGATAAATATTGGGCATGTGGATGAGAATGGCATATATACTGGCCATTTTACCACATTTGCTCTGTGTGGTTTTGTCCGAGCTCAGGTTCATCTTCTGTTCACTTTATTCGTTATAAGAACCCCTCTTCTAAATTTAAATGTTTACAGTTATGCTGACCTTAGGGATAGTGATCGTCTATGTTGTAATTGTACAATAATTCGTTATAATTTATTATTGAAGAACTTGGATTACCACAACATAGGAACAGAAAATTTGAAAATAATAATTGTACAATAAGGCAGAGCACTTGTATTGGTGGGTCTCAAAATACCATGTGCTTTGTGGTGTGACTGAACTGGTTTGAGAAAAAGCTAAAGAAACAGAAAGCATCTCAGGGTAAAGACCGAGATGACCCATCCAGTGTATTGGTCTGTATGGATATTTAGAAGCTTGGGTTTAACTTTATTGTTTTCTGTATTTAAAAAGTTGAACTTGGACCTTTGTTGTCTCAGAATGGTATCTGGTCCTGGCTCTGCCCTGGCTAGCCATTTTTGACATATCTCACCATCATCAATATTGCCCCAGCTTGTTGGAGCTTTAAGTTCTGGCCCTTGAGTTTTGCTTTCCTCAATTTTGCATCCAAACAGTTCCCAATATTGTTGGCTATTGCCATTGGTTTTCTAATGACACTACTATACCATCTCCATTGATCCAATGTAATGTATGTTATTGTTATGTAATAGCATGTAATAGCTAGAGGTAGACATTGTTTAGTCTGCATGAAGTGACTTTGGTGAAGAGCAATTAAGGTGTCTGTCATTTGATGATGCTATGTGCTTCTGATTTCCACAGTTTGATGAGCCTATGTGCATTTGAGATTAAGTAACATAATAAACATACTAAGTACTAACAGGTCTCTAGGTACACATTAATCACACTATTTGGTCTGTAGGCTGTAGAATGTTCAAAATGCCATTTGAAATCTTAAATAGATGGTTTTGTTAAGGTTGTAAATGCAACCTTTTGTGTTGAAATTTGCCATGTATTATTTCTTGCTATAAGCATGATTTTTATTGTACTGTTGAGTATAACCACCTTTTATTAAAACAAATAAATTTGCCATGTATTATTTCTAGTGATTTAAATAGGCACTCCTAGGCGCACAGGCAAGGTGCATACCCTAAAATGCTCCTCGCCCTGGTCCTAGGTGCACCCCTTGCAAAAGCTGCATGCCTGGTGTGCCTTGCGCCTCAGCCTCAAAAGATGCAGCCCTTATTTGCTGATGTTGTTTGTCATTCATTGCAATATGTTATCCTCTTAAAAGGCAACGGAAGCTATAAAATCATTATTTTTTATATGAGAAATAAGAATTTCAGACCCTAACATAGACTTGTTCGGGCTTGCCTTGAGAGGCGTGGCACAAAGGCGACTCATAGAATCAAGAATGAAATATGTTTTACATCACATTAGCCACTTGAAGCAATGCAATTAAAAAAAAAAAAGAGATTGTGGGTTTTACATGCTTGAAAATGCTTTATATGTTCGCTTTTATTTTTAAATTTTCATTTGAATACGCTTTACATTTTATGTTTATCTATTTAAAATTTAGATAATAGGTTATTTAAAAACATTTATTTTAAAGTTTAAGTTTATATATTTTTTAACATTTTGTTTAATGTTTTTTTGCATTGTTTAAAAATTTTTGGCATTTGTTTGAATTTTCTGACTTTTTTTTTTTATATTTAGCCTTTTTTTTTTTGTAATTTTGCACCTTGCTTAAAAAGGTGTGCACCTCGCCTTGTGCTTTGCGCCTCAGGCACAAATTGGCCCTTGCGCTTTGCGCTTTTAAAACACTGTTTATTTCTTGGAAGAATGGTTTACTAAAGCAAATAAATTTCAGCCCCCTGTTGGCTAGTTCTCAATCATTTATTGTGTTCACTTCTACTCTTGAAAATGTTCTTTAGCACCATTGTTTTCCATTTGGGTATCTTCCGAGGATGTTTCCATAGTACCACTGGTAACCATAGACACATTTTACACTTCTCATGGGAAGGTTATCGGCATTGTCTCATCCATTGTATAATGCACACTTGAAAGGTTTATGGAGGATGAAATTAGGTGAGAGTCGTAACATCATATATTTTCCTCTCCAAAATAATCAAGCAAAGATATTGCTTGGATGTCAACGGCGTTGTTATGTTTGGATAGTGCCATTTATTCTTGAGTGATCTGTTGTTGACAAGGGTCACAAACGCATGTATGAACTAATGTATTTATAGTTTGCTCGAATCCTTGTGTGGTACTTCCATCTTTTTTGTGCTGTTTCTTGACTGAGGTTTTCTTGTTGCTATACACTGCAACCCTATCTAAACTGATGAAAGAAAACCAATGGTTTTGCAGGGAGATGCTGACAGTGCACTGGATCGTCTCTGGCAAAAGAAGAAAGTCGAAGTTCGACAGCAGTAAGCAGAGATGATTGGCTGATTGCTGCTGGTGTTTTGCTCCTGTTTGGAGACTTTGATAATAGAGCCATTGAACATTTTACCAAAGGATTGAGTATGAGTTCTAGTTCAGTAGTTGAGCTTTTTTTTTTTTTTTTGCAGTTAATCAGTGACGTGGATTCGATGTTGTTGACAAATCTGTTTGTGGAATGATGAAGAATGGTGTAGTGGTTATAGAAGACATCTATTCTTGAGTAATTTTGATAATGACCTTCGCATTTTTTTGTGGTGCATGATACTCTGCCTTCTATCCTTCCTCGGGCTCCATACAATGGTAATGTGACGATCCCACGTGACATTTTGCTGGTTAAGGTCATTTAACATGTCCTAGATTGATAGAACTCCATCCCTATCGTTGGTGAGTCCGGATCTTCTGACCAGAGACCACAATACATTGCTGGCCACCTTCATCTCTTCTACTTTAGCAACTGGATGTGTTGTGGTCAGCAGATCTCGACCAAGCTTTGGCTGTATACATTGGGCAACCTGGTCTGTCAACACTCAACAGGACTCTCCATGAGTGGCACTTTTTCAGTCCCCCACACCCCAGCCATGCATCTGACACCGATATTGTTACCTAGTTGTGGGCAAGGTTCACACTATCGGAAACGTAAGATCTATTGCAAAGACAATTTTAAGAGATGTTCTTAATATATGAGGAGATCCGAAGTCCAGTTAATCTTCTCTTTCCATCCTAAGTCTCCATTACAACCAGGAAGAGATGTTATCAAGTGGCTAGTTCACACATTGCATTCTTTTAAATAATAGTTGAGTGCATGTGAGTTCTGCAAGAATAGAAACTAAGAGAGAGAGAGAGAGAGGGTAAGTTGGGTTGGCCCAGATTGGCATTTTATACTGTTTAGGGCTCAGACCTTCTGATTGGGTCCATTCATTCAAACTAACATGGACGAGATGCACCCCGGGAGAGGGATGGACAGATTGTTGGAGATAGTAAAATAAATGGAGAGGGGGGTGTGAAAATAAATGGATTAGCTTTTTCACATGATGTTCTGGATGTAAAAGACAAGGCAAGTATTGAAATAGAAAGTTAAGAAATGTTATTAGAAATTTCATAAACTTTTTTAAAGAACTAATATCCCTCATTTTCTTCTCTCTCAAACCAAATATACCTTTTTAGTTTGTCCTCAACTAGTTTCTTAAGCATTTCTTTTCTCTATCCAAAACTTGTGTGATTATCAATAAGGCTGTCAATAGGCTCAAAAAAATCCCATACCTAATCACATTTGATTTGATTATCTTGGATTAGAAGATCTATCTACATAATTCGGACTTGGGTTTTACGATTTGCATCTAATTAATTAATCGGATCGGATGCAGGTTTAATGCCATCTGATTCCATTGAAATCCAAGTCTGGTTATTTTATAATACATATTAATTTAATATATAAAATTCATATAACTATATATAAATATAAAAATATATAATTTTATTATTATATATTATGTATAAATTAATAACAATTATTTTAAAATTATGATAAGGAGTTGCATTAAATCCAAATCCGGTCCAAGATTCCCAAATCCAGTTGGATTTCAGATTTTAAGATTTCATTAGTTGGATCAGATTCAAATGTTATTGTATTTGATATGATTTCAACCATAATTTTAAACATTTACATGGCCGGTTAAGGGGGTGTTCTCCGATGTGAATTTTTTGTTTGTTTGTTGTGAGTTTTAAAATCAAAATAGAATCACTTGGTTTGAAAAACAAGTGGGTTCTTGAAACACAACAGGATTCCTTGCATGCAAAAACTTTGCATATATTCTGAAAGCAGTGGAATCCAGTTGCAAATAAGAACGTCTTATCATGAATTTAACATACATGTATGGGAGATATTCCCAATGTTTAGGCGGATGCTTCGTGAGAAGAATTGTTGCTGGAGAGTTTTGGATTCTCTTAAAACAACACATAAAATGTGCTATGGTTATAAATGGGTTCTTTTTCCTTCCAAAACTGAGATAAAAAAAATAAAAAGACTTGTTCATAAAATTCTGGTTGAAAGAATAATCGTGGTGTTTGATTCTGTAACTGTTTATGTGAAAAACAATGCCAGTTCATAGCCATGGAGGCAATTAACCCAAAATATTATTGGTCAAGACTGTTTATTAAATAGACATTTTTTTTCGGTTTGTGTGAGAGCCAATTGTTGGAGGAAACACTATTTTTAATATTTTCCCAATACTCAACTATTTATTTATTGTTGAGTTTCTATGATACCTAATAGCGTCTAATGGCACCTAACTATCAAACAACACCAAATAAACGTTTATTAACCACTTTCTCGTTTTTCAATATAAAAATAGCACAAAAATTTTAGAGAAAATTCCTGATAGGTACCCTGTACTTTAGGTCAAGTGCCAATTTAGTACCCGAACTTTAAACGTGACAACCTAGTACCTGAACTTTCATTTTGCGACAATCTAGTACCTACCATTAATGAATCATCAATTATGTATATCACGTGACCTCATGTGCGATTTAAGACAATATCAAAATTACCCTTAGACACTGTTCATCATCTTCTTTCTCAAGAAAATGAAACAGAGCCCAAGCTCTCTGTACGTAGTTGAGGGACGACTCAGATGTACTACTAGTACCACCCTTCATCCAACTATGTTGATGAAAATATCCACCACTAGCTCACTAGTCACCCTCACAATGGTACCACCGGTGGCAGTAGCAAGAAGTGAATGAGTCGCTGATTGTCGGCAACATTCTAGACTCCCAGTTTGAAACCAAGAAAAGAGAAGCAACGAATGTTCATAGAATGGATCAATTGAGTGGAGCCATGGGGGTAGAAAAAAAAAAAGTAAAAACAATCAACAACTGACCCAAGTGCGTTCTTCTTGCAATACTAGACAGCCATAGGATTCGAAGAAGATTGTATTGGTTTGAGCTTTCACTAATCGCTAGCTTTATTTTGGTTTGGACTTTGGACTTTCAGAGTTGGGCTTGGCCGCTTTTAGACGGCCTTGAGTCCTTTGACGTTGTTGAGTCTCGAGTTTATATATTTGTTACAACTCACTTACTCTTGAGAGTTGAGCTTGAGACTCTTATGGCTTATCTCATAGGAATAGGATAATAGATAATACCAACAGCTTTGTAGTTGGATGGTTCTGTTAGAAAACCATTTTCTATAGACCTAGTTTTTCAGCACAACACACTGCCAGATATAAAAAATGATTCTTAGTTGGACTTTAGGTATTTTCCACTTGCCATAACCTAAAAAAAACATTGGAATTTTGTTGGCAATTCTCCCCTATTTTGGAGCTTCCATCTTGATGGTCCAAGCATGCCATTGAACCACTCAGGCTCGGTGTTCCATTTTGAGGAATACATGGCCACAAAGGCTGAAAGAGTGAACAAGGCTCTGGACGAGGCTATTCCTCTGAGACATCCTACTCAAGATACATGAGGCCATGAGGTATTCATTGCTGGCCAATGGGAAGCGCATCCGTCCCATCCTGTACATCACATCCTGTTAGTTAGTGGGAGGGGATGAGTCATTGGCTTTGCCCGTGGGGTGTGAATCGAGATGATTCATACCATGCCACTCATACACGATAACCTCCCTTACATGGACAACGATGACCTGAGACGAGGCAAGCCCACCAACCATAAGGCTTTTGGGGAAGCCATAACTGTTCTGGCTGGGGGTGCACTTCTTTCCCTTGCCTTTGATCATGTCGCGGCTAGGACAATCAATGTGCCACCGGAGCTTGTCGTGCGGGTAGTGGCCGAGCTGGGTGTGGCAGTTGGGTCTGATGGACTTATGGCAGGTCAAATTGTTAACATTGCCTGTGAGGGACAACTAGTAGTGGATCTAAAGGAATTAGAGTACATTCATTTCCACAAGACTACAAAGCTGCTTGATGCTTTGGCCATCTGTGGAATGATCATGGATGGAGGAAGCATGACCAAGGTGGAGAGGGTGAGAAGGTATGCCAGGTGCACTGGTTTGTTGTTTCAGGTGGTGGATGATATTCCAGACATTATAAGGTATGCTAAGTATTTTCATCTGTCATCTGAAGTCTCAGCCGTCTACTATTAACAGCTCCAACGGTAGCCATGGCAGCATTCTTAGACTAGCAAATTAGAGGGGTGGAGAGGAGGAAAGAGTTAGGAGAGACAAGACGATGAATAAAAGGCACTGCTAGTCTGGTTTTATTGGATGGTTGATAAAGAAAATTAGATGACACTTGAAGGGCATGTTTGTCTTTTTGTATGCCACTTAACGGCTGGTTAATGTCGGGTACTAGATTGTCGCAAAATGAAAGTTTGGGTACTAGTTTCTTGGGTTTTAAAGTTCGGGTACTGAATTGGCACTTGGCCTAAAGTACAAGGTACTTATCGGGAAAATTTCCAAAATTTTATTAAATAAATGCCTACAGTACTAAACAACCCCAACGTTACATCTAATTATTTAGGGTAAATTACTGAAGCCTCCCCCGAACTTTCTGACCATTGCTGAAATCTCCCTTGAAGTTTGATAATTGCGATCACCCCTTTGAAACTTTGTGACATAGTTGCAAGTAGACCCCGTTTGTAATAATATATTTTAAAAATAGACATTGGAATGTCCAAAAATACCCACACAATTATTTTTCACCAAAATGTTTACTTCCAACTATTCCAAAGTTCAAATGAGGTGATTGTAATTATCAAACTTCATGGGAGGTTTCAACAATGGTCTAAAAGTCAAGATGGGGTTTCAACAATTTACCCAATTATTTAATATCACATTCCATAAATTATATAATTTCAATAGCATAGAATTTGTTTTTTGTTTTAAAAGACCATTGTTTAGGTTGTTTCAATAATATGTATTGCTTTTTTTTAATAAAATGTAATTTAGTTTTTCTTTTCCAAACAGAAAACACGATTCAAGGATGTGTTTTTGCATTGTTGTTGATGTCACAATTTTAAAAACAAATGAAAACAAAAAACATTGGAAAAATCTATGATAACGGAAAGACATGATATTAAAAGAGCTTTGACCAATCAAAATATATCGTGAATTTTATTGTGATGCCAGTTGATTGGCTGTGAGTTTCTCAGATACGATGCCTTTCCGGTATCAAAGTCATACCCAAAAACATTTATGCTGTAAAACATCGGATAAATTTTGTTTTCATGCTGTTTTAGAAAGGAAAAGAAGCAAATGGGTATTTTCCTACTATACGGATTTGTTCTTAAAACAATGACAGTTAAAATGTGTTATTGGTTGCATGTTTTTCTCAAAAAATGAAACAAAATTGTATTCTCAAATTTCTGATTAAAGAACATGTTTTCAATTTGGGGGCTTCATATCATGTCTTATAGATCATATAGCAAAAAGCAAAATCCAATTTATTTTTCCTTGTCAAAACAAAAGTACAATTCAATAATGCTTTTCAGTTTTGTTGCTTAGGCTCCATTTGGAAAGAGTACAAATACAAATATGTAGAGCGCAAAACCTTTTATTTTGTATGTATTTGTACTGTGCTTATTTGTATTTGTACTCCCTCCAAACTGAGCCTTATGTGTCAATTTTAAAACCATCAAAAAAAACATTCAAAGTTATAGGTAAACCTGTTCATGGGCCGGATTTGGACTTGGCTTTTGACAAAAATTGAATGGACCCAGCCTGTAGGTGTGCTTACAGTTTGGTTAACCGAATTGTGGGGTAATTTTTTGAACCGAACCGACCTGTTCGGTTTTTAAACTAACTGAACCGAAACTAAACCGATAACCGATTAACCACGGTTCAATTTTTTGGTTTTTTTATGCACTCAAAATAAAAAAAGGGAAAAAACCATCCCCCTTGCATAATTTGTTCAAAGGAAGCCTGTAAGCCTTGAGGTTGCAAAGAACACAGACTCCAGTTCTGCCCATGGATAATATTAGTGTTTACTCATAGATGATTAAAATGAAAAAGTATTGAAAGGATTGAAACAATATAGAAACAAAAGGTATAATTTTGACTAATGCCAGTATCAAGGTGAAAAGGAGAACAAAATAACCTGCATTTCTTCAAGAGGAATGTATTTGACAAGGCCACTAACAACAGTTCTTGGTGATCCTTCACCCACATCAATCTCTTTCACATAAAGGGAATCAACATTTGGATGTTTATGAACCTTTTTTATGAGGCCAACACGGATATCAAGCCTACTGATAGAAGTTTCTACTTCAGTAGTTGCCTTTGGTTTGGTGACAACTGTAGATTTGTTTGGTCTTTTTTTGTCATCACCATCTTGTAGAAAAACGTTGAAACTTCATCCAAGTACCCAAAATAAAAGCTGAAAACAAACTGTCAAAGTTTTTTTCCCAGAGGAAGTTTCTGTATTTATGTATGTGGCTGCTCATTAAATGTACCTTAAACATCTACCACATATACCGATTAATAACGGTTGTGATGAAACAAACTATTAGAGCAGAAATTTTAACCTTATTGGCTTATTGCAGGGATATTTGGAGTAGTCTAGTCATTGGACTCTAGGGGCCGAAACAGGAGATTTACAGTGAATAGTTCGAGGTGAAATCAGCTACTCCTGTGGTTTTAGCCCAAGGCTACGCTAATGGGCATAGTGGATTTTTCTTGCAATGGTTCTTTCACTTGGATCAGGTCTGTTATTAAACTTTGGTATGGACAGAATAGAGTTATAACATCCAATCCATGGTTTCTTATGTATTTTTAAAGGATTTAATTTTTCAGGGTAGTTGTTTTTTTTTTCTACAATGATTGGGGTTTAGGTCTATAGAAAGGGCCATGTTTGTGTTTTAACATTATTTCACTTTTCTTGATTAAGAAAGTTTTTTATACTAATTTGAAAAAAAAAATCATTGTCTTTGTTGTCCTACTTAATATATAGCATGGATCTTTTTTTATCAATAACAAAAATTTTATGAAGAAAGAACAATAATAACAACATCCAAGAGGAGAGGTAAACTCTCGTAGCCCTCCCCAAAGACAAGAGCACAAAAGATTACAAACAAGCCCACATAGATTGAACCCTTCCAACCCCCTATTTGGTTAATCCATAAATCTCACTTCCAGGCCTCTAGAAAGCCATTTTAATTTTTTTCCTTTCATTTGCAAATTCCTAGTCCATTATCTTCTTTTTCTAACCAGCCAATATCTAACTAGGAATTGCCTTCAATGATCAGTCTGTGACTATTTAATTCTTTTGCTTTTTTTAACCTTTCCAAAGCAGCCAAAATTTCATATTTGAGAGAAATTCCTACATCAATAGACTCAAACGATAGAGCCAAGACCTATCCTTCCTGATTCCTAGATACACCTCCCATACTTAGAAGGCCTGGGGTTGCCTTCACTACTTCATCAAAGTTTTATTTTGTGAACCCTTCAGCTGGTGGAGACCACATTGGATTAGTGACAGATTACTGAAGGCCTTTACTATTCATGTATGTCAATATAATACATAGCTCTCACTATTCTGCCCATGCATTGCCTTCTTTTACATAAAGAACTAGTTCAAATCATGAAATTTGAACTGGTTCAAATCCCCTTTACTCACTCATCCTAGATCCTTTACTTTTGTAATATGTTTGTGAATAACTATGCTCTTTTCTAATTTTAGGCATGAAACCCAATGTATCACTAAATCTTCTAATGATGTAATCATTATGCAGAAAATAATTTTCAAACATTGCAAATACAAGATATTTCAACATGGGTATCCGTATCTGGTCACATTCTAAGATTATCAGATCCTAATGGAAAGCCTGCAATGTTAATTAACACCTAGAGTCTACCTAGAACATGATAAAATCATCTGGAAAAGAACCTAACCAGAAATATCTATTAATCTTAGATTTTTAGGTGTAGAACCTAACCAGAAAGCACATATAAGAAATGGTTAAGTGAGATGGTGTTTTCAAATCAATTTCTTGAAAAAGAAAGAAAGAACACAAGAAAAAACCAACAGGTCATCAAATCAAATTCCCCTATTCTTTCCAAAGCTACCAAATAGTCATGATCAACATTGAACCTAAGTAGTTAAGTAAATGGCCTTACATACAGATTGAGATGTAATGGCATAGCTGAGAACTGAGAAGCTGACTAGTGTAATTTTTAATGGTCCTAGTTACACACCTTCTACTCCCTTCTCTCCATTTTCATACTTGCAGTCTCCTCTCCTGAACATTGTTACCAACATTGTCAATTTGAGATGGTCATTCCGCATCAAAACTAGCTAGCCATGCCAGAGTATATAACATAGTCAATAACAAAACAGTCAAATAGTAATATTAAAAATAAAGAAACAGATAATAGATGAAATAAACCAAGGTTGCTACAAGTTATACCTAAATTTGACATGGTTTGGCCATGAGCACAAAGACTTTTACAAGTGTTACTAATTTTTTCACCTGTCATGTTCTCACTAATTAAAAGCAACAAGCAACTTAATCATTCCATGGAGTAGCATAGTAATACCTTTGAAGCCTACTATTCGCCTATTTCAAGCCCTTCCCTCTACATCTCTCATCAAAATTTCTTAGCTAATGGTTCTAACTTTGGAGGGGAAAAACTTAATAGAGCTAGAACCAAGCACAAATATAACAGTCAAAGAATTAAAATAAATAAACAAACTTGTATGGCTGATTGGTTGTCAAAGAATTAACCAAGACAATAAATCCATAACCATAAAAACCACAACTACAAGTCCATAGCCATAAAAGTCCATAAGCATAATCCATAATAACCACAATCACAACAATGCAATTTGCATCATAAGAACCACAACTATAAGTCCATAACCATAAAATAATTAAAAAAACCACAAGGTTCACAACCACAAGCCTACAAGGACCACAACTATAAAAAAACAAATTCATAGTTTCACACTTCATACTTCACAACCACAAACAAATTATAAGTATGGGAGGTGTATCCAAGAATCAGGAAAGACACGTCTTGGCTCTATCCTTTGAGTCAATTGATGTAGGAAATTCTCTCAAATATGAAATTTTGGTTGCTTTGGAAAAGTTAAAAAGAGCAAAAGAATTAAACAGTCACAGACTGATCATTGAAGGCAATTCCTAGTTAGCTATAGGCTGGTTAGAAAAAGAAGATAATGGATTGGGAATTTGCAAATGAAAGGAAAAAATTAAAATGGTTTTCTAGAGGCATGGAAGTGAGATTTATGGGTTAACCAAATAGGGGGTTGGAAGGGTTCAATCTATGTGGGCTTGTTTGTAATCTTTTGAGCTCTTGTCTTTGGGGAGGGCTAAGAGAGTTTACCTCTCCTCTTGGATGTTGTTATTATTGTTCTTTCTTCATAAAATTTTTGTTATTGACAAAAAAAGATCCATGCCATATATTAAGTAGGACAACAAAGACTGTTTTTTTTTTTTTACAAATCAGTATAAAAAACTTTCTTGATCAAGAAAAGTGAAATAATGTTAAAACACAAACATGGCCACTTCTGTAGACCTAAACCCCAATCATTGTAGAAAAAAAAAACTACTACCCTGAAAAATTAAATCCTTGAAAAATGCATAAGAAACCATGGATTGGATGTTATAACTCTATTCTGTCCATACCAAATTTTAATAACAGACTTGATCTAAGTGAAAGAACCATTGCAAGAAAAATCCACTATGCCCATTAGCGTAGTCTTGGACTAAAACCATAGGAGTAGCTGATTTCACCTCGAACTATTCACTGTAAATCTCCTGTTTCGGGACCCCAGAGTCCAATGACTACACTGCTCCAAATATCCCTACAATAAGCTAATAAGGCTAAAATTTATGCTCTAATAGTTTATTTCATGACAACCGTTATTAATCAGTATATGTGGTAGATGTTTAAGGTACATGTAATGAGCAGCCACATACATAAATACAGAAACTTCCTCCAGGAAAAAAGCTTTGATAGTTTGTTTTCAACTTTTATTTTGGGTACTTGGATGAAGTTTCAATGTTTTTCTAACAGATGGTGATGACAAAAAAAGACCAAAAAAATCTACAGTTGTAGCCAAACCAAAGGCAACTGCTGAAGTAGAAACTTCCATCAATAGGCTTGATATCCGTGTTGGTCTCATAAAAAATGTTCAGAAACATCCAAATGTTGATTCCCTTTATGTGAAAGAAATTGATGTGGGTGAAGGATTACCAAGAACTATTGTTAGTGGTCTTGTCAAATACATTCCTCTTGAAGAAATGCAGGTTCTTTTGTTAATACTGACATTAGTCAAAATTCTACCTTTTGTTTCTATATTGTTTCAATCCTTTCAATACTTTTTCATTTTAATCATCCATGAGTAAACACCAATATTATCCATGGGCAGAACTGGTGAGTCTGTGTTCTTTGCAACCTCAAGGCTTACAGGCTTCCCTTGAACAAATTCTGCAAGAGGGAAGGTTATTTCCTTTTTTTATTTTGAGTGCCTAAAAAAACCAAAAAACTGAACCGTGGTTAATCGGTTATCGGTTCGGTTTCAATTCAGTTAGTTTAAAAAATGAACAGGTCGGTTTGATTCAAAAAATTACCCCACGGTTCGGTTAACTGAACCGTGAACACACCTACAAGCTAGGTCCATTCAATTTTTGTTAAAAGCCAAGTCCAAATCCGGCCCACGAACATGTTTACCTGTAATTTTGAATGTTTTTGTTTGATGTTTTTAAAATTGACACATAAGGCTCAGCTTGGAGGGAGTACAAAAACAAATATGAACAATACAAATACATACAAAATAAAAAGTTTTGCGCTCTACATATTTGTATTTGTACTCTTTCCAAATGGAGCCTAAGCAACAAAACTGAAAAACATTATTGAGCTGTACTTTTGTTTTGAGAAGCAAAAATAAGTTGGATTTCGCTTTTTGCTATATGATCTATAAGACATGATATGAAGCTCCCAAATTGAAAACATATTCTTTAATCAGAAATTTGAGAATACAATTTTGTTTCATTTTTTGAGAAAAACATAAAACCAATAATACATTTTAACTGTCATTGTTTTAAGAACAAATCCGTATAGTAGGAAAATACCCATTTGCTTCTTTTCCTTTTTAAAACAACATGAAAACAAAATTTGTCTGGTGTTTTACAGCATAAATGTTTTTGGGTATGACTATGATACCGGAAAGGCATCGTATCTGAAAAACTCACAACCAATCAACTGGCATCACAATAAAATTCACGATATATTTTGATTGGTCAAAGCTCTTTTAATATCATGTATTTCCGTTATCATAGATTTTTCCAATGTTTTTTGTTTTCATTTGTTTTTAAAATTGTGACATCAGCAACAATGCAAAAACACATCCTTGAATCGTGTTTTCTGTTTGGAAAAGAAAAAATAAATTACATTTTATTAAAAAAAAGCAATACATATTATTGAAACAACCTAAACAATGGTCTTTTAAAACAAAAAACAAATTCTATGCTATTGAAATTATATAATTTATGGAATGTGATATTAAATAATTGGGTAAATTTTTGAAACCCCATCTTGACTTTCAGACCATTGTTGAAACCTCCCATGAAGTTTGATAATTACAATCACCTCATTTGAACTTTGGACATAGTTGAAAGTAAACATTTTGGTGAAAAATATCTGTGTGGGTATTTTTGGACATTTCAATGTCTATTTTTAAAATATATTATTACAAACGGGGTCTACTTGCAACTATGTCACAAAGTTTCAAAGGAGTGATTGCAATTATCAAACTTCAGGGGAGATTTCAGCAATGGTCAGAAAGTTCGGGGGAGGCTTCAGTAATTTACCCTAAATAATTAGATGTAACATTGGGGTTGTTTAGTACTGTAGGCATTTATTTAATAAAATTTTGGGAAATTTCCTGATAAGTACCCTATACTTTAGGCCGAGTGCCAATTTAGTACCCGAACTTTAAAACCCAAGAAACTAGTACCCAAACTTTCATTTTGTGACAATCTAGTACCCGACATTAACCCGCCATTAAGTGGCATGCAAAAAGACAAAAGTACCCTTCAAGTGTCATCTAATTTTCTTTATCAACCATCCAATAAAATCAGACTAGCAGTGCTGCCTATTCATTGTCTTGTCTCTCCTCACTCTTTCCTCCTCTCCGCCCCTCTAATTTGCTAGTCTATGAATGCTGCCATGGCTACTGCTGTCCCAACCGTTGGAGCTGTTAATAGTGGACGACTGAGACTTCAGATGACAGATGAGAATACTTAGCATACCTTTGTAATGTCTAGAATATCATCCACCACCTGAAACAGAAAACCAGTGCACCCGGCATACCTTCTCACCCTCTCCACCTCGGCCATGCTTCCTCCATCCATGATCATTCCACATATGGCCAAAGCATCAAGCAGCTTTGTAGTCTAGTGGAAATGAATGTACTCTAATTCCTTTAGATCCACTACTAGTTGTCCATCACAGGCAATGTTAACAATTTGACCTGCCATAAGTCCATTAGACCCAACTACCACACCTAGCTCGGCCACTACCCGGACGACAAGCTCCGGCGGCACATCGATGGTCCTAGCCTTGACATGATCAAAGGCAAGGGAAAGAAGTGCACCCCCGGCTAGAACATCTATGGCTTCCCCAAAAGCCTTATGGTTGGTGGGCTTGCCTCGTCTCAGGTCATTGTTGTCCATGTAAGGGAGGTCCATTTAGGACCACTATTAGTGCAAACTGCATAGTGGTTGGTGGGCTTGCCTTATTAGTGCAAATTGCATAGTGGTCCGGTTCGAAACAAAACCGAATGAATTATTCAAAGAATTCATTTAGGACCACTACAATTGATGTTTTGCAAATATTGACCACATCAACAAACTGGATTTGAATTAGTTGTGTCTTAGCGAATTTGTTTGTTAAATGGGCCTAGCCAAAGCAACCCATTGGTAATTCTAAGACGCTGGAATTTGTTTGTTGTGTTAAACCAGAATTGCTTAGGCCCAAAGGCGAGCAATTAAGATTTAACATCATGAATGTGAATCATTTGAAGATACCTAAATCCCTAATGCCCAAAGGTGTGGGATAGCAATCTCAATTGATACACACTCACTTAAACCGGCAATTGGGTTGAATGCCCAAAGGTAAAACTCAATTGCTTATGTGGTGAAATCCTAATTCTATAAATTTGATTTAAATTTGTAGCTAATCTCGATACCTTCAACATTACTGCAATTCCCATGTTGGATGAAGATAATTACGGAGAATGGAGCGAAATGCTTCATATAATTCTGGGATGCAAAGACCTAGATTTAGCCATATGGGAAAAAACAAAACCCCGTACTTATTGACAATGCATCTCAGAAAGAAAAAGAGCACTTAGGTAGTTGGGAAAAATCTAACCGAATTTGCAAATCCATCATTAAATCCCGCATAAACAAAAGGATAAGAGGTGCTATTCCGGAGAAAGATACTGTGGCTGAATATCTTGTAGCCATTGAAGAACATTTTGTTGCCTCAGAGAAAGTGGTTTTACAGACACTATTGATTAAACTAGCTAACATGAGATTAGCTAATTCGAAATCTGTTAGAGACCACATTCTAGAAATGAATGACATAAGTGACAAACTCAATAGCCTTGGTGTGACTGTCACCGACCCCTTCTTGGTCACCTTCATCCTTACCTCCTTGCTACCTGAGTATGGACCATTCAAGGTGTCATACAATACTCAGAAGGAACCCTAGAACTTTAATAGGCTCATGACTATGTGTGTGCAAGAGGATGAAAGGCTTAGACAAGAGAGGTTGGAAACTGCTAATCTTGTCATGAATGGTGAGAAGAAGAGGAAAGGTCCTGCACGGAAGAACAAGAGGAATAAAAATACTAAAGGAAAACCAAATGGTGAGCCTAATTGCTTCTTCTATAAAAAGAAGGGTCATATCAGAAGAGACTGCACAAGTTTCAAAAACTGGTTGGAAAAGAAGAAGGGTCTGAAGGGGAAAGAGTCAAGTACTAATACTTCATTGGTTTGTGAATCTAATTTTGATTCATGGTGAATTGATTCGGGTGCAACAACTCGTATAGGATCTAAAATTTACAAAACTCTCCCCATGCAAACCTGTCTGTCCCAGTGCCATCCCTCCAAGTACAATTTCATTGTCCGGAGACTTGGACACAAAAATGTGCCCCATCTATCCATTTATTTAGGAAGGAGACCACCCACCCTTACCTATATTGGACTTCCAATAACTGATGTGTGGTGAATAATAATTAGCCCTTTTCCACTCAATTTACCCATGAAGTCATTCAATGGCTACGAAAATCCAGTTTGAGAAAGCAAAGTACGTTCGACCAAAGTAGCTAGAAATAGATACATAGAAGAATTAGAGCAACAAAGTAACAGACGGACCCATGCCGCTCAGCTGCGCTAGCTATATTTGCACATTATGCATGTTGAGCATTCATGTACATATATGCATCTGATCAATACGACGAAACACTACTTATTTGAATTTTATGATAAAAAGAAAAAAAGACAAAGTAAAGAGCGCTATAGCTAATTAATTTCTGATTATCAATTCATTAGAACCAACTCGCCCTTTCTTTCACTTTGATCATCAACCCATCCTTCACCTCAAGCATGATGGCCGGTTTGTAGGAAATAGGATGATCCTCGACCACTTGAATCTGGAAGTTGAAGAGCACAGCTGAAGCGGCCAGCTTCATATTGGTGAGAGCCATGTTTTTGCCTAAGCAAGACCTCTGTCCAATGCTGAAGGCGAATAATAGCTTGGAAATCTTGTCCTTGTCCAGCGTCCCATCCGGACGGATCCATCTCTCCGGCCTGAATTCCAGGCAGCCGTCCCCCCAGAGCGACGGCATCCTCCCGACCGCATACATGGACAGTATTATCTGCATCCCTGGCTTGACGATGCTACCATCTGGGAGCACTTCTTCCTTCACGACACCCTTCACGTTCACTGGGTTCGGTGGACACAACCGCAGAGACTCACATAATGCTGCATGCAAATACACCAACTCTCGTAAATCTTCTGAGTCGAATACCCATGGCTTCTTGTATTCAACCCCGCCTTCCTTCAGCTTATCAGACACCACCAGCCTTAACTCTTGCAGGATCTTTTCTTCCACACGAGGGTTTCTGGAAACCAGCCAGATGAACCAGATAATGCCTGAGGCCGTAGTGTTTCGTCCCGCCATGAAAAAGTTGAGCACCGTGTCCCTGAGGAACTTCACCCTCGGCTCCGACCAGTCGTTCTTCTCCCCCAGAGATCTGATGAAGTTGGACAAAAGAGAGCTTTCTTCGGTGTCTATTCCTTTAAGCAATTGTTCTTTCTTGTGTAAGATGAGATCCAGTATGGACGCATCTGCCAACTGCCATGCTCTGGCCAACTTCTTCTCCGGCCCAAGCCTCAGTCGACGGAGCAGCTTCCACAGAAACGTCGGCGTAAAAAGCCTGAAAAGTATAGCTGCTTGTGCATCGTCAACCGCTTGGGCAACTTCGTTGATGGGAAGATCTTCAGAGAGGCAACCTAAATCTCTTCCGGCGATGGTGATATTAATACTGTCGAAGGTGAACCTCATACAAACATCTTGGAAATCGACGGTAGTCCCTTCCCTGGCCACACGAGCTAGCATGGGGAGGAGCTTCTGTTCTACCTTTTTCTGGACGGTGCTACTGACGAAGCTCCGGAAGTCGATCGATCTGAAAACCCAGTGTGCGGTCTTCCGCTGCGCATGCCAGGAGTCGCCCTCCGCGTTGAAAATGCCATCACCAAGAATATCAAACGCCTCTGTGAAGTCCTCCCCTTTGGGGTAGTTGGAAGGATTTGTTTTCAGGATGTGCTCGAAATTCTGGGGATCGCAGGTGACGAACTGATCAAGCTTTGAAAAGATGGGGCCCTTGAGGTAGAAGCTATAGGTGCCGAGGGAGATGAAGACATGGGTGAACCAGTCGTGCAGATTGAGGATGTTGCGAAGGAGCACAGGAGAAGAGCCTAGCAATGGCCAGTTCAGTATGACGCTCTTGTTCTTTTGTTTGAGCAACCATGTGAGACTGAGAGACAACAGCAGCAAAACAATGGCTACCAGAGTCTCGTACCCTAATCCAGTGATCACCATCTCTCTGCTTGTGTTGTGCAATCTGCTATTGAAAAAATCAATGAATCAGAGTTATTTATAGACTCAGTCACAGAAAAGAAAAGATAAGTGCAGCTTCACGTGGCGATCCAAGGCGCAACCACCACAGTTTGCATCAAAGAGACGGCAATCATGGAGCTCAACTGTCCCAAACCTCTGGCAAAATTGACGAGTTTCACTTTTTTTGTTGTTGTTGGGTTGAAACTATCAAGGTTTCACTTATTAGACAGGCAAAAAGCGACCCTGATACACAGATTTGGGTCCGGAGTTTTTATGGGAAAATAAAACAGTCGCATGCATACGATTCAATTACATCTCGACTTTTTAACCCATAATCCAATGAGAGAGAGAGAAGCTCACATGATCGCATCTGCTGCGATTGTCGCTGACGTATATATCCATGTTTGATTGGGCGGTCACAAACAGCAAATAGAATTAAGGAAGGAACTACAAGCAACTCGGGGTATTGAACCAACCATGAAACATGACATCACCTCTGTACACATACGGACTAATTAAATCCGCAGAGTACCGCCTCATTTGCAGATATTGTTAATGGATTCTCTCTCTATCTATCCAGGAGATATTTCCAATGCAAGGATACAATGGTTGTTTGAAAGTCCTCCCGTTTCGTGTAAATGTTTTACCTGTCTCATTTGCTTTTTCAACGACTGTCACGAGAAGAACATATATCTCTCCTGAGTGAATGCGAGTATTGTTCCACATATATCACCAGTGAAACCATGGTTTTTAAAAAAACCCGGTCGGACCGGACGGTCAGACCAAAAAACCGGGAACCAGTCCGGTGCCGGTTCCAGGTTTCCCCAAAACCGGATTTTCCATAAAAACTGTTGACTTTGCTTACTAAAACTGCTGACTCGGGCGGTTAATCGTTTGAGTTGTTCGAATGATTTTGACTGATTTTCAATTTTTTTTAATTTTTTTATTTTATTTATCTTGTCAAAACGAGCCGACCGTTCAATTCGAACTATTTGACCCAATAATCGAACCCCTGACCGACTCGATTTTAAAAACCATAACAGCGTGTACCCTCTAATAGGAGGCATGCACGTCACCTACAACATTAATGGAAATGGCTTGATTACCTACGGTTCACTACATTCCTTCTCATATATCACTTTCCATGGTCACATTCACAACAAGGAAACAAGTTCCTGGTGAGGTGAGGAGCAAGTGGTGATGGGCCTGAGCACCTTTGACATATTGGCATTCTTTATTAATCTCCTTTTTTTAGTTAAAATGTCCTTATTCTCATAAATACTAAATTTTTATCAGGACTGTCAAATGCAGCCTTAATCCGCTCCAAAACTGTTTTTGTTGTTTACAAATGCTAAGCCACCCAAGCCAACAAAAATGAAAAGGGTATAATATTGACATATTCTAAACATTGCAACGAAGGAACCATCACGTATATCTTTGTAATTACCAAGGAAACTATCAAAAAAATAATAATAATAAGAATTAAAGGGTAAATCTCTTAAACTATTTACACTAACTCCACTTTTACTGTTTAGCTATTGTCTTAAAATATCCTTAAGTTTTTTGATAATTGTCTAAAACCTCCTTTTCCATTAATTTTGTGTTACAATTCGTCCACATGTGACATCACATGAATAATAATTATTTTAAAATTCTTAAAATATCCTTATTCTTTACCTCTATTATCGGAAGTTGCAGCGTTGCGGTGATTTTGGTATCGTGTCGTCGTCGCTGGCAACGGTGACCACTGCAACTTCCGAACAGCAAAAGTTTGGTGCTTCGTGTATTTGTATTGTATTATATTGTAGACTGAGACTCGACCTCGATAAAGGACACCCCAATCGTGGGGCATGGTTAAAAGCTGAGAGAGAGAGAGAGAGAGAGAGGCTTGTTTGGTTAAGCGACTTCAATACATATCACAGGGTCAAAAAGAAGGGAAAATACGATTGATATAAGAACATATCAGCCATACGTATCAATACGATGCAGCCCTGTATCGGTCAATATGGCGTGAGACACCCCAATACAGGGCCATATCGCACCCTGTGCTAATGACAAGTTTATAAATGACTGATCCAGCTTTTGTTGGCAGGTAATTTTGTACTTTTTGAATAGTTTTCATATGTTTTTTAGTGGAAAGTATATTCCACCATCAAGAGCTCTACTTTAAGACAAAAGAAAAAGTAAAAAATGGGAGAAAAGAGGAAGAATTGTATTAATTTATATGTCAAGCATTCATGTTCAAATTTTGACTATTTAAATTGATATTAATTTATATAATTTTATTAATATTATATAAGAATTTTAAATAATTCAATTTCTCTAAAATTTTAAAAAATAAACTAAATAAAAAATAAAAGATAATTTAATATTACAAGTTTATATGTTTTATTTTGCATATATCTTAAAAGTAAGGCATATGTTTATTTGAAAACATATACTTACTATTTATATAAAAATACTAAATAAATAAAATTTCCAAAAAAAACACATCATTTATATAAATATACTAAATAAATAAAATAAAAATTTTATATTATAATAAAAGTTAACATTAAAATAATAAAAACTAAAATAGAGTAGTAATTATTTAAAAACATAGCTATTATTTATGTAAAAAATAAATATTTTTTTAAATTAATAAAAATACCATAATAGCCTTTTTAGACGGAAGGCTAATGGATGGGGGTTTTTGCCTCACAGTCATAGTTAGGGGTGGATTCAAGCCGAGCCAAGCCGAATAGTACCAGGCTCAAGCTTGGCTCGAGATAAGGCTCGGCTGGGCTCGGCTCGGCTCAACTCATTTTATATTTTATAAATATTTTATTATAAAAATATTTAGAAAATTATTTTATAAAAATAAAAAATATATATACAATTTTTATTTTATATTTAAAATTTTAAGAATTATAATAATTAATAATTATAATATCTTTATTATATATATTATATATTAATATATATATATATATATATAGATATATTTTTTTTTTGAGTCGGCTCGTGAGGAGCTCTAGTAGGCTCGAGCTCAGCTCATTTAATAATCAAGCAATTGAATTGAGCTCGAGCTCGGTTGAAATCGAGCCAAACCAAGCCTTTCATGAGTCGAGCTCGAGCAGCTCGTGAAAAGCTCAACTTATTGCCACCTCTAGTCATAGTACAAGGGGGTCTTTTTTGCAAAACAATGTATTGGAGGTCTTTGTCACAAACCCCATATTACAGGGGGTCTTTGTAATTTATCCAAATTTAAATGGTTTTATAATAGCATATTTAAGCTCTTATATTAACAACCATTATTGCAAAATAGATAAAAATATTTCGTGAGACACAAGGGCCTTTTAGATATTCCTCAAGTAAAAGATTAAGAGACAATTTCGATTCAGGTAATTTAATTTTTGCAATATTTATAATATTAAATATTTGATTATAAGTTATGTATTATACATTGTTTTTGAAATTGAATGGTGGCTTTTATTTGAATAAAGTGCTCTAAATCTACAATCTATTGCAATGAAAATATTGTCACAAACACTTTTGGTCTTATACATTCAAAGCAGCGAAATCGTCTATCATATAAGAACTTGTAAAATGTTAGTTTATGTTTACTACAACATGAGGTTAAAGATAACAAAATCTTATAAATGATAGAAAACGTTCAAAAGGATACTTTGATCCTGTAAATTTGGACAAAATATATGATGACAATGATCCACTAATAGAATGACTTCAAGTGCAAGTACTGAAAAAGATACAATGTTGTTACATGAACCTGGTGATCCACCTAGACCTAACACATTCACCACTGGATAATTACATGTAAATGTTGATAGTCGAATTAAGGAATAATACACCCAAAGGGATACAAATGAAACACAACCTGTTAATGACAATGATATTGATGGCAATGATAATCATGATGGAGACGATAGCAACGATAGAAGTGGCAATGATGAGGAAGGTGGTTGTAGTGGTGGTGGTTATAGTGAAACTCAATATACACCACCAAGAGGCAATGTTGGTAATGAACAAAGGATAGTATTTACCAAAGAACATTTTTTTATCATGCCACATAAGATCAAGATCGTTCTAACTGTAGGACTAGACAATTAAATCATATAATTGAGAAAGGCAATCTCATTATTGTAATGAAATGATGCAAAATCTTAATAGTATGAATTTGTCTTTATCAAATTCAAAATATAATTCACATGGATATGGTTATAGTTCATATGCACATGACAGCTTTTACCAGTCATAATTGGTTTTTGGCTTTTTGGATCTAGTCCTTTTGACTAATATAGTGATAGTGGTAGTGTATTTTCACATAAATTTGAAACACAATATGTCTATCAAGATATCAATAACTCTTGAATAAATTCAAAGATTATCATCACAATTTCATGAATTGAGTCCAATATTATAATATATCTATCAAGATAGTCCATATGTGAACTATTCAATACGATACATGCATGATACTGATACTTTTATGCTTATCTGATTTAATAAAGTATATAAATGTAATTCGTTTGATCCACCAACCATTTTCATCATTTGACCGAAAGCATTAATTCATGACAACAATGAACTATAGGAATTTAATTACAGAAATATCTATGATAGTATATATATGGTCCCTCTCTCTCTCTCTCTCAAGTCATTTAAATGCTTAACTGCCCTATATCTTTTTCCATGGGTACAGTAGAGCCACGATGAGAATACAAGTTTCTTAGTTGTTGTAAGTAAGAAACAACACAGGACGGTCATGGACATGAACCCCTTATCTAGTACAAGTGCCATTAAACAAATTTAATCCAATTCATAGTCCTTATTTATTGTTAATAAATGCCAAACTACCAAGGCAATAACGAAGGAGAATGCTTGAGTCTCCCAAGAAACAACAACGTACCTTCCTTGTTTTTCCAAAGGATTTAACAAAGAAAAATAATGGTTGGTGTATTCGTACAATTCAGCATTAATTCATTTTAATTAATTCGTGATGGATATTGTCTCATTAGGTTTAAGATGCTAATATTCACTGTGGTGGTATGTGGCCTATATATGTTGCTTGTAGCCATATAATTAATTGTTTCATCAACCCCCATAAATTCTGCAAACTTTATTTGCATGCATTTCTCTTGAACACAGGGATCTGGTGTCAGGTCCGTGGCGTTCAGGATACGTACAATAAGTTTCACCAACATGTATCCTTAGAATTAATTTTTAATTCTTTTATATCACTAGTTAAGAATGGACAACTATAAAATTGGTCGTGTTGGGTTAATCCGTGGGCCGTACTTTTGTCCCTTGGGATATTTTGGAGGGCCGGTTCAATATATCCCACGGCTTGAGTTTGTACGGATTCGTATTGGGCCAGGTTGGACCATGCATCGGAACAAGTTATTTATTTTAAAAATTTGAAAAAAAAAACGTAAAATTTTAATTTTATATGAATTTTGATGTATACAATTGTTTATATATATAATAATTAAATAATATAGTATAATAAAGTTGAAAAATATTTATTTTTTTAATATATTATATACTATATATTATTATATAATGGTCAGTCATTTTTAGGTGACAAACTCCTAACCTAACCAAGTCGATTTGGTTGGCAAAATAAAGCCTGCAACCGAACTAAACCAATCATTGAGTACTCTAAATTAATAGTTTGATCTCTAACAAATAACAATAGTTTAATCTCCAATAATCATTGAAAATAAATTTATAATAAAAATACAATAGATATCTAATAAAAATATAGTAATTACAAAAATACATAATTAATAAAAATAAATTTATAACAAAAATACAATAAAGTAAATTTCAAAAGTCAAATAATAGTTTTTTAAACTCCAATAATTATTGACAAATTTCTATTAAATAACAAAACAAAAATAGATTTATAAATAATTATTGAAAATATATTTATCAAAAATACAACAAATAATTACTGAGAATACAATAAATACTAATTTTAGTATATATAAATAAATAATGAATACACAATATTATTGTAAAATTATTACTAATAAATTTCTATAATTATTAATTGATATAAGTGAAATTAGTTTTTTACTATATTATTTAGTTATGTAAATAATGTTTTTATTTATAATTTTAAATTTTTAATTATTTATTAAATTTAATAATCCATAAAATTATAATTAGTACTATTATTACATAATTCATTTTTAATTTGTAATATACTAAATTAGTATTAATATGAATATTATGAAATCTATTATAATTCTTTTTCTACTTTTGAGATTTTTTTTTAATTTATTACATATTTTCGTTATTTTAACTATTTAAAATTTAGCCATGTTAAAAATTTTGTTATTTAAATATTAAAATAATTTGTAAAATATTTAAAATTTTTCATTTTTTAAATTTTATTTATTTTAAAGTTATTACATAATATTAAATATTTTGTTATATAATTATTTATCTATTTTAATGTTTGTTATTTAAGATATTTAGTTATTGAAATATTTAAATAATCTTTTAGTTTTTTAATGTTAAATTTTTATTATTTGAATAACATTAAAATGGAATAATTTGTAGAATTATAATTTATATTCTTACTACATAATTTATTGATGAATTTTGTAAAAATATAGAATTGTTAATAATATGAATATGATTAAATCTATTATAATTAATTTTGAGTTTTGAATAAATATTTTAGGGTTAGTATATAATTTCGTTATAATATTTAGATAATTCTTAATTTTGTTAATGGAAACTTTCTATAGATAGATCAGATAGATGTAGTTAAAAAGTGGGGGAGAGGATAAATAGGAATTAGTGATAGTTTAGGAGAAAATCTCTTTACTAAATTAGAGATAATTTGAGAGATAAATAGGAGTGAGAGATAATTTAGGAGATAAATAAGTTTAGGAGAAAGTGGTGCCACTTGGCTGAACATTATAAAAGCAAATCCCTGTTTCTTTATGGTTGTTAGAAATAGTTAAACCTATACTATTTCCTTATTGATTTAATGGATAATTATTTAGAATTAAAAAAATGAAAAATTCAAAAAAAATGAAAAATTAGGAAGAGAGTTTGGAGCAAGGAAAGGCATGGTGATTAGACTTTGTTGTAGAAGATGAACTCCCACCAGCCGTTGTTTTCAACAACTGTAGCATTGCCATATCTGCACCGCAACTTGCAAACAGTAATAATCAGAAAAGAAAAACAATTAAAAATGCCCCAAAACCAGAAGAATATAAATAACAGAAAGAACCACAGCAACCCAACCTATCTTCCTCTGGTACGTCCATCTGGGTTAGCTTAACAATGGTAACACCAGTTCCAGGCTCTTCAAAAGTAAGCTGTACCTACAACGTTGAACAAATCTATATCCTCGTTAATTCCAATTCCCTAATCCATGAAGTTATGAAGAAAAAGTAAACAATGACAATCGATTACAGTTGAAGTGGAGCGGCGGTGATTTCTTCCTCCGCCCCCTTCTCCTCTTCGTTGTGTGAGACTTAACGGAAGGGTAAGACATGGTATCCCCGTCGTGAAGTGAGACTTGGAGATTGAATCCGTGAATCAAATTTCGAGACCACCTTGGATTCAGATATTTTACTTCTATGAACCAAACCGTTCTTCGTATTCGATCCTCTGTCCAGACTTAATGGCCAGGCTTTCGTATACGATCCTCTGTCCAGACTTAATGGCCAGGCTTGTTACTCTTGAATATACGTGGGAGATGATGAAGGTACCTCTGTATTAGATCCTCTGTCCAGATCGGCATTCAGATATGCTGCAGTGAATGGGTGGGTATTGATCAGTATTATGTGATGTCTAAACTTTTGTCGTTTGGGAGTTGCAGTGGCCACCATCGCTTGCGACAACTATACCAAAATCACTACCACTGCTGCAATTTCTGACAGCGGCGGTGAACAATCTGTTCCAAAATAAAAATATAGGTGTTAATGAATTGGGTTTGGGTTAAAATTAATCTAAATTAAAATAAATTTGAACAAAGTGAACAATCCAGTTGAATTGAATCATTTAAAATGGTCTAAAATATTCATTGAATTGAATTGGACCTAATCTATTTGTAATGGATTCACATTGGACTGAATCGGATTGAACCAAATACAGTCCAATTGACACCCTTATGGGTGAGAGGCTACGCACATCCGGCTAACATCCTTTTGGTTTGCAGTTGGAATCAAAATCAGAATTGGAATTGAAATTCTCCAAAATTGGAATTAGAATGGTGCATTCCCATAATCTGTTTGGTTCAAACATGAATAGGAATGGGAATTAAAATCAGCAGAAATGGGATTTCATTCCTAAGGGAGGGGCAGGGAATGACAATTCTCTCAAATGGGAGAATGCCAATCTAGCAGGAATGGAAATGGGATTCCAATTCCGCCCAACCAAATAGTTGGAATCGGAATAGTTCATTCCGATTCCAGACCCCTATTCCCACAAACCAAATGGGGCCTTAAATATACTCTAAGTTCTCTTAAATTGACTTAAAGTGGCATTGGAATAAATCTGAAGTTTGAGGTCCGAAAAAGCATTGAAATCATTCAGTGGAAAATTTGCTTTTCTATATTTTACGGACATCTGAATATAGTCGAGTAGTTCAGCTATCTGAATATAGTCGAGTAGTTCAGCTATCTGAATGTTGTGTCATCTAAACATATGCATTTTACAAATTTACCCCCAAAAATGATTAAATATCATGTCATAAAATAATAAAAAATAAATATTAAGAAACAATACATTAATAAATGAAATAGGATTCAAATTTAATAAAAAGATTAATATTATAAAAAGTATTAATTGAACAAATATTATAATATTCTATTAAATATTATAAAGACATATTAATTTATTTATAGAAAAAAAAGTGGAATTCTAGAGAGAAAAAATAACTATATGTTCAAACTATAAATATTAAAAAATAAAGTAATATAAAAAAAAAAAAGTGATTGGTGGCAAGAAGATAAAAATAGGGTATGGCGGAGAAATAAATTTTGATTAATTTTTACATGGGGCACACATAAAGTAAGGTTTTACAAAATCTTTTTAATTGATTTTTAGAATAGCACACCCATCTCCTCTCTTCTTCACGGGCAGTAGTAGCACCAGAGTAATGGCAGCCACTCTTCTCCTCCACATCTCCCTTCATTCTTACTTTCCGCTCTTAATCTTTTTCTCCTCTCTTCCCCCATCTAGGTCTCCTCTCTATATTCCTTTTCTCCTCTTTTAGAAAACACAGAGTTCTTCATTCTATAAATGCAAAACAAAGTGGCCATCCTAAACAAGAACAAACAAATAACAGAGTGGCCACCGTGAACAAGAAAAAGGCTATAGAAAACCGGAAAACGCAAACGTAGTGGTCACTGGCTACAAAGAAGAAGAGAATAGTGGGGAGAGTGGAAAACAAA
The DNA here is from genome assembly GCF_056320005.1 of Nelumbo lutea. Classification (NCBI taxonomy): domain Eukaryota; kingdom Viridiplantae; phylum Streptophyta; class Magnoliopsida; order Proteales; family Nelumbonaceae; genus Nelumbo; species Nelumbo lutea. The sequence goes on along the minus strand of NC_142687.1, from coordinate 86,626,414 downwards.
ACGGTTGTCACTGGTCAACGAAAACGCGGAACCAGAAAATGCAGAACAAACCAGAATACACTAAACTCGGAACAAGGGATGGTAGGGAGACCAATCAACACCGTTTACTTATGGGTGATTTCGGGTTTTTGATTTTCACACGGGGGAATGGTTGGAAACAAAATTTCGTTCGCTATGTGCTCGGAGGTAGCTCAATCACTAAGGCTGTGTTTGGTTTGAAAGTAAAAGTGGGAAAGGAAAGGGAAATGTAGGAAAATTTTTATAAACCTTGTATAGGTTTCCTATGTTTCCCTTTAAAATATTATGAGGTTTTTTCTGCATTCAGAGGTGCATCCGAATGACCTCCGACCGCTTAAAAAGCAATATTTTCAGCGTTCATGGAGCTCGTCTATTCAGTGCTACCTTGAGTTTTTTAGAAAGAGACTTAAAAGAGAGTCCCACAAAGCCTGTTCTACTTATGTGATTTAATTCATGAAAGATATTCCCAATACAAGATCGCAAGGGGCTGCTCGAACTGTGCTAGCACTGATTTGCCTGACACAAGCCGAACCCCTTAAAATACCTTGTGATTCTTCTACTCTTTATTTTCTTTTTCAAATCTTCAAAATCTATCTTAAAACTTTCAAATTCATGCAAGTGGTTTTCTCTCTCTCATTCCTCCCCCAACATTCCTTTTAATTTCAGATGGAACATTAGGATGTCTGCGATTAGGGGTGTCAATTGGACTGGATTTGGTCCAATCCGGTCCAGTCCAATGTGAGTCCATTACCATTGGACCTGGTCCAATCCAGTCCAATGAATATTTTGGACCAGTCCAGAAACTGTCTAATCTGTTCAAAAGTTTTTATTAATTTAGATTGGTTTCAACTCAAACCTGGTCCATTGACACTTATGTTCTTATCTTCTATCAATGGACCAGATATTGGCTCAATCCAATATCATTATGGACAGACTAGGTCTAATCCAATATGTCATGTTGGTCTGTCCAGTCCGTCCAAATTCAATGTCTTATTGATCCATCCAATCCGTCTAAATAAATTTTGATTTGAACGGAGTTCAACCCAAAACCAATCCATTGACACCCCTATCTACGATATTGCCAAGTAATGATGTAGAGGAGGACATCTTCTATACAATAAGATTACTACGCTTTGCAATATGCCTAATAGATCTTCTAAACCCAAATAAGAAAATTACTGATGTTGCATATCAAGAGATAAACGAGAACTGATAGCAACTCAACCAGGCCAAAGGGAGCATAAGATCGGATGAGGAGAGTGAAGAGCAGGTTGCTTTTGGTGCTAGTGGAAGTAAAAAAAGGGAATGGGTTTTATAAAAAATTTAAATGAGTTGTTTCATTGATGGAGGTATGCTTAAGTCCAATGGGGTCAGTCCACAATGTATAACCTAAGTCTATTTGAAAAACTCAGGGTACGTTAAGTTTTTCACCCAAATATAGATTAGTAATAGATAATTAGGTATCAAGTAATGAATTGTATTACTATTTTAGTAATTTATTAAGCTACCAACCATCAAGCCCTAACCCTTTTCCATTTTCACTTTAATTAATCACGTGTAGAATTGTATCTTATGGCTCAGTTTGGAAGGAGTACAAATATAAATATGTAGAGCGCAAAACCTTGTATTTTGTATTATTTAGTATACATTTGTATTGTATATATTTGTATTTGTACTTTTCAAATTGAGCCTAAGCAACAATATTTTTAGGGAAATATTGTCTAAAACTTACCATGAGTTTTCAACATTTCTCTTAAACTCACCACAACCTTTCAAAACCTCTAAAATTCACCATCTCATTAAGTTGTTGTTTTTCAAAACTCACCTTCCATTAGTGCACCGTTAGTATTTCTTAACAGAGGTGTCCACATCAACATAAATAACAATTTTTATGACCAAATCACCCTTGAATGGTGAGTTAGAGGAAAAGGGCATTTTTTATTTTTCAATTTTCTTTTTTTTTACATTTTAGTGTTTTGTTATAATTTCTAATGTTTTTTTATAATTTCTGTATTTTTTTACATTTTTCTATTTTCTACAATCTATAAAATTCCCTGTATTTTTTGTTATTTATTTGCAATTTCTATGTTTTTCTATAACTTTTTGTGTTTTTTCTACAATTTTTATTTTCTGATTTTGCTTTTCAATTTCTATAGTTTCTATAATTTGAAAATAAATTTTTATTTTGTGTGCAATTTCTATAATTTTTTATATTTTTTGCAATTTCTGTGCTTTTATGTATTTTATATTTGAGAATATTTTTCAACTTTTTCCTTTTTTTCATATCTAAATATTAAAATATATGTATATATTTTATATTTTTCTATGAAGGTTAAAATGGTAATACATTAACAGCCGTTAGTCTCTTTAACGTCAAGTAAGTGACATGGTGAGTTTTAGACATTTTGAAAAGTTGTGATAAATTTAAGAGAAATGTTGAAAATTGATGGTGAATTTTTGATAATTTTCCATATTTTTAATGTGCAAAATTTATTAATAAAAATATAAAATTAAAAAGTCAAACTAAGATATTGCAAAACATACACAGAACTTCAGCGGCTCAAGCTCAAGAATGGTGTTGATAATCGGGCCAGGCTTGGGCTGAGGCCTAGAAATTTTCTATTAATGAGTAAAGCATGGCCCATGAATAGATCTAGTTCTGACTATTAGAGAGAGCCATTCTTTCTATATCTATACACAAACTGGAAGGAGCGTAACCAACTGTTGCCAATTCACCAGAAATTTCTTTTATATATAGCTCTTGACTTACCATTACTCTGTGACTCAGACAGAAATGTATTGTTAGGTTTTCCTAGGGTTTAAATTTTAATTGTTCATATACATTCTAAAGGATACAATTGTTGAGATATGCCTTGATCCAATACTATAACTAAGTTGATTTGTTCTTTTTCTTTATAGATTATTGCATCTTCCAAGTTTTTTTTTTTTTTCGAGAGAGAGAGAATAATAAGGTGTTATATTACTGGTACTAGATAAAAAAATGATATTACAATCAGATCATATAACATAGATATAAGAGCCCAGAAAAATCAGGCATGGTGTTCTTGTTATATACAAAAAAGGATGTATGTGCTCTTTTTTTTTTTTTTTTTTTACAAACTATCAGCTATTGTATTCTTTATGATATAATTTTTGTGGATATTTATCATTTAAATCAGATATTCATCTCTAAACAGGGTATATTAATTGGTTTAATATATGGAAAATTTCTGACAGAGAATCTTCCAATCTTCTATTTATATTCATATGATCATTTGGTTGGTGACCTAAAAGTTTAGATTGACCATGAATTAATCCATCTAATAAGAATTGCAATAAACTATTGTATGAGTCCCACTTAAGAGGTTATTTAGACCAAATTTCAATTACTAATTTAGGGAGTGATCATTAATGTGTATGGTCTTGTTTTCTAAAACAAAAACAACCGTAAACATAAAAAACAATATATTTTGACCCATGCACGTTGTAGTTGATTTTATTTAGCATTCCAGAAAATGGTGACACATTGGTGTTATGTCAGAAAAAAATGGTACTTTAAGAAACGTTTGTTTGTTTGAAATCATTTTTTCATATTTTATAAAAAAATGGTGTTTCAGGTTATACCTTCGAAATTGAGAAAGCGTGGTTTGGAGCAACATCGAATTTGGCATTTCCTCAGATTGTAGCTCGTTGCTGCCAATGAAGACATGATGTGGATTTTCTATAATAGGTATCAGTGCTGAAAACAGACATAGAGCATTGGTATCAAACAAAAAGTATTGTTGCTTCAGGAAACGTCCAACTTGGCATCAATATTTTTAAACAAAAAAAAGGCACCATTTTTTCAAAAAATGGTGCTTCCAATCAGCAGTGCTGCATCTGCAGCATCAATGCCAAACATATACCTTGAAAACAATCCATACACATTGGTGAAGTATTGTATAATAAATGTATATTCAATTATTCATGTACAAATATATAAGAGAAGCAACAAGGTTCTCCCTAGTCCCTACCTAACATTTAGTCTATATGAAGTTCATGTAACAAATAACAGTGCTAAAGGTGAGACTGGATCTAGACTTGTAAATGGTATTTGAAAATCTCAATTCGAATCCAAGATTTGGTATAATCGAATCGAATTCGGATAGTTCAAATTAGATATTCGATCGAATTTGAATATCATTTTTTTACCGATTAAATTATAGAATTGGATTTGGATATGCATTGATCCAATCCGATAAATATCCAAACCAATTATATATATAATATAAAGATTATATATATTAATATATTACATAATATATATTATATTATTATATAATATAAAGATTAAAAAAAGAAAATAAAAAATAACAAATAATGAGTTCGAAAATCTCATCAAACTCTTTCATTCGAGCAAACCTGAACCTAAGAAAGCCTCTCTCAATCTCTTTCTCAAAACCCTAAAAGTGTAAAACCCTAACCCTCCGACCTCCATCACTCCCTTCACCGTCACCAGACGTTGCCCAAGCAACCACTGCTAGTCCATCACCGGTCGTCATCCTTCATCGTCGTCATCACTCATCTTGTCACCTCTATCTCTCTTTTCTCAATCTTTGTCTCAATGACAATGAGACAATGTATCACCGTTGGGAACCCATCACTATTCACCTTCTTTTCTTAGTCTCTGTGATAGTGAGACAGTGAATCATCTTCTTTTCTCAGTCTCAATGTGAATTGCCAACATCACCTTGTGTTGCAACCCACGCCTACCGCCATCCCCTACCTCTTTTCCCAAGGTAATTTGATTATAGTATTGGAGTGGTTCCTATGCTAAAAATTTCAGATTTTTCAGTTCTTTTTCTAATGAGATAATGATTTAGATTTTTCAGCTCCTTTACTATGCTAACATTTTCAGATCAAATCGAATATTCGATTCAAATTCAATCGATTGGCTTTTCAAATATGAATTCGAATCCAATTAAAAACAAATATCAAATAGATACTATACATTTTGAAGTGTGGTTTAAAGCAAGCACCATGACATTCCATATTCATTGTTATAGAGTTTCTAGTTTAAGAGGAATCTCATGGAATGTTGTGATATTTAGCATGATAGCATCACCTAGATTTTGCTCTTAAAAAAGATTTTTTTTATCAGAAATAATGATCAAGAAAGAGTTTATTAAAATTGAAAAGTAACAGTATTAGAAGCATCATTCAAAAAATAAAATTCACCTCATGAAACAAATACGTAGAAAGAAATTATGACACTGGAAAACAAAATGCAAGTTGATAAGCAAATTTAAGGAGAAACATCTTCCTCACCTTCAACTTTTTTCCTCAAATTTTCCTCTTCACTGTCTCTCCGATTCCTCTCTTCTGAAAATATGTCTATCAAAGCCTCTTGTTCCTTGTTCATCTCCTCAATCCTTTGCTCTCCCTCATTAAGCTGGGCATAGAAAACAAAAAAAAACATGCAAGAATGAACTGGTTCTATCAGTTGCACAACAAAAGGAGAGCCATAATCATTTCAATTTATGCATATTCCTGTAACATTATATCAAAGTTTAACAGGCACAGGTGAAGCCTCGGTAATGCTGGCCCACACATAAACAAAGCAAATGGGTAGTGATGGCATGGTCAGATGAGCCAGAGCCAGAGCCAGAACCACACATATCAAAGTTTCAACAACAAGCACTACAAATTTTAATGCAGAAATGGGGGGCCACCTGTCCGACATATAATCCTCTTTGCTCAGCTGATTTAGACCATCTTCGCTATAATTGTTATGGGCAATTGGGCACGCCTATCAGCTGCCTGCCAATAAAACCATTTGTTAGCACTTCTTTGGATGGGTGTATTGTGTGCACATTTAGGGTGTTGGAGGAGATGCTTACTTGTGAATTTGTTTCACAAATGAGAAGCAATAAAATAAAATTATTACAAATGAGAAGCAATAAATATTCACAATATCATTTAGAAATTAAGACAAAAAAATTTGCAACATAACCAATATTTACATGAATAAACCAATTCCTAAATCTGTAATCTATTTTAAAACACAGTAAGAATACAAAAATTTGTAATCTATTCTATCTCATTAGAATAGGAAAATGAATAAACAAATTCCTAAATCTGTAATTTATTCTATCTCATTTAATTTGAAAAATCTATATCATAACCAAAAACCAAAAAACCAGTAAATCATTATCTAAGATTTTAAATCACTCCTAACTGGATCTGGTAGGAGAACTCGGTGGATAAAATGATTAAGCAATTTTCTTTTTCTTTTTCTTGACACCTGTTTCATAAATGTGTTTAAACTAGGATGAGAGGCATTTAAGAGAGAGGTGTCAATAAAATGTTTTTGTGCACCACATAGTAATCTAAGGATTTGTTTGGTTCGCAGCTGGAATCGGAACTGGAATGGTCTATTCCCACAATCTTTTTCATTCAAACAGCAATGAGAATGAGAATTGGAATAAGCCGGAATAGGATTTCGTTCCTAGACAAGGGGCTAGGGAATGGCCATTCCAACAGGAATGGGAATGGGGTTCTAATTCCACTTAATCAAATAGTTGAAATCAAAATAGCCCATTTCGATTCCAATTCCAAACCCCTATTCCCGCAAACCACCTAGACCTGGAAAAATGTAGACTCAACCCGTGAACCCGACCTTACCGAACCCAAAAATGGTGGGTTAGGGTCTTGCATCTAGCAACCTAAGCTAGAAGGTGGCCTGACCCATCCTGGTCTGAAAAGAATGGTTAGGTAAAGGTCGGGTCATGGGTCACCTATCTTCAAACTAGTGTTGACTTGGATGGTTGAACCATTCAGACCATTTGAACTAAAAAGTTAAACTTGTATTTTTGGTAGTGGTGCATATTAGATAGTAGACCTGTAAATGGGCCGGGTAGCCCGATGGTCTAGCCCGGCCCAGCCCATTAATAAGTTGGGCTTGGTCATAATTTTAGGCCCGCAAGCACGGGCTCGGGCCTAAAGAACCAGACCTGATTTTTTTTGGGTTGGGCTTGGTCTTTCTTAAAAAAACCCTGCCTAAGCCCGAACCTGACTTGATAATATATATTAAATAATAAAAATATATTTTATTTAGTAAAATAATATATATAATATTTTTTCTTTGTTCTTCTTCTCTTTTTTTCCAAGTAATAATGAGATGTTTATTATTTTTTAGTTTTGAAGGTTTTTAATATAAATAAAACAATTTTTATTGAATAAAAAAAGAAAAAAAAATCTGTTTTCAAATTTTTAGTAGGGCTCGAGCTTTGAGCTTTATATGAGGGCCAAGCTTGGGCTCAAGACTTAGGCCCGATGGTTAGGCCGGGCTTGGGCTTCGAGCTTTATATGAGGGCCAGGCTCAGGCTCAAGACTTAGGCCCGATGGTCAGGCCGGGCTCGGGCTCAGGCTTGAGTGTATTTTGTTGATACATACACAAAGTCTAGCCCAGCCCATGAACATGTCTATTAGGTAGGTTGGTCCGGGTTTTAGTTCAACTCAAGCCCAACCCTAAAATTTGGGCCTAAAGCCCAAGCTTGGCCGGACCATGAACAGGCTCAAGCTCAAGACTTAGGCCCGATGGTCAGGCTGGGCTCGGGCTCGGGCTTGAATGTATTCTATTGATATATATACAAAGCCCGACCCAAACTCGGCCCATATACAAAGCCCGACCCGAACTCGGCCCATCAACAGGTCTATTAGGTAGGTTAGTCTAGGTTTTAGTTCAACTCAAGCCCAGCCCTAAAATTTAGGTTGTGTACCTCTCTTATTTCGACTAATTTACTTAATGCATTTGGCAATTCGTTATCCATCAATCCGGCTTCTGCAACAACAATTCCACTTAACGCCAGGACTCTGGCATCGGTCGGAGTGCGAATAAGCTCCGAAATGAACTTGAGGTATTCCAGCACTTCACTGTAGCGTCTGTCTCCGTAGAGTTTCTCTTCGTAAGCAATCAAAGTCCTGAATAAACTCGCTGTGTCATGATCCCATGAGAAGGATGGGAGATAGAGACAGGCGTAGTATTTCATCCAGGCCGAGAATCTTATTCCTCTTATTCCCTTTCTTTTGTTAGATCTGAATGTAATTTGCTTTTTCATGAGGTCCGTCGCCCTCGCCATCGTCGGGGGGGCGGTTGTAGTTTTGAAACCCAGCTGTTTTTCTGCACTGGCACGTCAAACGAGACCATCCCCATTAAGTTTTACTGACTTGAGATTCAGATTCATTTCCTTCCTAAAGAAATCAGTTTTCATCAGCTGCTTGGGGATTACAATGGGGAACTGGTTGTTGAGGTCAAACATGGACAAGACGTACAGTCTTCTGATCTGCTCGTCGTTGGTCCGCTGATGGGATGATCTACCATTAATGGCGGCCCTGTAACCATGATGCAGAGGCCATGGTTCCAAAACACCCAAGTAGGACAACGCCGTAACTAGCATGAAACAGCCCTGTTCGGCCAACATCCTCGGCGTGTACTTGTCCCATCTGTAATACATCCCACCCGATTCCAGGTCGCCATTATTGTTAATTTCATATACCTCTTTGGCTTTTTTTTCTACTCGACGCCCTGCTTCGATGCATTCTTGGGCATTCTTTTGATAAGATCCGCTGATCGTCAACACATCAACCTAGAAACGATCTCTGTCCCAACTCCCAAGCATCAAAACTGCTAATAGTTGGAATAACTGGCCTTGCTACCACTCTCTCCTTCAACAAGGCACTGTTGACAAGGGCGCGTGGGCGCCAACTATGTCACCGTAGCTACGGTTTTTTGACCGTAGCTAAAGTGCCGTAGCTATTACGACATCGAAGACTACCACCAACAACGACGCGACGATTATTTCAGAGACTGATTTTATCACTCTTTTCTTCCAAGGATTTGCTCTTATCATCCCTCCGCGATCCATTGGATACAGAAATGTAGTGTAAGGAGAGAATACAGAGAGGAAGTAGCAGAGAGTAGCGGAGTAGGGAGGGAGATCATACTTAATTACTTATAACGTAAAAGCATAAATGCTAGACTGGTTCATTGAAGAAATCTGAAAGGGATTTGTGTATATTAAGGATGAAGCACACAGAACAAAAAAGAGTATTTAATGGGGAAGAAGAATTTGGGCTTAAATGAAATAGTTATTTTTTAAGAAAAGGTTAATTAATGTTTGAAGACTTGATATATTTTAAAAAGAATATTTAACGGAGGGGTTAAACTCTTGGTTAGTTGTTACACTAAAGTGGACTCCTCTAACATGATTAAGGACAACAGTAGAGAAGGGAATAGAGGGAAGTTAGTAGGAAATCCGGACTCTCTGAATTTTGATTGGTTAATATACTTCAGCGTCGAGTCTAAGTGCAAAAGATGTAGATTACTCACAGAGTATGCCTGCTTGATCGAGACATGCACGCTGAAGGCACGGAGAGTATATATGCCAAAGTTTTCCCTAGTCCAACATGAGACGTCATACGAGGACAGGGTCCTGTGGATAGCGGAGGCTGTGAAACATAGACCACCAAAGAGGACAGTAGGACACCCCAATTATCCTTGTGGACGAACCAAAATCCATTGATTGTAAGTGAATTATATGTTAATACCAAACAATGTTCTAATAGACTGATAATTAATATATATACATTAAATTAGTTAAATACTGAAAGCTTAAAAAGTAGTTCTACATCTTTCGCTCCCACCAAACACAACCTAAAATACGACCAGAGTAGCAGCTAGCCACATAGTTATAATAAAACAAAAAAAAAACGGACCTTGCACATACTAATAATTAAGCATGCATATACATCTTCTTTGTGGGAGAAACCCTAACCAATGCATTAAATTAACTCGTACAAAAATCCAAATTTCTTATTTATTAGAACGGCCTACTGGCCCTTTCTTTTACCTTGATCTTCAGACCACCCTTCATCTCAAGCATGATGCCCGGTTTAATGACAGGATGATCTTCAGGCACTTGAACCTGAAAGTTGAATATCACAGCAGAAGCAGCCAACTTGATTATGGCAAAAGCCGTGTTCTTGCCTAAGCAAGATCTCTTCCCTGTGCTGAAGGCGAAAAACAGCTTAGAAATCTTGTCGTTGTCCAGAGTCCCATCGGGAAGGATCCATCTCTCCGGCTTGAATTCCAGACAGTCGTCCCCCCAGATCGACGGTATCCTCCCAAGAGAATACATGGAGATCATTATCTTCACCCCTGGCTTCACAACACTGCCATCTGGGAGCACGTCTCCCTTGATTGCACTCTTCAAGTTCATGGGCTGTGCTGGATACAGCCTCAGGGATTCACAGATTGCTGCATGGAGATACACCAGGTCTCCTACGTCGTCTAAATCGAACGTACTCCATGGCTGCTGCTTGTTCTTATACTCCTGATCACTACTGTCTTTGCTGCCTTCCTTCAACTGCTTACGGGAGATCGCGAGCCTCAACTCTTGCAGGATCTTCTCCTCCACACGAGGGTTTCTGCAAACCGCCCAGATGAACCACATAACGCCAGCCGCAGTAGTGTTCCGTCCGGCCAGAAAAAAGTTGAGCACCATGTCCCTGAGGAACATGACCCTAGCCTTGGACCAGTCGCTGTTTTCTCCCTGAGATCTGATGTGGTTGGAGAGAAGCGAGTTTGCTTCGCTTTCTATACCCTTAAGCAACTGTTCTTTCTTGCGCAAGATAAGATCCACAATGCAGCCATCCGCCGTTTCCCATGCCTTAGCCAACTTCCTCTCTGGCCCAACCCTCAACAATCGCAGCAGGCTCCACAGCGGCTTTGGCGTCGAAAGCCTGAAAAGTATGGCTTCTTGGCCATCATCAATGGCCTGTGAAAGCACGTCGGAAGGGAAATCTTCATAAAGACCCCCCAAATCTTTGCCGGAGATGGTAATGTTAATGACGTCGAAGGTGAACCGCATGATCAGTTCCTGCAAATCAAGGGTAGAGCCTTCCCTGGCCGCACGAGCAAGCAGGGGCAGAAGCTTCTCGTCGACCACCGTCTGGAGCGTGTCGTTGACGAATCTTCGGAACTGGATCGTACTGAAGATGGATTTTGCAGTCTTCCGCTGTGCAAGCCAGGAGTCGGACTCTGCGTTAAATATACCGTCACCCAGAACGTCAAATGCCTCGTCGAAGCTCCTCCCTTTCGGGTAGTTGTCCGCATTTGTTTTGAGGATGTGCTCGAAATTCTTGGGATGACAGGTGACCACGTAGTTGAGGTTTGAGAAGATTGGGCAATTCAGGTAGAAGGTATTCTTTCCAAGCGAGATGAAAACGTCAGTCCACCAATCAAGTACCCTGTTCATGTTGCAGACTAGAGCAGGGAGTGAGCCTAGGAGTGGCCAGCTCGGTGGGATTTGCTGCTTCTTTTGTCTGAACAACCATCTCAAACACAAGAAGAAAACAATAATGGCTACCAAAACTTGATTCTCTGAACCTGCAGATGAAACACATGGAAAGAAGAATGTCATCTTTTCTGCGGTTCTGCCTAATTCACCGTGAAAGCCGTGATCATATCCGGTTATATTTATATAGCTCTAGCTATAAAGGAGCCCTTGTCTCCCGATTCTTCTGTACTTGTCGTGGGGTGAGATTGCCCCCCACAACGTCACACGGCACATCCCCGCCTGTGTATTATTAGGAACATCAGGAGATGTTCACAATGCACGGCGGGGATGCGCTGTGGGACGTTATTGTGGGGGCAATCTGGTGGGGGCTGATTTGAACTCTCTGTGGTGTATCGTGGGGCTTAAGTACCACATGAGTGATTCCTACAAACAATTGTTTAAAGTTGTTTTAAATCTTTTTCAAGGGTAAGTTGGCGTATTTAAGGCAACTAAAAGGGTGGTTGGGTATCATAGGGTGAGGCGTAAGGATTATACCTCAACCAAAAAGAAAGCATATAATAATTTATAAATAATAAAGATATAAAAACATAAAATTAAATTAAGATCTTATATAGCTTGTTTGATATATTAAACATAAAATTAGTATCAATACACCCCAATAGCCAAAGAGGGGTGTATCAAATATCAAAACTTGGAACCATGCACATCCTTTGTTTTTTGTTTTTTTTTCAAAATTTTGCTTCAAAAGCATGGTTCGTTTTATGTTAATTATTAAAAAAGAGTTTTTTAAATACCTTAAAAATGGGTATCGGTACCCCAAATATACAATGGCATATCTTAACGATAGTTTGAACCTCCCATGATTATAACTTAACATAGTAGTTTTACACTAGAACATAAATCAAACCTTTCAGTTCAGGGATATGAACCAACAGTGTTTTAAGAGTAAAGCATTCCCATTTCGTTTTATGTGATGCAAAATAGATCATCGGATATAAAATATGAATAATAAAGCAAACTATTTTATTACACATTTATATGCATTTATTTGTTATTTACATGTTTATTTATTTATTCAATACATCAATCTATACAAAACGAAACATTATTTTTTTATTAAATTTCTTTTTTACCCCTATATAAATCTTAAAGTCCAAACGCATAAGCCTCAAACAATTAAAGGCCTTATTAATGGGTCTGTGGGCCTGTGGCTATTGAGGCGAGGCCTTTCTCTTAGCCTCGTCTCGAGGGTTAGGCTTTTGGCCTCGCCTCAACAATGCTTTTAAAAAATAAAAGGGCTAAGTATAAAAAAATTATAAATGCTCATTGAGTGTATTTACAATGCTATCCCTACCAAATCTGGACGGTCCCAGATTTTCTATATGGTACGTGCAGTACAAAGAAGCTTCACTACTCCCACCTACAAAAGAAAGGACAAAGGAGACTGAATGATAGCGTCACTTGCGGTTGGGGATAGAATTGTCAAACCAAAATACAGCCTTGTACATGAAAACACCAACTAACTACTCATTAAATGTTTTTACCGTTACTTAGCGGGACCCGTGCGATGTACGGGATTTATGAAAGAGAATTGAAATAACGAAAATTAATAATTATTAGAAGGAAAGAATGTAATATTGTTTAAAATCATTAATCGTTATTTTAGTAACTTGTTACAAAATAATTTAGTAATTTAGTTAATTGAATTAATTGTATTAATAATTTTTAACAAAAATAATAAAGTGCTACTATTACTTAATAAAATAATTAGTTTTTTCATATTATCTGTTAATGTTTTATCTATTTATTTTAGTTTATTAACTATTAAAAGTTATAATACTTTATAAATGTTACTTAAATATTAACAAATATATAAAATTAAGCTGTAGTCATGATTAATTTGATCTCTACATTAATTTTTAGTCATAATTAAATTAATCTAAGCTCGAGTTCAAGCTTTGGTTGATCATCAACTTGACCCAATCCCCTAAGTTGCACTCATAGGAACAATGTGGAAATCACCTAAGCTGACTTTGAAGGAGCTATGGGGGATGGGCTACCATCATTATGTAGCCTAATGAACCAAAAAACATATAAGATCTCACACTAGATTTTGATAGTATATTAATAATTTTATAGGTTGCCTAGCCCATCTTGGCCCACACCTCAGGCATAATAATATTTGTTTGTGCTTGGGAAAGGAACATGATTGCCTGTGTTAATAAAATTTATATTTAATATAAACTTTGTTACTTGTATGTATGTATGTATGTATGTAGCTTTTAGGTTGAGCTTGTTCACTAGTGTTGTCATTGGGCGCCGAAAATCCAATAGTTGATTTGACACCAAATCCAATTATCCTATATTCAAATTTTAGCACTTCCATCCAATTAATAATTGAATTAGATGCAGATTTAAAACAATAAGATGGTTACAGATTAAATCCAAATCTAATCCAAAATCTGACATAATAATGGGATGTGGATGTAAATCTATAGATTTCATAATAAAAGGCAGATGTAGATGTAGATGGATCTGATCTACATCCAATCCATTTGTACTCCTATTGTTTGCATTATGTGTGGGTTTGGTATAAATCTGAGCTAGACCTAGCTTAGAAGAAAATAATTGCTTGAGCTAAAAAATTTACACGTCTAATCTAGATTGGGCTAAGTTATAAATGATCAACCCTAAGTAGGAGTTTTTTTATATTTACAATAAATGACAGTAATTTTGGATAGTTTATGCTAATTTATTATACTTTTCAATAATTAATGATTAAAAATAAAAATAAATGTAAATTGCATTTAATGAACAAAAATTAACCAAGAAAATAACCAAAAATAAAGTACCAATAAATTATCCAAGAAATTATCAAAAATGGATTAACATGATTTCCAATAAATATGATAAATTACCAAAAATTAAAAAAAATAAAACAATTAAAATTACTTTTTGAAAATATATACTAATTATCAATAATCTTCAAGAAATAAATGTAATTAGTTCATAGTGTATTTAAAATACATTTTTTTTTCGTATAAATTATAAATTATATAATTTAAACACTATAATCCTTGCCTATGGTGATATTTGTTCATAGTGTTACAATGGAAATCAGAAAAAAAATGTGTTTATTATTATGTATTTCCATTATTTTACTTTCACTCAATAAAGGCTTTATACACACACACACACACACACATACACATATATTAGTATTTTTACTCTCATTCTCTTTATTTCTCTCTCTATATCTCTCTATCTCTCTCTTAAATGTAATAATAATATGCATTAAAATAAGAGACCTTGGAAAACTCAAAGGTCTCTCTCTCATAATATAAAGCTTTATTAATGTAATCAAACTAGACAATGATTACTTTTTTATATTTTAAAACAAAAGAAAATTTGAAAAAATAAATAAATAACTTATCTTAAAAGAAAGACATGCTAGCATGGACCATCAAACTTTAATGCATGTTATATATAGATTAATGTTCCGTTCAGCAGAACATTAATTTTTGGATGTAGATGGTTTTAACAGCTTATTTAAAGCAGCTCGGTGAAAGTAACTACTGTAAATTAACTGAAGGCTGAAGCCCTCTTAAAGGGAGCTGCATACCGGGAACATCTCCTCATGGGTAGGTGTGTGGGGATGATTCTAGTGAGTAGGAGATCTGGAGCGGGGAAAGACTGCAAACAGTTCGAATAGACTCCCCCACATGAGATCACATCATCACCCACATGCATCACAGCATGTGCTGCATGTATTGGTAACATCTCCCGTACAGCTGATGTGAACTCCCCATATATTTTATCTATGGCCCCTATGCATTCCAAATGAGATTTCCTTCTCAATACTCTCTTTCCATACAGTAGTTAGGGGTGGTTATTAGTCGAGCTTTTGACAAATTATTATTCGGTTTGGTTCGATTTAAACCAAACTTTGAATCGAGCTTGAGTTTGATATATAAACTTGTTTACTGAGCTCGAGCCCAGCCTAATCGAGTCTAGTATAGTGAATAAATATTTTTTATTATATATACATATGCATATAAATATATAAATATATATAATAAATAATTTGTATTATATATAATATTTTTATTTTTTATATATATAATTAAATAATTTTTATAATTCTTATTTTTTATGTATAAAATAAAAATATTTGTATATATAATTTTTATTTAAAAAAACTTAACTTACAATCGAACTAAAACTTGTAAACTTTGAACCAAGCTGATCTCAAACCTAACACAATTTCAACAATCAAGTTCGAATAGCATGTGAGTTACATGCTATTCGACTTGAATCCACCCCTAACTATTTAATTTGACTTGAATCCACCCCTAACTCTAATATATTAAGAATGTGAGTTACATGCATTCAAATTCGACTGCAACTGTACGTCTGTACCCCTACCGAATAATGACTCCAAATAATCACTCCAACTATGCAACTACTCTTTTTATTTATTTGGTGCCACCAGTTTCCTGCTCACAGAATTTAATATCAGAACGAGAGGAAGGCAACTTCTACCTACTGCTACAAAATTTTCAGGTTTAGTTACACTTTATTAGACGAATTTCAAATGTGCAAGAATTCTTACCAAAATTCCTTGTTAGACTTTTCTAGAAAAAATATATATATTTAATTTCAATTTGCTACAAAATGTTTTGTATTCCTTAAATTCTAAAATAAAAAATAAGGTAAAATACAAAAACCTCCCTCGAAGTTTCTGACAATTATAAAAATTTCTCCTATGATTTCATTTTAGCTAAAATTTTCCTTTTTAAAAAAAAAAAAGAATCAACAAATACCTCCCTTCCGTCAATGACCTAGACAAAAAAATGTTAAACTGATGATACCTATTTTACCCTTTTACGAATTAATGTACATCTATTTTCACTAAAATACCCCATTTAATTAATCAGAAATATTGTTCATTGTCATCAACATCTCGAATACTACCTTTTACAGTTACTTTCCGACTCTCCTCATTCCCGGTTCCCTCTCTCCCTTTTACTTCTTCTTTTTCTCAGTTTCCTCTTTTCTATTCGGCTGCTACAACAGCTAGTGAAAGGGTTGATAAAAAGAATGCAAAGAGATCCTGAGTGGGAACTGCAAAGGTGAAGAAATACATGTAGCTGAGAGAGGTAGAGGGAAAAGGTCGAACAAGTCTCCTATATTTCCGATGCCGGAGCCTCAGCATTTCAGCGACTACGGCTTCGACCCCCAAATCGATTATTTTCAGGTCATACCCTGTTTATGTTTGTTTCTATCATTGTTCCTTCATTTTTTAATCTTCCTTTTCAGATCTTCCTACGATACTTGAATGCATATATTTTCTGTGTTTCCAGAAAAAGATCTTAGAAGAAGCCCATAAGCATAAGCGGGACAGTTTCAAATCCATGGATGCTCTGCATTTCAAACTACAGAAGCAAGACTCAAAGAAGAGCAAGAAGAAGAAGAAGAAGAGATGGTGGAGAAATGCTCTCCTTTTCTGGAAATGGAAGTGGACCGACAATGCAAGGCCCAATGACGGCCAGGACAGTGTCTACCGCAGGAACCGGGTTTGCAGGGAAGCAGTATCTGGGCCACTGTACATAACAGAGACCATAAGGTCGTCGACCACACCATGCCAGACAAGTTGTCATCTGACGTCGGGACCGCTCGCTTGAGAGATATCAATAAAGAGCAACATTAGCCACATCATCGTTTCTCAACGTCCG
Source organism: Nelumbo lutea (assembly GCF_056320005.1). Taxonomy (NCBI): domain Eukaryota; kingdom Viridiplantae; phylum Streptophyta; class Magnoliopsida; order Proteales; family Nelumbonaceae; genus Nelumbo; species Nelumbo lutea. Next base: position 86,609,322 of record NC_142687.1, on the reverse strand, counting down.
CCATGCCAATCTACTTGGTCACTTAGCCTCTTAACCAAATACTGACTACTGGGGCCTTGGAGAGGGGGGTTTTCATTTTGGGTTACTGTAGCAACTGAACTCATGGTTTGACTTGGTTCACTTGTCTTTTTTGTTCATGGTAGTCGTAGGCAGCAGGTGGAGTAAAGTTGGGGGTTGTTACAAGTAGCAAGTAGCAATTTACAGTGTCATTGACGAAAGGGTAAAAATGTAAGTATACATGTTTTCCGTCTTGGTCATTGACGGAAGGTAGGTATTTGTTAATTTTTTTTTAAATAGAAGGGAATTTTTTGATAAAATGAAACTATTAGAAAGGTTTTTTTATAATTGTCAGAAACTTCAGAGGAGGTTTTTTGTATTTTACCTTAAAAAATAATATATACCAAAAAAATACATAATATAAATACACTATGGTAAAATCTGTGTACAGTTTAACTAGTAATAATTCAGTTTAGCTACCATACTGTAAAAATGTTGAAAACGAAAATCTGGGTCATTCATCCAAATTAAGTCTTACCAAAAAAAATCCGAATTAACAGAGAAGCATTTTATCCTCTATTATCTGTTATATGGTCATAGACTAGTCAAGCACATAGAGAGCTTCATAATGTTTCCTTTTTTATTTGTGAAAATTTTGTACAAGAAATAATACTGTTGAAAATAAGAATCAATCAATTAAATGTGATACTCAGAGAATTGCACAGAAACTTAAGATAAGAATCAATTAATGTACTAAGAAATAATACTGTGTGGAAACAAACCTGATAAAAAGAATTATTTTTAACATGTACGACTTGAGATGGTTTTTGGTAGGATATTATTTGTGTCTTTATCAGCAAATGTCCAGTGTCTAAAGTATTTGATGGAAAACCCTCGATGACCAACTGGGTTGGAATGGGATCCGTAAGGTTGTATTTGGTTTGAAGGAAAAAGGAGGGAAAGAAAGTGAAAGGTAGGGGAATCTTAACATATCTTGTATAGATTTTTCTCCCTTTCACTTTCTTTCCTTATCTTTTCCTTCAAATCAAAAATAGCCTAAGGTTTAGTTTGGAAAGAATACAAATGCAAATATATAAAATATAAATACATATAAAATAATATAAAATACAAGATATGTATACTCTTTTCCAAAATGAGCCCAATAGATTTATTTCAAGACAAAGACTGGAATGGAGAAAATCTAGACTTAAAGTGGGGGACTTAATAACTTGGGACCATAACACATAAGATCAAAACAAGCTCAATGAATTAATTTCTCAAAACTTGATAAAATAAAAGGGAAAATTCCCGATTAGTACCTTGTTCTTTGGGTATAGTGCCACTTTGGTCCCTGAACTTTAAAATGCGATAATTTAGTACCCAAACTTTCAAAGTGGGTCAATCTAGTACCTGGCGTTAATTAATCATTAAGTGGCATATGAAAAGACACAAATGCCCTTTGGGTGTCATCTAATTTTCTTTATCAACTGTCCAAATGCCCAAATCGTTCCAAAAAAAAAAAATCTCTTCAGACAGATCCCTAAAGACTTGGGGACATGATGCAGCCTTTCCGAAGTAAGTTTGGGGCAAAATTACTTGAATGGTAGCATTCCCTTTGACATCCAAGAGCCTTAAAATCCCAAATCTTTACATCCCATCTTCAAAACCAAAATACAACCATTTTCCATAAAATTGGAATCTCACTGCCATTGCTAATATGTGAGTCATAACTCATCACCGGTTGAAGGCTGTTCGAATTGACTTAGTAGAAATCTATTGGATTAAAAAATATAAAAGAAAAGAGTGTTTTCTTGAAGAGAGAAGGAAGAGAGAAAGAGAAGAAAAGATTTGAGAAGTAGGAAAGCTTTATTCTGTCCGCCCCTTCACTTGTTATTTATAATAAAAAATATAACACTTCAAATAGGAGTCAAAAACATAATAAGATTTGGACTCACATAACTTTTGTGGCCCCACTACCTATCTAAATCCTAACATAACACAACTATTCTAAAATAATCACAAAAAAACGTCCAAACTTCAATACTCCACCTCAAGTTGGGAGTAGATGTCACACATTCCCAACTTGCATAGATCGTATTCAATTTTGTTCTTTGTAACTCCTTTAATGAGAACATCCACCAACTGTGACTTTGAAGAAACATTAGGCAAGCAAACTTCTCCAGTGGTTACCCTCTCCCTTATGAAGTGCCTATCAACTTCAATGTGTTTTGTTTTGTCATGTTAGATTGGATTATGTACAATGTTGATTGCAGCCTGATTGTCACAGTACAACATCATAGGTTCCCCTGCTGTCACCCCAATCTTGCTCAATAGAGATCTAACCCAAAGTGGTTTTGAGACACCATGGGTCATGGATCTATACTCAGCCTCTGCACTTGACCTAGCCACAAACAATTGCTTCTTGCTTTTCCAAGAGATCAAGGTTCCACTTATGAAGGTGCATACTCTTGATGTAGATCTCCTATCATCTAAACACCTTGCCCAGTCTGCATTTGTATAGGATTCCAGTTTCAGATTTTCATGGTTTGAAAAAAGAATGCCTCTGTTGGGGTGCTTCTTTAGCTATGCAAGTATTCTCTCAATAGCTTCCCAATGTTGAACCCGAGGTGCATGCATATACTGACTCACAACATTAACGGCATAGGAAATATCTAGTCGTGTAATACACAAATACAACAATCGACCTACCATTCTCGGATATCTCCCTAGTCGTTGCACCTTTGGTTTGGGTTCAAAGGTGAACAACAGCTTACCGATGAAAGAGAAGATAGTGAGGGAGGTGAAGAGCACAAGAGAAGGATCGGAGAATAAGAGGGCAAAAGGAATCAAAGGAAGACGAACCTCTAGCCATTGCCCCTCTGGTTTGGGTTCGAAGGTGGAAGATGATGAACATTCCTCTCCTCCCCTTTCTCTGCCTTAGGGCGAAAATGAAGGAGTCAATTTCTTTTAAATGGCGCTAGAGGGTGCCTTTGTAATTTTATAATTTAGGAAAAGGTTGGTCAAACCGGGATTCATGATGGATGGCTGAGATTCTGGGTTAGAAATTGAAGGTCAAGATTGGTCTACTCATAAAGAGGGTTTCGATGCGTGAGGGTTAGTGAGATTGATCGAAACATAATCTTTTTGGATGAAGAAGCAAACGGGGGTAGTTTTGAATGAAATTTCATAGGGTGGGATTTTTTGACATTCTGTGTCAATTGGTGGGGTCAGATTGGCCCAACTGGGCCCGAATTGGAAAATAAAGGGGAAAATAAAGGCAGTTTTGGGTGAAATTTCTCCAGGTGGGGTTTTTGGGTAGTCTGAGATGATTGGTAAAATCAGATTGAGCCAATTGGGCCCGGATTGAGCAGATTTAGAATATGGTCAATCTAGAGCCTCGAAATGGAACCTTTGTGTGACCGAGGGTAAATGAAGGTATTTTGGGATGGAATTTCATATGTAGGGGACTTTTGGTATTCTGGGGTGATTGGAAAAGTTTGATTAGTTTAGATGTGTTCGGATCAAGTGGATATGGGTTGCGGGTGCGAGAATGGTCGAAATGAAATCTTTGTTTGATGGATGGGTGAACGAAGAAATCTTGAGTTTAAATTTCATGGTAGGTGTTTTGGGATGTCTTGGACTTGATAGTTGTGTTTGATCTAATGGTTGAGGTGTAAGTAAGAGTCGATCAGGGTCATCAGATAGGTATTGGGCTGGTTTAGCGGTGGATCCGAGGGCTCTTTGGGTGAAATTTGTTTTTTCTAGGTTTTTGGGTATTTTGGAGAGGTCAGAAGGATCTAATCGGGTGTTTGGGGTGAATTGAAGGCTTAGGCGGCAGACCGAGCAAAAATCGGGTACTGACAGCTGCCCCTCTTTGTTATGAGGTAGGAGACTACGAAACAACAAAGACTAAAAAGAAGCACGTAGAGATTTTTGCGAAGGGCAGGCTTGAAAGAAGGGTGAGACGATGAGGGAGGATTACGGTGAGGGAAGGCAAAGAAGAAGAAGAGCTCTTGTGCATCACCGCTTCATTATGTTTAGGCCATTTTATTCTTGGCAATGTAACCCACCTTAGGTTATCAAGAGCCTTCGGAATCAGGGTACATTTGCTATAAAAGAAATCAATAAAAACAACTGATAATATGAAAACTATTTATTTTGAAAAAGAGCCCCTCCTAGGTATCAAAAACCTTACGAAATCAGGGTAAATCTGCGAAAACTGGATCTGGGATAAAACTGCGAAAATTTTTAACGCCGGTCAAAACATAGAGGTTGACAAGACCAATGGAATTTTCTGACGTGGGTTAAAGCATGGAGACTGACATGACCAACGAAATTTTTTGATGTAGGTCAACGAAAAATAGTTTTGGGATAAAATCGCTAAAGTTGAATCTGGGATAAAACTACTGGATCTAGGATAAAACTACGAAAAACTGAACCAAAGTAAATCTATCACTAAGAAAAGCATGTCAAACAAATCATTCATTAAGACAAAGCTTCAATATTCTTGCAAAGCACCATCATAAAACATCAGCAAATATTCTTTAGTTTTTTTTAGAACATTTTGAAAGATTTTAATAACTGCTTTTCAACATGGCATAATGTAAAATAAGTGTTTCATTCTTTCTTCTCTCTTTTTTTCTATATATTTTTTTGTTTTTTTTCTATTTTCACTAATTTTTTATTATCATTTATATCATCTCTATTAATTCAATTAAAACTAGTGTTGATCAAAGAAATAAGATTTACAAATGGGATTTTTAACGCAGGTCAAGGCATAGAAGCTGACATGACCAACGAGATTTTCTGACGCGGGTCAAAGCATAGAGGCTGACATGACCGACGGAATTTTTGACGTGGGCCAAAGCATAGAGGCTGACATGACCAATGAAATTTTTTGACGCGGGTCAAAGCATAGATGCTAATATGACTAGCAGAATTTTTTGACACGGGTCAAAGCATAGAGGCTGACATGACCAGTGGAATTTCTGACGTGTGTCAAAGCATTGAGACTGACATGACCAATGGAATTTTCTAATGCGGGTCAATGCATAATGACTGACATGACAAATGGATTTTTTATGCGGGTCAAAGCATAAAGGCTGACATGACCAACGGAATTTTCTGACGCAAGTCAAAGCATAAGGCTAACATGACCAACGGAATTTCTGACGCGGGTCAAAGCATAGAGGCTAACATGACCAACGGATTTTTCTGACGTAGGCCAAAGCATAGAGACTGACATGGCCAATGGAATTTTCTAACATGGGTCAAAGCATAGAGGCTGACATAACCAACGAAAATTCTGACGCGGGTCAAATCATAGAGGCTGACATGATGAACGGATACGTGGGTCAAAGCATAGACGATGACATGACCAACGAAATTTTCTAATGTGGGCCAAAGCATAAAGACTGACATGACCAACGGAATTTTCTAACGCGGGTCAAAGCATAGAGGCTGATATAAGCAACGGAATTTCTGATGTTAGTCAAAGCATAGAGGCTGACATGACCAACGGAATTTCTGGAACGGGTCAAAGCGTAGAGGCTAACGTGACCAATAGAATTTTTGACGTGGGTCAAAGCATAGATGCTAACATGACCAACAGAATTTCTAACACGGGTCAAACGTAGAGGCTGACATGACCAACGGAATTTTCTAACGCAGGTCAAAGCATAGATGCTGACATGACCAACGAAATTTTTTGACATGGGTCAAACCAAAGAGACTAACATGACCAACGGAGTTTTAATGAATATTATCAATGAAGTTGGAATTCAGATACTTTAAGTGACAAATCTTCTATCAAATTATGGACTCAAGAAGTAGAACACCGAAGTGTGAAATAAACAGTTGAAGAGATTTTTTTGAAAAATATAGCAATGGTTTGCACGAAATAGCTAAAAAGAACCAACATATAAGCAAGCAAAAGTATATGATGTGATGGAAGAGCCAAGATAAAAGCTAGGTATGCATTGAAAAGGTCAAGACATCTCAAATTGTGGCACAAGTATTCAATTATTGAGTAGTGCACAAGGATATGAAATATGGGAATGGTAAGAAAAAGGTTCAAAACTTAGGGGCAAAAGTGCCTTCAATCTCAACTTATATATGAGTAATCATGTCCAAATGGTCTATGTCTAGTTCGCATCAAATGAGACTGTGTATCCTCTCTTCAAGGTCATTACTCAAAACTCATTGAATTCAAAGGCATGCATGATGGAATTATAAGTTGTTGGAAAAGGGATTCACTATAAGAAGAGCCTTTACTAGAGGGGGTTTGCCCCAGTCTTCTTTTTTCTTTTTCTCTTTTTGTGTTTTTTTTTCTTTTTTCTCCTCTTTTTTTTTTTTTGGTTAACAACAATGGTGGGCTATGAAACTGATACTAAAAAGGAGTGAGTGACAACTATGGTCCTACATTGCTGGCCAAATAGGTCTATCTAGTGCTAATTTGCCAATTTTTCAAAGGTCAATGAGGTCTTACTTGTTAAGACAAAACATGGTTTGAGATGGAGGTTACAAATGATGGTTTAAGAGGCCCAAATAACAATTAATGGAAGGCATCAAGTGCATGGACCACCTCTTAGGAAATTCGATTCAGGATTTGCTATTATCATCATATTTTCATCATCATTCTTTTTTTTTTTTTTTTGCCTTTTCTTTTGATTTTTATCAAGGCTTTTCTTCCTAGCCATATGGATGGAGATTGCTCTTCACATTCTTCATCAACATGAATCATGCCTTCTTATTGATCAGGGAGGACTTTATTTTGGGATGAAATATAAATGGGTAGGGAAAATCAAAACTACATGTGGGTGTCATCAAAAAAGCTCTCGTAATGATAAAATCATATTAATTGCCCCAGTATCTCCTGACTGCTTCTTGATTTTTCATTTGTCAATTCAACGTTTGCATTAATCTTCCTTGATAACTGCCCCACTTTACTTGAGTATTTCATTCTCAACAAAGCTACCAAAATTTCTTTTTTCTTCTATCTTCTCCTTTTCTATTTTTGCTCATGATTGCTCTAATCGCATTCTGCTTATTTTGACACCCATTCACTAGAAGATGTTTATTGCGAAAGGCTGATAGGAAGGCTCAAAGGACCAGCTAGAGGATTTTACTACATATTATCAGGATTGAATGTACAAGGTCAAGCAAGCGGCCAATGATGGCCTACCTTCATTATTGACTACATGTTGCATATTGAAGAAGCATATGTCGAGTATAGTATACGTCGAGCAAAACCCTTAGGGCATTCTCCTTCCTCTCTTATCTCTTTCTTTTGTTCATTTTTTTTCTTTTTTTCTTTTTGATTTTGTCTTTTAGCCCTTTTATGATCCCTGGGGTGCATTATGTAGGTTTGGCTAGTTCGCCAAAAAAAGGTCTAATGTATAAGTTCAACTAGTTAACTAGCAACTTTTACAAATTCAAGGGATCGATGAGGAAAGAGAAATAACCGATGGTGGCCTCCAGTCCTTTCGTTGATTAATCGATAGAGCACTAGGTTAGGATAGTGCCTTTATTCTGTGCTGGCTCAGGCAACATTCAAAGGGAATGTGTTATGCTTTGGCTGTTGCAATTTTGCCCCAATTTGGACAAGGACGGCTTTATTATGGATTGAGAGGTAAACAGGAATCTTAACTATAGAGCTTTTGATCAACAACTAACTTTCCTCATGCATGCTTTTGGGATTCTGAGAGAAGGCAAACTCTGCCTGTAGACAACTCTGAATGGACTAGTCATTGCCTTATAAGTAAGCATCTCAGGCAAGGGAAAGAGAAATGGGGGAAAAATACTTTATATATGGAAGTGGCCAAACCCATGAGACGAGCTGCTCTACGTACCCCTTTGAAAGGGATCAAGTCGAACGTAATTCAAAAATGGAACTAAGACCAATACCCTTAGCTCTATTAAGGAAGAAGGAATAAAATTGCTACCTGAGAAGTGATTGATTAAGACCGATACCCTTAGCTCTATTAAGGAAGAAGGAATAAAATTGCTACCTGAGAAGTGATTGCCAGGCTTTGGAAAAGATTTTGTGCCATGACTCGATAACTGATCTTCTGATGAGAAATTGGTCAAAGACTCTTGATGGTGCTCTCTTGTCAACACAACCCAGTTAAGAGCAACTTCCTTTTCTCTTTTTTTTTTTTTTGAATTTTCCCTCCCCATTTTTTTATATTTTGAATTTTGGATTTTTTTTTCTTTTTTGTTCTTTTTTATTTTCTTTTTTCCCATTTTTTATTTTATATATTCTAATTTTTTGTATTTTGTATTTTTTTCTTTTTTTATTGACTTTGGATTTTAATTTTGGAATTTTCCCCCTTTTTATTTGATTTTCCATATTTTGTGTTTTTTTCTCCCCTTTTATGTATCTTAGATTTTTTTCCTTTTTTTTTTTTGTATTTGGACTTTTCTTCCTTTTTTGGATTTTGGATTTTCCTTTTCTGTTTCTTGGTTTCTCTTTTTTGAATTTTGGACTTTTCACTTTTTTTTTTTTTTGCATATTGGATCCCCCTTTTTTTTGAATTTTGGCTTTTCTCCCTTTTGTATTTTGACTTTTCCCTCTTTTAAGGGATTTTATATTTTATCTTTTTTTTTGGGCTTTCCCATTTTTTTTTATTTTGGATTTTCCCTTTTTTATTTAATATATTCCCCTTTATTTTGTATTTTGGTTTTCCCCCTTTTTGTATTTTGTATTTTCCCCCTTTTTTTTATTGATTTTGGATTTTTCTCTATTTTATTGATTTCGGTGTTTTCCCTTTTTATTTTTTTATCTTTAATTTACGGTCCATTTAAAATGGAGCATGCAATCAATCACAAACGAGGTGGCTGATCCCTAGAGTCTAAGTCAACACGCAAGCTGCTGGATACATGAATTCCAAGGGGGAACTCGGATCCCACGGTCTCAAAATCTCCTGCCTTCAAACCTTCACTGACGTGGGCTTTCTATAGTTAGAGATTAGTTGGTAGTTTTCCCCCGAGGTCAGTGAGTTCTTGACCCTGCTATCCCAAATGCATCACTCCTTCCTAATGGTAGGATGCAGTGCATGCATTCCTTCATATGACATAAGTTGAAGTCATAAACTCCAACACCGTAATTCGACAAGCCCAAAAACATTGCATCACTATCGCCCTTGAAGTAACCCCATATATTATTTTCTATTTCTGCTTGTGAAAAGAAAGAAATATTCAATTAACCACTCCGAAAATAATACTTAAAACAAACGATGAACCAAAATAAAAAAACCTTGGGCTACCAAAGTAGACCCTCCTCGAGATTAAATAAAAAAAACCTTTGGATCTCTGAATTCTCCATGAGAGGCTGCAAAGGAGATTGCGAGGAATCCCTGTAACACAACCAACTTTCTAGAAAGATGTCCACTCATTCACAACTGTGCACAAACATGACAAGATAGGAGTTGAAGCACGCTTAAGGACCTACTTACTACTCATTAGAGTGAGCTATCTCCAACTGCATTGCCCCTTTCTCTTCTTTCTTATTGTTATCAGGCCAACACAGGCAAGACAGATGATAGCCAGGTGTAACCATTTTGAAAGTCATTCTTGAAAAGGAAGTAACAGCTCTTACCCTAAAGGGCACAATCTGATAATTGGGTATGGACTGGCCACACTAATTCTGGCATAGTGAATTTCAAAGGATTTAAATGATCGATGACATAAAAACTGGTCCAAAATTATCCTCAAAGTCTCCTAGGCAAAAGTGTTTCAAACTCAAATTCATCCCAAGGGCAAAGGACCATAAGCGTTGGTGTCATTCTCATCCATATAGTTAAAAAACTTAACATGAATGACAGAGGTGAGAGCCTAAGACAAAGCTAAATCAGCAATCAAAGCACAGAGAACAGAGAAAAGAGGGGAAACAAAAAGATAAGTAAATAAATAGAAGCTAAAGATAACGAATTTTATTAAATTAGAAAGACTGGAGATCCAAATAGACCTTTTAAACTAGAAGAACTAACTAAAATATTTTATTAAATCTGATAGTAAAATCCAGGATTGGCATTTGGAAAAAATCAAACGACTTTAAAAGCAAATTCAACTTTTCCTAACTTGAAATAAACAAAACTAGATTTGAACTCAAATGGTCACAAGTTAGAGCCCGAAGTACTTTCTTCAATTTTTTGGATTTATTATTATAATTTTGACTCTTTATGTGATTTCGATTTTTTTCTTTTTTAATGGGAATTTTTATTTTTATTTTTTTCTGTTTTTTTTATTTTTCTTTCTTTTTTACCCCTTTTTCTCTTTTATTTTCTATTTCACTTTTTTGGAATTTTTTATTTGTTTTTTTTGTTTTTATTATTTTTTATTTTTTTAATATTTGGTTTTACCTTTTTTTTTGTTTTTTGAACTCTTGACTTTTTACCCTTTTTATCTTTTTTTTATATTTTTTATTTATGTTGTTATTTGATGTGGGCCCCACAAGGGCACGCAAGAAAACAAAGAAAAGGTGGCTGACAGCCTAACTGACTAGGCTGACACGTGAACACCGATACATGAGGGAGAGTTTGACACCTAGACTTAAGGTTCCAACAAGGTTGCCAGCCTTCAAACCTCCACCCGTCAAACAAACAGGCTTCTCTGGTTGGTGGCTGGTTTGTGGGTTGTCGGTGCGGTCCAAATGGCCTAGCACCTATTGACCCCCCTCCTAATAGGAAATAGGATGCTAAAATCTAATGCAAATGGTGTGTGTAGAGTCTGCATAGACAAATAAGGAATTACAGAAATCAAACAATAAGCAACTATCTACAAATCAACAAGAAATAAGCAATAATTATTCTAACGAAAGAAAAGCAACAAAGAAGCATGCATATATACAAGAAAAGGCTATTAAGCCAAATGGGCCCTATATAGGCCCCACCTATGGTCCAAGAAGTCCCTAGTGGAGTTGCCGGTCTGTGAGCGTCAAAAAAAGGCTCACTTGTCACTTGGGATGGAAATGGAGTCGCCACCCATCAAATATGGAATTGCAGGTGTTGGTACCTCCAAGACCAATATAAAAAAACATGTTCGGTTTAATAGTGATTCCAAATCCCAAGGCATCGATTCTATCAGTCCAGGTAAGACTCAATGGGAGGGGGAAGGGGTTAGGCACCCCTCTCCTGGATCCAATAGGTGGGGCCCACATACTACAAGCACTAATAAGCACCTCCTTAAATATATTTGTTGCTTTCTTTGCATCTTTCATATTTTTTATATTTTTTAATATTTTCTTTTTATTTATTTTTCATTTTTTATTATTTTTTTAAGCTTATTTACCCTTTTGCAAATATATTCTACTTACCAAACTGAAAAACTAGATCTATTAACTAAACCTACGGTTATAGTTTTTTTTGTTCTTATGACTTCTCTTTTCCCTTTTATTATTATTTTTTATTTTATTTTTTAACTTCATGTTATTACCATTACTCTACTTCAATTATGCTCTATTTCACCAACCTAATCCCTCTTCACTGCAAAAATCGGATATCGGTGTTTGTTCATTTTAAGTATACCCTGTTTTCACCGACCTAATCCCTTTTCACTCTTCTAATCTGCAAAAGATTGAATACTCTCTCCTCTTTTATCTCTGATATGGTATTATAGGAAGACACCCCTATCTCATCCCCCTATCCAGTCCCAATTCAATTCAGATAAATAGATAAACAGAGAGGAAAGAAAAAAAAAGAAGCAAATATACTGATTAATCCACTATCATCATACCATACTTCCACCATGAAAGAAATTATCATCAAAATAAATCAGTGAAAAAAATAGCAATAAACCAAAAAACGAAAAAAAAAAAAAAAACCCATAACTAGAGCTGAAACCTACGGAGCTGGTTCAACGGAGCCGATTACTAGCTCCGCCGAACCTCACTCCTCCCAACTCGCAATCGATTCAAATATCAAACAAAGACAATGACGAAAAAAAGAACTAAAAGAGAAACTATTGTGGGAGAAAATGACGAGATTACTATATGTCGGCCTGGAATCAATCGCTGTTGCGGGGGAATCTCAACTCGTTTCGGTGGATTTGTTTTCAGATGGTTACAGAAAACGCTGATTGCGATCGGGAGAACGATGTGAAGATGATGCCTCCGGTGATTCACGTTTAAGCTTACCGTTGATGCTACCGCAGGATCTGCTCCGCCAGCGGTGAGGATGAAACTAAAGGGAGGGGGCCAACTGGTGACCAAATGATAGAAAAGCGACGTGGGACGAAGGGGCTAACTGGTGACCAAACGGTAGGATTTTTAGTGGATTCGAATGGAAATGAAGGGGAGAAAATCGCCGCTGCAAATCCCCTATTTTCGACTGAGGAGAAGGTGAACAGCTCACCGGCGAGAGAGAGGTGAGGGAGGTGGAATGCGAAACATCTCTCCATCGGGAAAAAGAACGTTGAATGGCACCTTCAACCCCAAAGGAACAAGATTAATCAAATGCACAGGTATAAGAAAAAACCCCAACCGGAGAGAAATCTCTCTCCTCCCAGCGTCTCCCAACATATAGAAGATTAAAACAACCACTCCAGAAAGCTAATCTCCCTCTACATAATAATAAAAAAAATCAAATAACACTTATGCACTCAAGATCAGATCAAGAACAAAGAGCCCAACTTTTCAAGAACAAAGACCACCTTTTTGATGACTCGATCTCACTAAAAAAATTCAAGAACTGGGCAATCAAAAGCATATCGATCAGCCCCATCTTACTTCATGCAATCAGTCGATCTATGGTTGCATGAGAATGCTTCAAGAACGCTAAGTCTTGCTCTGATACCAAGTGGAAATCTGATAGATTAGAATATGTAAAAGAAAATAGTGTTTTTTTGAAGAAGAGAAGTAAGAGAGCTTTATTCTATTCGCCCCCTTCACTTGTTATTTATAATAAAATATATATATCAATTTGAATAGGAGTCAAAAACATAATAATATTTGGACTCACATAACTATTGTGGTCCCCACTACCTATCTAAATCCTAACATAACACAATTATTCTAAAATAATCACAAAAAAATCCAAACTTCAATAGACTTCAAATAATCGAATGTGAGGGTTTCCAATAGCAGGCATGTGTTGCTTATTTGGGGTTATTTCGAGATGATTAACTTGAGAATCTGGGTATTGAAGAATCTGATAGCACTGTCCACTCTTTGACTCCAAAAACCGAATTGTGTGATTATACCCAGCTATTGCAAGGATCACCGAAGATTAGCTCTCTTTTTTTAGTGAGTTAAATAAAGAAAAGAATACTATAGGTGTAAGACCTGTTTGTCAACAATCAAATAAATAGAGACCACCATTTCAACTCTTATTTCTCCTTAAAATATATTTAAACATGTTGGGAAAGAAAAACAATGAAACTAATTTTACCGCCTTTTAAGAGTTCCGCACATGGCTTTCATGAACTGAGAAATACGTGTGGGAACTACCAACAACCTTGCATGTTTACTTGTTTTTAGTTGCCAAAAATGATGAATTATCATGGTGGGGCTTACAACATCACCTTGGCACCGACAAACCAAACTACTCAAAATAGAAAATGTTTGAGTTTGGGAGAAGTTCAATAGAGGGTATTGATGATGTGCGATCTAGTGCTCCCTTGTTGGAGGGTAGCTCGGATGCTAAGCTAGCGAGTTCGTCGAACCGATACGCTAAAAGACAGTATCAAAGTGCCCAAACTGCTTTACTTGGGGTGAGCACTCTGATGCTTAAGTCAGTGAACTAGAGATTTTGGAGAGAGCTAAAGAGCGAAAGAGCTAGAAAGTTGCGAGAACTAAATCGTGCATACCTTCTCTAAAGTAGGGTGAGGGGGTTGTGACCACTAGAAAATCGTGATCAAACCGTACTGAGTTCGACGCTAAGCCAGTCGTTACTGGCACCCTCACTCGGCCTAGGGGCTAGACTACTTCTCCACTAAATCCAACCAAGGGGTCGTCGGTCAGCTATAAGTCCTTCCTTTCGAGCTCCATCCGCTCAAAAGCCTCCGAGAAGATAATGTCCACCGAGCTTTCGACTCGACCAGAATCCGCTTTACCTCAAAGTCATTTATTAGCAACTTGACCATGAGGGCGTCATCATGTGGATACTGGATCCCGCAAGCGTCATCCTCGGCAAAGTAAATTACATCCTCCACATGAGGGTGCTTTGGCAGGTTTTTGTCCTCGTGCTTGAGCTCCTAAACTGAATTTTTACATGTCGAGGTGCTGCATCCTACTTCTATGGACCCACCCGTGGTCATGTTGATGATCCCACGAATGGGCCACTCTGGTGGTGGTGGGTCTCGAGGAGGTTGGTCCCTGTCCTGATCACTACTCAATTGTGGCACATCTCTCGACTATTTGGTAGATTGGCTTCGGTCTTCCCTCTTGATGAATTGCTTCAAATACCCTCAGCGGATCAGCTCCTCGATCTCGTTCTTGAGGTTGTGGCAGTTTTCTATATCATGGGCGATGTCCTGATGGAAATGGCAGTACTTATTAGGATTTCTGTTGGTAGGGTTTCTTCTCATCCGGGGTGGCCATCTTGATTTGCATCAATATCTCCCCCCTCTTTGCATTCAATGTTGTGTAGTTCTTGTTCTAGACAAGGGAGTGCGCGAGCACCATCTTGAAGACCAGCTGCTTCTGTTCGAAGATCTACTTCTTCTCTATGGCGACCTACTATGTCAACTAGGGGGGACCTAGTGCACCTCGGTGACTAGCTTTTTCAACATTGCTTGTTGCTCATTGGCTCGTCCTCTGCCCTCTTCTGCTTACCACTCAGTTCTAACCAAGATCCGAGCGCCTCTTCTGCCTTCGTAAACTTGGTCGCTTGGTTAAGTAACTCCTCCATTGAGGCCAAAAGGTTCAACTCAACCTTCCAGCGCAAGTCTGGATGACAGACGTCGTTGATCACTGCAATGAGTTGGACGATTGGGTTGAGGTTAGGAATTCATAACCGCTCTAGGTTGAATCTTTTGATGTAACCCCAGATGTTTTTGTCTGGTCGTTGGACGATATTTAGTAAATAGGTCTCCGACTTCGAGCACCTCTTTTTATTGAGCCCATGGCCAATCTAGAGTACCACATCCAAGTTGTGCATTGAAAGTGGTCAGAAAGGGCATTCAAAGGCTTTCATCGTTTGCCCTGTGTAGCTGCATTAGGGCCTAGAAATTGTCGAGGTGGTCGACTAGGTCAATTATCTCGTCATAGGATTCTAGATTGGGGGCGTTAAAGTCTTTAGGTTGTGGAGTTGTGAGGATTTCAGCAGCTAGTGGCAATGTGTGGGACACCGACTACACAGACGGGGTGCCGATCGGGTTGGCCTCCTTCTTCTTATCTTCTTGTTTCTTCTCCTCGTCGTTAGCATTCGGAGCAAGGTGGTTCCTTCTTGTGGCATGGATTTATGTACAACGTTCCCACAAATGGCACCAATTGACGATGTGCAATCTGGTGCTCCCATGTCGGAGGGTAGCTCGGATGCCGAGCTAGCGAGTTGGCCAGATCGATCTACAAAAAGACAGTACCAAAGTGCCCAAGCTGCTTTACTCGAGGTGGGCACTCTGATGCTTAAGTTAGTGAACTGGAGATTTTGGAGAAAGCTAAAGAGCGAAAGAGCTAGAGAGCAACGAGAGCTAAATCGCGCATACCTTCTTTGAAGGAGGGCACACCTTTATATAGGCGTAAGAAACCGGGAGCTTCCTGTAACGCGTTCAAGATTTTCAAGAAACCATGCCCACCATGTTTGAAGGAAATCCCTCAACCAGATACGTGATCCACACATAGGGATTAGGTCTATTTGATCAACTTCAGTGCAAATGATGCGGAAAGATAGGTCTAACTGTCAAGCATTGTGATCCCAGAGAAGTCAGAGACAATAACCCGTTTAAGGAGGAGGTCACTCGATAGGTCACTAGTTGAACTCATGTCAGGTCAACAGAAGCAAGTCACCTCTCATGCCGACCTGACCTCTTGACAGGACCAGGGTAGTTTGGTGGAAGCAGGTCACATCATACACTGATTTGAGGTCCCATCTAGTTGTTCACAGTTTGATTTACCAAGTGGCCCCGAGGTCACTGATGTAGATATAAAGTGTTCGAGGTGATATGCTTACGTGGTGCCGATGTGTCACCTAATTGTTGAGCAATGCAATGTGTCATAATGTCATTGGAGGGCCAAATTACCCCTCATCGGGTACCCTAAAATATGGAGAGAGCATCACAACTCCTTGAGTTTGGGCTCAAACATGAAGTGAACCTTGCAACGGCAACCACAATATGGAGAGGAAACTAATGTTCTAGGTAAACACTTGCCATGATAGGGAACATTTGGAAGATTTAAGAAAATTGTAAAAAGTTGCCTGTAATTCTCTCTTCTTAGGTGAAAGTCGTCTTAGAAGATGAAGCCCCCGATGTCTCCCTCTTCAAACTCTCGAGCAATAAGCTAAAAAACTTCACCACTGTCATTAAGTATTGTTTTAGTCTCAAGGTAGATGTTGAATAGTTTTTTTGAAGGATAACTTTGACATTTTAAAAGTTTTAAATTGCACACCCCATCATGTGATGCAGATAACTGACTAATTATTAACAACATGGACTAGATTGACATGTTTTAAAAGTTTAAATATTAAATTATCGTATTTTAAAATTCAGGACCAAAGTAACACTAAACCCAAAATATATGGTAGGAATTTTCAGCGATCCAAGACGCCAGACTAGACTCAACAAATGGCACTCTGACTTACAAATCCCTTACAAAGTAGTTGATAAGAGATCAAGGGATAATTAATTGCATTAAAAGAACTAGAAGCTTTAGATGTCATGAAAAATAAAGATTTTTCTATGGTTGGTTATTCTAGATAAAATCCCTACCAAATTCCTTTTATGACCAACCAGAGGTAGAGATCATAATTCTGGTGAAATGTCAAATAGCCCACCAAGTTTGGGCCCTTGGTGAGGGCAACATTGTCCAAAAGATTTTGGACCCACAGTGAAGGAGAGCCTTGATGGGTCATCATTGTTGCAAGTTGATTAGCTGAGGATTTCCCCGGAATCCTTCATCTTATTGTATTTTTGGATATTTCTGGGAGATCTCTCCCTCGTTTACTTTAATTAGTCACATTGCTTTTCTTTTCTTTGTTTTTTCGATTTTTGTTCTTTCCTCTAGTATATATAAAAAAGAAAAAAGAAAAAACATTGGTATTAAGTATTGTATAGATAAGACTGGATATCATATCAGAATATGGATACAAATGGTGACCTATATGCTTAGAATATGTACCGATATGGTGAAAATTAAAGAATATGGATACACTTGGAGACATTTGGAAAATTCCTATAAATCCCACAAATACAATACTATCACTAAATTTAAGGTTGGAATAACTGTAAATAAGGTATAAATACTTAAGATATGCATATTTTATTTGTACATAAAAAGAAATGCATTACAATTAATATAGTAGAATGCGTAGATATCACATGGCTTAATTTATTGATAGTGCATTAATTAAGAGTCCAAAACACATATCATATAAATTTTTACAAATTACTAAATGAATGAATCCATTATTATTTGTTATTTATTTAAGTTAAATTATCAATTGATAATTACAAAAAAAAAAACATAAAATCAACCTAAAATATATATTAAATTCATAAGAATTTTGAAGATCCAAGACACAAATCATATGCAACTATTAAATTTAATTATTAATTCAATTATTTTATACTCTACAATTTTTTTAAAAAAAAGTCAACTTAATATTAAATTCTCAAATATTTTGTAAATAATACTTTTATTTTTATAAATGTAAATTAAGACATTAATTAATAATTTATAAAAATAAATAATCTTAACTAAAATCATATCTTATATCCTATCTAATAGAATTTCTATGATATAAATCATATGCAAATTCATAAATTTTAATTATTATCATAATTTTCTATTATCAATATTTTTATTTTTATAAATTTCCTAAATTTGGATTAGTAGATTTGATAGACTATTCATTTCATTAACATTTGTAAAATACTATTTTTGAATTATTGTTCTTTTTTATTTTTATTGAGCATTCATAGATAGATAGATAGATGATATTATTTATTTGGGTTACATGTGGATGCTAAGTTAAATAAAACCTATTTTATTTTACTTGTTAGCATGACATGAAAAGATGGTCCAAGCTAGTGGTGTAAGATCATATTTTTTATTGGGGTGACCTTTGGTTAAGTATTACTAACTACAAATTGGTTTTTTAATAAAGAGAGATAAATGGAAAGAATTAATAATTCATAACTAATGGAATTAATAGTGGTAATTGTTGCCTTTAATTAGTTTGAAATTAATGGGTCAACCCATGCATGTGTCGAAAATAAATAATAACAATTTAGTAATAGATAGAAATTCAATAAATTGTAAAAGGTTAGAAACTTTATAGCTAGGAAAATATGAGAACATTTTTAGTATTATAAATTTGTCATATTGAAAAATAAATGCGATAAATAGATTTTATTAATGATGAAAATGAAACAAAAGTTTAGGAAAAAAGGTAAATAATGCCCAACCTATGACCCCACTAACTGTGTCAACTTGTGATGTCAGAAATTAAATAATAAAAATATAAATATAGAATATTATCAAAATTATAGAAAAATTAAGCATGTCTTTGATAATATATACTTATCATATTAAACAAAAATAGATGTGAAATTTGATAATTATTGTTATTTATGATGGAAATGGTTAAAAAGCAAAAATAAAAAATAAAAAATACTGTCTTATACATAACCCATTCATTGGTTAAATAGCCAAGGTTAGCAATTCAACCAATAATAAGGTCATTGGTTGTTAACAAATGAGGTAAATCAATCTAGTTGTCTACTTCAACTATAAATTGAAAAACAATGATGTAAACCACAAGGAGATTTGAAGGTAGGTCTTATGTTTTGAAAGGGAATCATTCCACCAAAATACCATGCTCCAACTACTTAATTTCATTACATGTGGGTATTGATAAAAGCACTGAAATCATCATCATAATTTAAAATTGTCATATCCAATGCACATCCACGTTTTTGGAATAGCTCCCCTGGTCTTCTACACCTCATCTTCACAAAATATCATTTTTTCTATATCCAAGTGGTCAAAACTTTGTGGCTCCTTTCCGATAGATAAGATCAATCTGTAGGTTTATAAATTATAAATGTATTGACTTTTTGTATGAGATCTCTGTTTTTTACCTTTTTCTGGGTATTCAATTGCTTTCATCCAACTGTTCATGTGTCTAATAGTTACATTTTCAATCAAGCTAACATTGTGACTGTTGATGTAGCTACTAATATCATCTTCAATCAGATTGATTTGAAATTAAAATATCTGCTTCACATCATCTCTCTCTCTCTGTCAATGGTGATGCTGTTGATGCCGTAAACTCCTACCTATTCTCGACATCGATCAATCCTCTCCTTAACGTTCTTGTCTTCCTCTGCAAAGACTGCTGCTTCTTTCACCATCATCTCAATCCCTTCCTGATTAAGACTGCAGACATCATTTGTAATATAATTCCACTCTTCCCTGTTTGAAGCCTTGTCCTCTGCCTTCTTAGCAGGCAGAGGACACTGAGTTCACTCGAAAATGAGCCAGCAGGAATCGTTTATCTACAGCTTCGTGGCTCGAGGGACGATGATCTTGGATGAGTACACTGAGTTCACTAGCAACTTCCCTGCCATCGTGTCCCAGTGACTTCAGAAGCTCCCCTCCTCCAACAACAAGTTCACCTACAACTGCGATCACCACACCTTCAACTTCCTCGTCGAAGACGGCTACGGTATTCATTCCACCGCTTGCTTCTGCAGATCTTTTCTTTCCTTCACTTTTTCTTTATTTTTTAGTAGATATAGGGTTTAGTGACGCTAGCTGTTCCATCATGGTTGGTTGATGTTTGCTATCCATCGTAGTTGATTTCAAGTTAGAATTTTTAGACAACTTGAAATGGATATAATAGGATTATCTCATGACCTAACCGATCCAGAGAACTTTATATGCTTCTTCGCCATGAACTTGAATACTTATAGAAAAGAAACAAGAAAAATTGCTGTTCTTGTCGTAGTTGGTATTGTTTCAACTTTTAATCTTATAGGGAATTATCATGCCTTTTGTTTATAAATTGGAGTGTTTTTCTCTAGACTTGCATGAATTGGCCTTGGTGAGGGTGAGGGTTTTGATTGATGTAATTGACTGGTTAGAGTTCCTTTATAAGGGAAAGAACCTGAAGAGTTGTTAGAACTAGCATGAAAGAAGTAGTAACAGACTTGGATGGAGAAACCAATCTGAAAATGCTTTATTTTCTGGTGAAGCCTTTGATTTCCAGGGTCTCTCTTTTGAAAAACGTTCTCAGACGTTTCTTAGGATGAGAATGAAAATTTCCTTTGCCTCTTCTTTTTTCTCTTGGGACAAATTCAAACCTTGTGGAGGGTATGTTCGATCAAAATAACAGTTGATTTATACCTGCAAAGTGCAAATCGTATTGCTCCATTCATGGACAGGGAATTTGCCTAGCCTTTGGCTTTATGTTCACTGCACGTGTCTGCAGAAACCATTGGTTATTTAAGGTGAACGTCAGGCATGTTTGGGGTAATGCTACTATATAATGCACATATATTTACCTAATACAATTATCCTTTCCACTTATTGTGGTTACAATTCAAGTGCTCAAGAGTTAAAAGAGTTAAGTATGCAGTGCAAGGATGATAGAATATTTTCCTTTCTATCTTTTGTTTGTTAAGGTTAATGTGGTCTTGATGATTAAGTTTGACAGGGAGAACTTTCTCTGCCACATCCTTCTCACATCTTGATGCTCTTTGGATGTCATAGCATATTGTGTTGTTGCCAAAGAATCCATTGGGAAACAGGTGTCTACAGCTTTTCTTGAACGCAAAAAGCAGACTTCAAAAAGAAATATGGTGGGGGTAAAGCTGATACAGCCGTTGCCAGGAGTCTTAACAAGGAGTTTGGGTATGTTTATTCAAGAGATACCACCTTTGTGAATAGGTTGCATCTTTACCCAAGGTTTCTCTGTTTCAGTTTTCAGCTTCAGTTTTCAAGTGTTTTAATCATAAAAAGGAAAGTGAAAATGTCTTTTTCTTACCCCCTTTTATTTTCTTTTTCTCTCCCTTTCCTGTTTCTTCTCTATTTCATCTTTATCCTCCCTATATCTTCTCTATTTCGTCTGGTACTATCCTATTTCAAACATAATGAATTGCTTCAAATTTTGAAATTTGTTTATCTTCCATTCTTTTTTGGTATTAACAATAATTACCAGTGGAAAATGGTTCTGAAATTGCAGCCCAGTTATGAAACACATGCAATATATCATTGACCATGCTGAAGATATTGGGAAGCTTTTAAAAGTGAAGGCTCAGGTTTCAGAAGTGAAAAGTATTATGCTGGAAAATATAGACAAGGTATATTTACTGGCATTGTCCTAAAACTAATATGAGCATGTCTACTGATTATGTATATATACAACTATTTGAAATTAGTTGTGCATGAGAACACAGGCTTATGTGAAAAAAAAAATGCCGAAAGTTAGGACCATATCCAGTCTACTCCTCCCAAGACCCCAGATAGCTAGGACCAGCATTGGGTATAGCCTTTATTTGAAATGACATTGTATATGTGCTCTTTGTGGAACCTGATGCAATCCCATGTTCATCTCTCCCTTCCCACCCTACCTCTGATCACACGCTGTACAAATTTAAATCAGCCATCAAAAGAATTTACAACTAAGGTGGATGAGCAGGTATCCAAGAAATTTAGTTAGGGAAGTGATCTACTGTACAGTATAACTTCAAATTCAACTTAACGACAAAAAAATGGATATTGGGGGTGCGGGAGGGAGATTATTTTGTTACCCATATAGAGCTAATGGCTCAATCAGCTATAATTTTTAGACAATAGAAATGTTTTAGTTGAGCAGAAGGCTCTTTTTATGGACAGATTCTTCTAATATGTCTATACAGTTCTGTTTGTTGTCATCATGCTATGGTGGTTTTCCTACCTCAACATTATTTTGCTTCAATTATTCGCCATTTATTGACCTGATGAACTCCTCTTCAGGCTTTTGATAGAGGAGAGAAGCTAGATATTCTTGCGGACAAGACAGAAGATCTGCATTCTCAGGTGGGTTAACCATTTCACTTGGTAAATGTAAACCAGCTCGCAATTTTCTTATGCTATAGTGCATTATACAGGCATTGAACAGCTATAATGGATGAAATTTACAGGCCCAAGAATTCAAGAAAGTAGGAACACAAGTTCGGCGGAAAATGTGGTTCCAAAACATGAAAATAAAGCTGGTTGTTCTTGGAATACTCTTGCTTCTGGTCCTAATTATCTGGGTTTCTGTTTGCCAAGGATTCGATTGCACCAACTAATACTTCTTTGGATGCACATGTTTCAATTATGTATATGAAGCTTCAATCAAAATGATTGGAACTCAACAGAAGGTAGGGAAAAAATGAGCAGCTTGAAGGTGATTGATTAACAGAACTCTATCAGAAGCATTGCAGCATTGGTTAAGCTATCAGAAGCATTGCAACAGCGGGGATAGTATTGTAAATGTGGAGTCATAACTTGGTTGTTCATCTATTTAATGGTCAAATAATAAAACGATATGCTGGGTTTTCCTTTTTGTTTGTTGCTTTTTTTTTTCTTTACATACTACTGTAAAATTGTGAACGGTTCTTAGAGTGGAGTTCTCACTTTAGTGTTGCAAGATTTGAACTAATGTACAGAATATTTAGCTCCGGCACTAAAATATCAAATAATAAATTTAATGGAAGATCAATGTTCAGCATATCTTAGGGTTTGAGTTAAAATATTTATAAGATGGTCTTCACAAATTTGGCTCTTGTAGGCAAGGTTCAAGGTATGTCAGGGGGTGGAGGAGCCTTAAACCGACCCCCCGAACTGGTTTAAAACAAATTAAAAAAGTAAAAAAAAAAATCGATATCGCCTGATATGCCCATATTGATATTTTGAACCCTGCTCGTAGGCTTGCTATTGCATAATGTGAACAGTGAAACCAGATACATCTTGTGATGACAACTTGCTTCCTGTTTTTAAAAGATCCTTCTTTCATTGCAGAGCCAAATTTCAAATTATCGATATGAAATGTATTTGAATGTGTAAAAATGCATTGATATGTTGATTTCTTGTTAAATTTGTGAAATTTTTACTTGTATTAGTAGATCCATGGATTTTTCAATAAATTAAAAAAAGTCAAAATTTATAAAGCAATTCCTAATTATATGTTTTAATGGTTTTTTTATGGTAAGTAAAATTTGAGATTGATATGCAAATGATCCATCAGACATTGATAAGCATATATTTCTAGAAAGAAAGAAAAAAAAAAAAAAACAGGACTTGATAGATGATGATCCCCGATAGGTTCAAAGCAAATAAATGAGCGAAATCAGTGTTTCTTCTATTTCCACCTGATCACCACCGCTTTGAGAAGACTTGTGGCTATAGACCATCAATGCTGCTGTCAAGTGTTCCTGTACACAAGAACAGCTACAACTATAGAAACGATAGTCCAAAGGGCACCATTCCTAGACATCCCAAATTCCTTCCATGTTAAAGGCCTAGTGACCTGAACAAATACCTTCTCAAATTGTTCCTTCATTTCTTCCATTGTCCCTGAGTTATCAATCACAATATCTGCTTTTGTCCTTTTCAAATCTAGTGCCATCTGGGCATCGATTCTGTTTATGGCTTGTTCTTCCGATATTCCATCCCTATTCATGAGTCGCTGAAGCTGCGTCTCAGGATTGATCCATACGACAATTATAGGTTTTGTCCATCGGTCCATCTTAGCCTCAAATAGCAGTGGCACATCAAGAACAATAACCTCGGAGCCTTTCATCCATAACTTCACAATTTCCCAAAATATGCCAGAGGAAATAAATGGAGCCAGTAACCTGCGTCAAGTTAAAAACAAAAGTTTCAGAACTAACCTTAGATGTCTTCCAACCGATTATCTGATAAGTGACTTGATCTTTAGGCACAGCATAGTTTTGTGAGACCTCGAAAACCTCTTTCACGAAAAATTATTGTTCAATAGAACAGAACTGCCCAAATATAACTCCAAGAGAGTAGCATCAAAGTAATTTGGAGTATGCAAGGGGACTTGGCTTTGAGTGAATAACAGTGTTGCCTGGACAAACATAGCAATTGGATTCCAACACATGTCCAGGAGTCTAACTCAGAAAAATAAAAAAAATAAAAAAAAAAATCAAGTCACAAATATGTATACAGAAAAGTAAATACAATTAAAATAAACCATATATTTTTGAATTGTAACACCATATGCCTACAGACAAAAAGGTCTCTTGTTACTTAACTTCTGTAGGAAAAATGGCATTCATAATGTACATTGACGGTTTAATGTCATATCCATTGGAGTCTTGGAATCAGACACATGTCTGACATGGACCCTTCAACCATTTAGGGGAGTCCATGCAACATTGAGAAGAACAATTTTCAGAACTTTAGCGCCCATTTGATATTCCATGAAATGCATAATTAATGTTCACTACAGGAAATCTAAGGTACCTGAGGAAGAACATAATGAGTGGCTAATGTTACATCTGAGAAATATTTGAGCTCTTTCCAGGGTATCTCCTACCAACACTTGCATGCTGAGTGATCATAAGCATCCATTTATACCCAACCAACAGGTTCCACTTCTGTTTCTTTTTCCTATTTTTACACTTCCAAAGATTGTGATAAATGTTGCAGTCATCTATTCAGGCTTGTCTACGATGTAGTTGATATTCTTGGTGGAACCAATGGTTGTTTTGTTGTGGTGCAATGCCCTAAATAGAAGAAATCCTCTGGTCCAAATGTATACAATTTCTTTCCATGCAGCACAGCATGTTTGACTTAGGTTTTGCAAGAAAAAGTTCCAAATTTCCTAGAACTGAAGCTTGTCTGCAATTCAAATACAGAAAATCAACCATACCGGTTAAGAAGTTGGCGCTTTGCAGGGTCAGAGAAGACAATTTGCCCTAGACGTGCCCTATCAACTTCTCCATTGCCTAGTAAAATATCTTCCCCAAATGCTGCAACAACCCTTTTCCAACCACCAGTTCCTTTCCGCAGTACTTCCTTTGAGCAAGCAAAGTGCAGATATCCAGCATAAATAACAGAAGATAAAACTAAAATGAGAAAAAATAGATACTAATTGAATAACCATTAGCAAAGATTAATGGAGACAGACACAAATATCATGTTTCAACAGACATTAAATGCCAAGACAAATCACCACACCCACCAATAGACATTAAATTCCAAGAATGTTTAACACATAGCCATTGGCACTACCATGTCTCAGAAATCATAGAGTACTGGGCATGGCCAAAAGTTGGCATTGCTTGAATTTATGAAATCTCTCTTCTTCCTAATGATAGAGACGTGCAAAAATTGGGAGAACCTAAAATATCAGAAGACACGGAATTTTTAAGTAAAATATACATTTGATCATTTGATACACAACAGCATAATACTGATAAAAAAGTAAAGGAATTATATACAAAGAACATCAGAAAGATCAAAAAGGGGGCATTGCCTAATGCAGTGGTAAAATCTTAGGTGACAAACGTGAGAATGTGGGTTTGAGTCTGACAACAGCCACTTTGTGAAAAAATGACTGTTCGAAGCATAGGTCCGTATCAGAAAGATCAAAAAGGGGGCATTGCCTAATCCAGTGGTAAAATCTTGGGTGACAAACGTGAGAATGTGGGTTTGAGTCTGACAACAGCCACTTTGTGAAAAAATGACTGTTCGAAGCATAGGTCCGTATCCATACTGCCCCTCCCAAGACCCTGGACAGCAAGGACAGCATTGGGTAATGTCCATAACATCAGAAAAATATCAAAATTCAAATTTTGATGGTTAGATCATAAAAAAGCCTTGTCATAGATCATCATTGTCATCTGTCTCTAAACTTTTTCTAGTTTATTAAAGGCAAATGCCTTCTATACTGCCCCTCCCAAGACCCTGGACAGCAAGGACCAGCATTGGGTAATGTCCATAACATCAGAAAGATCAAAATTCAAATTTTGATGGTTAGATCATAGATCATCGTTGTCATCTGTCTCTTCTAAACTTTCTCTAGTTTATTGAAGGCAAATGCCTTCTGTTAAAGAATTAGTTTTCATCTTTATTCTGTCTATACAGGGCTTACATTGGTCTCCACATAGGGGAAGAAAAGGACCCCAACTATATATTTTAGTTTATTGGTTGTGACCTGTGAGCTGTGACTACTATACCTGGTTAAGACATCTAGTGCCTGCCATGGCGTTGGAACAGCCATATACTACAAAGCAGCTGTAGAGGCACCAAATTTCTGAGAGACAAAATTAGTCACTATATCTCTAATATAGTACTTCAAGTCCAATACCTATTAGCAAAATCAAGGTCTCATCATACTTGGAGGAATTTGCGGGCTAGGATGCCTGTGTATGTATTTTGTGTTCCCTTATGGTTTCCCCTTGAAATATGTTCTAATCACATAAACTACTTTCTCCACTTTATCTTTGTTGTTTTGCATTCTCCTATTATTATTCTTATAGTTTACTGAAACAAATATAATTAAAAGTTGGCAATTTGTCCATTGGCTAGAAACCACATGTACAAAACCAAAGTTACACAGTAAACAAATAAAAGAATGCAGTTGAAACCCAAATGCTCTAAATTTATTGTCATATTGTCATAAACTTGATATAGGAATCTAGAGTTCTTTTTCACCTAGTGAGAATTCTAATGCCTAAAAGGAATGCCAGATTTATTATCTTGACCCTACAATGTCAGAGGCTTTTAGGATGGAAATAGGAGGCCATTTCTGAAAGCTGATGAATAAAATTGCCTAGAATCCATGAAACTAAATTGATTATCCAACTCAGTCCCTCCTCTTTCATGTCTATTTCCTCCAATTGATAATCCAACTCAGACCCTTCAAGGAACTTTGTCACCTTTGGTTAATAACACCATAAAGTTCAAATTCAACATAACCATAGGATTTTGCCAAATCAATTTTTATGTCCCTCCACCACCAGCATAGTTTTCAAGGCGCCAAGGCAAGGTTAGGCGACAGGGGGGTGCCTAGTCACCTAGTTGCCTAGGCAATGGATTTTTTTTAAGTAAAAACATGTATCCTAGGGTAGTTCCCTAGGTTCCATAATCATATTTCCTTAATAAATATCCATAACTTCCATAAGTATAAACTTCATGTTAAAGTATAGAAAATCAACATCTTCCAACATATTCATGAGAAGAAAAAGAAGAAAGAAAAGAAAATTAGAAAAACATAGGGGTTGAACCCCTATTTCTGTTATAGGAAAAGAAGAAAAAAAATAGTATATAAAAACACAAAATTAGTAAAGAAAAAGAAGAAAATGAGTTGATTGGACAACGATTTATGTTCTTTCTTACTTATTGGTTCAGGTTTTGAAGTCTTTGAGGGTTCGATACAGCATTTAGCAATGTTTGTGTTGATTAAACCCTAACAAATAAGAAAATAGCAAAATTAGTATATAAACATACAAAATGAATATTTTAGTTTAAAATGTCTATTTTATAATTATAACCTCAAAAAATTAATAACATAAAAGTTTGTTATAACACACTATAGAAAACTGCTTGGTGATTAGGCAAGGTGAGACTCCAAGGGCACCTTGTCACCTAGGTGTTGCCTTGACAACTATGACCACCAGTGTGTCTTAATAATCAAGATGACTTACCAACTTGGCACTTTAGTGGACCTATTAGGACACTAACCCCTTATTGGTTCGAGGATCACGAAAAGATTATGATCCCTTGAACAAGGCTTGGAAATTCAGTTGATGCAATTAGGTGCGATAGAGTCAACTTAGATCCAAGGAAGTTGGAGAACTATATAAAAGAGAGAACAAATATTCTGAATTCATTATAAACAGTTCTGCGGTGGATTTGGAGAGATCAAAATGCATTGAATGACAGATCAACAAGGAGGTGTGTAGATGGGTCTTTCCATATAGCAAAAGCTCTATACCATCCCAAGTTCTATGATTGTTGAAAAGGCTGTAACATTACATTTTACATTTTATAGCTGTCCACCTTGCCTGGCCTTTTCTCACCAGAGGAAAACAGCATCCTTAGTGACAATGGAATACCAGTACCCCAGAGACTACACATAAAATACAAAAGAATACTAAATAGAGCACCCTTTTACAATATTGACATAGGTTCTTAAATATCAATGGATATGGTGTTTGAATAAAGCTTACTGATGAGTGTAGTACAAGATTGCTAAGGTCATTCTGTAGTGGCAGGGAGCCAGGCATTCAGGAAATTTCTGGACAGAACTACAATAATGGCTGAGATTGCCAAGGTATTTCCAAGGAGCTTTAGGAAGCAACATTTGGTAACCAAAAGCCAGTGATAAGAAGAAATCCCCAAAAGGCAATAAATTATTTATAAATATAAGAAAGCACTTCCATGGCATGTTAAAATATTAACAGTTGGTTGTAGGAATTGTGAATCTCAATTCTCAATTTTAAAAAACCGCATACAAAGGACAAACATAAAATGCAACGCCAAACTCATAGCCAATGAACTAGCCAGACTGGCTTCATATAATAATAGATAAGCTGCAACAAAATTCCTCAATCAGATACAAAGACTCTTTGCATAAAGATGTAGGAGGAAGAACTAGATCCACACAGTTATTTGCTCATGATCTTGCTGATTAGCTAACATGCTCATCCTTTTGATGCCAGGAGGGAGGGAGATACCATTCAAAAGGAACTGTACATTCTAACATCCCCTCTGCCACTCCCGACCCTGCTGTTTCATAAAATATCAAATTAAGAAGCACAGTACTTTCTTCGCAACAAGGGTCTGTTGCTTTCTGCAAAATAATAAATTCTTGGGCCGAACAAGCATGAGAACTCAGATTCAAGTCTGAGATTGGGCACTTGATGTTAAATGTTGGATCCATATCATTATCACAAAATTAAAAAATTAAAAAAAGTTAGTTCCATATCCAGTTCATCAATCCCAGTACAAAAGATGGCCAGGAGGCCCAGGACCAGTTTAAGTAATTACCTTTACTACTTTGCAAGTAGAATTATCATCTGGTTTTGCCAAATGCAGGGAACCAAATTTTGTGTTGGTCCTGTTGGATAAGTTGGCCACTCAGAGACCCAGAGGAACATAATTATGTCTAAGCACACCAAAAAATACACAACATATGGGCAGGTCCTAAGAATTGGATCTAGCTTTGCATAGGGAGAGAAGATGGAGCACTTTGCAATGCAACCCAGAACAAATGTTCCGGTCAATAAGTTGAGAATGAACATGCACACTCAACTACGCAAATCAAAGATCAAATTTATGAGTAGAATTAAGAAATGAAATGAAAGCCACACATATCTCAAGGTCAAGTGAAATTGAATCAATGCTATGAACTAAATTTTACAGAAAGAGCTTGAAATATATCTTGAGTAAAACTCTCGAACTGTTGAAAATAGTAAACTGATCAAAGAAAACTGTTGAAAACAGTAAAGACATGATAGAAATATCTACATATCCACATACACAAATGGATCATTGAAAAGAGAGGGAGGAAAAGGAAAAGAAAAAAAAAAAAAAAAAAACAGATAGATAGATACATACACGAGCAACAAGGTCAGCATCAACCACAGGAATGCCTTTTCCCTTGAACAGATTGGAGACTGTACTCTTCCCGGATGCAATTCCTCCTGTCAGTCCCACAATCCTCATTTTCTTTCCTCAGTTGGATATCAACACACTGCCCAATCCCTACCAGTAAATCAACAGGTTATTTAGTATCCCAAGAACCTTAAGCATATGCCTTGTATAAACTCATCCAAGTGAGGTTACTCGACAACCTGGAAAGTAATCATGGCAATTATAGCCTATAGGCCAATTAAGCACTCTACCTAAGAGGCTGCCCGATTTCATTTTCTAAATTTACTTGTAAACTATGCTGTACAAGGAAAATGTTATGTCAAAACAGTTAAGAAAACTCATAAATTTGAGTAATCCACACAGATTAAGAATTAAGAGTTTACATATCATGATTTTTCCCCTTCTTTAAAATATATAAGTGCCAATAATTTAGCAAAGAAAATGGCATTAAACAAAACGGAATGGTGAAACAGGATTCATGTAGCTAACCCCATATAGTTGGGATAAGGCTTCGGTATATAATCATCGTGAGCATTAGCAAACAGCTCTCTTGGGCTGATTTGGAGTCGTCACCCATCATTTGAAGGAAATGGAGGTAATGAGACCTCTAAGAATGATTTTCGAAAATATTTTCATTTGATAGTGACTCCAAACCCAAGGTACCGGCTAAACCAATCTAGGTAAGACACAAATGGGAGGTGGAAAGGGTTAGCTAGCCCTTTCCCAAGTCCAATAGGTGGGATCCGCATGGAATTCTTCAATTAACTAAGAGCATAAAAGCATTAGCACAAACAAGCAATTCTTCAATCAACTAAGAGCATTTTTTTTATAAATGAATTAACTAAAAACATATTAATAATAAATAAAGCAAAACAAGACAAGAATAAACCAACATAAGAGAGTCCCACTATCTTTTTATTATTTTTTATTTAATATTACTATACAATATGTATATATATATATATATTCATTTTTATTATTCATTATTTATTATTTTCCCTTTTATTTAATTTTATCAATTATTTATTTTATTATTGTTTTCCTATGGAACCCTATTTGTATATTTATTGATTATTCATTTTATTGGATTAGCGGCATTTAGGGGTGCTCACAGTTCGGTTAACTGAACCGTGGGGCATTTTTTTGGACCGAACCGGTAGTACCGGAACTGAACCAAAACTAGTTGGTTAACCAGTTCGGTTCATCGGTTTTTTGGTTTTTTGTTTTAACAATATATATTATAAAAATATATATAAATATATAATATTATATTTAAAATAATAAATAATAATATATTATATTATAAATATATAATTATATCTATAATACATATTTATTAATTTATAATATATAATATACATAAATAAAAATAATATATAGAAATACATGTATACCAGTCGGTTCGGTTAACCACCGGTGTTTTATATTGGTTAACCAAAACCAAACCGGTACCTTCGATTTTTTAAAAACACCAAACCAAAACCGAACCGACCAGTTCGGTTAACCAATTTTCCGGTTCAATTTCGGTCGGTTCGGTTTTTTGGTCTTTTTTGCTCACCCCTAGCGGCATTAGCCATTTATTTGTTCCATTTTTATCACACATTCTTATTATCATTATTTTTATTTATTGTTTTTTATTGTAGTAGAAAGGTGCTGAAATAAAAATCTGCAAAAGAAAAGAATTAAAGAATATTTCTTAAAGAAGAAGAAAAGAAGAAAGGAGAGAAGGAAGAGGAGATTTGAGAGAGAGAAAAGAGAGTAATGATGCTGGCCACCCTCTTCACTATTATTTATTGTCTGAAATAATAAAGAGTACAAAGACAAATATGCCCTTATAGGGTGGCTAACACATAAAACAACATAAAACAATTAAAATAACTGCTCAAAAAGGACCCAACAAGAGTGCTATGGTCCCCACTTCCTATCTAAACAATAAATAATCAAAAACTACCACTATAGACTACAGGATTTGTCCAAAACCTCAACACTCCCCTTCAAGTTGGGAGTAAATGTCACACATTCCCAACTTGCATAGATTGTGTATTCAAGTTTATTCTTTGCAACCCCTTTGGTGAAGACATCAGCCAATTGTAGTTCAGAGGAGACATAAGGCAAGCAGACTTCTCCAGTTGCCACCCTTTCTCTTATGAAGTGCCTATCAACCTCAGTGTGTTTAGTCTTGTCATGCTGAATTGGTTTGTGAGCAATCTTGATTGCAGCTTAGTTGTCACAATATAACATCATGGGCTCCTTAGCTTTTATTCCAATCTCACTCAATAGAGATCTCACCCAAAGTAGTTCTAAAACACTATGAGCCATAGATCTATATTCAGCCTTGGAACTTTATCTAGCCACAACTGACTATTTTTTTCTCTTCCATGAGACCAATTTTCCTCCCACAAAAGTGCACCCTTGACGTAGATCTCCTAACATCTAAGCAACCTGCCCAATCAAAATCTGTGTAGGACTCCAGCTTTAAATTTTCATGGTCTGAAAAAATAATCCCTCTACCAGGATGCTTCTTCAAGTATGCAAGTATCCTCTCAATGGCTTCCTAGTGCTGAACCCGAGGAGCATGCATATACTAACTCACAACACTAGCAACATAGGAGATGCATGGATGGGTCATACATAAATATAGTAGCCAACCTACCATCCTCTGATATCTTCCCACATCCTTAACCAATTCACCATCCAAAGCATTAATTCTATGATTTGGGTCAATAGGAGTATCAGCTGGTTTAGTTCCTAGCTTCCCAGTCTCCTGTAATAAGTCCAACACGTACTTCCTTTGAGAGATGAAAATCCCATACTTGGATCTTGCAACCTCAATCCCCAAAAAGTATTTCAATTCACCTAGATCCTTGATCTCAAACTCTTGTTGTAGTGACTTCTTGAGTGCATCAATCTCTTTTAGATCATTTTCTGTAACAACTAT
The DNA here is from genome assembly GCF_056320005.1 of Nelumbo lutea. Taxonomy (NCBI): domain Eukaryota; kingdom Viridiplantae; phylum Streptophyta; class Magnoliopsida; order Proteales; family Nelumbonaceae; genus Nelumbo; species Nelumbo lutea. The sequence goes on along the minus strand of NC_142687.1, from coordinate 86,576,635 downwards.
ACCATCTACATATACAACCAATACTGACAAGAGTGTCTCCCTCCTTTTTAAAAGAGAGTATGGTTGGGTTGAGTCTGTGTGTACCTAAAACGGATAAGTGCTCCTCTAAACCTATCAAACCATGTCCTAGGTGACTGTTTCAAGCCATATAGTGACTGTTGATAAGGACCCCATACATCAATATGAACAATATCAAAAGCAAAGGAACTTCTTTTATTACTTGGTTTAAAAGAATGTCTACAATGTTTTCCCAACTAACAGCTTTCACATTCCAAACCAGACAACTGAACAAACCCAAACAACTTCTGAAACAAAACTTCAATGAAATGAATTTAAGATGACCCAAACGATTATGCCAATGCATAATTTGACTCATGGCTCTGATGTCTCGGATTCTCATCCAGAAGGTAGACTCCGCATCACGACCAAGAAAAAGGTCACTAAGCAGTTCAATTTTTTTGTCAAAGAGCTTACTGAAAGAAGATTAGTGTGGAGTTTAGGGACATATAAGACAGATGATAAAGTAATGTCATTAGTCACTCTAATTGTCCCTTTCCCAGCAATGGGAATATGCAAACCATCTGCTATAAAGACTATATCTCTACTATCAAAGCACAACTGGTAAGAACTAAAGAGGGTAGATATATTGGTCATGTGCTCAGATGCTCCTAAGTCCATAATCTAGGGAGGTCCCACCTTACCTGAGGTGGATGCATGATTTGCAACTATGTATGAACTACCAGTATGAGCAAAGGAAGTAGTATTGTTGGCTCATGCATTGTTCTGCCCATTTGAAGAACTAGAACTGGTTAAATCCTTCTTACTCATAAATTGTCCATACTTTTCCAATTCAATCCTCACTGTTGTTGTTGCAATGGACTCCAAATCAGCCTAGGAGAGGGGTCCTAAAGGGTCTCCTGTAGTTGCCACATTTGCATTTCCCTTCTTGTTCTTGATTTGAGCTGGTACGAGATGAGGGCAAAGCTTCCAACAGGTTTCTCCAGTCTACTTAGTCTTATTGCAATAGTCACACACCAAATCCCTCTTGTCCTCCTTCATAACCTCACTATCCTCGTCTCCCCCTATCTCCATTTGGCTTAGATTTAATTGTACTAACCATAGCTGACTGATCAATCCTAAACTGTCTCAACATGACATTCCCCCTACTCTCTTCCTTAGAGACAAAGGCATAAGCTTAAGAAAGAGTCACACCTTCTTTAGAAAGGAGATGTTGCCTGACAATGTCGAATTCAAGGTTCAACCCAACCAAGAACTCAAAAACCCTATTCTTTTCTACCAACCCCTAATAGGTTGTTGCATCCTTCATTCTCTTCCAAACCACAATTTCAAAGTGGCTGATCTCCTGCCAAAGGATTTTCAACATGGAGAAATAGGTGGCAAGAGGTCTATCTCCCTGTTTTGTACTAATCACCCGATTCCTTAATTGATAGGCTCTAGCTACATTTTGTTTTTAGGAATAAGTTTGTCACTCCATCCCAAATCTCCTTTGCAGTATTAGCCCACAAAAAAAATTTACCAATGTGAGGTAACATAGAGCTACACATCCAGATTATCACCATGTAATTCTCCTGTACCCACAAGAAGGGATCTATATCAGGTTTCTTCTCAAAATCAATGATGTACCCCAGTTTCCCGCAAGCACCAATGACCATCTTGTCTAATTGTGCCCATTCTAGATAATTTGTACCATCAAACTTCACTATAGTAATAATTCCAGAGCCAAAAATATCACTACTACCTCCAACACCCAGACCCATGTTACTGGTGGACTTCTACCTGATGCTCCAACTCTCCATTTTTATTTCAAATAGTTCAAAAGCAAAAAAAAAAAAACTTATTGATCAAAAAAAAAAACTAGGTGGAGAGCCTCCGAGATCAAATCGATCTCACACGCAAAGGTAACAGACCTTTCCGAAAGAAGAAAACCCTATCTAGAGATAAATCTCTCTCCTCTCACTATCTCTCACTGGAGAGAAAAGTGAATCAACCACTTTAGAAGGCCTAGAAAATTCCAGAAACCTAGTCGCCCCCTACAAAATACCTAGAGAAGTCCAACAATACCTGAGTGCCCAAGATTATATCAAAATTGAAGAGTCCAACTTGACTAAGACTCTTCCCCGCACTCCAGTACTTCCTAATTTTGATGCCAAAACATAGATCACCCTCCTGATGACTAGATTACACCAAAAAATCCAAGAACTAGGCAATCTGGAGTAGATCGACCAGCCCTTTATCTCCTCGTGCAATCAGCTGATCTATGACTACATGAAAAAACTTCAAGAAACCTTAACCTTGCTTTGATACCAAGTAGAAAGGTGCTGAAATAAAAATCTATAAAAGAAAAGAATATTTCTTGAAGAAGAAGAGAAGAAAGGAGAAAAGGAAGAGAAGAGATTTGAGAGAGAAAAGAGAGCAATGATGTTGGTCGCCCTCTTCACTATTATTTAGTCTGAAATAATAAAGAGTGCAAAGACAAATATGCCCTTATAGGACAGCTAACACATAAAACAATTAAAATAATAGCCAAAAAATGACCCAACAAGAGTGTTGTGGTCCCCACTTCCTATCTAAATAAATAATAAAAAAACTACCACTATAGACTACACGATTTGTCTAAAGCCTCAACAATTGTAATTGCTTTTAATTTAATTTTTTACTTTTTTATTATTTTTATTGTTGTCCCTTTTTTATGGCTTATTCCCCTCCCTTTAGATAATGCCTATTTGTGAATACACATTGATTACCCAAACACACTTAAAAGGAAACAAAATCTCGAAAGACCATGAATTGTTTTACAAACATTAGATAGCATCAAATAATGGATGGATGAAATCTCCCTTCTGTGAATGATCATTCCGATTTGTTATAGAACATAAATACAGGACTGTTAATCAAGTTAGAATTCCTAACTCACACCTAAACAACAATGTTTCTTCGCCAAACAGCAACAATAATGGATTGCTTGGTTAAACATTGAACGGCAAAACTTGAACTCATTGCAACTGATATCATTATGATGTTAACTGACCAAAAAGAGAGAGAGAGAGAGAGAGGCTTACCAGAGATGCGGCAATCATCGCAATAGAGTATACCCAATGTAATAAGGAACAACGGACGAATGTTTCTTTTGGTGTGAGCCTTTGCTGAAATTCTCGATAGTAATGATCCGATGCTGCAGTAGATGGGAGTGAATTTGTTCTTGAAAACTCTTTATGATCAATGATGAACAAAGGAGAAGTTATTATAGATACAGGAATCACAAACGGGAACGATGATTTGGATGACGATTAGTGATAGGGAGTTGATGTGAACAGAGGGAGAATGGTAGTAGCAGGCGATAAGAGTGGTCAAGCTACAACGATGATTCGGATGACGATTAGTGATAGGAGTTGATGTGAACAGAGGGAGAATGGTAGTAGCAGGCGATAAGAGTGATTGAGCTACAGGGGAGAAGAAAAACAATTCTATCGCCGCCGCTGATCTGGGTTGGAGCAACAAGCGAAGAAGAGGGAGGTGTCAAAGTGGAATGGGGCTGAAGGGCGACTGTATTATTGCAGGGATGGAGAAAATATAAAGGGAAAATTTAGTAGAGTACACCTAACAAAACATCCTATTCTTTCTTAGCTCCCTTATGACGGTTTACACGTGATAACACGTGTTTGATTTAATTTTAAATTATATCCAAAATATCCATTCTAGCAAAGATCACTGTCTTCTCCGTTCTAATCAACGGCGATGACTAACTTTCCATCATCCTCCTTTCGACCTCTCTATATTTTACGGTGCATTAATGGCCACCACTGATTCATTTTTCTTCTCCAATAATTTAAGATTCTAAGGCCTCAAAGTCGAAAGACAAAATGAGTAGAAATGTACCTCCACTAACGAATTTCAAGTCTGACTCCTACCCAACAGTTCTGAGCCCATTTCTACAAGTCTACAACCTGTGGAGGTTTCCCTTACTAGCAATCATTATCTTCATTGGCACTTCACATTTTTCTGATAAACCAAAGAGCTTGAAGATCACCAGCAACAATGTAGGCTCCCTCTCCCTCTCCCTCCCCTTACCCCCCCCCCCACATCAACACTTTCAATGAAGAGGGCGAAGGAAGAAAGGAAACCTCCACAGGTTGTAGACTTGTAGAAATGGGCTCAGAACTGCTAGGTAGGGCAAGCCAGACTTGAAATTCGATAGTCGGAGGTACATTGATGCTCATTTTGTCTTTTGACTTTGAGGCCTTAGAATCCTGAATTAGTAGGAGAACAAAAATGAACCAGTGGTGGTCGTTAATGCACCATAAAATAGAGAGGTCGAAAGGAGGATGATGGAAAGTTAGTCGCCGCCGATGATTTGAATAGAGAAGACAGTGATCTTTGCTAGAATGGATATTTTGGGTATAATTTAAAATTAAATCAAACACGTGGTATCACGTGTAAAGCGTCATAAGGGAACTTAGAGTAGGATATTTTGTTAGGTGTACTCTAATAAATTTGCCCTTTTTATTTTCTCCATCCTTGCAATAATACAATGGCCCTTCAGCCCTATTCAACTTCGACACCTCCCTCTTCTCCGCCTGTTGCTCCACCTAGATCAACGGCGATGATAGAATTGTTTTTCTTATCTGCTGTAGCTCGACCACTCATTTCGCCTACTACTACCATTCTCCCTCTATTCACATCAACTCCCTATCACTAATCGTCATCCAAATCATCATTCCCGTCTGTGGCCCCTGTAACTCCGACAACTCCTTTGTTCGTCATTGATCATAGAGAATTTCAGCGAAGGCTCACACCAAAAGAAACATACGTTCGTTGTTCCTTATTACATTGGGTATACTCTAGTACGACGATTGTCGCATCACACCAAAAAAAACATCTTCCCTCCCTCCTTCCCTCTTTTCGATCAGTTAACATCATAAAGATATCAGTTGCAATGAGTTCAAATTATACCGTTCAATGTTAACCAAGCAATCCACTATTGTTGTTGTTTGGCGAAGAAACATTGTTGTTTGGGTGTGAGTTAGGAATTCTAACTTGATTAACAGTCATGTATTTATGTTCTGTAACAAATCGAAAAGATCATTCACAGAAGGGAGATTTCATCCATCAATTATTTGATGCCATCTAATGTTTGTAAAACAATTCATGGCCTGTCGAGATTTTGTTTCTTTTAAGTGTGTTCGGGTAATCATTGTTATTCACAATTAGGTAATATCTAAAGGGAGGGGAATAAGCCATCAAAAAGGAACAACAATAAAAAAGTAAAAAATTATATTAAAAGTAATAACAATTGTTGAGGTTTTATACAAATCATGTAGTCTATAGTGGTAGTTTTTTTATTATTTATTATTTAGATAGAAGTGGGGACCACAACACTCTTGTTGGGTCCTTTTCTAGCAATTATTTTAATTGTTTTATGTTGTTTTATGTGTTAGCTGCCCTATAAGGGCATATTTGTCTTTGTACTCTTTATTATTTCAGACTATAAATAATAGTGAAGAGGGCGGCCAGCATCATTGCTCTCTCTTCTCTTTCAAATCTCTTCTCTACAACCTATGGAGGTTTCTCTTCTACCTCACTGATCAAACATCACTTCAAAGCCATCAACCTCTCCAAAGTACCCCAATACCCCAGTACCCCACTCCCCTACATGGATTCTAACACTAGCAATCATTATCTTCATCGCCACTTCACCTTCTTCCGAGAAACCAAAGAGCTTGAAGATCACACTAGCAACAATGTAGGCTCCCTCTTCCCCCCCCCCCCCCCGCTCTTTATCAAAACTTTCAACGAAGAGGACGGAGGAAGATCACTGCCACTGCTGGAAGTTGTAATGGCGGCAGTGATTTTGGTTGTTCCATAAAGAGAGGTGAAGGGGTGGAGGAAGAAGATCATCGCCTATGAGCGTCGAAAAAACAACTCACTTGCCACTTAGGCTGGAAATAGAATTGCTACCCATCAAGTGAATGAAAAGGAGGTGATGGGACCTTCGGGATTTATATCGGAAAGCGCTTTTGATTTATTAGTAACTCCAAAGCCAGAAGCACCGACTAACCAGTCCAGGTAAGACTCGGATGGGAAAGGGAAGGGGTTAGGCACCCCTCTCCCGGGTCCAATAGGTGGGGCCCACATGGTATTCCAAATAAGCACAAAGACGGAATATGCAAGCAAGTAATTAAACTAGAGAATCAACCCGACTTACAAATATCTCTTTTTTATTTCAGATTTTATTGTTGTTTCCCTTTTCAAGGACTTATCCTCCCCCCTTGTTAACTAAGTATGCATGAATGTAGAAAAATTAATCTACCCACTTCACATCTACTGTCAAGTTTGTTAATTGCTTCATTTATTTTTCTCCTTTCTTTTTATTTATTTTTTATTTCTTATTATTATTTTTATCTTTTATTTTATTTATTATCTTTTATTGGTTAACAACTCTCCTCAGCCGTTCACCTTTAATCCCTGATTTAAATCATGTCATCTAGCCCTAGAAATTTGGTATTCTTCTGCCACAATCCCTAGGAAATCATCCCTGACAGCCCTTCAGTTTGAGCAACAGTGAATAACCTTTTCATGTCTGAACGAAACTACAGTTGAGATCAAGCTTCACACATCGTCTAATTTTGAATCACTCGACAAGTTCAAAAAACAACAAATAATGAAATGGTAATGCAAAATAAACAGCACTGAAATTTGAAATTCATTAATGTCACCATTCAAGTCTAAATCTCATCTCTATGAAAATAAAGGCATAATGAGAAAGAGTATAAACAATCAAAGTGGACATCTCTTGCAAAACAAAAAAAAAAAAAAAAACGATAAATGATCTCTATAGCATGGAATGATAATGTCATGGCAGATCTAAACTAGTTTTAGACTTCACAGAACCAGTTCGGTAGGATCTTCACCGCTAGCTTCGGCTACCCAATTTTTGCTATTATTCAATAGTGATCCAAATATTGAACTAATAAACCTAACCACTACAGCTGTGTGAAGTGACTACAGTATCGGATTTGTCCTAAGATTAGGTGCCGCAATGGGATTTCGAGTTACCTTTTCTAGGTTGCTTTCTTCGAATTGAAATGCCGGATCGGCTTGTGACCAAGAGGTTCGACGGTGGAGATATCGACTCAAAGGCTAATGCATTCAAACGAGGAATAGAAGTTTGGGCCGTCACTATCTTCTGCTCATCCCAGCCATACACGAAGGTGGAAACAGGGGATCGATGATGTGCTAGGGAAGCTGGAGTACCGAAATCACCTGGTATAAGTAACAATAACAGAGGAACAATGAAAATAGAGGGGTTAATGAGGTAAAACGGACGAGAGAAAGCAGATCGCCGCAGCTGTGAGTTGCAGCAGCGGTGACAGAAACACAGAGAGCGAACGACGGAAGTGAAGAAGAAGAAGAAGAAGAAGTGAACAAGAAAGGAGGGAGAGAAGGAGATCGAGTGATGTGAGGAGGGAAGGGCAGATTTGTTGCTTCTATTTCTTGCCGCCGCTTTGTTTGGGTTCGGCTTCAGTCAAAGCGTGATGGTTCGAACATCCTTCAAACATTATGAGAAGATGACACGCGTCCATAAACGCGTGTGCATTCCTCACTCATGCGGGAAAGGTAAACGGGCGTTTAATACGAACGTCGTTAACCATCCAAAGTATTTTTGTGAAAAACCTTTCATTCTCTTTTTTTTCGCGTCTCTCCATTCTCCACCCAAACTTTTCGTTATGCCATCCTCTCCAACCGGCGATCAGCGACAGAGATTTAATGTTTCTCTCCTTACGGTGGTTCATCTACAACTGAAACCCCAAAAGGCAAAGGCATTACTGGCGAAGGCAAACTTCTTCCGGTGGTCGGTGACAGAGGTTTAGTGCTTTTCTCCCTACGGTGGTTCATCTGCAACTGAAACCCCAAAAGGTAAAAGGCATCAACGGCTTCATCTGCAACTTTGTGCTTCTACGACTTCATCTGCAACGGCTTTCATCTGTGGTGGTTTTAAGGCATCAATGACTTTATCTGCAACGGGTATATTTTAGAACAGAACAATAATAAAATCATTTCTGGGTTAATTTTTTTCTCATGTAAAATTATTTCTGGGTTATTTTTCTTCTCTTATTTAAAATCATTTCTGGATTAATTTGTTTATGGGTTATTTTTTCTCTTAAAAAATCATTTTTGGGTTAATTTGTTTCTAAGTTATTTTTTTCTCTTATGTAAAGTCATTTCTGGGTTAATTATTTCTTCTTCTCTTATGTAAAATCATTTATGGGTTTGTTGAGTTGCTTAATTTGTTTGTGGTTTTATTATTGCTAAATGCTTATTGCTTATTGCTTAATTTGCAATCTATCAGGCAATGTGTTACAGAGTGCCAAATAGGAACTTTGGCTTTGGTTGACAGCCATATGCCAAGCATGTTACCAACTTCCTTTGGGAAAGTTAAAGCCAATCAAGTATTGTGAACAGCGATCTGAATTCTGGGTGCTATAATAGTATAATGACAGAGGACGAGCTCCAATGCCATCATATTCATTGTTACTCGATCATTTCGATATTGATGCAAATTTTTACACCCCTGATCATGAAAGTAACTGACAGATGCAATAAGATCATAAATTCTAAGAGGTGGATGTCCAGGCAGCAACATACTGAAAATCTATCTCTGAGATAGTCTGATCTGGTTGTGTGTGCAGATACCAATGAGCTAAACGATAAAGCGAAGCAAAAGCAAGTTGATGGAAGGGGTGAGCAAGTGCAGAGAGGATATGGGTTCATATAACAAGAATGCACTATGATGGACTAAAATTCCAGAACTTGTCTGAATTATCTAACTAATGAGTAATAAATAGGGTAGTGCACTCATGAATCATGACTTAATGAGAGAGCAGATAATTGAATCATCGTTCTTTTTTCCCCTCATTTTTTCTCTAATAAATTTCATGGTCCCTAAAATTCTGAAACGAAAGATAACCACCATGTTTCAGGCTTTCAGCACACGTTGTTTAGAGTTAAGGCGCTACATGAAACGAAATTATTTTTATTCCTATACCCCATAGATTCACTATCGAAGATGGATCCTCTGATGACTGGTAACAGAACCATGCGATGAAATTAGTTCAGATTTTAGATTTGTTTGAAACTGAAGAACATTACGATTTTCCTTACTGGTACCCAAACAGGGCCTCAATGTATAGAACTACTCATTTATATCTAATACCCTGCCCCTCCACTCCTTCAGTGGGGACCTCGTTAATCCACATTAACGCATTATCAATAACGCATTATCAAGACACTTGTTTTGTCCAAAACCCAGAACTATTGAAAGTCCATTAGCCAACTGCTAAACCAATCATTCTCTTTCAATCAATCCATCAGAACCTTTGAAGGAGTGCAACTTATAAAAAGTTTTTGGACCTATGAGATCCAATCAATCTCTACAGGCAAAGGAATCAGGCCAGCTATGCTTTACCCAAGTTCTCAAAATCAAATTATTCAGTTACAACTTACAAGGAACAACTTGTAAAAAAAAAAACAGTAATATATATAATAATAAGTGGTAAAACAGATTCAGATTTGGCTCTACTTCTCAATAATCTATACAACATCTACAAGGATAACCAAGCATAGAAATAGCACCCAACTCTGCATTTGTGGTTTGAGCCCAAATGAAGCACGAAGTACCACGTTGTCAATCACAGGATCACAAAACACAAAATCTCTTGTCTGACTCGTGGTTAGGCTAACGAAGCTAATGTTTGTTAGAGCTGAATCCGCCTTGAAAGTCATGAGGAAGCTTTGGGCCAAGCCGGTTCCATGAAGTTCATTGACGTAGATCCTGCTTGTGCCCTCAAAATGAAATCTCCCACACAAGCATCTCCAAGTACAAATTCCAAGTTATAGGTCGTACCCTTATCGAGCTCTGTTGTTGTTTGTATCCCAGCTGAAGCTTCCAAAACAAGCTCAACTGCAGCTTTGCCTTGTGGAACTTGGTAGTTTTTGGAGTCTATGTATTTCACTGTCCCTATCACAAACCATTGCTGTAATGCTGATAGAGTGAGACTTGGTTCTGCATCAAGTAGAATCCCCTCAGTGGAATCATTGAGGAAAGCTGGTCCCACTACAAATCCACCATTGAGCAGCAGGTTGTCTGAATCACCCCACCATTGAATACCATAAATTGTACAGGTGACGTTAGAGATAAATAAAGATGGATCATATCATATTCTTCACTTCCCCCGTTCGCGCTCTGTGTTTCTGTCACCGCTGCCGCAACTCACAGCAGCGGCGATCTGCTTTCTCTCGTCCATTTTACTTCAATAACCCCTCCGTTTTCATTGTTCCTCTGTTATTGTTACTTATACCAGGCGATTTCGATACTCCAGCTTCCCTAGCACATCATCGATCCCCTGTTTCCACCTTCGTGTATGGCTGGAATGAGCAGATGATAGCGACGGCCCAAACTTCAATTCCTCGTTTGAACGCATTAGCATTTGAGTCAATATCATCGATCCCCTGACACCTCCCTCAATTCCAATAACAGCAATGACCCATCTTCATTCTCGGCTAGGGAAGAGCACCTGGAAACACCCGAACCAGATCGGTGACGTCTCATCCTCCAACGCCAATGGGATCTTCCCTTTACTCTTTCACCCACCTGAGGTCTTTCTCTCCCCTCTTGAGCCCCAATACCAGAACCGTCGCCGCCCGCCTTTAGCTGCCCTGAACCTTTAAACTCTTCTTCCACTTCAATCCAACGGAGCCCTAAAGCATGTCATAAGACCAGTGACTCCAGACCTTCTACCATGAAGCTAACAACGAAGGTTTCCCCGAGAAGTTCCATTGTTAGAGCCTTAAGTATCTCATGCGGTGCTCCCGCCCAGATCAGTAGCTTCACAGCCTCGAGGTCCCTCCAGTAAAGGTTCTCCTCTACTACTCCAACGAAACTCGTAGTGGCATTTCCCAACTCCCTGAGCGTTTCCAAACACCAGGCATGAAGCAGAAGTCCAACCGCTCTTACCCTCCACCTTCGAGTTCCTTTGCACCTGCAATTCCTCCCAAGGATTGGCGACCACCGAAACAGAGACAACTTCTTTCCTCCTATTGGGTATGGGCTATGTCCGTAGATGAGTGTTTAGCGCCTTGGACGTTACCAAGGCTAGCTGGTAGGGAGAAGGAACTGGAGAAGGCAAGAGAGAACGGAGACCGTTGGAGAGTGGAAAGCCAAGGTCTACGAACAGTGGCGGTGAACAATGCGGGAACAGTGTTCAGCACCAACGACTCCAAACGCTCCAAGCTCAAGAGAGTCGATTCAATGGTCCAACTTCTGCTCCAACTTGGTGAGAGTGATCAGATCTGTCGCCGCTCTACTTCTCTGTGAAGAAGACGAACAGTTCAATCTGGTGACGGTTTTCAAGTCTGATGAAGAGTTCAACTTGGTGACGGTGTTCATCTACTTCACAAAGAAGTAGAGCGGCAACGGATTTGAACCTGTTCTGCATCGAGTTGACTCTATCTGCTTCTTTTCATACCATAGTTCCACCATGAAAGAAATTATCATCAAAATAAATCAGTGATAAAAAAATAGCAATAAATCAAAAAACGAAAAAAAAAACATAACTAGAGCTGAAACCTATGGGAGCTGGTTCAACGGAGTCGATTACTAGCTCCGCCGAACCTCACTCCTCTCAACTCGCAATCGATTCAAATATCAAACAAAGACAATGACAAAAAAAAAGAACTAAAGGAGAAACTAATGTGGGAGAGAATGACGAGATTTACTATATGTCGGCCTGGAATCAATCGCTGCTGCGGGGGAATCTCAACTCGTTTCGATGGATTTGCTTTCAGACAGTTACAGAAAACACTGATTGCGATCGGGAGAACGATGTGAAGATGATGCCTCCGGTGATTCACGTTTAAATTTACCGTTGATGCTACCGCAGGCTACGCTCCGCCAGCGGTGAGGATGAAACTAAAGGGAGGGGGCTAACTGGTGACCAAATGATAAAAAAGCGACGTGGGACGAAGGGCTAACTGGTGACCAAACGGTAGGGTTTTTAGTGGATTCGAGTGCAAATGAAGGGGAGAAAATCGCCGCTGCAAGTCCCCTATTTTCGACTGAGGAGAAGGTGAACAACAGCTCACCGGCGAGAGAGAAGATAGTGAGGGAGGTGGAGAGCACAAGAGAAGGATCGGAGAATAAGAGGGCGGAAGGTTTCGGAGGAAGACGAATCTCTAGTCGCTACCCCTCTGCTTTGGGTTCGAAGGTTAAAGATGATAAACATTCCTCTCTTCCCCTTTCTCTGCCTTAGGGCGAAAATGATGGAATCGGTCTCTTTTAAATGGCGCTAGGGGAATTTGTGTAATTCTATAAACATTAAGGGAAAGTTTATAATTAAGGAAAACGTTGGTCAAAACGGGTCTAAGGGAGGTCAAACCGGGATTCGGTCTCTTTTAATCGGCTCCGTTGATGGAGGCACAAAGGAAACAGGAAAAAGAACAAACTGTAATCATGTGATAAAACCAAGGCAACAATTCTTGCAACTATCCACCATCTTCAAGGCAACAATTCCACAGCAAACAAATTCATAGATAAAACCACGACAATCGAATTTAAACATGTGATTCCATGGCCTACAAATTCCTTATTGTGCTATATCGAGGCTAGACCATAAAGAAACCTCGAAAAATATTACCCACAACTACAGCTCAAAGCATAGCTCATTAACTAAACCATGAAACAGAAATCAAACCAAATAAACAAAACGAAGTTTCAATTCCTCACATATTCCAAAAATTTTTAACCAATCTATGCACAAATTTTGGGAGTCATGGATTACCAGAAAGAGAAGAAAGCCCTTACTCTTTGAAAAGTAAATTGTCTTAATTAAATGTATGGGCATACAAATGGCGCACCTGCTCTACTGAAGTTCTGCTCAAAAGTCATGACCTACTAAATAGAAAGTCATTCTTGAAAAGGAAGTAACAGCTCTTACCTTAAAGGGCACAATCTGATAATTGGGTATGGACTGGCCACACTAACTCTGGCATAGTGAATTTCAAAGGATTTAAATGGTCGATGACATAAAAACTGATCCAAAATTATCCTCAAAGTCTCCTAGGCAAAAGTGTTTCAAACTCAAATTCATCCCAAGGGCAAAGGACCATAAGCGTTGGTGTCATTCTCATCCATATAGTTAAAAAACTTAACATGAATGACAGAGGTGAGAGCCTAAGACAAAGCTAAATCAGCAATCAAAGCACAGAGAACAGAGAAAAGAGGGGAAACAACAGATTTTATTAAATTAGAAAGACAGGAGATCCGGATAGACCTTTTAAACTAGAACAACTAACTAAAATATTTTATTAAATCTGATAGTAAAATCCAGGATTGGCATTTGGAAAACATCAAAGGACTTTAAAAGCAAATTCAATTATTCCTAACTTGAAATAAACAAAGCTAGATTTGAACTCAAATGGTCACAAGTTAGAGCCCGAAGTACTTTCTTTAATTTTTTGGATTTATTATTATAATTTTGACTCTTTATGTGATTTCAATTTTTTTTTCTTTTTTAATGGGAATTTTGATTTTTAATTTTTTCTGTTTTTTTTTCTTTCTTTTTTACCCCTTTTTCTCTTTTATTTTCTATTTCACTTTTTTGGAATTTTTTTATTTGTTTTTTTTATTTTCTTTTATGTATATTTGATTTGTTTTTCTCTTTCACCTTATTATTCCTTTTGTTGTTTTTTGTTTTTACCTTTTTGTTTTAATTATTTTTTTATTTTATTATATATTTTATTTTTTTAATATTTGGTTTTACTTTTTTTGGACTCTTGACTTTTTATCTTTTTAACAATTTTTATTTATGTTGTTATTTGATGTGGGCCCCACAAGGGCACGCAGGAAAACAAAGCAAAGGTGGCTGACATCCTAACTGACTAGGCTGACACGTGAAACATGAGGGAGAATTTGACACCTAGACTTAAGGTTCCAACAAGGTTGCCAGCCTTCAAACCTCCACCCATCGAACAAACGGGCTTCTTTGATTGATGGCTGGTTTGTGGGTTGTCAGTACGGTCCAAATGTCCTAGCACCTATTGACCCCCCTCCTAATAGTAAATAGGATGCTAAAATCTAATGCAAATGGTGTGTAGAGTGGGCATAGACAAATAAGGAATTTCAGAAATAAAACAATAAGCAACTATCTACAAATCAGCAAGAAATAAGCAATAATTATTCTAACGAACGAAAAGCAACAAAGAAGCATGCATATATACAAGAAAAGGCTATTAAGCCAAATGGGCCCCATGTAGGCCCCACCTATAGTCCAAGAAGTCCCCGTTGGAGTTGCTAGTCTATGAGCGTCGAAAAACGGCTCACTTGTCACTTGGGCCGGAAATGGAGTCGCCACCCATCAAATATGGAATTGGAGGTGATGGGACCTTCAAGACCAACATCAAAAAACATGTACGATTTAATAGTGACTCCAAATCCCAAGGCAGTGATTCTACCAGGTAAGACGAGGGGAAAGGGATTAGGCACCCATCTCCCGAGTCCAATAGGTGGGGTCCACATAAGTATAACAGCAAGCACAAATAAGCAATTATTCAATTTATAAAAAGCATAATAAGCAAAACAAATGAAAAGCGTAGTATCGAGAAACCTCCTTAAATATATTTTTTGCTTTCTTTGCATCTTTCGTAATTTTATATTTTTTAATATTTTCCTTTTATTTATTTTTCATTTTTTATTATTATATTTTTTAAAGCTTATTTCCCCTTTTGCAAATATATTCTACTTACCAAACTGAAAAACTAGATCTATTAACTAAACCTACGGTTATAGATTTTTATGTTATTACCATTACTTTACTTCAAGTATGCTCTATTTCACCAACCTAATCCATCTTCACTCTTCGAAACTGCAAAAATCGGATATCGGTGTTTGTTCAATTTAAGTATACCCTGTTTTCACCGACCTGATCCCTCTTCACTCTTCTAATCAGCAAAAGATTGAATACCCTCTCCTCTTTTATCTCTGATATGGTATTATAGGAAGACACCCCTATCTCATCCCCCTATCCAGTCCCAATTCAGATAAATAAATAAACAGAGAGGAAAGAAAAAAAAAAAAAAAAAAAAGCAGATAGACTGATTAAGCCACTATCATCATACCATAGTTCCACCATGAAAGAAATTATCATCAAAATAAATCAGTGATAAAAAATAGCAATAAATCAAAAAACGAAAAAAAAAAGCTCATAACTAGAGCCGAAACCTACGGGAGGTGGTTCAACGGAGCCGATTACTAGCTCCGCCGAACCTCACTCCTCCCAACTCGCAATCGATTCAAATATCAAACAAAGACAATGACGAAAAAAAAAAGAACTAAAGGAGAAACTACTGTGGGAGAGAATGACGAGATTTACTATATGTCGGCCTGGAATCAATCGCTGCTGCGGGGGAATCTCAACTCGTTTCGGTGGATTTGCTTTCAGACTGTTACAGAAAACGCTGATTGCGATCGGGAGAACGATGTGAAGACGATGCCTCCGGTGATTCACGTTTAAGCTAAACGTTGATGATACCGCAGGCTCTGCTCCGCCAGCGGTGAGGATGAAGAGGGGGCTAACTGGTGACCAAATGATAGAAAAGCGACGTGGGACGAGGGACGAAGGGGCTAACCGGTGACCAAACGGTAGGGATTTTAGTGGATTCGAGTGGAAATGAAGGGGAGAAAATCGCCGCTGCAAGTCCCCTATTTTCGACTGAGGAGAAGGTGAACAGCAGCTCACCGGCGAGAGAGAAGATAGTGAGGGAGGTGGAGAGCACAGGAGAAGGATCGGAGAATAAGAGGGCGAAAGGAATCGGAGGAAGACGAATCTCTAGTCGCTGCCCCTCTGCTTTGGGTTCGAAGGTTGAAGATGATAAACATTCCTCTCTTCCCCTTTCTCTGCCTTAGGACGAAAATGATGGAGTAGTCGGTCTCTTTTAAATGGCGCCAGGGGGTATTTGTGTGATTCTATTAACAATAAGGGAAAGTTTATAATTTAGGAAAACGTTGGTCAAAACGGGTCTAAGGGAGGTCAAACCGGGATTCGGGATGGATGGCTGAGATTCTGGGTTAGAAATTGAAGGGTCAAGATTGGTCTGTCCCCAAAGAGGGTTTCGATGCATGATGACTAGTAAGATTGGTGGAAACGGAATCTTTTTGGATGAAGATGCAAACGGGGTAATTTTGAATGAAATTACATGAGGTGGGGTTTCTGGACACTCTGTATCGATTGGTGGGGTCACATTGGCTCAACTAGGCCTGGATTTGGCAGATTTTGAAAGGGTTTGATTCGGTCAATCTTGGGGCTCGAAATGGAATCTTTGTGAGATGAAGGGGAAAATAAAGGAAGTTTTGGGTGAAATTTCTTTGGGTGGGGTTTCTAGGTATTCGGATATGATTAGTAAAATCAGATTGAGCCAATTGGGTGCGGATCGAGCAGATTTGTAATCTTGTCAATCTTGAGTCTCAAAATGGAATCTTTGTGTGATCAAGGGTAAATGAAGGTATTTTGGGATGGAATTTCATATGTATGGGTCCTTTGGTATTCTAGAGTGATTGGAAAATTTTGATTGGTTTAGATGTGTTCAAATCAAGTGGATATAGGTTGTGGGTGCAAGAATGGTCGAAATAGAATCTTTGTTTGATGAAAGGGTGAACGAAGGAATTTTGAGTTCAAATTTTATGAGTATGTGTTTTGGGATGTCTTCGGTCTGATGGTTGTGTCTGATCTAATGGTTGATGTGTAAGTGAGAGTCAATCGGGGTCATCGGATAGGTATCGGGTTGGTTTAACGGTGAATCTGAGGGCTTTCGGGGTGAAATTTGATTTTTCTAGGCTTTTGGGTGTTTTAGAGAGGTCGGAAGGGTCTGATCAGGTGTTTGGGGTGAATTGTTGGCTTAGGCTATGGACCAAGCAAAAATCGGGTGCCGACACTAGGTGATTGTTTCAAGCCATACAATGATTTTCTGAGTTTACACACCTTTACCTAGAGGGGGGCACCCCTATTTATACTTGACCTACCTAGAGGTATGTGGAGATGAACACCTGAGATGGGAGTCGTACAGGAGCTGTACGTGGTTCTGGCAGGACCATGTGGTAGCATTGTGGTTGGTTCCGTACGAAGGAGGCAAGGTAACTTGCTGTAGCGGATCTCGTTCCCTACTTTGGCGCTTGTGGGCTGGGCCTCCCAGCCTCAAATGGGCTGGGTTGGGTCACCCCACATCATTTGCCCCCCACTCCCAAGGCCGAGGAGAAGAATTCGGCTTTGGTCGAAGGAAGTAGTAATGGTGAGCGCCATTGGGCCTGACACCCAAGGTGTTCCCTACAATGGCGCCTTTTCCTGCGTCTCTATCTAGTTCATCTTCATGAGTCGGACCGAAGACCAGAGGGAGCCGAAGGGCCCCGGGATCCATGGAGACGGCTCTCCGGTTGAACCGATATGCTCATCTGTAAGAACGGGTCTCTCAGACCGGTGGATTGCTTTGGGTGGACTTCGTTGGTCCGTTTTGAGTGTTGTTCCGTCTTCTGAGGGTGAGCGCTCGAGGATGCGGCATGGCTGGATCGCAGGTGCAAAGGTGCTCCCTATCCATTGGATCTGCGATAATCCAAGCCGTTGCCAGCGCGTTGTCTCATCTTCCAAGGGGGACCGTCACACGATGCATTGTGATTGAACCGTGGAGGCGATGTCTTATCATCCGTTGGATCTCGAGAGATCTGGGCCATTCATTCTTCTTTAAATAGCAGCTTCGAGAGCAGAATTCTTGTCATTTTGCCTCCAAGCATCTTCGTTCTTCGCGTTGTCTCATCTTTGTTATTTTTCCTTCCAACGCCTTTCTAGATAATCAACAATGTCTTTCTCAGATTCTAGACCTGAGTGCTATGAACTTCCAAACATATCGGAAGAGAGCTCTACTCGAACACCTTCACCCCTTCCCCCCCTGAGTCCCTTCGTCTTCGTGCTCCCTCGGCGCGAGGTGGATGTGCTCCGGGCTAGGGTAACCTGTAGGGGAGCCGAACGCATCCGCCGAGGCCATGACCCTTCCTATGAGAGCACTGCCTACGTGACGCTGAGAGAGGCCGAGGGGTCTCCCCAGGCCGAGGAGGAGCAAGACCTGGACCCCGTCCCCGAGAGGAGGGTTGAGAGTGTTGCCAAGGTGGTGGCCGAGACTAACCCTTCTCGTCCAGAGTTAAGAGGCTCTCTAGATTGGGATCAAGTCAAGGCCTTGACTAGACAGTACTTCATTCCCTCATCTTACGGGGTTAGGGTGCCTGAGTCAAACGATCAGTCGTGGACTCCCAAGGAGGGGAGATATGCGTTTATCAGCATTTCCTCCAATTCGGTCTTCAGTTTCCCCTACATCCATTAATCTCTGACCTGCTGAGGATGTATGGGATTACCCTTATCCAGATTGTGCTCAATGCGGTCGGGACCATTGTGGCAATGTTGGTGGCAGCTCAGCTCTAGGGGGAGGAGCTGGCGCCAAAGCTCTTTCAAGGTGGGTATTTTCTATTTCCAACCCCGAAAGTCCAAGTCTGTAGATAACCCCTCTTCTGTACATATCTGGAAGAGTAAGTATTTTTTTCTGTCTTGTCCCAAGGGCTGGTCCTTCAAATCGGGGTGGGGAGAACCCCATTTGTTTGCGGAGAAGTGTGTCCCCTTACTTACTAGAGAGGAGAGTGACGATCTTGCACGGTTGCTCAACTTGGGGAGAGTCCGAGCCCAGCCATTGGTGGAGAAGGAGATGTCATTAGTTTTCGCGGGGCTCAGCCCTGCCCCCTCGGTAGGATGGGCCATGCCATATTTTTCCACGTCTTCCTTGTCTTTCGCTCTTATATAGTGGTACTAACCGTTGCATTGCTTGTAGATGTATCGATGGATGCCCGAAAGACCAGAGTGGAGCGCGCCTGTGCTATGTAGAAGGAGCGAGAGAAGAACGGTGCTCAGACCCCTCAGTGGGCCACTGAGGATGCTCCCGCCTTGAAGGAGAAGGTGCCACCCTCGATGAAGGGGGGTTCAACTCGATAGGTCCCCTCCAAAGGGACGAAGATGCAGGCCCTTACCAAGGGGGCTTCTTCTTTGGCTCCCACTAAGGGGGCCACCGCCCAAAACGTAGCGAAGGGGAAGGGGCCCGCTGAGGAGGCCCACCTGGGGCGTGAGTAGGCTTCGCTAAAGCCGGTCAAAGGGCCAGGAAGGCCTGCTGAGGAGGCCAAGAAGACCAGCCGGGGCAGGAAGAGAATGGCTGAGGGGCCCGTAAAGGGCCAACCATAGAAGAAGACTGCTCGCGGTGCATGTTCTATGGATGACACCTCCGCGAGGCCGTACAACGAGTGAATGGGACCCTTCTCGGCTTCTATGCCTTTGGAAGAGCTTGCCTAGCGGTCCGACCAGATCTTCCGTCCCTAGTGGGAGGTCCGTGAGGGGGACTCCATCTACAACGAGGGGGTTAGCCCGACCTTGGTGAGCGGGGCCTTGTTATCTCAGGATCACTTTCGGATGCTAGGGATGGTCCCTGAGAAGTTGTATAACCAAGGACTGTAGAGCCTAGCCGAGGTGACACTTTGTCCTTCCTCTTTTGTCTCCCTCTCTCTTTCTCCTTTTTTTTTTGTGTTGACTACTTTCTTCCATCGTAGGTCTGCCTTAACTACGTTGGTTTAGGGGACCGGTTGAAGTTGACCCTGGCCAACATAGACAAGCTGGAAGCGGAGAAGGAGAAGCTTCAATAGACGGCTGCCCATGCTGTGGAGAAGCGAAGGGAGATGCAGTGGTCGCCGTGGATGAGCAAAAGTTCCGCAAGGGTGCCGAGGAGAAGTTGAAGAAGACATAGGACCGCTTCACCAAGGAAGAGATGGAGAAGGCTCGGGTTGAGAGCCTTATGTCCGAGGCCGAAGCGAACAAGTGGGCAGCCGAAGCAGAGAAGAGTGCCGAGGAGGCAGCAAAGAGGGTTGTTAAGGCCGAGGAGAAGGCAGTGGGTGTTGACAAGGGGGTCCAAGAAACAGAGAAGTAGACCGACGAGCTGGTCGAGGCTGCTTTCGAGGCTTACTTGGATGGCATCAAGGACACCAAGAAGGCACTTTTAGTGGTGCTTCCGGATTTCAACGTTGAGTATTTATAGGTGATCCCCGACACTTCTGAAGAGGCTACTGACTCCGTGCTCCCTCCAGTTGGTAGCGAACCTTAAGCTGGGCTTCCTCCCTTTTTCTTTTTCTTCTCTTTTTTTTTTGTACATGCACATATATTCGGCCAAAGGGGTCGTGAGACTTTTTGTAAAGCCAAAGGAATACATAAAATGAATGGAGCTCAGTGGGCATTTTTTGACGTCTTCTGTGCTTGTGTTTTTACTGTGTTTCTATTTTTGCATTGCTATTCCTTGTGTTGTTTTTTCTTGTTTTTGTTGCACTTTGTGCTTTTGCTTCATTGTCGAAAGGTCCTTGCCCCTTCAAAGGGTAGTCACAGTGTAGGACTAGTGTAGTTCCCTTCAGTTTGTTTTACTTTGCGCATAAGGAGCATGGCGAAGGGGTGGCCGAGGCAGAGCCGGGGGCTTATCTGGCCTAACACCCTTTTAGGCATTCACTTACGCAAGGCCGAAGAGGCCTGTGATGGGGAGAGGCCGAAGCAGAGCATGGGTCTCGCCTGGCTCTCTTCCCTTTACTTGAACTGAAGTAGATAGCCAAGTAACCTGCCGATGTAGAGTGGGGCCGAGGCTGAGCTGGGACTTGCCTGGCTCCCGTACCCCCACATACTAGCCTTAACGAGGCCGAGGTGGCCTTCCATGTTGAGGGGTGGCCGAGACAGTGTTGTGGCTCGTTTGGCTCAACGGGGCCTAGGCTGAATTGGAGCTCACCTGGCTCCCCGCATCCCCACGCACTTGTCTCGATGAGGTCAAGCGTAGCACTCCGAGGAGGCTAGCTTCTTTTGCTGGTAACACCGAGTGTGAAGGTTCAGGAGGATAGTTGTGGCTGAGACAGGGCGTTGAGGCACGTAGGGCCTCGACCGTCCTGGTCTGTTCTAACTTGTTAGGCTTTTAGCTAAGGTGTTCACTACTTATTCCTATTTCTTAAGTCTTGGCGCCGGTCCAACGAGGGGATATGGTCCTCAAAAGAGGCTATGTGCCCCTGCCAATCGTGAGGCCGAAGAGTTATCAAAACTTAGTAGGTACACACACTGAACGTTGAGGCGAAGAGGAACTTTGCTTCATTTACCCATCGATTACAAAAGATATTACAATCATTGGTTGTACATCCGGAGGTTTTCCAAGTTCTATGTCCTAGGTACAGGTCTTCCATCTAGGTGCTCCAAGTGGAAGGTGTTGGGGTCAAGAACTCGCTTGATTTTGTAAGGGCCTTCCTAGTTGGGGCCCAGCTTCCCTACTCTGGGTTTGGGGACCATGACCTTTCTGAGGACTAGGTCTCCTTGAGAATGCATTTCTTTTACCCTAGAGTTGTAGTAGCGGGCCACACGCTGTTGTTAGGCAGCTACCCTTATCTACGCTTGCTCTCGGGTTTCTTCCAACAGATCTAGATTTGCCCTAAGGGCTTCATCATTTTCGGCTTCATTGTATACTTCTACTCGGAGTGCTAGGTGACCGATTTCTACTGGGATTACTACTTTTGTGTTGTAGGTCAAGCCAAATGGAGTTTCCCCCGTGGTTGTCCGAGGTATAGTTCGGTAAGCCCAGAGTATGCTATTCAGTCCTTCGGCCCATAGGCCTTTTGCCCGGTCCATCCTAGTCTTCAGTCCCTCCAGTATTGTTCTACTGGTGATTTCAGCTAGGCCATTAGTTTGATTGTAGCCTTTTGAGGTGTACTGTTGTCTGATACCGAGGGAGGTGCACCATTCTCAAAACCTAGCGTCATCGAATTACTTCCCGTTGTCAGTTACCAACATGTGGGGTAGGCTAAAGCAGTAGATGATGTTCTTCCAAAAGAAGTTCTAGGTGGCTCGCGTCGTGATGACGACCAAGGGTTCAGCTTCGACCCACTTGGTGAAGTAGTCTTCTGCTATAACGAGGTACTTTCTCCCCCCCCCCCCATGGCTTGAGGAAAGGGGCCGAGGAGGTCCATGCCTCACTTGGTAAAGGGCCACGGGCTGATGAGGGCCGAGAGAGTGGTGGCCGGTTGATGGCACAGGTTGGCGTGCCTCTGGAAGGAATCACACTTTTGCACCAATTTTGTTGGGTCCTTGTGGAGGGTAGGCCAGAAGTAGCCCTATCTTAGAGGTTTTTGAGCTAGGGCACTTCCATCGAGATGATTACCATAGATGCCTTTGTGAATTTCCCGTAGCATATAGTTGCCCTCCTCCGGACGAAGGCATCGGAGGTAAGGCAATGTGAAGAATCTTTGATATAGCTTCCTGCAAGGTGTAGTGGGTTTCCTGTCGCTTGAGTCACTTTGCCTCATTTCTGCCTTCAGGCAACCACCCAATTGATAGAAAGTTGACGATAGGGTCTATCCATGAGGATTCGGCTTCTACAAGGAATACTTGGACTTGCACTATGGAGGGTCGAAGCAGCTTCTCTATGTGCATGACCCGACTAGGAGTTCCGCTTGAGGTACATGCCAATTTGGAGAGGGCATCTGCTCGTACATTCTCAACTCGCGGGACTCGTTGCAGGGAGAAGCATCGGAAGTGGTGGGCTAGGTCTTGAACTTTGGTGAGATACTTGGACATGATTTGTTCCCTAGCCCCGTACTCGCCATTCACCTGTTTCACCACTAGCCGGGAGTCGCTGAAGGCTTCGAGGTATGAGGAGCCGAGGTCCCTAGCCAGCTGTAAACCAACGAGGAGGGCCTCATACTCGGCTTCGTTGTTTGATGCTGGGAAGTCGAACCTTAGCGCATACTCCAAGGCGATATCATCTGGGTTGAGGAGGATGACGCCCGCTCCACTTCTTTTAGCGTTGGAGGAACCATCAAGAAAGAGATTCCATCGGGGCCAAGTCTCGTCGTCTCCTTGGTCTCCTTCGTCCTCTCCCAGGGGCTGGTGAGGGGCTCGGCTCTAGGTACATTCCACTATAAAGTCTATCAAGGCTCGTGCCTTGATCGCGGGTCTCAATTGGTACTAGATGTCAAACTCTGATAGCTCGATGGCCCATTTCGTTAGGCGTCCCAGGTTTCGGGTTTAACGAGGACAACTTTGAGGGGCTGATTTGTTAGGTCCACTATGGTACGGGCCTGGAAATACGGCTGATGGTTCCTAGATGAGACCACGAGGGCAAATGCTAACTTTTCTACTTCAAGGTACCTGGTTTCGGCGTCGTAGAGGACCTTGTTGGCGTAGTAAACTGGCTTTTGCACACCGTCATCCCTGATGAGAACTGAACTGACTACTTCATCCCTGACCAAAAGGTACAAATATAGGGTTTCCCCTTTGACCAATTGGGCAAGGAGGGGAGGCGAGGCGAGGTAGACCTTGAGCTCATCAAAAGCGTGTTGGCATTCCTTCGTCCATTGGAACTCTTTCAACATCTTGATGGCATGGAAGAAGGGTAGACAATGGTCTACTGATTTTGACATGAAACAATTAAGGGTAGCTATCCAGCCGGTAAGTTTTTGGGTCTGCTTCACCATCCGCGAGAGAGCCATGTCTAGGATGGCTTGTATCTTTTATGGATTAGCCTCAATGCCTCTCTGAGTGGCGACGAAGCCTAGGAACTTGCCCGTGGTAATGTCGAAGGCACACTTGCTGGGGTTGAGCTTCATATTATACTTTCACAAGGTGTTGAAGGTCTCATCTAGGTTTGAGACGTGGGCCTTGGCATTCAGGCCCTTCCATATCGTCCACGTAGGCTTCGACGTTCTTCCCCATCTAGTTTTTGAACACTTTGTTGATAAGGCGCTGATAAGTGGCTTTAGCATTCTTGAGGCCGAAAGGCATCACACGATAGCAGTACGTGCCATGCTCTGTGATGAATGAAGTCTTCTCTTCATCATCTGAATGCATCTTTTTTTTTATTGTATTCGAAGAAGGCGTCCATGAATATGAGTAGCTCATACCCTACAGTGGCATCGACGAGGCGGTCTATCATTGGCAAAGGAAAACTGTGTAATGACCAAATAGTCAATTCTAGGCATATCAGTGGTGGACCAAGCAAAGACGTTAGCATTAAGTTTGAGGAAACTTACCATTTTGGACAGGCCTTTGGGTGGAAGGTTGGACCCAACGCGGACGATCTTATCGGGCTCATCTTTGTCTAGGGAAACCGAGACGAGGTCCTCAGTTGGTTGGCCTCGGCTCGCTGGCTCCTCTCTGAGGTCAAGGCTCTCAAGTGGTAGGGTCTCTTTTCTCTTGTCCGTCAGTGCTACCACATAACATTAGCGGGTGACATGTTGATCCCTACGAACAACTTCGATGCCGTGCTCGGTGGAGAACTTCAGAGAAAGGTGATAGGAGGGGATGGCTGCCCGAAGTGCATGGATGGTCATTTGTCCCATGATAGCATTGTAGGGTGAGTCAATCTTCACGACCAGGAATTCTATCATCCTCGTCACCTGTTGGGGCTCCGTCCCTTTTGTGACTGGTAGGGAGATCTTGCCCTCTAGCTTGATGATGCTGTTGGAGAAATCGACAAGTGGGGCATCTACTGGATGAAGGCGCTTTGGAGCTATCTTCATCTTCTCAAAGGCTTCGTAGAAGAGGATGTCGACGGAAGACCCACTATCTACAAGGATCCTCTTGACTATGGAGTTTGAAATGATTGCTGAAACCACCAATGCATCATCATGGGGAATTGCTACCCCCTTCAGGTCCACGTCCATGATGGAGAGGGCTTCTCATTTCAACTTCTTGGGGGCCGACTCTTGGATGTTCAATTACCTGGCGTAGGCTTTGCGAGTCGAAGCCAAGGCTCCACCCGAGGTCGTGCCTCCCACTATGACATCAATGATGCCTATTGCTTGTTGGTGTTGTTGTTGCTACTAAGGGGATGAGGTGCCAGCCTTGCCCACGACGTACTGCTTGAGGTGCCCCCAACGAATGAGGGACTCTCTCGTTCTTGAGATCGTAACAATCCTCAGTGTTGTGGCTTGTGCCTCGGTGAAACTTGTAGTACTTCTAAGGATTCGCCCGACGAGGGTTCTTCTTCAACTTCTCAGGCCACTTCATAAATTTTTCCTGCCCGATCTGCATCAGAATCTATGTGCGGGTGGAGTTTAGTGGCATGTATTGGTTGTAAGCCAAGGCCGAGGCCGAAGGCTTTCTATTGTTGTTATGGTTCTGGTCTCCGTTCTTCCTCTTCTTCTTGGGGGATCCATCCCAGTGCTCCGTGCCCCTCTCCTGGGCGTCCGTGGTCGAAGCCTCCTCAATTGCAACGTATTTCTAGGCCTTTTCCAAGAACTCCAATTTCATCTTCGGCTGGCTCTTGGCCACAAAAAATTTGAGGGCTGAGTCGGGTAGGAGTCTGTTGATGGTGGACGCCAGAGTGCTCAGAGTCGAGGCTGCGCGCCTCGCACCTAGCACGACAGTGTCGATCCTCAACTTGGGAGTGAACGTTTGGGCGGTCTCGGCTCCCGCCTTCATCCCTTGGGTCGGCCCTCCAGCATCGGTGATGCTGTTTGGAGGGTTGGTGGCTGTCATCCGACTATCCTAGTTCTTCCTCTCTTCTGCTAGGAGGTCTAGAGTTCCCCCCTCTCTAGATGAGGGGTCTGGAATTATCATCCCTTCGGCTGGGAGGCATGAAAGTGATGGAGTGTGGGTTGGTCGGGTGACTGCTCCCAAATTCTGAGGACTTGGCCCGTTGTGCATGGCCGGCGCAGGGGGCCGATTGGGTGGTGGACCCATGCTGGCCTGGTTGCGTTGACTCCCCAACGGGGCAATCACATTGGGGGCGACCTCCTGCTTGGGGGGGGGGGGGTTCTGCTCAACTCGTTGTGTCAAATATTCCAGGTGGTCAATTATGGCCTAGATCTGTTCATTGGTTACGTGGTTTTGGGTATTTCTCGTTCTTCATATCATATTGAATTGTGGGTGCTCAGTGACTAGTTAATTTGCTTTCGGTTCCCACAGATGGCGCCAACTGTTGCTTCTCGTAATGGTCGAGGACAACAAGGTAATTTGGTCCCTAAGCTTTGAAGGTAGGTCAAAGGTTTTGAGGTCTTGGATGGGATGTTGCCGAGGTCGAGGTGTGTAATCCGAGGCAGGGTAGTCTCCAAGTACAGTAGGAGCCGGAGGTAGATATCCAATATCTACTAGAAGATAGGAGCTCGTTAGAGGACCCTAGGTAAGAACCCGAGGCAGAGTCTCCGACAGTCAAGTTAGTACAGGGTATGAGGAGAGAGAGAGAGAGAGGATCCTAGTGGCTAGCTCTAGGCTAGAGCAATTAAGGTAATAGTTATTTGATGTAGATTGTAACCCCTTTACCTGGAGGGGGGCACCCCTATTTATACTTGACCTGCCTGGAGGTAGGTGCAGATGAACGCCTGAGATGGGAGCCATACGGGGGCTGTTAGCGGTTTTGGCAAGACCATGTGGTAGCGCTGTGGTTGGTTCCGTACGAAGGTGACAGGGTAACCCCTGCTGTAGCGGATCCCATTCCCTACTCTGGTGTTCGTGGGTTGGGCCTCCCATCCTCAAATGGGCTTGGTTGGGTCACCCCACATCAAAAAGGTTTTATGAGACTTGAAACATTGACCTTTTCTCAACCTCTCCCATATTTTAAATGCAACTTAATATTCTTAAAAAAAAGTAAATATATATCATTAAAACCAAGATTATTACTAATAAGTACGAGCAGAAAAATAATACTTAAATATTTTATTGTTGGTATTTTGTCTTTTTTTTGTGATTCAAATTAATGTTATCTGCTTTTTATTTTGTTTACTTTTGGATGGGCTTGAGTCTCATATGGACTAGAAAGAGCATTCGTCTTGGATTTATCTTATACATTGTGCTTTTGAATTGTTTTTGAGGCATCTGGAAAGAGTGCACCCGCAGACCAGCGCATGTACGCACACACCGGGCTGGGCTGGGCTAATACACGCGTGCACCTGCTCGCTGTGTCGTGTCATGTCGTGTTGTGTTGTGTCATGCTTGTAGATCTAGGGTCCTTGCTCTACCTTTATTTATTTTCTTTTAAGGCTTTAACGTTTTAATTAAAAGTTCTTGTAGCCGCCATACTCTCCTAATCATGGGAGAACTCCCAACGTTAGTGGGAAACGTTGCTATATTGGCATTAACCCTACTCAATGGCCAAGTTTTCTGTGATTTTAAGCATATCGAAAATTACTTTATTCATGCTCTTTCTCTCTCCCACTACTATTTTCTCTTTCTATTGGACGTATTGGGCATACGTAATATACTGGTTTGCTGCTTTGGATTGTGAGTGCACACAATGCCAAGACTGAGAGCTGTTGTATCTTAGAGGCCAACCACCATAAATCTTCTGCACCAACAGGAATACTCGGAGAGGTGGGGAAATCGAGTTTAAGGAGAGCGGACAGTTGCTGCGACTCAACATTTTCATTTGTTCTTTATCAGGTCATTATTTTATTTTTATGTAGTTCGGATTTAGTTGTTTGGATTCTGGTTTCATCTTCGTTACAACCATATTACTTTATATTTTTTCAATAATCTTAAAACTGTCTTAATGGCTATGATGAATCCCCACCTTGATTCGTAAAAGTTTGAACCTTTTGATGGAAATAACTATCATAGGTGGTCTAAGAAAATCACGATTTTCCTTGAGAATCATAATCTAGCCTATATATTGTCCGAATTTGTTGAATCGAATCAAGAACATGAACTTGCAAGGACTGTTGTAAATCAAATATTCAAGAAGGATGATATTTATATTAGAGGTCAGATTTTGAATTCGTTGTCTTACTCTCTATTTGATATTTATAGTACCTATAAAACCTCAAGGGAAATCTGGTGTACTTTGAAAAGAAATACACCACTCAGGATTCACTAATAAAGAAGGACCTCATTTGGTTGTTGATCAAGTCAATGATTGTTTTTTTTTATATATAAAGTGGTTTAAGTTAAAAGATGCTTAAAAAATGTGTCCAAATAACAAACTAGTAAATCTAACTCTATGGTTCAACCACATATTGAAAACATAGATAGAAACTATAGGTTGCGTTTAGAAACGATGCAAATAAGTGTAAATGCAAATATGTAGAGTGGAAAACGGTTCATATAAATTGCAAAATTGGGTTAGTTTCGCACTGACAAATTTACCTTCCTACCAAATAGACTTTTAGCTGTAATGGATGCAAACATGAATTCCAATAAAACATATGTTTTTTTTTTTTTTTTTTTATCAAAAGCCCGCTTGAATGCAAATTTATTTATTTTTTTATTGATGTACTTTTACATCTTATTATCAATGTAAATATGCATTGGTTTGTCATTTGTCAATGCATAAATTTTAGGGGTGAGCAAATTGTTTATTCGATTAAAAACTGAACCGAATAAACCGAAATTTTTAAAACCAATTTTTTAAATGAAAAACCAAAACCGAAACCAAAACCAAAATAATCGAAACCAAATTTTTTTGTTATGTTTTCGGTTAAAACTAAATTTCAACACTATATATATTTTAATATATATTATAAAAATATATTATACAATGTATATAATAAATTATATATTTTAATACATAATATAATATATTTTATACATATTATATATATTATATGTTAATATATATATTATAGATAATAAAGTTTGACTAATTCAGGTTTTTCGGTTAACCGAATTTCTAAAGCTGAAAACTGAAATCGGAACTGAAATTTTATAAATTTGAAAAACCAAAACCGAAATTTTCGATTCAATTTTTCGGTTTTAACTAAATAATGCTCATCCCTAATAAATTTAATGTTACCAAACACAGGCAAAAATGAACCGGAGTGCAAATTTACCCTAAACCAGAATTTACAG